>NC_092513.1:27871870-29074370 GCF_047511675.1 Marmota flaviventris
TCACCTGTCCTTTGTCTCCCACCCAGTCAAGAAAAGGTAAGGACAAAATAGCCAGCATCCATTTTATTATATACTGCGTGTTTTTCTTCCCAGACTTCCTATCTGCATGTATAATGCCAAATTAAACTAAATTACATAAGAAAAGAAAGTGGGTTATGAGGGGTATTGGCATTAGGAAGAATAAAGCTGAGAGTGTGAGATGAAAAGTAAAAAGTGTTTAGATCCAACATGAAAACACATCAATATAGGGACATTTCAAAATCCTTATAGACACAGAAGTTAAAGCAAGTAGCCTTAGGAACTCAGTCACTTATGAGATTTTTGCACTGTTTAATAATGATTATGGAGAAAAGGCCATATCAATTGAATCAGTTGTCCTAGAAGAAAGTAGGGAGGAAATAATATTTTCAGAAAGATTATTTTTGCAAAATTTGTTCCAGAAAAAGGTTATTATTGATGAGATTCATTTGAATGCAAGAAACTTGGTCTGTATCTCTGTGTCCACTGTGCCTAGTACATAGAAGATGTTCAATAAATACTTGATGAATGAGTGAAACAGGACTGCTTGAAAGATTGTTTTTGAATTGTTGAAAAATTTTCTTATGTACAATATCACATTTTCGTACAATTGACTGCACAAAATCTTTATGGACCCCCTCATTTACTAAACAGGTGGGTGAAAATCACGAGCCACTCAAGCAGGAACAAACTTTATTTTTGAAACTGCTGCCAATGCCCCGTACGCTCCCGGGAAATATGACGACCGACACACGCAGCGTTCTCCTGGACCCCAACAGGAAGTCCCTCCTCTGGAATTCCCTCCTACCGCACTTCCCCAACCAATGGGAACTCTCCAGGAGTCCCGTAGCAGGCCGAGGTGGACAGCAGGAGTCCAATATCCATATGAATGCAGATCTTAACATAATCATATCATCTCAATGGCTTGCTGGCGTCACCTTTCAACCAAAAATGCCATGCATCATATTACTTGGCTGTGGCTCTTAGCAGGTGGGGGCCTTTGGAAAGAATGGTGCCGGATCAATGTCAGCTCCTTGTAGTAAATGATGGGTGAGAACCATCCTGTGGCTGGCCAGGGTTCATGCCTCTGTGGAGCAGGTACAGGAAATGCAGAAGTCCATTCTGGCTATCCCTTTACTTTAAACCATCAGACAAAAGACAGATCCCTACCCCCATCAAAGAACATCACCCCACCCTCCTGCACCTTGAGCTCTTCTATAACATAAAAATGGTCTTTCTTTTGCTGGATGATTGACTCCAGTTTAATCACAAGTCTTTGGTCTCCATGATAACACTAGAAAGGAGAAAGGAGAGGGTGGAACAAGCTGGGGCTTGACCATTCATATTTATTGATGACTTATTATGTACCTGGAACAATATGTAGATGCCTTTACTAGGAGAAGTTCAAAGAAATAGAAGATCTGTCATTTTTATCAGGGGAAACTACCTTAGGGTTAAGAAAGTATCAGACTGGGTGACAGGATACACAAATTCTACCTCTGGGATTCCCCCTAATCTCCATGGCTCTTCATATAGGATTGTGTAATCAAATACCTATTTCAGTATATGGTCAAATAATTATAAAGGGGACCATAGCTAAATGTCTGTTTTTTAAAAATTAATATTTTACTGTATAAGGCTAAATAGCTGTTCTGATTATGTTCATCTTCCTACCACAGATTTTGTTTCAGTTATCTATTGCTGCCTAACAAATGATCCAAAACAAAGATTTATTATTACTCATGATTCTGTAGGCCAGGAATCTGAGCAAGCCTTCTGGCTGGGTGGCTCTTTTGCTCCCTGATGTCACTTAGCTGCCTGCAGCAGATGGCTGGGCTGCAAGAGGCAAGAGGCTTCACTTACATGTAGGGGATTCTCCTCGGTGTGGCCGCTCTCCCCATGTGTTATCTGATGTTCCAAAGTCTAGCCTGGGCTTCTTTACAGCATAGTGGCTGGCTTTTCCAGAAAGCAGAAAAATGGAAGCTTCTAGTCTAGGCCTGGAATAGGCACAGTGTCACGTTCACCTCAGTTTATTGGTCAATAAATTCAAGGCCAGTCCCAGAGTAGGTGAATTAGTCTCTACTTTTTGATGGAAGGAGCATACAAGGAAGGGAAGATTGATGTCAGCAAGCTTTGGATGCTATCTAGCAGGGATTTCACTGCTTATTTATTTTTCAGTTAACTGAATGGGTTTGAAGACCTCTCTTCTGTGTATTTCCGACGTCTTCTACAGTCTTGTTTCAGATTGAACCAAGTATGTGTGTGTGTGTGTGTGTCTTAATTGGGTGTGAAAGAATGGGGTTCCAATTGGCTGTTTGATTAATTTATGAGGTAACCTGAAATAGACTACAACTGTCTGTGATTTATGACCCTGTGTGGTAGGTGGTCCTGGACACTGTAGTTGCTCCGAGGCCTCTGGTCCATGGGAGGTGACTGGTAGGATCCTAAGATGTTGGGGTGTCAGTGAGCTTTTTTTTCAGCATTGTGGATTTTGAAGCCAAATTTGAAACAACAGGGATAATAATGAAAGTTTAGTGGCAGTTTTCAATGTCTGCCTTGCTATTTAAATCTAGGACAATCCTGTGCCTTCCAGACAAACAGAATGCCTTTTGGGAACAATTACTGAGAGGCTTTGGAGATCTTTGCCTATAGATAGAGAGGGTGAGGAAGTGTACGTGTATGATTATCCCTAAGAACTTTGTAGCTCTGATATCTCACATATGGTTATAACTTTCCTGTAACTCTTCACTGTTATCGACTCAGTTGTTTCTATTATTCTGATTGTTTTCTTTTTCTTTTTTCTTTTTTTTTTTTTTTGGTACCAGGGATTGAACCCAGGGCTGCAGAACCACTGAGCCAGATCCCCAGACCTATTTACTTATTTATTTTTATTTTGAGATAGGGTCTTGCTAAGTTGCCAAGGCTGGCTTTGAACTTGCTATCCTTCTGCCTCAGCCTCCTGAGCAATTGGGATTACAGGTATGTGCTGCCATACCTGGCTATTATTCTGATTTTCAAAAACTTCTTCCTGCTCATTTACTCTTCCTTTAATTAATGCCATCTATTCATATTCTGTGGGGGCATCATGGTGAATTTCTTCATTGCCTGTAAAGTTCTTGCTCCAGATTAATACAAAATATTCAGAGTTAAAATCTACCCACCCCGACCTTAGCCTGGCCTCTAAGGTCTTTGGAGCCTTCTTCTGCCTTCCCTATCCACAGTGTATTTCCTCTTCTATCCCTGCATGAACTTCCTGTTCTAGCTCAGATAATCCCTCCTCCCTTTTGGCTCAGTTCTCTAATATTGTACACTCGGTGACCCCTTGCTGACCTCTCAGGTTCACGCCGATATCGTTTCTTATCTGAAGCACTGGCTTGGCCCTACTGCTTTCCATTTACTGGATTTTCTGGTTAGTTTCTTTATCTTTCCAAGTAAATTATAAGCTACTTGACTCAGATAGCCTGTGATTCCTCCTTCTGTGTCTCCAAAGTGCTAAGCATCTGGCTTTATTGATTGGCGAGGAAGCCTGACGGTACCAGCCTATTGGTGAACTTTCCAAAGAGCCTGCCTCCCAATTAGGCATCAGAATTAGCAATTAACATTTTACTGTAGAGTCAAGGCATCCTGACAGCGACTTCTGGCCATGTCACTTGCAGTTCTCTCAGATTACACCAGTGAAGAGGATTTTTTGCTTCCTTTTAGCTGGACAGGGAATCCCAGTGACTATAAACCATGAGGGGTCACTGTTGGGAAGAGAATGGTTTGCAGGCTGAGATGTACTACACTAAAGACCCTCCCAGCACAACCCGAATCCTTGCAGCTGCACCAAGGTCCTTCTGCTGAAGCTGTCCCACACAGTGGAAAAGCACTTCCCAAGCCCTGCTGCTTTCTTTCTTTTGTTAAGTAAGCGAATTATGCTGTGTTAATTATTTAGCATTTTTATTTTCCTTTTTACTTAATTATTTACTTGCACAGAAATATCCTTTGACCTTGTGGATTGATTTTGACGAGATTTGGTGCAGTATCAAAGAGCCCTAAGATCGAAGCACCTTGATTTCCATCATGACTTGGCAAACACCTAGGAACAAAATGGCTGCTGACAGCTGTAAAACATGGCACATTTTGCATAAACTTTGTACCACTACAAGCTTGGAGTTGGCTATTGCCTTGGATGTGTTCATGGGTCACAGTTCATCTATGACACCAACAGAAATATAATCCTGGTTTTAGGAGCAGCAGCATCTAAAATGTGAAAATAATTCTTGAGCAGATCTCTAAAATGTGAATTGGAATGCACGGCAAATAGGCCAGTTCCACTTGTGAGCACTTTGGAATCACCATGGGCGATATAAGCATATTTTTATCACCGGTGTTTAATAAAAGCCATTTCTGTGTCTGGGCCAAAGGCTTTGGCATGCATTCAATACAAGTCAAAGGAGTTAATAACCAGTAATAAAGGGAAACAGAGCCACGGACTAGCTAAGCAGCACATCCCTAGGGATCTTGGAAGTGGCAGGAGAAGGGACATCGCTCAAGAAATTCAGAGTGGGGACTGTAGGGAAGCACTGTGATCATTCATTTTAAGCTCAATCCACTGGACCTTCCTAGGAGAGGGAGACATGGAGATCGACTGCCAGGGCCAATCCCATAAAGTCCTTGTTTCATTTGCTTAGTTTTGTGATTAACTGCCATATATTTGGGCAAGGTGTTCACTGGCTGTCTCAACTTGGGATTCTCCATCTGTTAATTGGTAGTGGTGATGGAGTGACAATTATGCTCACCCTGTGGCTTCCGGGGAAGATGTAGGGATCAGTGGGAAAAAGCTCAACAATCCTGAGAACCCATTACTGGGACAGGCCCTTGCATGCTTTCTCCTCTTTGATCACAACAAAGCACTTTTAAGTATAATCTTTGTCTTATGTACGAGTGACTGCAACTCAAAGAGGTTAAGCAGCTTGTTCAAGCTATGAGGTTTGCTAAATGGCAGAAGCTAGGATTCCAACCCAAATCTTGTGTTATTTTCACTGTGCTCTGCAGCTTCAGATGAGATAACTATGTGGTAGCTCTTTGGAGGGTATGAAAAGTTATCCTAATGTCAGGGGAGCTGGTTGGTATCCTATGTGTCTGGAGTCAGGAGCAGGCGGGGAGGGGAGCAGGGTGAAATGGGAAAGAACTCAGAGCTCTCTAGTTAGAATTGACACAAGCCCCTGAGCTCCTAAATCTTCTGCTGTCTCTACTTGGAAAGTTCTAGATTCATTCACTTATTTGATTATTAAGCAAATATTTACTAGGTCCCACCAATAGCCAGGTACTATGCTAAAACGTAGGCATGCAGAGGGGGAACTGGTAGAATGAGCTGGCAATCACAGGAAATGTGACAAGGACTCTCAAAGAATAACAGAGGAACTGGAAGGATTTGGGTCCAGAAGAAACACAGAGTGCAAGATGGGGGAGGAGCAGAGAACCACAAGAACCAGGCATTTTCCAATGAAAGTTTTCAGGAACTACCCGGGTATTGCCAGGAATTTTTCAATAGATAAAACAGTGGGAACAACAGAATACTTGCATGTGGAAGCCCAGGGTTACCCAGCCTATCTCTCCCCAGAGAGGTTAAGAAAACTAGCCTTGGTGATGAATCTGGGCAGGGAGTGCCATTGTCATTTTGAAAAATCAACCTGGTTGGAAGGGCATCTTCCAGTTTAGGATCTACAAGGAATTGAACAAATGCCTTCAGACGGAACCTTCAGGAATCATTGGCTTCCACTGACCTGGAAGTCCCACTGCTTGTACTCACCATAACCTGGCTCAAGACCTGGCAGTCTTGAAGTCCTCTCTCCAACCTCATACCTATTCAGGGCTCCAGAAGCAGGTGCTGTTGGGGGCAGCCCAGGTGTAGTCAGGGACTGCTGAATATGTGGATGTGCAAATACACATTTAATGCCCCGTTGGCCTTGCTATGGGTCATGGTTTCAAGAGTGTTTCTTCTGGTTTCTATAGTAGACTTAGTCTCCTTGAGGATAGTCTTCATTATAATTCTATCCAACAGTGGGATCTGTTGTTACCTATCCATATATGTACATAACATAATTTGATAAATTTCATTCCCTAGGACCTCCCCTTTCTCTTCCTTCTACTTCCCCTAATCACCTTCCTCTACTCTACTGGTCTTTCTATTTTCATGAGATCTTTCCACCCCTTTTCCTTCTTTCTCTCCAGCTTCCACATACAAGGGAAAACATACAACCCATGACTTCTAGAGTCTGGATTATTTTGCTTAGCAGAAAATGCCCCTGAGTTTGAATTGCCTCCTTCTTTTACATTTTCCCAGGGATGAACACTGATCTAGGCACAGAGCAGGCGTTCATTCCTGGTAGATGACAATAAAATGGGGCTCAAGTTGTAAGAAAAGCAATTCTGGTTGTCAGCTTTGGTTAGAGCCATAGAATCATGGATGGCAGAGGCTGGCAGCGCCAGGGGTCCTACATTCTATTTTATAGTTGGAGAGACTAAGGCCAGAAGAGAGGGAAGGGATTGGCAGGGTTGGGTCTTTGCCTGTATGTTCATTCTGGAGGCTGTCTTCTTTCCATCGAGATCTCTCTCTTCTACATTTCTAAATGAGCCTGAACTAAGAAGAAGAGTAAAATGCCAAAGTTTCATGTGCAAGCGTCATTTGCTACCCTCCCATGTGGATGTAATAGTTGGATGAGTGACCTGCTTAGTGCAGGTGATTGGGCGGCTCTGAGCTTTCCTGGGGCGTGTGTTCAACCTTCAACTCACCTCAGTCCCAGCGAGGCTGGTCCCACACAGGGTTGGGGCACATCCCTCTTCCTGTTTGTACCCTCTCTTTTCCCCACTTATTCAAACCTTGCCAGGCCTTCAAGGCCTCCTGAATTCAATGTAGTACAATGAGATTCAGCAAATATTTATGGAGGCCCTCATGAATACAAAACAGACACTCGCCAGGGTATGGAGAGCACTAAGTCAAAAAAGCACACTCTCTGCTCAAAGTTCCAGGGTAACACAGATCTCACAATCAAGACTCAGCCCAAGTCTGAGAGTAGCAGTAAAAAGGTGCATTTATTGAGCATCTACTAAAGTATCAGACTCCATCCTGGGCACTTTATATTTGTTACTGCTAATCCTTAAAACAGCTGAGAAAGACAGGTATTAGATGCAGCCCAGTGTATTCCAATGAGCTCCAGTTCTGTAATCAGCTCCTGAGGTTTAACTCCAACTCTACTCCTTATATATTAGATACCTTTGGGCAAACTACTCACCCTTTCTGCATTTCTCATCCATAAAAGGAGGGTAACAAAACCTTCTTCATAGGAAGGATGTAAGGCTTAATGATAAAATACACTTCTGGGGCCCAGTCACAGGTAAGTACCTGGCAAATATGGCCAGAGACATGGGTAGGTAGAGAAGGAGATGTAATAACACTCAAGGAAGGCCTCAGGGGAGGCCCAGGCCATCTGCTGTGGCGGGGTGGAGGCTGACACAGGGAGATGTGGGACCTCATGCAAGGACATGTCATTTGAGTCAGGTCTCCAACATGGGGTTGGGTGATTTCGGAGTTTGGTGACCAGCCAGGGCTCTGGTTACTATTGCCTTGAAAAAGCTGACCTTGGGCTGCTTATCCAGGTGTACCTGCAGGGTATCCGGGCTGGGTGATCCAGACTCGGCACAGTACCAGAGGTGGGTGGGACTTTGTCTTTTCTGTCCTTTACTTATTTAATCTTTCCCTGCAATTGAGTGTAAACCATAGTCCTGTCAGCTGGGAAAGTGGGGACCCCCGAGTTTCCCAGGTGATCAGTGCAGATCACCACCTGCTGTAGACCACCCATAGAATCCTGTTAGGAAAGCAGGATGGCTGTGGACTTGAACTCTGAATCAACTAGCTTGTTTTGCTATTTGTATGCCGAAACCCTGGTGTTCTCCCCATCAGAAAGCAGCGATGGGAACCCCAAGTATTTCAGACTGTCTAAACCAGGCACCCTCAATACGCTGCCCTCAGCCTCCCATCGCCCAAGGCGTTGGGGGTGTAGTTGCTGGGTAATAAGATTTTCTAATGAGAATTGGGAAATCAGGTGAGATCCAGGAAAGCAAGCAAGCAGACAAACAGAAATCCCCACTCAGCAAACAACAACACCAGCAAGAAGCACACTGTAAAAAATCAATAAATATTTGTGGTCTAGAATGAATGAATGAATACATGAATGGAATTTCCTGAAGAAAGTCTTATTACCAAAACCATCAGCTTATTTTAGAGGTCGATGGAGAACTAGGCCTGTTTCCCAGGAACTGTCAGTGCAGAATTAAATGTGCTTTGTGGCATTTCCATTCCGGGTAGTGAGTTATGGAGGGCTCTTCTCCCTCTGAGCTCGGGGCCATCTCTAGCGGAATGAGAGGCAGGGACTGAGGGATGGTGCCGGGAAGCTGCCGCACCTAAGGTGACAGGGTTAAAACTCACCCTGAACTTCAGTGTTAAGGGCAAGCCTTTTGGGGCCGGCTTCTGGAGTTTGTCACTATAAACTGGACATTTTCTCAGGGGCTCGTGGTGTTTATGCTTCTAGGGCTTAGCTGTGTTGGGAAGCAAGAGTCAAGGTAAGACATGTTTCATTTCCACAACACACCAGACCCCAAACCTGATGATGCCAGCATTCCTACAGTACTTTATATTTCTTAAAGCTGCTTTAGCATCTATACCTCCATTTGAAATCCATAATGACTCTGTGTAAGGGATATTGCTATCTCCACTGATCTGATGTGGCAAACTGAGGTTCAGAAGGTAGAAGATTTCTTTGCATTACTTGGGGCCAAAGAGTCAAGGCAGGACTAGAAAAGGCAGGACTAGAATTCCTACTTCCTGACTTCCAGCCCAGCACTCCTTTCTCTGTAAGGTGCCCCCAAAAGAAACATCTGCCAAAGGAGAAATGATGCTTAAGGCCCAAGGCCTCTTGTCTTCAGGTGACCCGCTCATACTCATCACCAGCCACACACCCTCCTACCCTCGAGGAGACTGAATCCCCAAATCATCTGGCTACTTGGTACAAGTGCAGATTTGATGAGCCAACCCCAGAGGTTCTGATTCTGTAGAAATCTGCATTTTTAATGCACCCTCCAAGTGATTCTGCTGCACATTAAATTTTGCAAATTGCTGGTTTAGGGAACACAATGGATTTTAAAGGTCACTTGAACCAAAGTATCAACTTTCAACAGCTCCATTCAAAAATACATGTATGCTACACAGGACTGTTGACAGATCACCTGATGAGATCAGGGCGATGGGAGGTGCAAGTCATGGGTTCCTGGGCATGCCTGTCTCCCACAGTGCCTGATAGGAAGCTTTTACATAGTATTCTGCATTAAATAATACCTTTTGAATGATTGACTAAATGTATTTAAAATTGCATTTCTTTCTGTTCTTTTTAATTAAAATGTATGGAATAAATTTTCTGCCTGTGCAATGAGTTAGATCTTTGCAGATAAGTGTTTCTCTGGGAGTTTCCATTCTGAAGAGGTGTGGCCCAGAGGACAAGAAGCAGTGGGGTGTCCCGGGGAGAGCATGAAATTGCATGTTCCCAGGCATCCAGCTGTGTGACCTTGGGGGCCATTCACTTAACCTCTGGGAACATCCATTTCCTCCTCTGTAGACCTGGAGGGAACAATTTACCTAATTTGTAGGTAATTGTGAGAAGATAAAGGAAGTGCTGTTATCGTAATTATTATTATTGCAAGAGGCCCACATGAATGAACGCAGGGCCTAGGGGTCTGAGTTTCTCCAGCAGTGGTGATGGGTGTACCCACGGCCTTCCACCCTCTTCTCTGAGATATATAGGATCTGAACAGCTGGCCCAGGTTAGAGGATGTCTGACCAACTGACAGGTTACCTGTGACCTGGACCCAAGAGTGGTACCACTCATTACCTCAGGTCTGCATCAGATGATCACAATTAGCATATGCATACTTTGAAGGATTTTTTGGGGGGATTTGATTTATGCCTGGCAGGGGTTCAACGTCTATTTGATGAGCTTTGTTACGGCAACATCTTGGTGACCCACATTCATGGAGAGAGTGTTGCTGAGACAATTAGGCTGAAGTGACTCATTCAGAAATTATAATTAAAGCTTTTTTTTTGTACTAGGGATTGAACCCAGGGGTGCTAAACCACTGAGCCACATCCCCAGCCCTTTTTTAAAAAATTTTTATTTTGAGATAGGTTCTCGCTAAGTTGCTGCGGCTAGCTGGGAACTTGCACTCCTCCTGCCTCAGTCTCTCAAGCTGTAGGGATTATAGGCTTGCACCACCGTGCCCAGCTAAAACATCTTTTTAGTCTCTAAGGACTAAATATGCCACCCACCCTCCAGGAACTTAAACCGTATGTACAGGTCATGTCCACTGGTCCCAAAAGCTCTAAACATGCCACAGGTGTGATTTCCAGGGTGTGATTTCCAGGGTGTGAAAGTGGCAGTAGCTGCCAGTTTCTGTCCATGAATGTGAAGGCCTGTGCATTGCCCAGAGGAGCTAATGTCACTCCCAGTGTCTTGTAGCACCAGCCCATTAGTTCCCAGTTTAGGAATCCCACCTGTCTCTCATGTCACTGAGAGACCTCAACTTATCATAGACCCCAACGTGACCTGGCCCCAGGACTTTTCAGACTACAGTTCCCTGAGGACAACAGATCTTACCACTACAGTGTATAAAAGATTTCTCTGAGTTGTTAGCTTAACTTCTAGATTTCTGTTAGCCAGAAGATACTTGGTTTAGCACTTTTTGGACGACCAAGTATATATTGTTATAAGCTCTCTTCTTTATGTTAACTCTGTCCCCTTATTCCAATTAATTTTCTGCCAAGACTCTTCCCCAGCTAGCAGCTAACAGTAAATTACATTCCTGGGATTCCCCCTAGGGGGAGTGAGTGAGGTGTATGTGCACGTGCTTGGGCTCACGCATGGGCATGGGGGTGTATAAATGGGAGAGGACGATCCAGGTTCAGAACTAATGCCAGGGACCCTGTGAATGGGCAGATAAAGAATAATTTCCCCTGAGGGTCATACCCAGCCTCGGAGCATCCCATCTTCTACAAGAAGCGATCAAATGTAACTGCCCTTGATTCAGGGGTAGCTAATCTACAAGGGAGATCTTTTTCCATCTACGCCCCACCTGGCCTTTGTTGCCTTCATGGATTACAGTTCATTTATACATGGATTCAGTTGCTTGTTAGTGCGCTCTGCAGTACTTCCCTAAGGATGTAACTCTGCAGATGGACGACATTTTTTATTTTATTTTCTTAATATTATTCTTGGCTTTTTGGAGAAGATTTTTTAAAATGATTATTCCTCCTGGTATTATTTTAGTTTCCAATTACAATGTGGGTATACCCTCGCACACTGCTATTTTGTAAGTGGATGTATATGCTTATTGTTAATTGATTCCCCAAACAGGCCCCAAATGCTTGCATTTAGATTGTGTATTATATTACTTGCATGCCACCAGGCTGGCCCCTTGCCAGCAGGGGCTCTCGGCTTTGCCAGAAGCACAGTGGACGCATTCTCGTTTCCCTGACACCTGTGCAAACCAGCTTGCTTGCCCCTGGCTTTGCTCTCCTGGGAGAAGGAGCTAAGGAGCCACTCTGTTGAAGAGATGTCCCCAAACACGAAATACTTTTCTGTTTTTGTAAGAAAAGAACGAGAAAAAAAAATTCAACTGTCATGCCCTAGACTATCCATTCTTTTGTGAAAATATAAAAGCAGTGGAAACTTTGGTTATAATGTCTCAATCCCTGGCCATCAGTGTCTAAGCCCAGATCCAGCATCTTGAACCAGTCCTCTGTGAAGCATTTTTGGGGCCTTAGGCAAGTTGAAAGAGTCCTTTCCTCTGGGCTTTCTCAGTCACTATTCAATCCCACCAGTCACAGGGCAGTTTTACCTACTAATCTGTATATATCATCTCCAAACTCTGAATTTGGGCTGAGGCATTTTATTTCCAACAGTGTCCAGCATATCTTAACAGTTGGTTAAACATATGAATGAATGAATGAATATAAATGCCATCTTGGGGGAGTTATGCTGGAGTTTAACTTCAATGATGTCTCATTTTTAAAAAAGAATGATTATCTATGTTTTAAAATAAAATCTGAAAGCCAAGGTGTGAAGCACATGAACAGCTACCCTGTTTGCAATAGCTGTGAATTGAGATGGATAATCTCAAAGATGTTTCATCAGTAACCCAGAACTGTGTGGTGTAATGAGCAACAGCTCCTTTGAAGAATGGGATTGCAATTGGAAGACTATGTGTCCTATAAGTTGAAGTAGAAAACAGACTGAATCTAGATTTGCATTCATTAGTATTATTAGTTTGGAGGTAAGATGTGTGCTTTAAGATATCCAAGTTTAGATATGATATTAATTTGGACACTGCACATCAACAATTTTCTACAACAGTTGCTATAAAACCCATTAGTCTTACAACACTTGCCCTCTTGGGCAAGCTGTTTGTTTTCTAATTATTGTATGAAATTGGTGAACAATTTTTTTTGCACCTTTATGAATTTAACTAATATTCCCTCCTAGGGAAAGAGAGATTCAAGCCTTCAGTACAGAGCCCCAAATCCCAAAGGTAGACTTTCAGACATCACTCAAAAGGCAAGAAAGCCCTGGGAGAGAAGGTCAGGAACGGAGTTTCAGGATTTACAACTCCTAGCCAAGAATTGGTGGCTGCTTTCACCTCTGGGTGAGGCTGGTCCTGGCCATGATAAAGCCTGTCAAAAGCAGCTAATTCTGCAGGTTGGAAAGCAGCACCAATGTTTATGTAACACTAGCCTGAGGTTTAATGCCACAATTAAAAGAATAACAAGCCCTCCCGCTGAGAAGCCTTTTGGCTACTCCAGACCCTTTAATTCCCATCAGAAGGCAGCATGTCACTTCCAAGGGTTACCCACAACAGGGCTTGCTTTGGAGACCTAAAGGGGTAATTATTTTGGGGGAGGAGGAAGGCTGAGGTCAGCCTGGTTGGGGCGAGGGCCTGCCCTTTGTGCAGATATTGGAATGTCTCGGAATTCCAGCCAAACCGAATCAGCCAGGACTGGGTCTCATGAGAAGTTGCTTGGGGAGGTCATTTTGTCTGCCCTGTTGCTGACTCAGGCAGCCTTTCCCCAGCTAACTAGACTCAAATGAATTCGTGGGAAAAGCTCGGTCTCACTATTAAGCCTACCAAATGGATCTGGGCCCTGAGCCCACTGTGTCCTTTGGTGTGTTGTGCCTGGTGCACCAAACTGTATGTTGTTCCAGGGTGGCAAGGGAGCCTACTGTGCCCAGCTCACAGATGGCATAGGGACTGAACCTGCAGAGGGAAGGAATGGCCCTCCTTGCCTACAGGGCCCTCTCTCCTGTTTTTGATTCCTTTCATCTTCCAAGGCTGGTGTTCCACTCCTCTGTGAGTTTATTCTTTTCCTGGAAGCCCTCTCTGATCTCTTCTATTACATGGTGCTAGGTCTTTTGTGCCCCCAACACTGATTTGCCCTCATTGCAAATCTCAAAGCTGGGTGAGCTTCTTGGAGCTATAGACTCTTGTCTTATATTTCTCCCATCTTTATGGCATGGAGCACAAGGTCTTTCACATGACAAACTCAATAAAAGGTAGAAACCTACAACCCTGGAATGAGAATGGACCTTTGAGGTCAACTAGTCTAGTGGATTTGTAATTTTTTTGCTCTTAAGTAGCAAATATGTACCTTTCGTTCTTTTAAAATAAACTATTCTGGAGTCTCTTCTCCCAACGAAAGCAGATAAGAAATTAGGTTCTTCTAATTGAGGAGAGTACAAAGGTTTGGAAATCCCATCTCTTATCTTTCTTCCACCCTCATGTTGGTCCCTGGAGCAGCGCTTGAAAAATTATGGCTCTGAGGAGCCTCTTCACTTTACAAATGAGGAAGCTGAGGGCCAGAGAAATAAAGTGACTTGGGAGGTTCACATACTTATTTTAGTGGCTAATTTGGGAGGAGAACCAAAGTCTCCAAAGTATTGCCCAAGTGACCTTTCCACTTCATGATATTGACTTTCAGCTGAAAGAAAGGGGAAGATGGAGGGAGGGATGGAAGGTGTGAGAGGGAAGAAAAGGAAACAAAGGGAATAATATATATATAATATTTATATTATATATATATATATATATATATATATATATATATATATATATTTTTTTTTTTTTTTAAATTTATTCTAATTTGTTTTATAGGACAGCAGAATGCATTTCAATTCATAGTACACATATAGAGCACAATTTTTCATGTCTGGTTGTACACAAAGTAGAGTCACACCATTCGGGTCTTCATACGAGTACTTAGGGTAATGATGTCCATCTCATTCCACCATCTTTCCCACTCCCCAGCCCCCTCCCTTCCCCTCCTCTCCTCTGTCTTATCTAAAGTTTCCTTCTATGCTCTGCCCCACCTTGTCCTCATTATGGATCGGCATCCTCATATCAGAGAAAACACTTGGCATTTGATTTTTTGGGATTGGCTTACTTCACTTAGCATAATGTTCTCCAACTTTATCCATTTACCTGCAAATTCCATGATTTTATTCTCTTTTAATGCTGAATAACAGGTAATAATAGATATTAATCCATTTCAGATGAGTTGAATTTCCTCCTCTCGGACCCTAGCATCAACAAGCATGGTGCAAACCCCTCCCTTCAAAGAAACCCAAATGTTAGGTTTTTGAGAGAAGAAACTTTAGAAAGGGAATTTAGGGAATAAATATCAATGATTAATTCAACCACTTATTAATATTAAAATTTCACACTGCCCATTAACTTTGAAGTTATACAATTAATAATTCCTCCAGTTAACATGGTTGTTTGGGTCTTTGAGGATACTAGTCTGTGGAAACCTGAAAAGAAGGATGCAGAACACGTCCTGCTTCATATGGCCTGTTTTAAAATCTTCTTTCCCTGGGTCTTGTTTCCCATGCTGTGTGCTTTTATGAACTAAAAACCAGCAACACGTGCCCTCGACCAGCCTTACCCTCCCAATGAAAGTGCCTGAATGCTGGCCAGGATGCTCCTGTTTGGTTTCTTCCTTAACACTCTCTCTTGATCCCTTTGTACTTCCTTTCCCATTGTACTTCGTGAAGAAACAGAAATTTGAAATGATTAAAAGACCTGCCCAAGACCAACCTGGCTAGTTAGTATGAACCAAGCTTGCAACCCAAGTCTTCGATCCCTCTGTCTCCACCTTCTAGAATTATTTCTCACTTCAGCTCGTTGATGCTCTAATTAGTATGAAAAATAATTATTTTAAAAATCACAATATTCAGAATTCATAGCTATATTAAGAACCCTTAAAATCTCCTCCATTTTCAAACATTCATTGAACACAATATTTATCGATAAACTACTTAGTGTCAGATGTTGCTGTGATGTCAGATACAAGCTGCAGGACACTTTAATATGTCTGTGGATGGTGTGCTAATTCTGATTGGTTAACAGGTCCCCCTCAACTCATCCTAGGGGAAATCAGTGTTGTCATGATGTTTAACAGCATTTTTAGTATTTTCCTGTTGTGTTTCAAGAGAATCCTGAATCTGGTGTTGGCATTTCTATTTTTGATAAATTGCAAAGCAGGGGATAGAAGGTAGTCATGATGAATAGGAATAAAATCAGTTGTTAATGTAGCAATTAACATTTTAATGGATATTGTGATATATTAATAGCTATCTCAGTACCATGTAAGCCACAGGGAGTTTGTGGTTGTTATTTCATGGCTGTTTTCCCATTGCATCTTGAGGACACAAACTGGGCTTTATTCATATTGGTACCTCTCATAGAATTGAACCTAGCATGTCATAGGTGCTCAGTAAGTTCACTGACTGACAGATATGTTTCCCAGTATCACCCCGTGCACAACAGGTAAAATAGGTCAGGTCTATCTTACAGTGCTCACCAGAGGCAGACACAGCACTTTCATAGTAATTCAAGATCATCCACCGGCCCATTCTACATTTGATCAGAGTGGATATCTACCTCTATGGCATCATCTTTGGAGAGAGTATTTTTCTTCCATCTGCTGATTGATACCATTGGTATCAATTCAGAGATGAAATTCAGAACTATAGGGCAGACAGAATAGGATCACAGCCCTAGGAGGGACATGGAAGGTTGCAGTTTTCCAACACTCCAGGTAGAGCATTGAATAGAAAGAAACAGGTAGAGATGCTGTTCTCTTAGTCTGTGGTCCGAATGGAAACTGGGTCCATTTTCAGCAGGCCAAAGAAGAAACTTCTGAGTTTGAGTAGGGACAATAAGAATGGTACAGACCAGATGAGGTTCCCATTTCCTCAAGCCACTCCAGAGATATATCTTGGCAGCCTTATTGTTTATGAGATCATAGTCCTGACTCTTACTGGAGATGTTCAGACATCTGGAGCCAGACACAATTCTATCAATTCTGACTTTTGCGTAGGTGAAAATCTAAACACTTTGCACTCTGACCTTTGCATTTTAAACTAAATTCAAACAATATCACAATCAACTTTCTAGTTGACTCCTCTTTACCTTGACTGATTTAGAGGATAGCATCATGACCAAAGAAAGGCAGAATCATTCTATAATGGAATGTGCAGTGTCATTATATGAACATCATTATAATGGAAACACCTTTGTGCTGGTACATATCTCCCTCCATGTCTTATTAATTCAATGATGCTAGAAATTTCTTTGTCAGAGAATTAGTGATGGGGCTTAAAGTAAAGTTTCCTCTAAGAAAGGGCACATCATGATTGATATTTACATTTGGGGTGCGTGACAAGGTTTTCCTAGAATAAATTTTCGTTCAGAGACACAGAAACAGAAGTAAAACCGGGGGAAGAGGGTGGAATAGAAGATCAGGATGTTCCCCAGATGATGTCTGAATAGAGATAGGGTTTGCTAAAAGATGGCCCTGTTGACCTCTATAGTCACCCCATCATATAAACTCTTAGAATGCTACTTTGCTGAAGTTGGGGTTCAATTACAGGATAACATAGCCCTTATTGAAGTCTCTCTGACTGGGGACCACACAGGCTAATGGGAAATTCCAGGGGCCCATCTATATTGGAGCTTGGCTCAGAGAGACCTCAAAATATCACTTGCTCTGATAATACCCCAGAGCAGACAGACCCTTGGCAATGGATTTATCTAAAAGTTACTGACAGAAAAGTACTTGAAAGCATTCTGAACTAGCCGTGACTTTCCACATTGAGAAATGATGTCTGGGAATTCCACTCTGCCTTCCCACCCTCCTAACTCACCTCCCCCACTCCAGTAATGGCCTCGTGATCTCATTCTCTAAGACCAACTTGAAAGGCAGAGTGAGCCTGATGTATGTAAATCTTGTGCCCTAGCCAGACTCTCCCTGAGACGCTGCCCTGAAGAAAATCTATTGCCTTAATCAATTACCAAACTTCCAAATGAAATGGATTGTTCTCTCTTGCTGGAAGACCATCAAGCCATCATTTTTCTTGGTAATGACCAACAGTGCAGGAGGGGAATTGCATTTTCTCAGTGGCACTGGACAGAGGGTTCCAGTAAACAGGGCTTGGCCAGGAAGGCTTGGAGTTACCTGCCAAAATGATGGAAAGGTATCTGGAAACCTCTCTGTTCTACGCTACAGCCAACAAATTTCTCTTGACTGTTTAGTATGGGTCAGGCAGCTTGCTGGGTCTGGGAGATGTAAAATTGAGAAAGGTCCCTTCTCCTTGGTCTGGGTATCTCCACATCATGTGTTGCTTCTTTGCCTCCCATTCCTTCCATGATGGTCCAGTTCACCTCCAATTCATGGTCACATGTAATAAGGATGTGAACTCTCTAAAGAGCTTAACTTCCACTATCTAATGGAAAGTGGAATTAATCTATTGTCCAGGAATGCTGCCTGGGTCCTGGCATAGAGTCCCTGAGCATTATCTTTCCCCTGCAATATGCTTAGGGACATGCATCTGGGATCCTGCTGCAGTTTACCTGTCCAGCTTCCTCATTTGCTTTTGGGTTTGAAACAGTGTCTCAACCTCTGGTCTGCCTCCCTTGGGTTCTTGCTAGCCCTTCTCTGAGAGTCCATTTTTCTAGCTTTTTTGCTATGAGAGTCCTGCCATCAGTAGACTGAGACTGAAAGTCTTGATGCAACAACCCACCTGTCTTCAATTACTATTCCTGGGCATTTTCCTGCAATAATGCCCCACCTTCCAAAGTGAGCCCTTTGATATCCAGAGAGGCCTGAACATCTTGCTCCTTGTGGTTTGTATTCTACTTCCAAAGGCACTGTCCCCCCTCTGCCCAACAGGGGTGGGGCTATGCTTAACACAGAGAATTTTTGTGGGTAGTTCCTCTTCCTTTCCCATCTACTTATGACTTCCTTTTCCCTCAGGCACATGCACCTAACTCCGCCCCCCCCCCCCCCACCTATAAGCTCTTCCGGTTAGAGAATGTCCCCACCTGGTGCTCCTCTCCCAGGAGGGAAAACACCTGGAGGTTGAACAGGTAAATGTGAACTGCTGTGAAATGACAAAGGTGAGCACCAAGCGCCAAGGTCATGAGCACAGGGAAGGGGTGACTAGTTTGGTTTGAATAGGGGATGGGGCGCAGAATGTCCGGAACGTCACATTTGAAGTAGACCTTCAAGGAGGGGGAGGAGTACGCTTTCTGGATGAATCTTTAGGGAAAGGCTGCCCTGAAAGCGTTCACCACTGAGTGTATCAGAGTCTAAAAGGAATGTTTAAACTACTGTATAAATTCTAGAGCTTCAGAGATCCACTGCCCCAAGATAACAGTATCTGCCCTGGGGAAAAATTTTCTTCACGCAGTCAACAGTGAAATAATAATGCAAACTAGATATAATGAAGTGCTACTTCGGGTAGAAACAAGTGACAAGAATATGTCAAATGCCAAATGTCAGGCCCAGGTAACACCCTGTGGAAAGCTGGCAAGAAGAGTAAGTTTATTGGCGTGGAGTGACCCAGGGAATGATTAAAGGGGAGTTCATACAGGAGCTAGGAGTGGGCACCTCTCTTCTGTCTGAAAAATCATTTGGTGGAGGTGGCTGGCCTCTGCCCTGTGGAGGGCTCTATTGGATTTCTAGGGCAGGAGTGAGAAAAAAGAAGATTTATTTAAAAAATAACAGAACTCAGTGACATGTGTGTGTGAGTGTGTGTCCAAAGACACCTCTAACCGTGCAGCCAGTTCTGAGCCCTGGCTGGTGAAGAAGTGTCCTAAATGTGAAGTGAAGGGAATGGCCTTTGCAAATGTCAGCTGGAGATGCTGCTGTGCTGTGCCAGAGGGACACGAACAAGCTAGTGAGCTGTCACATCTTCAAATAAGTCCCTTCTCTGACTTTGAACGTCCAGCTCCCTATTCTGAGAAGGGTTTTGGTCCTTCTCAATGCTTCTGTCCTGGTGGGGCAGACACCCACATGTTACAGGTGTGGCTGGAGGCCTCTTCACCCTGTAGTTGGATGGAGCATTGGCGTGGGTTACTTTCTGGAGTGACATTGGGACATTGCATAAGAGTGAATAAGCTGTCCCCTGCAAGCACAGCCTGCTCTTTACATCATTGGTGGCAGGTCTTGGTTATGGGGAGCTCCCTGCCTTGACAGGTAGCAGCTGCCTGAAGGGACTGGGAAGTGGGGTTGTTTGTTGAGGGGCAAAGCTTGCACATCAACTCCACGTTGCTTTCCATTTTCCTCCAAGGACAGCTGGGGCATAGGATAAACCCTGGGATCAGGATTCAAATTCAAACACTCCAGGCTACTGGTCTCCCCACATTGGTGCATATTAATTATCCAGAATGGTGGGTTTCATTGTGATATACATATTGGTGCATACATATATTATAATTTGATAAGTTTCCCTCCCCAATACCTGTTTTTTCTCTCTAGTTCTCCATCCTCCTGCTCCCCTTCTATTCTAGTGGTGTCCCTTCTGTTTTGATGTCCTTTTTTTCTTCCCCATTAGCTCTCATTATCATGAGAGAAAACATGATATTTGTCCTTTTGAGACCGGCTCACTTCACTTAACATGATGCTCTCCAGTTCCATCCATTTTCCTGAAAATGACATAATTGCATTCTTCTTTATGGCTGAGTAAAACTCCCTTGTGTATATATGCTACATTTTCTTTCTCCATTACTCTGTTGACAGACACAGGCCGATTCCATAAACCTGGCTATGGTGAGTTGTGCTGCAATAAACACGGGTGTGCATGTATCTCTAAAGTATGCTGACTTTAATTCTTTTGGATAAATACCAAAGAGTGCATTTACTTAATCTCACACACTGATTTTTCTCCCCTATAACATGGGAATTTAAGTGACTACTGTAAAAGCCAGAACTATCATCAGGTTTCAAAGTGAGAATAATTATAAACAACACTTGGCATACTGTAAGAAGCCTAAAAAAATTGCTGCTTCCATAGCCCTAATTTTATAGCCCTGAGGCTCAGAGATATTTAGTGTCTCACTCAAAGTCACCCATTAATGAAAGAGCAGAGATGGGAATCTGGGAGGGAGAGGAGGGGGTGGGGAGAACTTCTCTGGACTCAGCTGTGCCTCTAATCAGCTGTGGGATTTTGGACAACCCCCCAACACCTAAGGACCCAGTTTCCCTATGTGTTAAGCAGAGGATGGAACAGATCCTCTCACCAAAGCTCCCCCATAACCTCTGCATTCCATAGAGAAGCAACTGAGCAGGCTGTGGGCCGAGAGAGACACCACAGTGGGACTTCTCAAAGGCTTTGGCCTCAGCACCTCCTATGAGGACAAGCGAGGTGGGGTGAGGGCCCATGGGGTATGGGAATAACAGCTACTGAAGTGGCAGATGGTTGACAACTTTTCCATTCTAATTTATTTTCCTTTCCCACCCGTGTTCTGAAATGTTGTTACAGTCTTACCTTGGTTTTCCTGTAAATGTGTTTTTTGTCTTCTTTTATCCCATATTTTTTATTGGGGCTTTATAGTTGTACATAATGATGGGATTGTGGTTTCATATTTGTACAAGCACACAATATAACAATATAATTTAGCCATCATTTTCTCTTCTTTTAACCTTAATCTTCTCCATGAAAATAAACTAGAACTAGAGATTACTGTGACAAGAGTAGTGGGTTTTTCTGGAAAAATGTAATTGCGTTATCTGTAACATAAAGCTACAGAGACAGAGAAAGAGGTGGGGGTGGAGTGGCTTGTGGAGAATTTGAGAGAGGAGAGACAGAGAAAGCAGGGGAGGCAACAGAGAAAGCAGGGGAGGCGACAGAGATAAACTTGGACAGAGACAGGACGATGGCCCACCTCCTCTTTATGTTCCTGTCTTCTAAGAGGTAGGCAATGAAACTATTCTGTTGATGAGTTGGGTAAGACAAGAAAAGCTATCCCATGAAGGGACTTGTGGAACTTTCATTTTTCTTCTTCTTCGTGGACTTTTCTGAGACCATTGATTATACAGGTGGCTCAAGAAAGAGTCAGGACCATCTACATTTGGTCTCCAAAGCCAGGGCTATGGATTCTTGTCCCCACCATTGGGCCTTGGATGAATCTAAAGGCAAGGATTTGGATGATGCTGACATTGCCATTCATAAAATCAACTCAAAAGTCCTAGGAGCTCAACACATCTTGACATTGTGTGGTTCTGTGTACATTTTTACACGTTTGTGTCTTGTTTCCACAGGTACTTGAGAGCAGGCATTTTGGGGTGAGCATGAGGCCTTGAGCCTCGTGGCCCCTAAATGACTTCCTGCTGAATTGCTGGCCAGTATCTTCAGACAGCTTCTCTTGGGCAATGGATGGAGAAGTGCCAGGGGTGGAGGAATCCACCATATAAACAGTGGTTACTTCTAGAGGAAAACATTGTAGATGATTGGGCACCCTGAGGAGTCTGACAAGCAAAGAGATGAAGGCCCGGCCCTTGAGTAACTCAAGATCCTCTTTTAAAGCCTTGGGGAGAGAAATCTCAATTAAGACGGGCCCTATAAATAAGTCAAAATAGGAAGAATCAGGAGGTCAGCCCCAGCCAGGAGCAAGAGGTCTACCCAAATGGTTTTCCAGGGAGCTGAGTTGCCTCCGTTGGCCATGTTGATGATAGCATTCCTGAATATTTGTCTTTATTACCTTTGAGGGTGAGCAGGGTACACTTAATCTATTTTAAGCTGGTATTATAGGCTTGGCATGGCTCCTGGGAGGCGCTTGCTTGTGCAGGGATATTTGCCCCTGTGCCAGATGGCCCCAGGTTGTCATGTTTTCCTAATTGATTGTTCTTCTTACCTTTTCTCACTGATCCCTTGTGTTCCCGTTGTATACTGCTTCCTTATTTTACACATATTCACGTGAGGGAGAGCTATGGGGAAGCTCTCCGTGTGCCTGTCAACAGGCCAACTTTTAATCATCTGTAGGTAGATTGAAAGTCACTCCTAGGACGATGTCCCAGCCCCCAAGCTAAGGCATGGGCTTTGCTGTGTGCTTTCTTGACTAAAGTCCCTACCACCCTGAACACAGGTACCAGAGCTCTGCCCTTACCCCAGGTGCTCTGTGAGGACAGACTATGCTCACATGCACTCTTCAGTGTCCAGGACATTGCTGGGTGACAGTTTAGTGTTCAGTAAATGTTTGTTTTATTATTATTATTTTTCAATGCATAGATATGTGTGAGCTGAGAGGCAGTCTGATTTCTTCCACAGAGTCAATCTCTTCTCTTGATGGTGGGTCCAGTTGCCAACTTCTACAGGGAAGGCGGTGGTCCTCCTGCTCCAGCCCCGGCTTGTTTCCTCATTGTCACCCACCCATCCAACCTCTGCAAGTCTGATCCTCCTGCCTCTTGACCCTGATGTCCCCCTTACTCCTCTGCCTCAGCAATCTGCCATTGGGCTTGGAGCTCACCTTCTCTAGAGGGCGTTCCCTGCACTCCAGCCCTGGATCCCTCCCCTTCTCTGATCTGAGAAGTTCTTTTCCATTTACATCTCATAGAGGGGACTCAGGAGGAGACACTTTCTCCTATTGTCATACCTTCCTTTTCTTACACAAAACAGACAAGGAAGAGCCACAGGGGGTAACAGACACCACCCTGTCCACCCTCTTCAATGCACAGGCTAGAATTTGAAGCCAGGAGCTCAAGTGGTTTCCTCAGGGGGATACAGCTGTGTGACAGACCTGGGAGGAATTTCAGGTCCCTTCACCTCAAGTTCAGGGCAGATTCTAATACACCTTCATCCTTAGAATTTTGTCAATATGTCACCCTAGCCCAGAGGTGGTATGTTAGTTACCTAGGACTGCTGTGACAAACGACCACAAACCTGGTGACTTAAAACAACAGAAATGTATTCTCTCACAGTTCTGGAGGCCAGCAGTTCAAAATTATGCTTCCTCTGGAGGCTCTGGGAAGAACCATTCTTGCCTCTCCACCTGGGCCTGTGTCTTTACTGGCCCTTTATTTCTCTCTCTCTCTTTTTAGTCTCTCCCACCATTGGCTTTAGGGACTAGGCTATCTAGGGTGATTTCATCTTGACATCCTTAACTTATCTGCAAAGTCCTTATTCCGAATAAGCTCACATTCTGAGGTTCCCAGTAGATATATCTTTGGGGGTGAGGAACTAAGTATTCCATCAAGTACAGTTAGTTGGTCAATTGATGGTAGCACTGTTGGTGTATGCTCAGGACTACAGGACACCTAGAGGATTGCTCTGGGGGAGGTGACAGGGGTTTGATGGAGAGAAATTTTTTTGAATGTTCTGAAGGAGGAGAAAGTGGATGATAGGGCCTTAGGAGCTGCTGGAGGCAAGGCTCATTGGGAGACTTGAGGGTGGGGCCTCAGTGACTGTGTGGGCATTGGGGTCAAGTGACAGAAGGATCAGACTTGCAGAGGTTGGATGAGTGGGTGACTATGAGGAAAGAAGCCAGGGCTGGAGCAAAAGGACCGTGAGACCATCACTCCCCTGCAGAGGAGGGGCTCATGCTGGGAGAGCTCCTGGAGAGGTCACCCTGTTGCCTGCAGCTCCTGCTGGGAGACTAGAGAACCCTTTGCAGGAGGTGGAAGGGGGTAGGCCTCCCACCAGAAACATCCATTTTTCTAGGAAGGTGCTTTTCTGTGCTCAGCTGGGCCCTCCCTGCCCTAATTCTTCTGAGAGAATCCACATTCAAACAGACAGGGGCGAAGGCAAAGGGCCCTGTCACACATCCCAGTCGGCTACTTGAGAAGAAAATGAGAGGGGACGCGATGCTAGGCTTTGTGAAACACGTAGGCGGGCCTGTACACAAACATCGGCTCATACAAATAAACCAAACCTGGCCAAAAATAACAGAAAAGGCGACAGATGCTTCCAATTAAAATGTCAGCCTCTCTCGAGAAGCCGAGTTTTCACGTGGTATGGGTGCTTGGGGGGCCGAGGACTACTGGAAGGGACCACATATGGAAATCTGTTTGCATTATATCACGTCCCAGATGCCACGTAAGACACTGGCCTGACCTTGCAATTAACACATTGGCTGTTTCTGGGGTGCTGTACGCAGATGCGGGGAAAAATCAGAAAGTTGTGAAATAGAGTGGTTGTTCCCACCGAGTCCCATAGGAAGTGAGGGACCCCAGAGTGGTCTCAGGCAATGTTACTGGGGAGGGGGGCTTCCTCACCTCTCTCTCTTTTTTGCCTGTATTTCCCCATGTCCCTCAACGTTGTTATGAAAGAAAAATCAGTTCACCTGAATTATAGGCGGTCTTAGTGGGGAAAAGCTGTCAAAGCTCAGAAACGTTTGTGTGTATGTGTGTGTGTGTGTGTGTGTGTGTAGCTTAGACAAGGGGTGCCCTCTAGATGCTATAACCGGCACATCTTAAGTCATAGCCTCCCCTAGCCCCTGCACTCCCTTATTCTGCACAAAATTGTTCTTTCATACTTTCTTTGCTTTTTTTTTTTTTTTTTTTTTTTACTAATAGTAGTTCCTCATTCCCAGGGCAGATTTGTTATTTTTAAAATTTAAACAATTTTCCAAACTCTTTCTCTCCAGCCTTGGTTTGGTAACTACATAAGGAAACCAATAAAGGAAATGGCAGATCAGCAGAAAAGGAGGAAAACAACATCATTCTTTCCAAAATCTCACTGTCTCATCCAACTAGCAGGGAACATGTGTGTGTAAGGTTGCCTCATTCTGATAAATGAATCTCCTTCTAATTATTTTTATTATTATTGCTCTTATAATAAAATCCACATATTACAGCTATAGATCCAACCTGAGTAATGTCCACAAAAAGGAAAAACAATGGCGAAATTAATGAACTGAATCCTCATTTGTGTTTCTGTAGGGAAAGATGATTTTTGTTGGTTTTAATAAGCTCCTGGATTGAGTTGCTACCACGGGTTTGGGCTGCTAGGTCTGGGTGTCCACTGGGTAAAGCGAGATGTGAAACTCAAATATTTTTATGTGAACTCAAACACATTTTCATTTCTTAATGGTCACTATTACTAACCAGATAGGAGAAAGACCTATCTGCATAAAACAAACACATGATTAGTTTTGACAACAGGACGTTAATTAGCAGCCATAGAGATGGGAAGGTTCTGGATGGGAACAATTATGCAGACAAACCCACAGTATGGCTACAATGTGCCAGGGTCCCATCCCTTACCATATGGCTGCAGTCTGGCAAATGGCTCGTTGGCAATTCATTACCATATCGCTTGGAACTCAGGAGTGAATAGTTTATGATTAGCCAATTCATTATGCTATCCTTGGTAGCTCAAGGGGACCCTGAGGGCTTGCCTCCCCCATTGTGTTATTTTAAGGACATATGACAGGGAAGGAACAGCCCTCCTCTCCCCAGCTGCCTCAAAGTACTATTTGCTGGAATCTAGATAGAATCTTTCAGAAGAAAACAAACAAGCAAAAAATCCCCAGTCATGAACTGTAGCCACAGCTGGAATTACTGGAACATTCCAGGAGATGAAAACAAGGATTTCTTCCTTTGTCCTACTGTGGATGCATCAGCCAACTTGGGAGTACACTTGGCTATAGCATGATCAGGGACAACTAAGGATTAAAGACCATTAGACCGAAAGATAGGAAGCTGAGGTTCTGGAAAGGAGCCTGATCGTGAACCTCCACCTCAGAACTTGCAAAATGGATAGATTCCTTTCTGTCTTATTTACTTACTGAGTGGGGTGAAGAGCATCATGAGAGAAGGGTCTTTGGTGGGAAAACTACCCTGAGACTGATTAAGCCAAAGCAGACCAGCACATGAACTAACAGAGAAATTTATTTTTAACCCATTAGAAGATGGGCAAGGTCTCATTGGGATCCACTACCAAAGGGCTCTGTGGTCTCCGTCATTTAGTACTTTTGACTAGAGTTGCCAAGAAAGGGTGTAGAGACTTTGCATTAGGTAAAAAGAAATAAATTAATTAAAAAAAAAGTTGGGTCTGGGAACAGACCAATAGGAACATTTTTCTCAGAGACTGAAGCCTGCCAAAGCCACAGCCACACCTGAGAAGGCAGAGACCCTCGAAGACAGGAGGGTTGCAATAGCAAACAACCCAAAATAGAAGGAACAGGAAAGGAAAGGAGAACCAGTAAGAACTCAACCTCCTGCATCATCAATCTGACCTAAAAGAAGTGCGCTCGCCACACTCAACACTAATCACACATTTAATTAACGCTAATTTTGTTTCTTTTGTAGATTTCTTAGAGGCTCTGGGGAAGACTTTTCATGGCCCAGGTCTCTGGTAAGAGCTGTACGGGGAACTTTAAAATGATGCTTTCTTCTTCTTGTGATAAATTTCACTGTAGCAAGCAGTAGAGGCATTGAAAAAGAAAAAGATTTTATTGATCACTCTTTAAAAACAAAACAGAAACATAGGTCCTTCTCAGAATCCTGTGGTTTGGAAGATTCCCTGCCTAGAAAATCCAGAGAACTGGGTCTGGGTTCTGGGTCAGACACTAATTAATGCTGCAACCTTGAAGATGTCAATTAACTTTCTTATGCCTCGGTTCGGTTCTCCCATCCTTTGAGTGACTGTAAAGTAAATTTCACTATGTTGGTAAGATGAGCTTCATTAAAATGCTTCTTGCGGCATAATTTTACTAATCCAAATGACAGTGTGGGTCAGAGCTGTGCTTTCACTTTAAGAGTGTGGGAGTGGATTTGGGTACTTTTTAGTTTGATCACTCTCGCACCCACGATTCAGTATTGTTGCCTATGTTTATGATATGGGGTACACAGTGACCCTAGTCAACAGCACAAACTCTAGATATCAAACTGTTTCTATGAGAATGTGATATCTTTTTATAGTTCCCTTGTTTCATCTAGCCCAAGCAAATACCTGCAGTGTGCCAGGTGCCCTCCAGATTATAAGGAAAAACAAAGGCCCTGTCTTGGAGGAACTTTGCTTCTGGTGGTGAATTAGAGCCATAAACAGGTAAATTTGGTTTGAGATGAAACAAAAGACTATCCAAAGGTTTCTCAAAAGATTTTCCCCAAGAATTATCTTTATTGGAAACAATTAGGATGTTTGTTAAGAAAGCATATTTCTGCCCCACCCACAGTCCCTGAATTTGAATCTCTGGGGTTGGAACTTGGGAATCTGTGTAACAAGTCCTTTGGGCATCTTCTGCCTATCATTAAAGTTCACCATGGGAAAAGTCAGCTAAGGGGACCTATAGAAGGATGGCATCCTGCATTTATGGACCACTTATTTGAGCTCTGTGTTTATCTAGGCTCTATAAAACATCTGGGAGCATCTAGTATAGGACCTGTTCCTTCTAGGATATTACAGCCCACACTTATCCCTAGGAGTCATGAAATTAGGACATCATATCCAGGGGTGAGGGGGAGAAAAAGCAGAGCTGAACCTCCTCTGTCATGTTAGTCTTGCCCTAGCCAAGATGCGAGAGCTTCTTTCTCCTGTGACTCTCTTTTCCACAGGGTAGAAATCACTTGTTTGCGTCTGTCCCTGATCCCCACCACTCTGGCCAGGGAGACTTAGCTTTGTTCAGGACGCCGGGGTCACTCTGGCCTTGGGAAGGTGGTAAGAATCTCTTGCAGTGTCCCTTGTCTCTGTCAGGGCTACTGTGACTGTGTACTTCATTATCAGACCTTGGCTGTGCTCTGGACCCTCCTCTGTCTTTGCCCCGTGTCCCAGGACCTCTGCAGCCCTAGCTTGTTTGTGTCTCTTTTCAGGGATATGCCAATGCCAGCAGCCCTGTGAATGGAGGCAGTGCTACCTTCTCTACCTGGTGATGTGGCACAGTGTACACATTCTCATAAAGAGCATTGGAGTAGTCGGGTGCAGTGGTGCACTCCTATAATCCCAGCTGCTCGAGAGGCTGAGACAGGAGGATCGCGAGTTCAAAGCCAGCCTCAGCAATGGTGAAGCGCTAAGCAATTCAGTGAGACCCTGTCTCTAAATAAAATACAAAACAGGGCTGGAGATGTGAGTTCAATCCCCAATTACAGCCCGCCTACCAAAAAGCATTGGAAATACATAGCAATGTGCACATTTTCCAGATAGATGGCATGTTTATTATGTAGATATGTTTTAGGGATTTAGTTAAATTTACAAAGCTGGTCAAAGGCAAACCCATGCTTGGAGTCTTCTTATTCAACTATACTACCATAATAATAAAATCCCTTAGCAAGGAAATGCTCATGGACAGGACACAGTGGAGGGTCACTTGTCTTTTCCTGGGTGTGTCCTTTCTTGGAAGGACCTCTGACACCTTTGGTGAGCTAGCTAACCAGAGTGGAAATGGCCCGGGATGTGGAGTTCCCTCGGTTCCTTACTCTCTTGTGATCTTGAGCAATATTTAGCCTTTCTGGGCCTTAAGTCCTTTGTTGGTAAATGGGATAAAAAAACTTACACCTGAAGGTATTGTTGAATGGATTGAATAAGTGTAGGTGATGTCCTTGGATGGATGACTTATTATTTCCTTATTCTCCTTCCCCTGCCCAGGGACCCTGAGACCCTCCTCTCATCTGCCCTCATTTCTTCATGGAAGCCAGAGAGAACCTGGTGTAAAGGCAGATGTGGATTCACCTTAATCTTGCTCTTCTGTTTGGGTCTGTCCCTGATCCCCACCACTCTGCATTTCAGCTGGCACAGGAGGGGCTGGGAACAAGGAATGAGCAATGGTTACCACTGTCTTGCTCTTTCTTGGGGAGCTGGAGACCTAGACATCCTTCTAGAGACTACAGACATTCATGCACCAGGGTAAAGCCAGGACATCAGGACAGAAAGTATTTTATAGCACACCAAAGAGACACCAGAGCTCCTGTGGGTGGATTCAAATAGTGACCAAGAGGACAGGAGGAGTGATTATTTTTTCAAAGGCTAATCTTTCCCATATGTTGTATTCTTTCTCTCCATGCCTCCTTTTAAAATTAGTAAATGGGCAATTATTATCAATTTATTTACTACTTCTTATAATTACATTATCTATGATTAACTCACTGGAGTCTAATTTGGTCTGGAATTATTTTGTAGGAATCTCCATCATTGGGCATGGGGTGAGAAAAGCCTTGTTCTTTTGTGAGCTCAATTATGGACTTGGAGAGGGACAAAGCAGAGGATGAGAAAGGGCAGGCGTCCCAGTCTTGCTGAGTTGCAAAGTCCCTCCACATTCATCATTTCATTTGATACGTAACACTAGCCATATGAAGTAGCTATCATAGCTATTATCATCCCATGCCTACAAACTGGGAAGTGGATCCAGGTCAAATTGTGACATGGTGCCCAAGACAAAATTAGAACTCACATGGACATCCTGTTGGTCCATCTTCCCCAACATACTGCAACTCCAAGGCTAGATCATTGATTAATAATTTTAATGGCGATCATTTCTGTAATATTCTCCTCAAGTTATGATTGTTAAAACGCTAGGTCCAGATAATGGTTAAACAGTGACATTACTGTTGAGGTCAAAGTCTTGGACAAGTTGGTGTGTTCTGCAGCTAGAGAAGTTTTGTGGGATTGTGGGAACAGAAAAGCGGACTATGGGGTGTAAAGGTAGATATGAGAAAGGGGAGGTGGTGGAAATACTTGTCCCCAATATGGCAATATGGAGAGTGGAGAGATGGAATGCTGGCTTGGGGGTGGGGGCAGGACTAAGGAAAGTTCTCTCTCTCTTCTCCTTAAAAATGAGAGATGAAGTAGAATCTGATTGAAAAGGAGTGGCTAGGTGAGAGGGAAGGAGCCTGATTAGGAGATAGGAGGGGCTGGACCCTGAGCTGAGATGGAGTAGACTGGAGACTCTTCTGGAGCGGGAGTAGAGATGGGAGGGAGAGGTGAAGATACAGAGGAAGTGTGAGTTTCTTGCACACTTCCTACCAGTTCCATCCTTACGGCACTTAGGGTGGTTGCAGCAGGAAGCAAGCTACACCGTCCAGTCGGGCTGCTTCCTGTCCCCTCCAGGCACAGACCTCCTGACTCTGGACCTCTGACAGCGCCTCACTGCCCTTTCCAGTTGGTTCTGTCTATTTTGTGGCATCAGGCACTGACCCTGCCAGGTGCAACCCCAGTCGTTCCCTGTGGCCTCTCCTGAACCTCTAGCCTCACAGAACTCTCCTGGGGATGATTTCAGTAGTAAGTATAGAAATGTATTTGGGCAGTTATTTTCTTTGTTGTTGATTTATTTGATTGCTAAATCGTTTAGAAAACTTACACTACGCAGTGTACAGAGATATCAGGCTATAGCTATACAATAGATTATATTTGGCAATTTCTGTTTATAAAGGTTTTTTTCTGGGCCTTGGACAGGAATAGGTTTCCATATTGTTTCTAAGGCACACAGTTTTCCTATTTCTCTTTTAGCTCCTTTTCCAGTGACAAAACCTCTCAAGCCTATGTAGGAAATATTTTCAATGAGACCTTGAAGCACATATGGGGCTTTTTCCCTGACATAAACTTCTCCTATTATTATCTTCGTCTTCAAGTTCCCTTTCTAATAGAAGGTGTTCAGAAGGCTTTTGAAGGCTGAACCAGATTGCAAGAACAGCTTCCTCAAGCTCCAGAGTCATTGGACCGTTTTTTTCCAGGGACAGACTCATCCTCTAAAAATTCTTTTTGCTCTTCATACTTGCTGGTGGCTGCTTTCCCTGCTAGTGAGACTGTCCATGGCAGGACTGTGATGGTGCTGGGACTTGTTTTGGAATCTGCCTTTCCCCTTTGGGGACCCCCTGTCTGCTGTTCTGCGTGTCTAATATGCTCACTGTCAGCCTCATGCTATACCCTGGCAGCAATGTGTGTATATCAAGGTTGAAATATATTTTGTTGGGCAAGCTCAGAGCCAGGTGCCAACAGGTAGGTCTTCTTTGACCACCTTTCACCTAGTTTCTTGCCCTACTACTCTTTGTCACTCTGGTTTATTATTCCATGTTGGGCATATGATGTGTCACCTCCACTTGAAAGATGGTTTTGTCTGTCTCAATTGAACGTGACCTCCATGGGAATAGAGGCACTCTGTTTTGAACCTGCTGTGCCTCTACTGGCTTAGCATAGTACCTGGCACCTGGTTGGGACTCCACACCTTTTTGTTAAACTAACCCTTGAGGGAATCTGGCTATCAAGTCAAGGCCTGCTTGAGTCCAAGCAGCAGTGAGGAGACAGCAGAATTGGGAATAAAGATATCCAGATTCACCTCCCCTCACTTCCATCAGCTGGCTGCTAGCCACCATGAACCTCACTGCTACCACCTTCCGGTAAAGTGAGCCACCCCCTGAAGCTCCTTGCAATGCTGATATTCTTTGGATTTGGAGGAGGAAGGGAAGTATAGGAGAGAATGGGGGCTTTGCTATCTGGTGTGGGCTTATGTTCTGGTTATGATACTAACTTGATGATCTTCAAAATGTGAAGTTCAATTATCCCTAAAGATAAGAAGACACAGCCAGGCTTGGATTTACAAGTGGCCACCCTATTCTTTCCTTTCTGGAGAAATAAATGAGGATGTTAACAAAGGATACCCACTTTCCAGCCTACCAGACTTGACTTCGAAGCTGACATGCACAGCACATGTGAGATGCTTGCTTTTCTTCTGACAGACATGATGTGGCAGGGACATGGCTTTCCATTCAGATGATTGAGGATGTGATTTGATATTTCTATTTAATCCTTAGACAATATCCTTATTGGGTCAACTCAAATCCCAACAAAGCCTTATGTGAGGGGCAGTTGGTCCCTGTTCACAGAGTACAAATATTTTATCAAAGTCCTCATCAAATGCCTAATGTGTGCAGGAAAAATAGATTCGAGGCACAGAGGAACTTAAAGTTAAGAAACACACCCAGAATCTATAAAACCAATAGACTAGTATAACGAAAATCAATGAAGAGAATTTTAGTCTCTGAGTCAGGAGACTAGAATTCTGTAAAGCTCTGTGGCTTAACTGCTTATGGAATAGTGGTTCTGAGCCTGATCTCTGGATTCAGAAGGCCTAGATAAAATCTTGGCTTTGCCCTGGACTTGCTGTGTGACTTGGGTTATCACAAGGTTTAATTAATACACATAAAACACTCAAACCTGTGTCTGACACCAACTGTCTTATCTCTAGTGATGTTATCAGCAACATTATGAGCTATATGAGGACAGATATGTCAATTCTATCTTTATGCAGCAATGTCCTCATTCATACAACGAGGACAGGACATTTTCTCTTCGGACTATGCTGAGAAGATTCTTCCTCCTCATCTGACTCCACATTTTTTATTATCTTGGAGTTTCACACAAGTTTTTACTTGAAGAAGAGGCTCTGAAAAAAAAAGTTGCAAGTCACTAGGCCCTAAGGTCTAAGACCCATCCTTAATAAAAGCATTTGATTCTCTGGAGTGAAAAATATCCAGTAGACAATAGATAGTGGGATAAAGTGGTCTCAGAGGCTGCCATAAGCCGGGGAGGCCTCCTTGGAGGAGGTGAGGTGGAAAGTTAAAATTTATGAGTTTCTAGCAGTTGATAAACCTGAAAGAGCAGTTGCAATCCCTAAAGTGTTGGAATTGTGGAATACTAATTATGTGGGGAACCAAAACTCTGGAGAGGGAGAAGTTTCCAAGCCTAAGTCAGACATATTCCCGGACTGAAGGAAAGTGGATGGGAAGACAAGGGCTTAAGTAGAATTGTCCCAAGTGGAAGTCTGACCCAAGTATGAAGCAACCAGAGGCACAGATCACTGAGGAGGTCAGCACTACTCCATACGCTCTCTTGCATGGATGGGAGAACAAAGTCCAAAGGAAGCAGGCTCTCATCCATGGGCAGAGTTACTGGCTATGGCAGCTACTAATCAGCTGTTGATCAACTAGCTTTTGACCTTCTTCCCTGGCAGTAAAAATCCCAATTTTTTCACTGGTCACATTATTGATCGAATTAAAGAAAACATTTCCTAGCCTCCTTTGGTTAAGGGCTTCCAGGAAGGAATTTTTAGAAGCATGTACCCCGTTGATGGGGTACCATTTGGTGCTCCCAACCCCACTTCTTCCTGCTTCCTATTTGGATGGCTCAGATCCAAATAGGTGGTAATCTCCTATCATGATGTCACCTTGGAGATGGAACCCATGTGACTAGGGATGGTAGAGTAGAAAAACAGAAAAAGCTTGAGTCCTGGGGACATCACACAGCCACCATATTGTCCTTGTAAAGTGACCTCTGGGCTTCTTGTGAGAGAAACACACTTTCTTCAAATTTCAGCCATTTGATAGCCCTGGCTTTCTTTTAGCCATGGAAAGCTCTAGAGAAGCTGGGCCTGGACAGGAACCTGGTGCTGCTTGGCTACCTCGCTTGGTGGAGCTCCTTCCAAGACCCCACTGCCCCCGTGTGTGGGGCTGTGTCCGTGTGTGTGCCTGAGCAGAAATCCAAAGCCAAAATGATTTTCAAAGCTGTCAGCTCTGCTCTCCTGCAGCCCCTGTCCCCATGCCTTTCTCATTTCCACTGGAGGGAAGAGAGGCAGTTGGCGACTCAGTTTTTCTTTCCTTTTCTGAATTGTTTACTCGATTGCACAATGTACACTGCACAGAATGTTATAATGCTGATCTTTTTTTTTTTGGATTTGTTTTAGTTTTGTTTTAATGAAACATTAATACATACGATCGAATCCTCTTTATATTCTCTTGGTGCTATTTTTCTCCTGAAAAATCATTTTCCTGAACTTGTTCTCATTCTTCTGCATTTTTGTGCTTTTACCGAACATACTTTTGAGTCTATAAATAATTAATGGCATTGTTTTGTATGTTTTAAAACATGTGCCTTCATGGATACTGTGGTTGATTTTTTTACACTCAGTTAAAGTTTTCAAATATCATCCTTTTTGATATGTGGGTCCAGCTCACCGAAGCTCACTTCTGTGGCTGTCCCCTGCTTATACGATGCCCTACTGATGAGTATATAGGTTGTTTCCCAGTTTTCAATATTGCAAATAATTCAATAATGAAAATAATTTTGCATGCCACAGGAATAAGAGTTTTCCTAGGGTATGTATTCTAGACATAAAACTAGTTGTTACAGGGCATGCTTATCTTCACTTTTAGAAGATATTTCCAAATGATTCTTTAAGGGGATTAAAACAATTTGCATTCCATTTGGATGACACTATCCATTTTCCCACAGAAACTTGGCGATGTCAAACCTTCTAATTTTTGACAATGGGAGAGGTGTGGGAGGGTATATTTTTGCTTTGACTGGCATTTTTTTTTTCTGATTACTAGGGATGCAGGGTATCTCTTCATATCTTTGTAGGCCATCTCTGTTTCATTCCTGTGAACTGCTTGTTTTCATATTTGGCACATTTTTATGGGGTTCTTTATATTGCAGTTAGTCTACTTTCCCTCCACGTGTTTTCAATATTAATCTTTTGTTGGTTAGATGCATTGCAAACTCCTCCTTCAAATCTCTCATTTGTCTTTCAGTTTTGTTCATGGTGTCTTTGGTCATATAGAAATATTAAATGCTAATATCATCAAATTCTTTCATCTCTTCATATTTTGGGGGGATCTTAAGAAATTCTGTCCTTTTTTTTTTTTTTTGGTGCTAGGATTGAACCCATTGAACCCATGCTTTGTGCATGCAAGGCAGACACTCTACCAACCGAGCTATATCTCCAGCCCCAAGAAATTTTTTCCTGATTGGATTTTATAAAAATTATTTCTCTAAATTTTCTTCTAAAATTTTTAAAAAATGTTTTTTAAAACTTTAAAAAATCCTTTAGCTTTTAATCAATCTGGAATTTATTCTCAATATTTTATATGAAATACAGTGCTGATGTTAATTCTCAGTACGAAGAGCCTATTTTGGTGACATTGTATGTCACATGTCCCATTCTGGGCCTACTTATATGTAATTTCCCTTTGTTTACCAATTTCTAAAATGGCATGGATCTTTTTCTGAACTTTCTGGTTTATTCCATTGGTCTTGACAGTAGTGTAAGTTCTTCTCTGCATCCTTCTTTTGACCATTTTTAGCCCTTTTTTACTTCAGTATGAATTATATGGCTAGTCGTTTAATACATAGCTTCCTTTCTACCTCCTTCAGCAAAGTTTTCTCTCCCATCCCAGTCATTCCAAAGATCTAGGTTCCAGCCCTAATTATGCCACCCAATGCCTGGAATCCTTGGGTAAGTCACCTAGCCTCTCTGAGTTTTAGTTTCTTCAGCTCTCAGATCTACTCTGCCTACCTTACAGGGCTGAGGAAATGATTAATTGAGATAAGAATGTGAGAATGCTTCGAAGGTTTCAAAGCAATGATCTCAGGATGGCCTGAGACAAAATGTGAAATTCAGACTACTTTTCCCTCAGAGTTTTCCTCCTGACCCTCCATTTTCCCCAAACTTCCAGTGTTGAGATGCAAAGATCTTCAGGGGTTGGGGGGCACTTATCAGGATAAGGGGTTAGAGGCAGCTTAAATTCATAAGCCTGAGTCCCATTTTACACTATCACTTTGTGACTTCAGGTTAGGTACTTAAACGCTTTGAATCTCAATGTCTTCTTCTTTATAAGAACCACAATAATAATTTTCTTCTCCAAGTAGTGTTGTGAAATTCAAAAGAAATAATATGGGTAAAAGTGAGTGGTAAAAGGTGAGGCCCTATAGGAATCCCAGGCATGGGTGTTCTTGGTGACATTGACATGTGGAAATGACTTGCAGGAAGGCAGGATGTTTGACATGTCAAAGTGCTTTACCCTCACCACTTGAATCAAGGCCTGTAGGAGAATCAAACCTATTTTATTTCCAAATATGTTTGACCCAACACAATGTCTCTGCCTTCTTCTAAAAGAATCAGTTGGTCTTTTTCTTAAATATCATTTCTTTTAGGCTTTGTAGACTGGGTGTGTGGAGAGGTAGAAGTGGTCAAGTAATCCACGGTGTCTGGACAACTGGCAGTTACCCAGATGCAGAGGCTATGCTTAGTATTGACCTCAGGGAGTGAGATCCTTGGGGGTTCAGGGAAGTGAACAAATCTGTCTCTATATCCTCCTTGCTGAGTGCAGACACTATTCAGTTAAAATGAACAGTGAGGTCAGCCCTGATGTAATGTGAAAGCACCTCCCCTGGAGTGAGCATATGGCTCTGCCCTGCATCTTTCTAACCCTTGCTACTCACACGACTGCAGCATCTCTCATTCCTGTGCCAGGATCAGACTTGGGCTTGGGCCAAGTGACATTCATGGGCCAGATGATTCAAGGCTATCGCCCACTTGCTTCATCTAACACAGAATGTCCTTTTCCTTGGTAATTAAATTCTTATCCTTTCTTTAGTTCTACTAAAGAGGATGTTTTAATCTATTTTCCAGCTACTTCCATGGCCAATCCTGGACTGTACTTTTTTTGACCACCTGCTGCAAGTTGTTAGTATATAAACCATTATCATGATACTTACCCTGCCCTCAGCCTCTGCCAGCGGCCACTTAGTTCTCTGCTGTGGTTTGGACAGAGCCCTAGATTTCTGACTTGGGTTTGGATGTTAGTCTCCAGAGTGCATGATCTGTGTTATGGTTTAGATCTGAAATCTCACCCAAAGTCTTGTGTTGAAAGCATGGTTCCCAATGCAGCAAGTTTCAGAGGTGGAGCTTTTAGTCAACAAGTGGATCCTGGGGGCTCTGACCTTACCAGTGATAGACTGACCTATTGATAGCTGACTAGACTACTGGGCGGTGGGACCTAGTTGGAGGAAGTAGGTCACTGAAGACATGCCATGGAAGGGTTTGTCTTCTTTCCACCCCTTCCTCCTTTTCTCCCTTTGCTTCCCAGATGAGCTGAGCAGCTTCCCTCTGCTATAGCCTTCCGCCATGATGTTTTGTCTCGCCTTAGATCCAGAACAATAAAGCTGATGGAGCATGGACTAAAACCTCTGAAGCTGTGAGCCCAACATCTGCAGAAGGGTAGTAGACACCACAGATAAATCCATAAAGGTTTCTTCCTCTAGGTTGTTTTTCTCAGATATTTGTCTCAGTGATGTAAAGCCAGCACAGCCTGTTGCTAACTCTGAAATCCACAGCATTTCTGATACAATCTCAATCTCCTATCCCCGTGTTATTCCCACCTGCTTTTACTCCCATTTTCATGCATCTTACTCTGTTTTCAGACACCATCTCATCTAGCCTTACACCAAAGATGAAGCACATAACACTCTCCCTTCTGATTTCTAAGTTGTGAGTCCAGGACCACTTTGAGAGATCAACCAATCAAGTATCATTCTGAACCCACCACAGTTGACCTTCTTTTTTATCACATAGATACATGAAGCTTAGGAGTGGGTGCTCTAGTCTGAGGTGTGATCGCCTGCTTGGATTCTGCTTAATAAATGAAGAACATATTACTACACAACTGTTGGAAGCTGTCAGAAGAGAGATGACTCGGTCACATCCTAGAGACTGCTTGATGTGGTCACAGAGGTCAGAGGGAAAGGGGTTTAAATGCTCAGCTCCTCATGACAATTCCAAAGGGCCATCCTATTCTAGGGATCCCCATGAAGTCAACCTAGGCCTTGTGACAAGCCTGAAGCCTACCCTTTCCCACTGCACATTATTGCCACCCTCCCTTCCTGCCCCTGTAGGGGTTGACCCTAAGAACATTCTTACTTTGACTATGTAAGCCTCCATCTCAGATACTGGTTTCCAGGGTCCCAATCTGCAACAGTTGTCCACAGCTATTTCTTGTTCAACCAACTAACTCTCTTTTGAATTACTATCTTCTTCCTTTCTTCTTGGTGGTAAACAAAATAGTGCCCACCCCCACTGAAAAGTGTGCACATCCTCATCCCCAGGAACCTGTGCATGTGTTACCTTTTATGGCAAAAGTGATTTTGCAGATGTGATTAAATCCATAAATTCAGTCTAATCACATGAGGTCTTAAAAGTGGAAGAACTTTCTCAGCTGTGGTCAGAGGTTCGACTATAAAAGAATCACAAGCCAAGGAATGTAGGAAGCCTCTGGAAACTGAAAAGCACAAGTAAATGGATTCTCTCCAGACTCTCCAGAAGAAAACACAACCCCATCAACACATTACTACATGGGATTTCATCCCAGTGAGACCTGAGCAGATCTTTGACCTACAGAACTATAAGACAATAAAACTTCATTGCCATTTTAAGCCGCCAAAATTTGTGGTAATTTGTTACAGTAGCCACTAATACACTCCGTTGAGAATTGTCCTAATACTTGTTCTTTTGTACAACTTTGAATATATGCTCACCTGTCTGAATTCTCTCATCTGTAAAATGGACATTTTGGTTCATATGTTGCAAAACTCCTTCCAATTCAACATTTTATGGTTCTAATTGGCTGAATTCCCTATTTTGCAACATTTTTCTTTTTCTTTTTTTTTGTACCAGGGATTAAACTCAGGGGCACTCAACCACTGAGCCACATCTCCAGCCCTATTTTGTATTTTATTCAGAGACAGGGACTCACTGAGTTGCTTAGTGCCTTGCTTTTGCTGAGGCTGGCTTTGAACTTGCAATCCTCCTGCCTTGGCCTCTGGAGCCCCTGGGATTACAGGTGTGCACCACCATGCCTGTCTTTTCTTTTCCTTTTAATGAGGCACTGCCAACCTGACTTTCTGATGACTCTGCTGAGGAAAGCTTAACTGAGATGCTTTAGGAAATAGTGGAATAGCCAAGCCCCAGGGTCAGGGATGAAAATCCTTTTCATTTTGACTGAATTCTTCTGATCTGTCTTTATGTTGATTTCTAAATTTCCTATTCTCACAACTCCTTGTGACCATGAAAAAAAAATCCTTCTTAGCTTGTGACCAGTTTATGAACTAAACCCTGAGACTGATGGATTTTCTCACTTTTCTCTTTACTAATGGATTTGCAGATATATTTCTTTCTCTGGGTGACGGGGGTATGCAGAGAATAATTTGTTAAAAATTGTAGGTAACAAACTTGGAGGTGGGATCAGAGGTGTCAGTGCTCTGGCTGCTGGGAAAGATTCACTCAGCCTTTAGGAGAAGCCTCCATTTTTTAGTATTTAAAAAAAAATGTTTCTATCCTGAATTTTGTCATAAGCAAATATAGTAAAATACTACTGTAATTAAAAGACTTCCAAATCCACTTGTGAAAGAAAACCAGGACACTAAAATGTGATAAAAATAGAGCCTCACTTGGCTCCTTTGCCCTCCCAGAGGCTAACAACACAGTTGCCACTTTATTAACTGCTTTGTGATAAGAAAAGCTGAGCTGGCTGCAAAATAGTAATGGCAGCAGGACAGAGATAATGGCGAGTTTCTGCTGTACTTGCTTAGCATGCTGTGATTCTCAAGGCACTGTAAAATTTCTTGTCTGAGCCCCAAGTTCTCCGTATTTTCCTAAGAAAATAAAGGGAGTAGAGAGGTGCGCACCATTTACTCCATTCGACATTTGGGGAAAACGTGGCCTCATCTGAGTCCAAATTACTCTTATTGCCTTCACAGCAGTCCATAGCAGTTCTGGGTATGGGACTGGTCTCCACCTTGAGGTCTCTGTCTACTACAGCTCATTGCTTCCGGCCATTCAGGTCACCCCACACAGAGTCCAGCCTATCTCCAAAGACTTACATTGCAAACCTAGGGTTACAGAAAACACTTGGCCCTTCTTATTACATTCAACAGAAAACAAAGTCACTGAAGAATTAATCCTAAAGTTAGCTTGAAGAAGGCCCATGAGCTGAATGGAGGATAAACAAAACTATAAGAGACTTAGAAGTGAATCCCAGCTTGTACCTGCCTACCAGGGTTTGTGATTCTGGCCAGTGTTTTCTCAATAAACAGACCCGTGGTTACTCACTTTTCCTCTTTCTGGAGCCGCACTCATGTTTTTTGGAGACATTTCCAGCAACCTGCTATGTTATAGCCTTCGTAAAGGGTCATTGATAGCATTATTACTTCCCCACTAAAGTGGCTAGAACACTGATGTCTTGAAACCTCAATGGGTTCTTATGACTTCCAGCATCGGCAGGCACATCTAGAACCTCTGGTGAAGGACAGCCTTATTTATAGTCTTGTTATCATGATAAAGAGATATGATTGGTATTAGAATTCCCTCACCTAGGGCAGTTGATAAATCAACTAATTCTTGCTCCATGATGGATGTATGAATTCCCACCCAGAATTTTTCTGGCAGGAACTTTTGAACACTATAATTTTTCTTGATTGAACTCATGGTGTGTGTTCTCAGATCACATATTGGAGCTTTTGGGAAGTGAGTGCCATCTAAGAACTACCTCAAGGCTGCTTCCGTCAAGAGAAGGCCCTTATGTCTGGTTTCTGCCAATGGGATATGAGTGGAAGTGATGAATGTCAATCGTAGGCCACAGTTGGTAGGAAATGGCATGCCATCTCCATTTTCTCCTTCCCAACCAACCACTTAGATGCAGATGATCCAACCTAAAATTTGTTGGCTTTAGAAGACAATGAAGCCAGATAGGAGCCAGGTGGGTTTCCGAGTCACCAATTAGATAAATTCCAAATTGGAACTTATTAAAGGGGAAAAAAGATGATTCATATTTAAATCACCAAGGTTTGGCTATTACCTGTTATAACAGATATTGTATTAGAGATCCCAGTGAAAAGAGACCCACTAGTATGAAAGGTCTGAATCCCCTGCCATCTTGGAGACTACTACCTTCTTTCCTCATTCGTACCAGCTTGCCCATCCTGAACAGCTTCTTTTTTTAGTGCTCTGTGTAGGTATAGAGCAGCTGATCTGCCTGTCAAGCAACCAATAAATCTGTGCTTGGAAATAGAGTAGTTTTCATCAGAAAGTGACCTTAAGATAACATTTACATTGCTGAAGAAGTCATTCCAAACCTGAACTAGTAGCATCCCAACTCAGGCCCTCCTGGTGACATGAAACAGGAAAACTAATGAAGTGTGGAGATTATTAATGACTTTATCTTTTCTCTCCCATCCCCTCTCCTTTTTCAAACTTGCAATTATGTTCAGCAGTGTCAGATCTGTTCATCTATTTTTGACATATAAATAGAACCTCTCCCTTTGGAATTTTGCAGAGGAAATAGCCATGTGATTATGCTAGTCATGACTGAAGGCAACGGAGAATTGAGCTGGGAAGACACCGGCACAGGAGACAGGTCTTCAGGTTTCCTACCTGCTCAGGCCAATCACTGTCCCTCAGTGGTAACAGTGACCTCAGAGAGGAACATAATTCTAGTTTTTCATGGTATTATTATTGGTGATAACAGCTATTTTAGAAGACACAATCATAGCAGCAAGTTCTAGAACACACTTACAATTTCCTCAGTCACAGTGGTCTTGTGAACTTCTGTTTGTCTTCAAGTAGTAAGCAGGATATAGTCCTGTAAAGAGAGTGCAGGTCAGAAACACAGGAGCATTCACATTGCTTTTTTTTAAAAAAATTAATAACATTTATTCTTTTTAAAAATTCTAAACTAAACCAAAAAACACAGATTAAGAAACAGGACATCCAATTCCTTTATTTTTCCACCGTCTAGGTATAACTACTAATAACCCATGAGACACTTAGATTGTTTCATGAAAAAAGAAAAAGAAAAAAAAATACAAAATTGGTTTTAGTTTACAAGACAAGGACCATACTTCACATACTGTTTGTGATTTTCTTGTCTTGTTGAATAAGATATTATGAATACCTTTCGCTAATAAACAGACTTCAGCTTTGGTCGATAGCACCCAAGATGGGTCCCAGTGACCCCTGCCTCCTCCTGGTCTCATGATTGTGTAATTCACTGCCATCCAGTGTTGGTTGAACCTCTGACTGACTTCTCACCAACAGAACAGGGCAAAAGTGTTGAGATGTCATTTCTGAGATTAGGTGACAAAAAGACTCTATCCTTGATTCATACTCTCTTGCCTTCTGACTTGCTTGCTGTGGTGAAGCCATGTCATGAACTGCTCTGCAGAAGTGCCCATGTGTCCAGGAATTGCAGGACACTTCTGACCTACACCCTGGGAAGAGCTAAAACCTGCCCAACCATGGGAATGAGCTTGAAAGTGGCTCCTCTCCACAACAAGCCTAAATGCCTGTGGTCCCAGAAGACTCCTTCTCTGCTGTCTTGTGAGAAAACCGAGTCAGACCCTGTTAAGCTGTGCCCAAGTCTCTGACCTGCAGGAACTGTGACATATGTTGGTTGTTTCAAGTCATTATTTTTTAGGGCATCACAGTCATAGATAACTAGAATAATCCACAAATTTTTAGTAGCTGTTCAGAATTCTAATGTAAGACTGTATCAAAATTTACTCAATCTTTTATTGCTGCACATTTTGGTTATTTTATTTGTTTTCCTATTATAAATGAGGCTACAATGAATATTATTGTAGCTAAATCTTGGTGCACATTCTTCATTTTAAGAATAAATTTCTCAAAGTGGAATAACTGGATTTTAAAGGTTAGGCTTCATTTAAGATTTTAATAGGTTATTTCTCAAACATTTTCTGTAGAATCATACCTATTTGTACTCCTGATAGCTATAGTTGGGAGTGTATGTTTGGTTAATTCTAACCACTGCTATTTGAGCTGTGTTTCCATGCAAACCAATTAGAAACAAAAACAAAACCAAAGAATAAAAACAGGTAAGGTGAAGTCAACATACAACAGGCTCTTTTGAAAATCCTAAGTTTATTTAAGTCACACAACAGGTTTTCCAATAAATTCAACTTTTATATTACCAGGCTCAACCAGCTGAATTCAAAGGATATTCTTTTCAAAACATTTTGTACACATAGATACCACCACCATTTCCAAATTGCTGCCCCCACTGTTGGGGAAGAATAAGTATTTTAATAAATGGCATGTATTTTAACAGGCTCTAAGCCCTGCTGTTGGCTTAAGCTAAGGGTGCAATTTCAGGCATCTAAATAAGTAAATAAATGAGGAAAAAAATCCATGTTCATTGCAGTAATTTGCGGGACTTTCAAATTCTTAATTAAGCAATAAAATAGGATTCATTAACCATGCCCACTGTAGATGGCTCATATAGATCACCATTATGACCAAAACCAAGACCTAAAGTCATTGAAATAAATGAAATAACAGAGATCACTGGTGCATTATTGGCCAGGAGGTATAGGCACAAAAGGAGGAATGAGAGCCACACAAAGTACCTGTCCTCCATAAGTGGTCCCCTTCCTGGCGGAAGGATTACATGATTCCAAAATGTTTTCCCTGGACAGGGAGTCATACTCCTCTTTCTTAACCTTTGGGATGGGTTCTTCCTTCAAGGCTCACATAAACTTCTCTGAGCCTATCTAGCAATATTATCAACTTTCCCCAACCATCCTCAGGTGGTTTGGGTGCCTGTCTGTCTGCCTCATCTCTTGGTAAGTCTTAATAATGTCTTCTACAAAGGAGTGAGGAAGAGAAGAACTTTGTATATAACTGACTCATGTTGCATTTTGAAAGTTGAGCATTGTACTAATAGAAGAATTTGTAATTCATCAATTAAACTCACTTTTGATGAGGACAACTGCTTAGCTGGACAGGACACCAGACATTAACTGGGACAGCTTTGGAAAACTAGAATGCTTGGTACCCTAATGAAAACCCATATAGACACCAGAGCAGGGGTTAGATGGGAGTGAACACAGGTTTTCAGGTATATATATAAGAGGGAGCTTTGGTGAGGTGAACTATGGGGGTAATATCAGTGTGTCTGAAAGAAACATCACTGATGTGTCCAACTTGGGGAGAAATGGCCAGTCATTGCACTTCTAAAGAGAACACTAATACAGACTGTGGAAATGCATCTCTTTCCTGCTGTCTTACTCATTTAATACTGATGTCTAGGCAGGTATGGACACTCCATGGAAACAGGTCTGGGCTGGTATGGATGGCCAACTGTGGTCAGCTCAGGAGTGAGAAGTGTACATAGCATGAGCAATCTGGAGAATTCTGGATGACTCAAGATAACAGAAGAATAGAAAGGAAAATTTCCATGATGATCTCTAAAAAGAATGAGGAGTCTTGCCTGTGCTTAGACATTGAAGTGTTTTGGGCAGATATGACATTTTTTTTTTTTGTGTTACCTACAGAGTCAAGGAAAATTAGAAATGAACATGTGCATATTTCAAATGCCTATTACATCCCCATAAAAAGTCACAGGTGTAGTCTGAAACATACTTCTTGTTCTCAGGAGATTTAAGGTATAGATTCCTTGAGTCAAAGCCTCCCTCCACTTGTGAGTAGGAAACGAGAGAGAAACCTACCCTAGTAGCTCTACTGACTGAGTCAGGCTGAACTTTGCTTAGGAGGCCATCCACCATGCTGCAGATGCCCATGAAACTCACAAGGGGCCCCACAAGTGTCCACATCTTACAGTGTTCTAGTTCTCACAGAATCTTTCCTCCCTGGCTGCATCTGGATAATCTATAAGCTACAGAAGCAAGCCCTTGAGTCCAGTCTGTTGTAGGACTCAAGGGCTTGCTGCTGTAGCTTATAGATTATCCATGTTTCTTACCAAAATGGGAAGAAATAAATCATTCTGACTTTAATTCTGTGAAGATGTACAATGAAAAAGATGAGTTTAGAGGCTCTGAATGCAGTTATGTCTCTACTATTTTATTTAAAAATTGCTTACTCATTTTTAGATTTATTTACTTCATTTAATAAATATTTATAAAGGACCTTCTCTTTTCTAATACAGTATTGGGTACTGGCTATTCACAGGGACCATCAGGGGTGCACAGTCCTTTTATGATGATTTTATGATGGCTGTGTTAAGACAGCCCTGCCCACTTGTGCTTAATTCATTCCAAAACAAGAAGGAAAATGTGAAACAGAAATACAAGCCTCACCTTCGTTGGCAAAAGGCTGCCCAAAGCTGGAAAGTTTAACCTAGAGCAGATAAATGCTGAAAGCTGTGTATGAACAAAGACCTCAAGCAAAGTGGGTTTGTGAACAATGGCACAAGTGCCATTGTTTTTTGGAAACAACTGGTCCAAGGTGAATGGGCTGCTATAAAAGCATCCTGGGTATTGCTTGGCTCCATTAAGAACAGGGAAGGTGGAACAGGCAGGAAAATATTTAGACATGCCATCTAAAGCATGTCTGTTGGTAAAGAAGACCTTAGGAGACAGTTTCTATACAAATTAGTCTTTTGATTCCAATATCTTCTTTTTTTTTCTGGAAAAAAGGGAAGGCTAAGTCAACATGTACATGGGCACATACAAACAACCCTGTGTTGGAGGTGCATCCCTGTGAATAAGAGAGACTTTACTTGATGCTATCATAGGCTGACAGCCTCTATAAACTTTTCCAAAATTCCTAAAGAAAGAGTTTATCTCAATCAAATAGGAGCCAGAATACAAAAGAAACCATTAGAGGAGTTCTTTAAACATACTCTAGGAGAAGGTAATAATCAGAGAAAACAAATAGACACAGATCATATACTCAATTGTGCCATGAAACAAAAGGAAAGTATACCAAGAAAATTACCATAGAACAAATAGAAAAACAACAACAACAATAACAAAACAATAAAGCTAAGGAAATAATTAAGAATGTTAAGATAGAACCTACAGAATGGGAGAAAATCTTTGCTAGCTACTTTTCTGTCAGAAGATTAGTACCCAGACTATATAAAGAACTCAAAAAATAACACAATTAACAAATGAGCAAATGAACTAAACAGATACTTCTCAAAAGAAGAAATACAAATGGTCAACAAATATATAAAAAAAAATGTTCAACATCATTAGCTATTAGGGAAATAAAATTCAAAATTACCCTGAGATTTCATCTCACTCTAGTCAGAACAGCAATTATCAAGAATAAAAACAATAATACATGCTGGAGAGGATGTGGAGAAAAAGAAAAACTTTTACACTGTTAGTGGGATTATATTTTAGTATAATCACTGCGGAAATCAGTACAAGTTTCCTCAAAAGACTAGGCTTGGAGCCACCATATGACCCAGCTATACCACTCCTCCATATTCATCCTGAAGAATTAAGGTCATCATACTATAGTGATATATTCATACCCATGTTTATAGTAGTATAATTCACAATAGCCAAACTATGGAACTGACCTAGGTGTCTATCAGTGGATGAATAGATAAAGAAAATGTGGTATATATACACAATAGTTTTATTCAGCTATAAAGAAAAGTAAAATTGTCATTTGCAGGAAAACGAATGGACTTGAGATTATTTTGTTAAGTGAAATAAGTCAAAGGTCTGGGTGATGTGTTTTCTCTCATATGTGGAAGCTAGAGAGAAAAAAGGAAAAGAAAGGTGTGAGGGGGCGTTGATCTCATGGAAAGCAAAGGGATATCAGTAGAATAGAGGAAAGGGACCAGAAGATGGGAGGAGGGAGGAAGGAGGAAGTGCTGGAGAGGGATATTGGCCAAATTGTATTGTTACATTGTGTGCATGTACAAATACGTAACAACAAATCCCATCAATATGTGCAACTATGATGTACCAGTTAAAAATATGGAAACTAAAACCAAACAGAACAACAAAAACTTTTTGTAATGAAGAAAATCATATAAATTAAAAGCTCCAGGAAGAAATGTCAAGACAACTGACAGACAAAAGTGAGCTGTTAGAGAGAGCTCAGAAGAAAAGCAGATGAGAGACAAAAGGCATCCCAAGAGTTAGGAACCCATCAGAGGAGACAAGAAGGTGCACAGATCCTGTTCAAAATACAAAACACGCATAAGAACAGGATTGATGAAGTGGGCAAGACACAGGGGTAATGCATGGTTAAAAAGGCTCAAGAACAAATGTGATAGACATGGAAGTAAATGGATCCAAATGGTCTGTGCATACGAATAAATGCAGAACTTGAGGAAGAGTATTGGAAAAAAAAATAGAACAGAAAATCTATTGGAAAGAATAAGATGAAAATATTCCCAGAAATAAAGTATTTAAATCTACAAAGAAAGCAAAGAACAATAAGAAATAAAATATAAACTGTCTCAAGAAAAATTGATACAGAGATATCAACCCCAGTGTTGAAGAAATCCTCTTGCCATTTGAACAAACAAAAACCACCACTAACAAAATAAAGCAAAACCAAATACAAAATCTCTTTCTGAAGGGGGAAAGTTAAGTAGGTTTCACTTAACTTGCAGAGCTTACCACAGCAACATGATGCTTACAAAACCTCATTAAGAATTAAATACCTTTTTTTATACTGCAACTCTTGCTCAGGTACACATGCTACATGAAACACCTATTACCCAGCACACATGTGACCTGGATTTTGTCTGGAAATACACCAGAAGCTGAACTTCAACCAACCAGTAGAGAATGGAGAAACTATGATGGAAAGACTGGTGGTGAGTTTTTAATAAATGTAATGTATGATTATGTCAAACAAATAACAAACTGGGGCAATTATGATGGAAAAAACAATATAAATATTTGTGAGTTACCAAAATGATAAAAACACTGAAACTAACAAAATTTTAAAAGTGAGGGGAGAGAGAAGGTGACAAATAGTGAATGATCTAAAGTTGCTACTTAAGGGTAATGAATCAAATAATAGAAATCTGTATGAAAGGATATTAGTAACAATTAGCAGAAACATCATTATTGTTATGGTTTGTATGTGAGGTGTCCGTCAAAAGCTCATGTGTGAGACAATGCGAGAAGGTGCAGAGGAGAAAAGATTGAGTTATGAGACCTTTAGTCCAATCAGTGAATTAATCCCCCTGATGGGATTAACTGAGTGGTGACTGGAGGTGGGTAGGCTATGGCTGGAGGAGATGGGTCATTGACGGCATGCCTTTGGAGTATATATTTTATATCTGGCAAGTGGATTCTCTCTCTGCTTCCTAATCATCATGTGAGCTGTTTTCCTCTGCCACACTCTTCCACCATGATCTTCTGCCTTACCTCTAGCCCCAAGGAATGGAACCAACTATCTATGGACTGAGACCTCTGAAACAGTAAGCCCCCAAATAAACTTTTCCTCCTTTATAATTGTTCTGGTTGAGTCTTTTAGTCACAGCAGTGAAAAAGCTGACCGAGGTTATCATCATCATCATCACCATCAATTATGATTGAATATGGAAGGAAAGTAAGAGGCTGAAAAAGAAGAACATTATAAATTTCACCAGCTTGCAGAGCTGACAGTCAATAGTGAAGGGAATAAACACATTTTATAGTATCATAAAGATAACCAATGAAAGAATAAAATATATTAAAACCTTTTGATAAATATATATGAAACCATATGCAAACTACATTGAAATAAAACAAGCCACAGACCATAAGTAAAATTTTAAAAAGAAGCAACAGAAACAGAAAGTATAGAATGTTAAGACAAATCACATTATGAATGTGGGCAAGACATAGTGGTAATGTGTCTGATATCAAGAATTCCTGCAACCTGAACAAAAATGCCCTTTTCAAAGTGATTGCCTGTTACTCCCACATTTCAGGCACACTTGACACCCCTCCACCCATGCCATGCATATACATCATCTCTACGTTCTTTCTGACCTGCTTCTTAGTTCCCTTCCTTGTGTCCTCCTCCCTCTCTCTGCATATCCATGTTATCAAAAATATAAATGTAAAATGTTTATCAGTCAAAATAATTCCTCAGCTTCAATTATAAAGTAAAAATCAATTAGATACTGCGAGCAAGAGACTATTAAAACAAAATGACTAGAAGATTGAAAATTAATAAAAAATGGGCAAAGGCCAGAAAAGACCAGAAATAGTCAAATAAACAAAAAACAAAACAGAAAAAAAATGAAAACAAAAACTCAGAGATCCTAATTTTAATGTCAGAAATATATCAGACAAGATTGATTTCAACATATCAAACAGTAAATGACACAAAGACGGGGATTTTCTTGCAACTTACAACAATGCTCTAAGCACTATGAATATTTATGCACCAAAAAAGATAGCAGTAACATTTATTAAACTAAAAAGAAAAGGAAGAAATATATAAATAGAAACAGAATAATGCAATTTCTTTAGAGAATTCTGAATGGTTTTGGAGTCACATTATGTTTCATTTGCAGATTATCTTTACTTTTCAACGCCTTGCATTTGCACCAACAGCTTTAAGAAAATTTTGACTGTGTCTCCCTTCCTGTCAATGCTTCTGTAGCTCTCCAGACCTGCTGCATGAATCCTGGTTCTTCCACACTCTGAGCCTGCCTAGTGCTCTAGCCATCTCCCTCTCCTCATGTATACAGACATCCCCCAAATTAGGGACTCTTTTCTCCATACCTCCTCATGTTTGCCTTGTCCTGTGGCATTTCCTCTCCCTGGACACTTGTTATTCCCTCTGGTAGCAGGTGAACAAAAGACTTTCATGAACATTTCACATTTTCTGGGAAACCTTCTTTGCTTCCAACCCCAGTGTGCATATGACATGATTAGTAGATGCTCAAAGCCCATAACTATCCCATGTGTAACTAACCCAGGTGTAACTAACCCAGGTGTAACTAACCCCGTAACTAACCCAGAGACACCTTTACTCCACCTTCTTTCTTCATTTCCTACGCATGTAGGTTGGGTACAAAGGCCTGCCAATTCTTCCGTTAGTCTTCATTTCCTCTGCACCACTTGACCCACTGCATCTCCGGGCTTCTCTGAGTATTTTGCTACCAGTCTCGACCTCCCCTGTGGATGCAGAATTGTGTCCCTGCATCCATCTACTAGCTGATTGAGCAGCTGCTTTGCTCCAAGGTCTCCAATGGGTCACTTTCCTTTACAATCAATTTCTTTGTCTAATATCAAGAATTCCTACAACCTGAACAAAAATGGCCTTTCCAAAGTGATTGCCTGTTACTCCCACATTTCAGGCACACTTGACACCCCTCCACCCATGCCATGCATATACATCAACTCTATGTTCTTTCTGACCTGCTTCTTAGTTACCTTCCTTATGTCCTCCTCCCTCTCTCTCCATATCTCTCCAAATCCTGCTTCAAGATCAGGGGCAACTCTCCAGGCCCCTCAGTCCACAGATCTCTACTTTGAACTCTTCTGATGTTTATTATCAACAACTCAGTTTGACTTTTACCTTAATTCATGCTGTGACTTGTACTTTATTTGCACATGTTTCATTTCATCAGATAGACAATAAGCTTCGGGGATCATATTTTATACTTCTTCTACATTATTCTTGACATCTTACAAGGGACTGAGAATATAGTAGGTACTTAGCAATCATAAATGCTTTTTTGGAATATAGAATCCATTGCTTCTGTTTCTGTCATTTAGCAGGATGCTAGCTCACCTGAATCCTAAGCCTTAGACTGTCTCCTCCTCTTTTCCTTCATTAGAATGACCCCAATTTCTAATTGTCATCTCATAAGTATTCACCTGCCCTAATTAAATACAATAGAATTGCTTAATATTATAAAAACTGCTTCCTTTCCACCGTCTCAATGGACCCTCACATCACGCTGTGCTCTATACAATGTGGAGTGTCAACTCCTTTTACAAATGAGGAAATAAAGTCAAGAGTGCAAGACCACCCAGCATGCCGCTGGCGAAAGTGGGCCAAACCTCCCAGCTCCTGCTTCTAGTTCGGTATTCTTCACAGTGGAGCAAACTGCTATACTTGCTCGAGTTTCTAGAACTTCTCTCTGGAAGTATGAATGTATATTTTTAAAGCATCGATTTTTGCTCACATTTCTCTTCATTTTGCTTTGATTTCTCCTTCCCGGTGAAGATGTTGCCTTCTTCCCTGATGGCAAGCATTCTTTTCTTTTCTGAATGACGGCCTCACTCCTTCCTCCTTTGGTCCTCTTTGCTGGAGTTTCCACTTAGCTCTGCTACCCCCTGGAGAACTGTTCTGGCTTAATGCTTCCTGCATCCTTTCAAATTGTTCTTGCTTCTCAAATCAGGGCCTCCTGCAGGGCTGGCCTTCTCAGCTAATGAAGAGCCTCCAACTGCAGGCACTGCTCTGACCAAGTGTCCCCATCCTGCTGGGAAGTGCGGGTGGAGGTTGGTGGTGGAGGGGAAGGAAGTACCTCCTTGATGCTCTGCAAAGGTGGGCAGAGACTCTGCTGATACAGCTCTGGTGAGCCCTGGAATTGGCTGGCACTTGGTTTTGTTTTGAGTAACTCTCCTCTCCCTGACCCCCCAACACTGTCTTCAAATTGATTCTATTTCCCTTCCTCTAAGAGAGCTCATTTATAGAATGTTTTTTCCCCTTCTAAATGGTTCTATGCTATCATTTTATAATTTGCATGCACGGAAGGTGGGGTGAGGGAGAATAATATTTCTAACCCAGTCTGAGTAGAAACAACCTTAATATTATGTGCTTTGGAAGGTGGCTGAAGTCACCCTTCAGCAAAATTGTCCCTTAGATAAAGCGAGTTTTTAGTTGTCTCAGTCATGGTAGTAGACACCTATTATTTTTACCCCCTCCTTTCCTAACAACTATGAGGGGAGCAGGTAGTCCAGACTGGGTGCAGCCTAGAACTTCACCTCCCTGGCTATCATGATGGCCTGAGAGGTTAGCATGTGACCTAAGCTAGTCAGTTCCTATATTAGTGTTGCACAGTGAAAGCCAACTTTCATTTCTGGCTATTGAACTGTCAGAATATCAGTCTGACGGGGCTGATGCCAGATTCTCAACAACAGCCCATTTGAAGAAATGACATAACAGCCACAGGAAAGCATGAGTGGGGGCTGAGGGATGGGTGGTATCAATATCCCCAATTCTAGTTATTCATGAGGCCAGCTCTGACACCTCGGTGTTCAGGAGCTTGGCTCCACGAGCCTATAAATCACCTTTTACTGCTTAAGCCAGTTTGATTTGTTAATTGCAACCAAGAGAGTCCTGGCTAATATAATCCCTTCTGTCAGTGATTTCCATCACGAGTCCCAGCTGCCCTTGTACTGTCCCCCAACTACCCAAGGCCAGGTGTCCTTACAGAGCAGCACTGTGGGTTTCTCGGAGATGGATTCTTGCCTGCTCTGAACCCTGAAAATCCCACCCCCACATGGACATTCTCCCAGGGTCAGAAGTTGAGATATAAAATGCCTGGGTCCCTGCCAGAATCGGGGATCCAAGGGCAGGGGTCTCTGCCTGCTTTGTTCATGATGTGCCCATCTGTCTAGCTGGGGCCGGGGGCAGAGTGGGCACATGATGAATATTTGCTAAATGAGAGAATCAGTGAGTTAGGCCATTGGTTCATTTATAGAACTGCACAGCGGACTCAGCCACTTCTCTTTTTCTGCTTAGACATCTCCAGCCACTGACCATTGCATCCCAAATTTAACCCTCTCTATTCTCTAAGCTCAGTCTACCTGTCTAGCTTTGCCTCTGTCAACTCCCTTACTTGTTCAAAGAGCCTCGTTGTGTGCAGTAGGAGATTAGGTAACCCCACTGTGGTCTGTTTCTGCAGCCTCTGTGCCCTCGTGTGACAATTCCATCCATCTGGGCTGCTTTTTCTCTCTGTATTCCACAATCCCACCTTTTGAATGCATGCCTGTGGGCCCAGTTCAGATGGACCTCATACATTACTCCTCATGTTCAGAAAGAATTTCATGCTCCGCTGAGCCGTCAGAGCAGTCTCCAGCTGGGAGTCTCTTTTAACTTGTACCAAGGTGAGTTCCTGGGGCAAGTGCCATCCCTCCCTGAGTGGCCTGCAGGTTCCCTGGGTGAGGTCTCCCATCTCTCTTTGTTCATCACTTTTTCCTATGTCCTCCTTTTCTCCATCACCCACCACTGCACTTCCCTGCCAACTGAATCCAACGCAGACTCACACAAAGCAGAAACATTAATACACAGGCAAATCTGTGCAATTCAGTGTAAAACAGCAAGCTCTGACCTGTCTGGGACAAGCACATGGAATCGAGCTGGGTGGCTTATCTGCCAACTGGAATAATCATACAGACCTTATGGGCCTAGAGCTGACAAACAAAACACACTCTTAGCCCAATGCCAGGCACGGAAAGTGCTCAAGAGGTAAATGTTAGTTACTGCTCTGGGGGCATCTAGAAGGTCAGAAAACACTGTCCTATTCATCTCTCACCCAGTGGAGGTCTGTCCTATTTGCAACACGAGTTTTCTCCATGTCATACTTAGTAATGTGTCTCCCACATCTTGTTCCTCTTGATCAGTTGCCTCTCTATGAGCCAACCTGCCAGTTACTCTGCACTTGGACTTGACCCCTGGCCACAGAGGCCCCACCTTGAGGAGAGTATTTCCTGGGCCAGTGGGTATCTGACTGACCAAGCCTGTGGGCTGCCTGTCCCAGGTAGGTTTTTATGGTTCTCCTGAGGTAGGGCACTGAGGAAAGGAGGTGGGGAGGAAAGGAGGATACAAGAAAGGATGGGAAGAGGGAAAATGGAGGATGGGTAAGTTGGAATGAGGCCTCTGGCCCAGACCCAGGCCCCTGTATGTTCTGCCGTGGGATGCCAGGGAAGGCCATGGTCTGCCATGGACTCTCTGCCTATGCCCATTCACCTCCCTGCCCTGGATCTTAGAGAGTTGAGACAAAACTGGGAGCCAAAGCCTGCCTGGCTGCTTTCATGAACCCCACTTTGCCACCAGAACTGCAAAAATGCAGCTCTGTGGCTGATTTGGGGCTCTCTTTTCGTTTTTCCTCTGCATGCATTTGATGCATGGACACAGTTGCTTTGGCAGCTACATCTTTCTTACTGAAAACCGCAAATACAGCCAAGGGTTACTGTGGACTGCCGCTCTGCTCTGGAGATTGCTTTCTCTTCATCTCTTCTTTCATTTCTGCATTTATCTGTCTTGAGGCCTCCTCTGCTTGTCTCAAACTTTGTGTCTGTTTTCTCCTGTGAGCTGCTACCTGTGTGATCACCATCTCTCCTCTTTCTGCCATTTCTCTACCCTTCCATTGTCTGTTTCTGTCTCATTCTGATGCTCAGCTCTTCTTGGTTACTCTCCTCCCCGTGTGCATTCTGGCTTTCCCTCCTGCTCCATCTTGCTGCCACGGTGCTGCCTCGCTGAGAAGGGGACAATCTATCTGTCAGAGACAGGCTCCGCCAACCTCGACCACCTCTCTCCCGCTGCTGGCAATTATCTGGAGGTTGGCACAGGGCCCGGAAACTGCCGCTTGCACCGCCCCGCGGCCCAGGGCCCGCTCCTCCATGCCAGCCCCCTTGGAGGATCACTTGGTGCTGTGCCCAGGATGTGACAACCTGCAAAGGTCACACATACTCTAGAGAAGATGGACTGTTCTGCAAGTGGAATTGATATTGGGCAGATTTGCACACGACCCTCTATCAGACTTTTCAGCATTTCCCAGAGGTGAGGACAGAACAGCAAAAAAGAAAAAGAAAAAAGGAAAAGAAATCTCACACTGTACCACACCTCTTACACACTCTTTGACATTTGCCACACATCCCAATTTTTTATTTCATTTTTTATAAAGGAGGCTTTGGAATCTACCTTACTTGAAATTTTTAAAATGAATTCATCCATAAGACTTCCTTGAAAGTTGACAGAATGCTTGGTCCCAGACTGAGAGTGGACCTTACATTTATAGGCTGCTGTCCAGTTCTGTAAACAGAGTCACAGCTCTTGTCTGACTGTCTCTATCTCTGTTTGTCTCTGTCTCAGAAGTTGATGGAGTTTTAGAGCTGATGGGGACTTGTGAGGTTATTTATTCCAAATCCTTCAGCTGAAGATGAGGAGAAGCTAAGCTACCCTCAGTGAGTCAGCTAGTTGATAGGCAGGGAAGAAAAGAGCTGGGGGTTTAGGCTCCTGTAATGTTGTCACTCTGTGCCTCACCCCTCTGTTGGGAGATAGGGTGGAATTCTTATTCTGTAACTAGGGAGAAAATGGGGGCTCCCAGGAAGAGAAATGATTCTGTCCAGTTCATTGAGTTATTAGGTGTTAGGATTTGGATATCTCATTGACTTGAAAAGATGTTCTTGCAACCAGTCAACTAACCTGGAAAAGCACCCTAGTAATGGAGAGAGGAGGGGAAGGGTGGGCAGGGAGATCATTCTGGGCTGACTCGAAACTCTTCAGCAGTTCTGAGCAGCAGCGCTGAGGCAAAGCCCTGCATGAAAGTGCTTGATCATGTTCAGTAGGTCTTTGCCAAGGGCCTGTCATGTGTCCTGGGTTCATTACATGAAGCTTTACCCATGTCCTCTGCATGCAATGCTGTATCCCACACACTGTCACACAGAGACCTTCTTGGACATGGGATTCTGCAGCCATTTCCCCACCAGCGCACTAAGGCTTTACCCCTACATGCTATGGTTCCAACTCACCCAACACTGGGAAAACCCTCACTGAAAATGGAAGTATGCAAAAATAAATAAATAAAGGCTGAAAGGTTAAAGACTATCCTATACACTTGTCTATGACCAGATGAGGCTCACTCTTGGGTCAAGTGTAAAGCCATAGATGAACAGCCTTGGTCATTCTCTGGTGGCCTTCAAACTATAATAATAGCTGTCATTTACTGAGCATCTACAATGCAGCTGACACTAGAGGCCTCTAAACTAGAAGCTGCCCCCACATTGTCTCTATTAATCCTCACTCTGCCCCACGAAACAGTGACATCACTGCCAGCTCTTTTCCTGAGGCTTTTGGGAGACCAAAGTCACACAGCTGCTTGGTTGAGGGAGCTGGGCGTTCCTCACTACTCCACCCAAGTATTTCTTGTTCACCTGACTTACAGGGAACCCAGGTTAGAGGTAGCAAAGGGGCAGAGGCTTCATATGGTGACTTGGTGGTGCACAGCTCATGCCATAAAGAGAAGCAGGCCAACCCGTGAGTGGTGGCAGATGGGACTCTTTATTTGGGGCTGAACTGGCCTGTGCACTTCTTGGGCTCCAAAAGGCATTCTGTATCAGAACACATTATAAAAATGGACATTTGTCAGACAATTACCAGAAGGGAAACAAAAATTAGTGTATGTTCAGCATGTTTTGTTTTAAAATGGAAGGAATCTTCATAATGGTGTCAGTGACAATAACAGAAACCAAATATTGAATGGCTTGTAGGTGACAAGCCTTTTGCCGAGTGCCTCATTTATGCTGCACAAAACTCTGCAAATTAGGCATGATCCCATTTTTGCCAGAGAGGAAATGAGAATGCAAAGATGTCAAAACAAAACAAAAAAACAAAAATAAAACCCCCACGGAACCTTTGCAGATTTAAGTGTAGAACTGGGACTCAAATGTCAATCCACCTGCTTTCAAAGCTTTTCCACCTCAGGCATCTCAAGGAATATATACTATCATTTAGAAAGCTTCCCTACTAAATAATTAAAGCTCCAGAGTTTCCCTAGTACTTAAAAGGCTATATTTCAATCACCTGGAATAGTCTGAGGCAGAACATCATCTTTGACTACACTCTTCCTTTGCTCCAATTCCAATTGTACATTTCAGAACCCAGACTCCAGTGGACAGTATATACCTCCTGCCTGGCAGCCCCACTATGGGATCCTAAAGCTGGGAAATTTATGAGCTCTGCTAGATGGTGCGCAGGTCCCTTGCCTGCTCGAAATGCAAGACACAGACCCACAGACTCTCTATGGAAACCAGGGCTTGGCTCCAGCAAGTCAGCCAGCTCTAAAAGTCTATGCCTTTGGTACTGAGGTTTTATTTCCCTTTTCAATACTGTTATGGGGGACAGTTGACGAAGAGATGCCCTATATCTCAACAGACTCTAGATTTATGGCGTAGTATGAAAATATTTGCCCTGTGTTTGAAACTGCTGAAGAGGGAAAAAGAAATGTTGTTGTCTTTGTATTTATGAAAACAGAAACACTGATTTGTTTTGCTTGGGGTTTGTCACTCTTTTAATGATAACTTGATGTTTTCTGGGGCTTGGAGAAGGCCAGGTTTCTTGCAGAAAGACTGGCAGCTGGGAAAATATGAAGTTCTTGTTTTACACTTTCTACTCCACCCTCTGCGTTTCTCCCACCCCATCTTCCCTTTTTAATTCCCACCTGTGTGATCCCAGGCCCTGTATCACCTCTGACTTTCCCAGGAAGGAAAACAATCTAGTGTTAGTTCACAGTAATTATAAACAGCTGATGGGTTGCAATCTCTTTTTGATTTTTGTCTTTAAAAAAAAATACTGGAGATGAGCAATACTCCCAAGTACATGATTACTCACAAATGATGTAATTTTAGGCACTTGTGAAACAAATAAGTCTGGTTGGAATCTGAAAGTGTTTGGTTGCCCCTTCATGTCATATCACATAGGCATTGATGGGCTCCATCTTAGGCTCCGATGACCCACATGGATTTTGTTTTAGAAGTATGTCTTTGCAGAACCAAATTATTCTAGACAATTTGATCTCAAAATTTGAGGCTTTCTAGTAGACTTGAGAGATAGATCCCAGGGCTTCATCCCATAAATTAAATGAAGCCCTATTAAAAGGAGATTAATTAGTCTGTTGCCACCCAGGGATGACTAAGAATCCTGCTCCTAGCCAGGGAGGAAGAAAGAAAATGAAATTCTCATTAATAAATTGCATAGTTATGCATAACCTAGATGGTTTCTGGAGATGACTTGTTATCTAAGTCCAGTGGCCCTCAGTGCAAAGGAGTTAAGTAGCTACAAAACACTTTCTCCAGGGCAAGTTCCCCAACACTGCAAACTTCTAGTAGATGGTGCTTTTTTGCCTATCTGCTCAGCAAATAAGAGCCACTGTGATTGCAGGTTGTCAGTCTTGGGAATACAAAGAAACAGAATGATCTGGACATGGTGGAGTAAAAGAATAGGGGTGAAGCTTTTGGAGCCTCCCAAAGATGAGCAGTCTTGGCTTTAAATGGCCTTTGTGAGCATGGAAGGAGCAGAAAGCTGGTAGGAGGAACTGGGTTAGGTGCCAGGGCCTGGGATACCAGATATTGCAAAAAGGGTTTGAAAAGTGCTTACTCAGGCTGGGCATAGTGGCACACACCTATAATCCCAGCGTCTCAGGAGGCCGAGGCAAGAGGATCGCAAGTTCAAAGCCAGCCTCAGAAAAAGCGAGGCACTAAGCAACTCAGTGAGACCCTGTCTCTAAATAAAATACAAAATAGGGCTGGAGATGTGGCTCAGTGGTTGAGTGCCCCTGAGTTCCATCCCTAGTACCAAAAAAAAAAAAAAAAAAAAAAGTGCCCACTCAGCTGGACCAAATAAGTTAAATAAAGGCAAGTCAAAAGCTTTTCTCTTTCTAGCTAGCTTCCAAGTTTTACAGCAAGACTCAGGAGGCAGAAGCCAATAAAATCTCAGACACCCGAGGTCCAAGCCTGCTCACTCCAAATGAGTGGTGAGTATTTTCTGCAGCAAAGCAAAATGGATTTACAAGTATCTCATTAAAACTGCAAGGGAGGACGAACATGAAAACTTTCCAGGGAGGGAGGGATGGTAAATGGAATTAATAGTGCAGAACTCATTAGTACCCATTATTAATAATTTAAATGATATGGAATGTTATTGATATTTTCTTTCTTTAGTGTATAGTCTTTATTGTTGGGTCAAATGAACTTCACTAGGACTCTCACAGTTTTACTTATAACCAGGACCTCCCAACACTAGTTTTTCACAAGCTAAAATTTTTACAAAGGAAAATTCTATCATGGAGGGGTTTCAGGAATAGTAAAAAATTTCCCTGAATCATAGATTATGGGCTGTCCCTACCCCAAGGCAGAGTGGGCATACACACAGGGACAATACTTTAATGGGAAGATTTGGGAAGGCACATCATGGAGGTGGTGGTGGGTAGAACACAGTGGCCACTGTGATTGGTGGAACACCACCATTAAGAACTCTCTGTCTTTCCCTTTCTTCTTTATTTGGCTGTGGTGGCTGCCCGGAGTACCAGCATGTCAGGACCACCCCTGGGCTAAGCCACTCTTATTTCCTCTTAGATGAGAATAGGAGTGAGAAAGAAATAGATCACTCACATCTTCCTGACAGTGCTCTCTCAATCCCTCAGACCCCAACAGCTCTGTGTTAGACAGTAGTTTTCAGCATTAAAGGAAGATGCAAGAGTCTAGAATGTGGGGTGCTGACCAATAAGAGCGGACTTGGGTGGGGACAACAAGAGGACTTGGGTACCTGGTGGGAAATGGCTGAGGGTTGGAGGAAGGAGACATGCTACAAGGGAGGGCGAAGATGCGCTTCTGAATGCTGCTCTCTTTAGGTCTCAGCTGAGGTCTCCTGATGTATAGTTTTCGAGGGCTGGTTAAGGCAGGCCTTCTGCACACATTTATAGATTCACCTAAATGGAGTGCCTCTCTCAAAGTCAAGATCAAAGTCGTACATTTAAGGGAGAGAGATCATAGAATGAGAGATTCTAGTTTCCAAATCTAGCTCCTGAATATCAGAGCAGGACGGAGACTGTCCTTGTTCTGACTCCGTGAGTGTTTTTTGAAGAGCCCGTGTTCCCTGCATGAGTGGAGGCTCTAGGAATGGAGATTTGCAGATGCAACCCTCCCCCCATATGTTTTCAGATAGCTATTCCCTCAGCCACATCCCTTTTCACATGGGTGAGGGTCTTGGTGCCCAGTTCAGGAGGTATGTGCTCGAGGTCACACAGCTTGTTGGAGGCAGAGAAGATGCATTTATGTGACATCACACCAGCAGCCCCCAGTGGGACCACATGGGATGCTCTTGGAAGGGCAAACAGGGGACTGAGAGCAATGTGAAGAGGGTGAGTTTGTGCTCTTCTAGAGCATCTGGAAACAAGTTCAAAACCAAAATCTTAGAAAACGTCCCAGTCCCCAGCAGGAGCCTTGCTTTGAACCTTCTTTATTTCCACCTGAAGGTACTCATTTGCTCACAACTTGAGAGAGAGGAGGCCTGGGGAAATGGAACGGCAAGCTAGCTTCTTCTGAGATGATGCCCTTCCCTTTGCTGGAGAACGTTTGGATTCAATGGTCACGCATATGGAATCACTTGGCAGACATGTCACACTGGTAAACTAAGGGATCTCCAAATATCAACCCTCACCCGGAACTGATAGTCACACATGGTCCTTCCATCTGGGAACTTCCTCCACTATCTAGAGAGTACCTCATGCTTATTATTGTATTTCACCTTCATTTATGCCCCAAAGGATAACTTTATGTATACATCAGTAATGTTCACGATGCCAAACATCTAGATTTTTATACTTTGCTGGCACTGGGAGAGGTCATAAGGAAGGGTCGTCTAGACTTCTGCTGACAAATGACTTCGCTCCTTCTCTCCATTACAGCTTCACAAACATATAAGGACACTGGAACTCAGAAAGAGTCACATGCATGGTTAATGCACCCTTAGCTAAGTCACGCATCTCTCTAGGTCCTAGCTTCTTATGCTTCAAAAAAGGGGGCTGGACTTCAGACAGTTTAATCTTTCTTTCTGTTCTTACAGGTCATGGAGGTAGAAACACCTGAGGGGCCTGGGGAGGGGTTTATGAAATCACATATATCATTAATTGATCATTTCAAGCCCAATGGTAGGAAGAAAAGAAGACTCTTAATCAGGAGAGTGGAGAGATTTGGGGGCATAGGATCTCCATGGCCTGCAGGGAAGGGTCTTACCCCCTGAGTATGAGGCTCTTGTCCAGAAGCTGCCAGGGCACCCTGGGTTTTGCTGTGATGCCAATTTCCCTCTCCTTATATTCCGAGAAGAATATGTTCATGGAAGACAAATTGCCAGTACTTGACCCTGTGACAGCAAATGGAGACTAATGATAGGAATCAGGATAAGAGATGCCTTTATACTAATGCCCATTGCGGCAAACCTTTCCAGAAAGCTCCTTTGCACTGCTCAGCTTTCATTGACCTCACTCTAGGGGCTGCAGACAGCAGATGCTAGATGATAGATCTTCTGTGTCTATCGCCCTTCAGGGCTGAAGCCGAAATCCTCAGTCCAGGTTCTTTCCTGCTTCCGCACATCTGGAGCACGATCCCAATGTCCCCTCAGCACTTGTATCCACATCCTTCTCTTGAGAGAGCCCACAGGTGCCCTTGGCTTCCTCGCCATGTCTCCCGGCAACTTTGAATCTTCATACACAGCTCCCCATTGAACAGTATCTGAACCCAGGATGCCTCTTCCCCTCCTACTCTCTAGGGGTCACTGCTCTCATGATTTCCATTTTAGAGATGGCAGAACAAGTACACAGTCAGGTAAAGTGACTGGTCCACGTTCTCACAGATGGTATGTGGCAAAGCCAGAATAGGAACCCAGGTAGCCTAGCTCCTGAGCCTGCACTCATGATCACATGGCTCTTCTGCCTTCTCCAAACCACATGACTTTCCTGATGCCCAGTCATGGCTTCCTGGTCCCTGCGCGGGCCACCACCCAGTGATTCTCTCTAACCTGTTGCTTTCAAATAATACTTCTAAAACTCCCAATATTCTTTGAGTTTCAGGAAAACAGAGCAAAATCTGTGACACCAAGCAAACCTGGACATTTGCACAAAACCCCCTTGCCATCTGAGCTGCTAAAGGTGAGACTCCATGAGGAAATGGAGGTGGTTGGAGTTCTTCCTTTGGTTTTCCCCCTCTTTACATATATGCAGTTGACTTTGGAGACCCCTACATGCTCTTTCTTCCCAGTTCCACCACCAGGGACATGCCTCAAACTAGCGATGCTGCACATCTGGGATGAGTAGAGGGATTTTGAGTACCATAGCCTGACAGATTGGTTGGAAAAATGGATATTGCTATTTATTTTACTCTATTGATCCAGTCTCAAATAAGATTCAATCTCATTTGATAGCTGAGTCTGAGATTCAATGAGATTAAACATTAAAAAAAACCTTCTTATATTGCAAAGTACTATGCAAGATGTGCTTTGTTATGACTTATTAATATTCAACTTTCACCCAAAGTGGAATTGATTTTTTAAAATTTGTATTCATGCCTGCTCCCTAATTGGGGGGGAGCGCCTGGCAGCCCTGAGGTCTCCAGGTCCCTGAATCTCTTGGGTCCTGCAGGCACGTCCTCCATGAAGGCCTTGTTCCTCCAGGCACATCTGGACTGCAATAATAAAGCATTTCTCACGTTCCCACAACCTCACTGCCCACCTTGCATTTATTCCAAAGGCTGTCTTTACCTCAGCTTTGAAAATCTGCAACAGCCCTGCAGCTGGGAAGAGAGTGTATCATTTGGCTTTTTGCCCAGAAAATAAGATGCTTCAAAAAGGTCATCAAAAAAAAAAAAAAAAAAAGTCTCTTGGGAGAGAAAAGGAAAAAAAAAAAAAAAAGGAAACCCTCTCTCTCAAGGTTAATTGAGTGGAAGGTGAACTTTTGTCACATGTTGTCCCTTTGAGAAAGCTGCACACCCTTCAATATAAGCAGAGGGTAATTCACAGGGGACATGGGCTGGGCTGCGGTTTGGGAACACTTTGTTCTCTAGAGCTAGTCCCACGCCCTGAGCCCTTGGAGTGTCTCCACCATCAAGAAGTAGACAGGAGGAGGTGCAGACGTGCAGCACAGTATGCAGGAACCCAGGCCTCGGTGGATCCCAAGTTGTGAGGCTGGACACCTGTCTTCAGGGAGTTCTCACTCTTGTGGATGGAAGAGGACCCACAGCCTGCATGAAATGAATCCAAATGCAAGCAGTGTGCCCAGTGGCACTGACTGGGGAGCCTGATGCTCAGTACAACCTGGGTCTGATGTCTGCAGATGGCGCTGCTCTGGTTGCCAGAAGCCTGACTTACTGGGGGCCTCTGTATTTCCTCTTCCTCTGCCTAGTCCTGGGTGTTTGAACTGAAGATGATTTAAACCCCCATGAGGGTTCTTGGCAAAGTCCTGGAATGCTTTTGATGGTCACAACTGATAGGAGGGTGCTGCTGGCCCGGAGGAGACAGAGGCCAAGGAGCTGCTAAACCTCTATAACACACAGGCCGGGCTCTTACAGCAAAGAATCACCAGCAACTGTGCCAAAGGGGAGAAACCCTGGCCTAGGAGGAGCTCAGCCACCCCATCTGCATGACTTCCTCTAGTTTGTACTTTATTTAGGTATTTACTCAAAGCTGATTTCTCAGAAAACCCTTCATGACCATCTTCCATCGAAACGCAACGACAAAACCCACAAAACTAAACAAAACGAATCCCCTATACCTCACCTCATCACCCTTTCCCTTCCACCATTGCTTCAATTTTTTCATAGCTCCCCCTTGTTTAATGTATGTCCACAAAATATCTGTTTGTTACCTGCCTTCCAACATTAGAATATACATTGCACAAGAACAGGGACACTGTCTCCTTTGTTGGTTGTTCTATGCCCAATATCTAGGATGGGGAAAAAGCCATGCTCAATAAATATTTGTTCAGTTAATGACTGGGGGTGGAGCTCAGTAGCAGAGCAAGCACTTAGCATGCACCAGGTTCTGGGTTCAATCCCCAGCTCAAAACACAAACAACAAAACAAAGCAAAAAGCATTTGTTAATGAGTGTATGGATATAAGTCCCAAATAGATGTGTGAACGTGTGTGAACCTGACTAGCCCCCTTATCCACTCTAGTATGTATTTGGATTCTCACATAATAAAAAAGAAAGTTGAGGATTAGAATGTCCCAATGGGTCTTTTCAGCTCTAAGCTTTTTGGATTCTAAAAGAAAGTTGAATTCACCTTGGGAATTTTGGATGAAGGAGAGGCCAGACTTCAGTAAGAGAGCTCTGTGCATCTGTGAACGCAAGGTGTGGACCTCCAGTCCCTACCTCAGGCGGATGCAGTGAGTGTAGCCTCGTTATCATGCAGAATGGCACTAGCCTCAGGCACAAATTTTAAATGGGTGCCAAAATACTCAGCAATGAAGATAAATAATATTTTGATGCAGTACTTTACAAAACAAGATAGGATTTGGAAATTCATAATGAATGAAACATCAGGATTTTACCTAAAGACAAGGTCAGTATTACTGGTTTTCCTTTTTCTCCAGGCTGCAGTCTTGAGTGGCACAGCACTGCTAAGGACCTTGTCATTTTATAAAATTTTGGTATTTTGCTCTCCATTTGTTTTTAATGTGAAAATACATTAATAAAAATAAAATACATTAATAAAATACAAAAATTCCTTAATGATTTTTAAGGGATCAAACCCAGGGTCTCATATGCACAGTCTATCACTGAGCTATGGATTTTTTGGAACATTAACTTTGCTTCTTAAGGAACATTGCATTTAAATCTCATTTTTCTTGAATACCGAACTTCGTGTAATCTCTGTCAAACCAATTTGGTGCTGGGGATGAATGCCTCATCCTAGTCCTGACTCCTGAGAGAGCAAGGACACATTTTGTGGGGAGAGGCTTCTTGCCACCCATTCCCTCTGGAAGAGAAACAGGATGAGAGGGGATTAGGGGGACAGCTAGTGGGACCTAAGAATTTAAAGCTGGGATTCCCATGCAGAAGAGGCTGAGTAGGTGGGTCTGCATTTGCAAGTGAAAAGGAAGAAGACACAGTCAGGACTAGTGTGAACCCTGCCCTGGAAGGCCCTGGTTGCACAGTTGCCTCATTGTGGTTATGAATAGAGCCTCCTCTTGCTCTCTTTTGCTTATCCACGGTTGGGACAGAAGTGCCTGGTCGTCCAAGCAATTTTGCACTAGAAGAAAGACACTTGTCCTCCACTTGAGTCCTCATCTCTGAGGATCTTTGGTTCTGCTGGAAGAATTCCTCAGGCACCACCTCAGACCTTAGCCAAGCTCTGTAGGTCTTATGCATTGCCCTGTGGCCACTTTTCACATGTCTGTTCTTGCCCAGGCCTTGCCAGAACCTCGGACCCTCAGGGCCTTGACTTATGATCTACTGCCAGCATCACAGAATAGCTATCCTGGGAGCAACACTCACAAAGAAGCACAGTGTTGTTCTAGTCTGTGGTGATAGAAAAATACAAACGACAAGAAATGTCATCAACACATAAAATGTTACATTTTTTAAAAACCAATTTCTGGGCTCCTAACCTAAAATTCAGTTTATTTTCTTTTGTATTATTTATCCTAAACCTCAAATGCAAATACTGACTAAAATACAAGTTATCCAGTCAGAAATTCCCAATTCCCACATCTCATACAAGCAAGGGATTTAGTAGGTACTATGTAAAATCAAGTGATAAGAAGAGCTGAGACCAGGAGGTGTGTACATTTAAGTGATTGGCTCTAATGCATATTTTAGTCAACTTTCTCAGTGCTGTGACTTCAAGACCCATCCAGCACAATTGTAGGGGAGGAAAAATTTATTTAAGGGCTTATGATTTCAGAGGTCTTAGTCCATAGAAGGCTGGCTCTGTTCCTCAGTGCTTAAGGTGAAGCTGAACATCATGGCGGGAGAGGGTAGTGGAGGAAAGCAGCTCACATCATGGGGACCAGAAGACAAAGAGAGAGGGAACTCCACTTGCCGGATACAAATATATACCCCATAGCATACCCCAATTCTCACCTCCTCCAGCCACACCCTAACACTTCAGTAATCCCATTAGGGATTAATTCACTGATTAGGCTGAAGCTATAACCCAATCCTTTCTCTTCCAAACCTTCTTGCATTGTCTCACATGTGAGTTTTTGGGGGATACCACACCTAAACCATAACAATGCACTTGCTAAAAATTTATTTGTATTTCATCATTGTGTCAAGCCCTGATCTACTTATTCTATATGTACTGTATTTTTTAAACTTTGTTCTTGAAAAATACTCTGATAGTTGATATATTTACCTCAGTTTTAGAGATGAGCAAACTGAGGTTGATAGGATCAAGTTTCGTAAAGTCATGAAGTTTGTAAATGGAAGACCTGAGGAGGTTCAAAGCCAGATTTTGCTGGGTCTAAGCCCTAGGCAAAATCCCTTCACCCACACAGGGTCAAATCAGAATACCAGGGCATAACTTACACCGGAACCCGGTCCTCTGTCACAGTGACACAGACAGACAACTCCCCAACTGTCCTCACCCTTTTATGAGCACTTCCCAAATCCTAAAATGTTATGGTGAATTGAGGTATAGCTTGCAGAATGGGAGACCAGAACAATCAGTAGGCCCTTAGTCATGTAATAGCAAAACACTCTTTCAAAATACCCTATGTGGTCCTTTGAATAGTTTGTCAATGATCCATAAATTCTTAAAAATTTCAGATAGGAAAGGATATCATCTGATCCAAATCCCTGACTATTGAATGAAGATGCCAAGAAATTTTTTAAAAATGGCTAACTGTGGCTATAAATAAACTATTTCTAAGAAGATAATATGAACACCAAGAAGAAGAAAAAGACCTCACTGGCCTAGCACGTGTGAGGCACTGGGTTCGATTCTCAGCACCACATATGAACAAATAAAGAAATAAAGGTCCATCAATAACTAATAAAGATTTTAAAAAAGACTTCATTGGCCTCAATTTGATTATTTATTTGTTTGACTTTTATACACAATTTGGGGTATAAAATGTATTGTATCCTCTTCCTTTCCATAGTCCAAATCCTACCCTTTCTTCAAGCTCTAATTTTTCTAAGTTTTTTTCAATAGTTATATAGTAATTATTTTCTTCCCCTGAATTTCTAAATTCCTTCATTATGCCACTTAGCATTCGATTGCTTTCTGGTAGTTTCTTATTCCAAATTGATTGTGTAAAGAATACAGAAAGTGTGTCTTAAACTTCTTGCTTCCACAGAGCCTCCTCTGTTAGGGACAGAGTCATAGTAGGCACTTTCAAGATTCCCTTATTCCTTAGAGCCTTCAAGGGGCCCTAGCTAAGTCACATCTGCTGGTATCTGCCTCTTTGTGCCTGTAGGCTACCCTCTTCAGCCTTGGCTGGGAAAAGCTTGCTATTTACATACAAGGCAGGCCAGAGTTTCAAAGAATTATCATCTTCAGGAAGCAGCCCTCAAATGGATGACTTTTAGAAGTTGGTGTATAAACACCGAGCTCCCTCACCCCTTGAAATGGCTTCAAGCCATGCGTTTGGAATGATTTCCCAGAATTTCCCTGAGAGCTGGGTTCTCGTGTAGCTGGCTAGCTGATGCACTCTTTATTTACTGCCTTTTCTCCTTCTGTTACTTTCTCTAATTCTCTCCTTGTTAGCAGCAATTCCTCAACTAAATGGTTTGCACTCCAACCTTGACCATAGGGTCTGCTGCTGGGGGAGGTCAAATAAGACAGGCATAGAGGAATAGTTAACAGTGACGCATAGATTGGATGATTAATAGACTGTCAGAGTGCTATCTTGCAGATAGGGGGCTTGTGTGATCACCCTTCAGACAGCCTGATGCTATCTCCCACATTCCACTGAATTGAGCAGTAGGGATGGGCAAGGGTCCCACCACAAGTTCATCTGGTTCTGTTCACCTCTCTGTATTTGTGATCTATTATTGACTTTGGTTTGTAGCGACAAGCTTAGGAGAAACTTGTCAAACCCCTGTTACCCCTCTCCCATCCCTGTGGTTAACAGCTGTATATAATTCTCAGGCAGCAGTGTCTTTAGGCTGATTACCTTCTGACAAGGTCAAGAAGAAATGTTGACCCTGGGTTACAACGAAAGCAAAGGCCCTTTCCCTTTGGAAACACAAAAAGAATGGAAACACACAAGAGCAAGATATTTCCTAACAAGGTCGCATCCGATTTATAAATAAATAAAATAGAAAAGATCAAATGGGGCTGGATCAGCAGTTTGGACCTCCCCCATCAAGTAGAGAAGGTGCTGTCTGACTCCGTCTTGGACTGATTTCCAACTTTGTGATTCACAGCTGCAGCCAAGCAGAGCACAGCCAATAATGCTATTTGTTTTCCACTTAAAAAAAAAAAAGGGTGGGGAAATACATAAATGGCTTGTAGGAGAAGGTGGCATTAGCAGATAGTCTGACCATAGCGAGACAGGCAGATGGCTTGTGGGACTGACGCCAGCTGGGTGTTTCTGTAAGTAATGGCGTATCTCCTCTCCGTGCCCCAGCTCTTGGCTTGATTAAGAGGTCAGGAGGAGGCTGCCGCAGCACGAGGCCTCAGCGCACATGATATACGGCCAACCTGTCGGTCGCCTAGAAACAGCTCTGCAAAGGGGGCCCGAAGACAAATCAATTTAGAAGTCCACAAGTTTGGGGTGGATAGTGCTGACTGTTACTAAAATATGAAGTTTGATTCTTTGGGTTTGTTTTCCTAAACGCCCAATGCCTTTTTAATATGATGATCTCTTTTGATAAGTAACCATACCCTTCAGGAGACATCCTGGGAAATGAGTGAAGTGGACAGATAGGCAGACAGACAGACAGACAGACAGGAGGCTGGGTGAGGTCTCCTTTCACTTGCCAAGGGCTGACTGTGTGCCCAGCCCCAGGAGACATGTAGAAACAGGGAGTTCATCCTTCTTCCTTGGAGAGCAGGAGTGTAGAAGGGAGAGCATTCCAAGGATGCAAAGGGTCAAGATGAAAACATGGAAAATGTGAGCTTTTGAAATGGTGAGGGAGGTGGCAGGGGAGGTGTCAGAGAGGAGTGGAACATGGGGTAGGTGGGGTTCACATAAAGGAAGAGGCGGGATGGGCAGAGGTATCGGGACCATCTGAGTAAATTTAGGAAAACCTGAACCTGTATACATTTTCATAGACATTATCCTTGTTGGTCAGAAGAGCATAGGATGGAGAACTTTCTAGACAAAGGACTTGGAAAAAAAAAAAGATCATGATCCTGTAGGGTCAACGAAGTCCTGGCCTGACTGTGATGAACCTTGAAGATTTGTGCATTGATTCACCAGTTAAATCCCGCTTCTCCATGGTTGAGAGTTCAACCATGTGGTTCCTATGGTTGACCATAATGGCCCCTGGGAGGGCTGCCTGCTGGTTACAGCCTCCTGTGCTTATGTCCACTCCACGGGGCCATCTGCTCAGTAGCAGATTCTGGTCAGTGATCCTAGACTGAGATTTTACCTTCATTTTTGATCAGAAAGACAAGGCTTTGTACTTCCCAGCCAGAAATCTATTTAGTAAATATTTATGGAAGGAAGCAGGGCAAGAATGTTGGAAGAATTAGAAATCTGCAAACACAGTTTGTCTCTATCCTCAGAAAGTTTGCAATCTCTTTATGGAGTGGAGTTAAAAACAAATACATTAGTGGCGCTGCAAGCCATGGAAATATGAACCAAGAGAGCAATGCCTTAGAGTGACAGGAGGGAGATGTCACTTCTGAAGGAGGAGCAGGGGTGGGAGGGTTCCTGGGAAGACTCCATACAGCTCGAAGTTGCTTGAAATTGAGGAAAGGCAGAGGTCTAGCTTTATCTAAAACCTATATCTTGTTTAGCAGCCAGTACTAGAAGCTAATTCTCATCATCTTTCTTTCTCATTTCATTTAATATCTTTTATTGCTAAAAGCAATTCAAAGAGATGGATGCAGATCACATTAATTTTTGGATAGTAGACCTAGAACCCTTGCAATTTGCATGTGATAACTAACAAAAACCTCTTTCATTCTTAAAACTTTCCCTGAACAATAAATTATACAGTCATCTTAATTATGAAGACTGCCTTTCTGAAATTCTAAGCTGGCAGTGTTGAATCAACTGTTTTGAGCTGCAAGCAAATGATCTAATAGGGGAGGGGGTGTTAGCTCGAACCAAGAAATTCTCTCTCTTTTTCTTCTAAATCAACAAACACAAATTATCAGTGGAAAAAAAAATACCTAAACATCCATTCTCCCTAGAATGAACCAAGCAATGGAAGCATGTGGGCATGACAGACATGCACCCATTGCTGACGTCCATGGATAACACACTGAATGGTCACGAATAATCTATTAACACACTTGAGCCACACTCAGTCTTGCTTTGCAGATAAACATGGTCTGTGATTATTTTACAACACCGTTAAGGTGCTAGGGGTTGTCCCTCATTTATTACTTGACTAATAAATACTTTAATTACACTTAATAAATAATGTAAGCAGGGCTCACTGAAGTGGTAATTCTTTAAATTAATTATTAACTGCATGCGAAAGGCTGAACTGCCAGTACCACTAAAAGAAAATTCAGCCTTTAATCTAAAGTGATTATTCATTATCTGGTATAAAGGCTCCATTTGCATATTATTAGGGAAATAAACTTTGGCCTCCTTGGCAATACAGATAGATCTCAAAGTTCGTGCATTATGAATCTCCAAATACTAAGGCAATGATAAACAATATGTAATAAAGTCTCCAGTTTATAGCTTTATAACAGCTGTTTTTTGATTTTCCAAATATATTACTATGATAAAGTGACCAGTTAATGTATACGCTCTCTGTGAAAGGTGGTGTCTACAGATGGTCGGCTGATAGGAAACGGTAAATGTGCAAACCGCTCGTTTCCCTTGAGAACGGAGCCATGAAAATGATCTCAATAAGATATGAGAAGAAAATCTCTATTTAACCCTTTTATCTGCTGCTACTCGAATATGGTGCTGCATGTATTTGTGTTGCTTGTGTCTTTTGTCACTCCTTTCTAGGCCCCAATCTCCTAGAAACGTGCAGGTGAAAAATCTGGATATCTTGAGGTCACTGTCTCCAGATGCTGTGGTGTCCTTGATTCTTTCATGGGGCAGAGAGACCAGGCAAGGTTCCAGTCACAAGAGCAAGATGGTTCCTAAAACAAGCAAGACCCAAATTCACAAGTCCTTACATTCTCTAGCTTGGCACTTTCTCCTGGGGTCTGGACATCTCCCAAGGGACATGACTGGCCCCAGGAGCTATGATTGGGAAACTAGACACAGGGAACAGCTTTCCAGCATCCAGAACTGTGAAATAATGAGAGCAAATTAATAAACGGAAAAAAGAGATCTCTGGAAGAAGAGAAATCTCTTTCTCTGTTCCTTTTTTGCGAAAGGTGGGGAATGAGGAGTGGGGTGGCAGGGAGAAAAAGGAGGAAAAATGTGGACAGTCATAGGAAGCAGGAATGACCACGCTCCCCATTTCCCATATCATCTTACTCATCTCCCTATTTGATATCACCTCGTTCAAGTGACCTTCCCTCGTCCTTTGTTCCTTCTGGCATTCACCTGCAGCGTGGAGCAGTCAACACTGCACTTGATTTGTGTGATGCAGGGCTACATGAAGATGAGCTGGAACATTGGGAGCTGGAATTTGTTTCAGCTGCCGTTGCTCCAGATATTGTTTAGAACTTTGAGAATTGCCTTTCATGTTGGTATTAGTCACTTCAGGATGCTATAACAAAATATTGTAGACTGAGTGACTTCAACAAAATGTAGTTATGTTCTCACAGCTCTGGAGGCTGGATGTCTGGGACTATGTTGTCAGCATGGCTGAGTTCTAGTGAGAGTTCTCTTCCTGGCCTGTAGGCAGCCATCTTCTCTCTATGTCCTCAATTGGTAGAGAGAGAGAGAGAGAGAGAGTTCCAGTTTCCTTTTCCTATAGGTATATCAATACCTTGGGGCTCCTCCCTAATGACCTTATCAGAACTATTCACCTCCTAATAACCTCATTTCCTAAAGCCATCAGAGTGGAGGTTACAGCTTCAACTTATGAAATTTTTGGGGAAAAAACTATTCCATCCATCACAATGTTCTCATGAACCTCTTCAAGGGGAAGGTAATCATACCAATAATTCCATAGAACTGAAGTATGCAAGGAGTTACACATACATTACCTCCTATTATCCCTATGGTCACACTAAGAGGTAAATATCATCAGCCCTTCACAATTGAGAACACTAAGACTCAGGAAAGTTAAGTAATTTGTCTAATGCCACATAGCAAGTAAATTGCATAACCTAACTTTGAACCCAGAGATTCTGAAGTCAAGGCTTTAATGACTATTGCATACTGCTGTGTCTTTTGAGGGTAGTTTGAAGTTTGGGAAATAACTAGTGGATCCTCCTGACATGTCACCAATGTGACTTCTCGTGATATATATATATATATATATATATTTTTTTTTTTCTTTTTTCTCAAAGAGAATTCTAAGAGTAAGAATTTTGGGGACACCACAGATCAATGGGATAATATTTGAAAGAGAAGGGCCTAATCTACTCCCTGAACTCATATCATAAAGGCAGCTGCATATTCCACCTGTGATGCACACGTAAGGCCGACTCTGGCTTTCCCAACCTAATCTTGTGGGCAAATATCTGTGACGAGGGCTCATGAATCATCTCATTCAATCTTCCCTGATTCCTTTGAGTTAGGTTGGTATTATTATTGCTTCATTTTAAAGATGAAAAAAAAAGGAAGCACAAAGAGGTTAAGTAATCTCTTAAAATTAAAGTAATAAGTGAGATAAAGAGCTGGATTCCAAACACAGACACCTTGGTTTTTATCTCCAAGGAATAAACAGTTGGGTCCTTTACTACAAATGTCTTTCATGTCCTCTCAAAAACAATGTCAGTCTGCCATGAAGAGCTAAAAAATTTATTTGCACCTTTCTTCTTTTTGCAAGGGTTTCACCCATTTATTCATGCATTCCCCTCAATGTTCCATTCATTCATTGATTAATTCATTTAACAAATATTTTTGAAGCACATTATTTGGTGCCAGCCATTGGCTATCTAATCTAAATTTACAAAAGGAAATTGAACCAACGGGCTGTTAACTGAATTGACAAAGTGATCCAATTACTTTGTGGCTGATGGAGACATCGTCAGCCAGCTCCCCACTTTCTCAGCCTCTCGAGGATTCCAGAAGAGAGGTCGTCTTGAAAAGAGCTGCAGACTCACAGCCACCCATGAACCTCACCCCTGGCTCCCACTTTTGAAGAGATGATGGCCTGATTTTTGATTACAGCCATTAGGCAAAATAAAACAGAGGAAGCTGCCTCTCCAGTTTCATTCTGCTTAATCGAATAGCTGAATTCATCAGATTCACTGACACTGTTCAGAGATTTCTACACTTCAGAGACAGGCATGAGCCCGCCTGATCCAGGTTTCCTGTCACAAGGCACCTTGCTCATTATTTTTTATTATTTTAAATTTATTTATTTATTTACTTATTTGCCTGAGGTAATGGGGATTAAACTCAGGGGTGCTCTACCACTGAGCTACATCTCCAATCCTTTTTTTTTGTTTTAAACATTATTTTTCATTTTGAGACAGGAGCTTGCTAAGTTGCTGAGGCTGGCTTTGAACTTGCAATCCTTCTGCCTCAGCCTCCTGAGCTGCTGGAATTACAGTCATGTGCCATGGCATCTGACTATTTCCTTTTTAATATAAATAGCTGAACTCCTCGCATTCCTACCCTGTTGCCTTCCAGAAGTTAGCTCCAGACACACAGCCCAAGCACAGCAGCATCCCAGCTAGGAAGAAACTGAGGGATAGTATTATCCTTCATGATGCTCATAATCCAGTGGCATTTCTTTCTAATTGACTTTGGGGCTAGACTTGAGCCAAGATCAGAATAACAGGCCAGCAGGACCTTCAGGTTACTCATTTTACAGATGAGGCCACTGAGGAGGACTCTTGCCCATGCTCACCCAGCAAAGTTGCAACAGAGGTGGGGCAGAACCTCAGCCTCAGGACTCCCAAGTTCAAGCTGTCATCTCATCTTACCTGCTAGCACTTCAGAAACTCTGGAAAGGGCTTTAGATCTCTTGCATATGCACAAAGTCCTGCCTTCCCTACAGTGTTAACAGTGTACAATACAGTCACATTGGCAAAGTTGGTGACAGTTACTGTACTGTGTTCTCACTTCTTCTCCCTGGGCTTCTTCACTTTGCCTGGTGGCCTCCTCCTCAGGTATGTTTCCAGGAATCTCAGGCTGCTGACAGGACCCTTTGTCCAGGTCTTCTTCTTCCTTCCCTTTCCAAACCTTACTCATATCCAGATGCCCGATCATTATATTTTAAACAAAGAAGCAGAATGCATCATGTCATCATTGAAAATGAGATCTGAGTGACTGGCAACTGATATGCAAGGGAAACTGTTAATTGAAATCAAAGATGAGTTTCGTGGTTAAGTTCAGGGGGTTTTGACTTTGGAGCGAGAAGACTTTCCCAAATTGTTTTCAAAACTTGCCCATTTATAAACACACACTTGCCAGTTCAGCTGGCCCATGTAGATCCTGCTTAGACCACACACACACACACACACACACACACACACACACACGCTTAGTAACCTAGATGACATGGGTGATGTGTATGGGAGGTGATTTTTTTCAAGTCATCTGGACTAAAGATGAGGTTTTAGCAAATGAAGGTTTAGGAAAAATAACAATAACAAAAACTTTATTGAACACTTAGTTTGTAGTAGGAACTGTGTTAAGAACTGAATGTATATTATGCCTCACTTTAAATTTTTATAATGAGCCTATTATGGGCTGGTTGATTGTGTTTTTTCCAAATTCATACATTGAAATCCTCACCTCTAGTATATCAGAAGGTGATCTCATTTGCAAACAGGGTCACTGCAGATGTAATTAAAGATAAGCTCATAGTGGAGTGAAGTGGGCCCCTAATCCAGTATGGCTGGTGTTGTGTAAAGGGGGGAGTTTGGACATGAAGACAATGTGAATGGAGAACAACATGTGAAGACAAGAGCAGAGACCTGGTTGATACTTCTACATACCAGGGAATGCCTAAGATTGCCGGAAAACCACCCGAAGCTAGGGGAGAGGCCTGGGACAGATTCTTCCTCCCAACTTCAGATGGAACCCCTCCCCCCACAACATCTTGATCTCAAACTCTAGGACTTTGAGACAATGGACTTCTGGTGTTTAAGCTACTGGAATTGCTACAGAAGCACTACCATGCTACTATAAAGCCTTTAGACCCTACTATTCTCATTTTGCCACCAGAAGATTGAGGTTCAGAGAGATTAAATAACTAACCCAAGGTCAAACAGCTTCCAAGAGGCAAAACCATTATTCAGCCTCACTTCTGCCTGATCTGCTGCTTTTACCTGGTATATGTACTGGTAAAAGGTGGAAAAGGGCATTTTTTTCCTCTATTATAAACCAGATACGATACATGCTCTCTCTTGGCCTGGGACAGGGCAGCCAGTCTTCCCAGGCCACACCCTATCTGTAACTCAGCACCCGGAGGCCAGCCAGTCCTCTCTGTTCCCCGTGTTTCTCCTCTTTCAGCAGTTAGCAGAACGCAATCAGATGCCAAGGGCTGACATTAAAAAAATAAAGTTTCCTGCTTCCATCTTCTCGTTTTACTTTGTTTAGCCCAGGGAAGGCATTTGCGGCTCAGAGATGCAGTGTGCTGCTTTCATTGTTTCTGAATATATCAGGAGTGGAAAGGAAAACCAAGTCTAGAACTAAAATGCTCCCTTATGCCTGGCTTCTATGGTCAGAAGACCCCTTGCTCCCTGGAATCCATCCATGCAGACTTTACACACACACACACACACACACACACGGAAAGCTGAACTTGGCTTTTTTACTGATGCCAAACACACCAGATTCCTCCAGGGCCTCCTCATCTTACCATCCATCCAGCATGAAACAGTAACCATCTCATCCTCAGGAGCATTTTTCCCACTGTCTATTCTGAAGCCAAGATCCATGGTGGTCTTGTCTCAAAGGCTTGTGGCTTTTTTTGTTTCAGGGTTTTGACTGGGGGGAGAACAGGGGAGCCCCCAGGGCAGGAGATGGCTGCCAGTTTGGATTTGACCCCATTCCCAACTCATTTGAATTTTGGGTCCCTCTGCAGGAGGGCACTTCCAGACTTATCCTTGAAATCTCTGCATGAAAGGTCCTTAGGGTTTCCCAAGCTGAGGAACTATGTAAAACTGTATTTGTAAAAAGGGATCTTTTTTTTTTTTTTTCAAACCAGTCAGGCTAAAACATTGGTGTGAGTGGGCTGCAGTGAGAAAGCTAAGTAGAAGAGGCCAGACACGGTTGTCCATGAGAAGGGATGCAACAGTGTAGCTACAGAGATCAGCCAAAAAGAAAGACCAGAAATGGGGAACAAGGTCAATGCCAGAGCAAAACACAACACAACCCCCATGAGGTACCCTTGATTGCCCTCAGATAGGAAGCTCTTTATTTTGCTTCTTTATTCTCCAGATAGAGCAGGGACCAACATCCTGGTGACTAAATGCCAGCCTGAGACTCAACAACTCAAATTACCTATTGTCTTCAATTCCTGGACGATTCTCATCTATGAGCCCAAGTGACAACAGCAGTGATGATTTTCCTTTATTGTACCATGTCTCTGGGTCCTGAGTGGCTCTGAGGGCTCATCTACAGATCGCAAAGTGGAGGCTTTGAAAGACTAATTTTCCAAATGTCACACACCTAGTAAGACATAGAGCTCTGGTTAGTGTGTCTCGCTCTTAGAATTCTGTCATAGAAGGCTGTGGTGGTCAGACCCTGACCTCTGGTGCATCCACCACTCATGAAGTGGACTTACTGGGTTCATCTGCAAGTTTGTTACTCATATGAACAGGGGGCCTAGTGCCCAGAGGATACCCTCTGATTTTCAATGCCTGCATCAGTCTTGCTTAGCTGTGAGGCCTTGGCATGAGTGCCCCTTAACAGACTTGGCTGAGGGTGGAGGTGAGCAGCCAGTGGAGCCCTGCATGTGTTGGCAAAAGTCATAAAACAAGCCTTCTGGATTTGATTCATGCTACTGTGAAGAGAAGAAAGAATTTGAAAATATAATTTCTTTAAAACAGTGTGTGTATGTAAAGGACATTCTGCTGCCAGAACGGGGCCTATATTCGTGTCCCTTTGGAAAACCCAGCCATCCATTTTCATTAGCTTTATGATTTGATCAACTTGCAAAGGTCACCCTTTAGCTTCCTGTGAACCACAATATTACAACTGGGCTTAAATAATGCCAAAGAAACTCATGGGAAAGGTGAGCATTCAGTTAAACCAATTACTGGACACAGAACCCAGCTTTTCAGAGTGGGATTAATCTTTTGTAAAGGAATGGTCTTGCTCCTAAGAACAGAGTTCAGAGTTTCCAAGTCCTACTCTGGGCAGGAAAGAGTCTCGGGGAGACTCTCCAAGTGCAAAGGCCAGTTGGAACCACTTCCTTCCTCAGAGAAGATGCTTCTTTCCTGGGTTTCCTTACATTGCCATGCCTGTGCCTCCAACCCAACACCGTGTTCTTTTGGATATGGTGCCATTATCCCTTTCAAACTCTGCATCAAGTGTATGCAAATTTATTCTCTGTATTGTTTTTCTTTTTTTTTAAATTAATTAATTTATTTTAATTAGGTATATATGACAGAAGAATGCATTTTGATTCATTGTACACAATTGCAGCACAACTTTTTATTTCTCCAGTTGTATATGATGTAGCATCACACCATATGTGCAGTCATAAATGTACCTAAGGTAATGATGTCCGTCTCATTCCACCATCTTTCCTGCTCCCATGCACCCTCTCTGCCCTCCCTCCCCTTTGCCCAAAGTTCCTCCATTTTTCCCATGCCTCCCCCTTTCCTTTTATAGATCAGCAACCATTAAACAGAGAGAACATTTGGGCTTTGGTTTTTTGGATTGGCTTACTTCGTTTAGCATGATATTCTCCAACTCCATCCATTTACCTGCAAATGGCATAATTTTATTCTCTTTTAACGCAGAGTAATATTCCATTGTGTATATATCACAGATTCTTTATCCATTCAACTATTGAAGGGTGTCTAGGTTGCTTCCATAGTTTAGCTATTGTGATTTGAGCTGCTATAAACATTGATGTGGCTGCATTACTGTAGTATGCTGATTTTACGTCCTTTGGGTATAGAACAAGGAGCAGGATACATTTTGGAAGCAAATTTTTGCCACACACACATCAGATAGAGCGCTAACCTCCAGGATATATAAAGAGCTCAAAAAAATCAATATCCAAAAACCAAACAACCCAATCAATAAATGGGCTAAGGAGCTGAACAGACACTTCTCAGAGGAAGATATACATTTGATCAACAAATACATGAAAAAATATTCAACATCTATAGTAATTAGAGAAATGCAAATCAAAACTACTTTAAGACTTCATCTCACATCAGTCAGAATGGGAGTTATCAAGAATACAGACAACAACAAATGTTGGCAAGGATGTGTGGAATGGAAAAAGGCATACTTATACATTGCTTGTGGGATTCCACCAATCTGGAAAGCAGTATGGAGATTCCTTAGAAAACCTGGAATATATTGTTTTTCTTAGTGCAGAGACCAGTCTATAATTATTAAGCTAATTGATGTAATTATTCCATTGGCATTTTTTCCTACTAGACTCTAAGCATCATAGGAGCAAGAACCATATTGGATGTGTTCATCCCTAAATCCTCTGCACCTATCATAGTGCTAAGCATACTGTAGATGCTCACTGAATAATTGTTCATTGAATTTGGTTTTCAAAGAGGAAAATAAAAGCAAATATTCTAGAAAATACAGAAAGCATTGCTAGTAAAGATTGTTTCACTGAATACTTTGAGGAGTACCAAATCACTCATTCGAACTCAGGTTAATGACATGCTGGGAATGGACAAGCAAACCAAGTATCTTTTTTGGGTATCCAATGTCAGATCTGTCACTATCTTCCTTTGAGCAGGTAGGTCCCAGGGTTCCATAGGGTCACAGGGGGAATTTAAAGGCAATATTGTACAGAATGTGCCTAGTGCCTGATAGGAGATAAAGAACTCTGTGTGGAATCCCCCAAGCTCCCTGCCAAATTCTTAGCTAGGAAATTTCATTGGCTCATTGGTTCACTTTCCTACCATAGGACAGGCATGAACTTTTACTTTTAATTTCAACTTTCTTGCTTTATCACAAGGTTACTATTATTCCTAGTTTCCAATTTGAAGGACAGAATTCATTCACAGCTTGTTTGTGTGAAAATGGTAATGGACTCCCGCAGAAGAGGTTGGCTTTAAATAGTTGCTTTGGCTATTAAAAATCATCTTAAACAACCAGAGACTTCCACAACAATCTATTGATCACCCGATCTTGCTTTCTCTTTTTCTTGTGCACATGGGCATCATCATCAACACCACTACACACACACACACACACACACACACACACACAGTCTTCCCTTAAAGTTTCTCCTGAACCCCTTCAAACAAGTTTGTACATGTAGACACAGAAATGGGAGGTGACTTTTCTTAGTTGTGGAGTCAAAAATATTTCTTTTTTTTTTGATGGGGGGCCATCGAGGGGATTACCAGGGATTGAACTTAGGGGCACTCAAACACTAAGCCACATCCTCAGCCCTATTTTGTATTTTATTTAGAGACAGGGTCTCACTGAATTGCTTAGTACCTCACTTTTGCTGAGGCTGGCTTTGAACTCAGGATCCTCCTGTCTCAGCCTCCTGAGCTGCTGGGATTACAGGTGTACACCACTGTGTTTTTCAGGAAAAATCTGCGGCTGCAGTAGGAATGGAGGAGACCTTCCCACTCTGCACTGCCCCTGCCCCTCACCAGCTGCCTAAGCCAGTCCTACAAAGAGGTGCTGATTTGCTGCCTACTCTCAGGGAAATGATCTTGGAGGTTCAACTCAAGTGACTTTACTTATTGCTTTATTTATTTATTTATTGCTCAAATTCAACAAATATGCTTTGGGCACCACCGTATGAAAAGAACTTCCTATAATTTGTATTTACTGGAAGTCTATTTTTTTCAGTCCTCGAAAGCATTATGATGCTTGTTCACTTCTGTGGCTTTTTGCCTAGTACAGTCCCTCCATATACAGCAGGTGCCCTATAGCTGTTTTGTTGGCTATAGGGCTGTAGCTTGAAGGCCAATAAGAAGTCAGAGGGGTAGAGGTATTTATCAGCCTAGTTTTCCCAGGCTCTCAGAAGGCAGCAGGGCATCAGGTCCACTATGAGCATGTTTTGCTTCCAGTGAGAATGTGAAACCTCTTTCTGGGAGTTATTCTCTGTCGAGAAGTTAGCTATCCTCTTCAAGTCTCAATTTCCTCATCAGTAAAATGAAAAACTGTAGGTAATTCTGAGGGTTAAGACATGGATGATGTATTTAGCACAGTGTCCAGCAAAGTGGCCCTCAGTGTGATCATGGTAACTTCCCTGCTGCCGTGGGTGGGGTTGGAGGGTGGTGGCCAGGTCCTTGCTGCATGGCAAACACTGAACAACCTTTAACACCGACTGGTGTGTATGGGAAAAAGATGGGAGCCCCAGGAGATGGGGCTGCTAGGAGCTGGAGCCAATAAGTGTGCCAACTTCTATGTGGGAGGCTTGAATGGGGCAGGACTCTTGTTGGACCCTCCCAGTGTTCCTATGATGGTGGGTGTGTCTGGCTTTTGGACAGAAGCTAATCTGACCAGTAGCAGGAGGAGAAAATAGCTTAACCTTCTTGTCTGGCAGTGGGGTCTTGGGTGAGTGACTATCACTGTGAGGTGTTTGCACCATGTGCAAACAAGGATCTGCAAACACTATGGCCCTACCCTATTTTCTGTTCCCCTGGTGTCTGGAGATAACAGCAGTGTCTTAGTCCCTCTCTAGTGGCTTTTACAGATTTTGGAGTCTCATGACAGCCCTTAAGGACCATAGTTAAAGGTCAAGTAAGCATGAGAGGGAAACAGGAGGAAGATGTAAAGAAAGAACACGGCAGAGAGCTGTGTGTATGTGTGACAGGGAGGAGAACAGGGTGCCTCCGGGGTCTTCTCCTGGACCCAACCCAGAATCCCAACCTGGAGACGGACATACTTTGAGACACAAAGAAGTGAGGTGGGTCTTTCCTCTTCATTTGCATCTCAGTTCTGTAAAATCAAGTGTCCTCTCCCCTGCATCCATCTCTTGCTGTGAATTTGAACCTTTTGGTACTACTATTGATTGGGCGTTAGCTTTTCAAACATGGAAAAACACCAGCCACCCTTCCTCAGTCTCTGATCCCACTGGCACCTCCATTTTGCTTTAATTATCCAACTCCCAAAGCTATCCAACCTATTTATTCAGGCAATCAAGGCTCTAAATGCATGGATTTATCATCGCCTCCAATCCCCTGTCACTGCGATGGAACAAAAATAGAAAGATAACCAGGAGTTGCAAGAGGTTTAAATCAACACACTTTTCCTGGTCAGATCACTATTTTCCAAGACTCCTATGAGAAGAGAAGAATTGTAGGGGAAGCTCTTGGAAGAGGGGAGATAGGGAAAAAGTGATGGGAGATAAGGGAATGAAGGCATCTTGGAAGGGTCTTATCTCTACTTCTGGAAGGAGGGATCTATAATGCTACTTTGATTTTCCCCAACTTTCCCTCCTTTTCAGCTCTCCCCTCTATAGTGGGAGGATTAACAATGCTGCATGGTCCCAGGGCCTTGGGGGGTCATTAGAGGATGGGGAAGGTGGTCCATGGCTAAGGCTTTTACTGGAGTTGCACCACTTTCTGGGGTCAGCTAGAGTAAGTCCATTTTCTAATTTACCTGATTGCCCCAGACTTATTTGAAAACAGACTGCTTTTTTCTTTTTTCTTTTTCAACATAAACAGCCTTTTGCATTTTACTTATTTCTCATTTACCATTCTGGGCAATTTAATTCAATTTATCCACTTCTTTATTAAAAGGTGGTACCCCTGATTTTAATAAAAAATATCCAATGTGTCGCCTTCAGTGAAGGATGGTCACCTCCCTCTCTCTGCCATGTATTACTGTTAATAGAGCCCGAGTTCTCCTAGAGCTCCTCTGGTATGCTACTGTTTATCCACATCTTCCTGTCATGTGCTGCTTTGTGAATGTTTTGGAAACCCAATAAAGAAATTTGTATTTAACCTTATTTATATTTAATACAACTAAATATATTTGTGTTGTGAATTTTATAGAACTCTAAACATAGACATTTATTTGAATCTCATAAAATTGAAGGTTAAATCTCGTTTATTGTACAATCCATGGAAACCAGTTCGAATGACAACATAACTCCCAGTATGTTTATCACTTTACTTAAATGACAGCTTTTTGTATCCTCATTCTAGTCATTAAGACTAATGAACCTTATATTATAGAACAGGGTCCATACAGAGCCTGGGGACAAGCCACCAGCCACTGCTCACTGGGATGCTATTATTCTATTAATCAGTGTTTTGAGGGGGTTGGTATGCCAGTTAAAGACAAACTTTTTATTTGGAAGGTGCCAGAAGCTCTACCACTACTGACGTTCTTAGTATAAAAATAAGAGCCAATTAATCTTGTCAGAATTGTTTTAGTACAATGCAGATTTAAAAGAGCACTCAATTGACCAAAAGTTCATTCACAACTTAACAATTTGTAATTTTTTTGGAGTATGTGATATAATACTAGGTGGAAAAGTATTCATTTTTAACTCATAAATTTCTCAATAACACACTGGGTAATAGCAGATGTAATTGACTTATTCTATTTGGTTTTTTTTCTAAAGCAATTTTAAACACTTCTTCCCTTTGTTATTGAATTGGGCTAATATTTTTATGCTAGCATATTTTCATCTGTGAATTTAGTCAAAGCAAGTTATCTGCAAAATTGTGAAGAAGAATTGGCTTCATCTCCACCTGGCAGCATGTGGTAAATGAAGGTATTTTTGGTAAGATTCACTGCCTCACCTTCCAGAAAATTCTAACTCCAGAGAAGACCAGATTGTGAAGAACTGTATATTAAAGTTCCTTTCCCTATCTACGGGCCCAGGTGGAGGGGACAAATGGATTCTTACCTGACTGCAAAATATGATATAGTATTATAAACAGAGTCTTGAATTATAGAAAATACTAGTTAGCATAATTACATTACCATATTTTTATATGGAGATTATTATTCAAATACCAAACAGGCAATCTTCCATTGGAAAAAACCAATAAACACTCTCAATCCTGACTTCCACTGTTATGTATGTCATAGTACAAAACAATTTTAAAGTTTAAAACCCATTACATTACAAGAGCTATTCACTTCAAGTAGGTGGCAATTTGCTTCTTTTTTTCCCATCCCACGTTTTGATAGCTATTCACCTCTATCAATTCTTATCTTGCCCATTCTTTAGAAACCAATTGCAGTTTAAAAAGTGCCCATCTATTTCTGATTGAAATCTTCACATGCTGGTTTTTTAAACTATTTTTCAATCTCTTAATAAAATAGATTGCCTCCAGGCTGACAGTTAGTAAACCCTCTAACAATACAGCAATTCCAGGGACCGCCCTGGCACTTGGGTTTTTCCCTGCATTTGGTTCTGTCCAAGAAATACCAGATTGCCACGGGTTCCATCTACATGTGCAAAACAGTTTAATGGATTGAAATTATTTAAAATGGGAAAAACTGTCAACAAAAACAACAAAGCTCTGCAAAATTGCCCGATTCAATTGAGTTAAGCTGCCAGCCTTTTTAGTCCTTGAAATATGAAATAGGTCATATAACCCTTTCCTTGACTTGTTAACTGTTTTTAGTTGACATCTGTGAGTTGTCAGAGCGAAAACCTCTCTGTAGCATGGAAGACCACCTGCATTTCTGAGAGGGACTCCCAACTCATTAGTCTTGGGGAAAATCCTTAAGGACCCTCTCTGTGGCTGGCCACAAATCAAGAAAAGAAAGGGAAGATATAGTGTCGGCCTGGAGGCTCATGCTTTACATATGGACCCAGATAAGACAATCTATGAAATCAAGATGTGTGTGGGGGGTGTTCCAACTATGGGGTTCTATGATTCAGAGGTAGAAAAATTAAGAAATTGAAAGCGAGGTCCTCCAAACCCAGGAAGATCCCACAGAGATGGGGAAGAGGGTCTGCTGGGTAGAAAGGCCCATGTGGTGTTTAGGGAAGATGCATGAATCAGGAGTAAGGATTATGATGAGCTGAAGGAAGGCAGGGAGAAGTTAGCCAGACTGGCACCTGCCCCTTCCCTAGCATCCATCTTCCCTCTCTCACAGGAGTAAAACCATACTTTCTTTTCTTTGTAAACATAGTCATACTCACAGCCTACTCAGCATCCCCATATCCGTTCCTTACCTTTGGTCTCATCAGTAGCTGGGTCTGAATGGCCTGTAACCTTAAAAAACATTCACCTTCTCTAGCTTTGAATCCAATTAAATTAAATTGCTTCCCAGCTCCAAATACAGATATCAGGAAACAAACTTGAATGTAACGTGACCTGTGCCAGCTCACTGTGGTGCATGCTGTAATCCTAGCTGAGATAGGGAGGATTGCAAGTTTAAGACCACCAGCCTCAGCAATTTAGTAGAACCTGTCATCGTCGTCATCATCATCATCATCATCATCATCATCATAATGTGACCTACTGGATACAGTGGTGCATGTTTGTAATCCCAGTGACTTGGGAGGCTGAGGCAGAAGGATCACAAGTTTGAGGTCAGCCTAAGCAATCTAGTGAGACCCTCAACAACTTAGTGAGAGCTTTCTCAAAATAAAAAAGAAATGGGGTTGGGGATATAGCTCAGTGATAAAGTGGCCCTCAGTTCATCTCTCAGTACAAAAAAAAAAAACAGGTTATGCAAGATAACATACAAATATTGATTTCAACTGGGCGCTGAATATTCCCAAGCTTCTAGGTACTTTTTTTTAACCCAGTAGCAGGTACAGAGAAGAGAAGTGGTAGAATAAGGTGAGTGGCACCAGAATAATATGGAGCCCTCTGAGTTTCACAGCTAAAGAGAGAGCAAATTAGTCTGAAGGATTAGAGGCAATTGAAAGCATTTGAGACAACTCTTAAAAATGATTAAAGCTTTTATATGCATCATACAAAAAAAGTCTAGGAAGATAAGGGCAAGTGGAGATGAAGACATGGGCAGATGCAAGCTGACATGCCATTCGAGAAAAGCCAATAGCCCTGTGTGGCTAAGAGTATTGATAACAGAATTCCATCAGTTATAAAATAACATCTATTACATGCTCTGTCTTGCAGGCAGGGCATTACCCTCTTCACAGGCACTATTTCATTGAACTCTCATGTCAGTATGTAAGAGGGATCCTATCACCCCTACTGTACTCATGGGGAAACTGAGGCTCAGGTACGTGAAGGATCTTGTCCACAGTTTCTCAGCTAGTAAAGGATGGGGCTAAGACTTTGTCTATCTAATCTACATTGAGAAGGATGTGCAGGGGAAGTAAAGACTCATTTTGAGGAGATAAAAATGTTAAAGGATCCCACCCTCAGGAATGAGGGGAGGATGAAGAGGGGCTGGGGAAGGAGAGGAAGGAGAGATACTGGTTAGCACATCTGCTGCAATGGCAACAGAGCCTTTGGGCTCTCATTTATCTATTTATTTACTGTGAAAAAAAATGTGCAAAAGAGATTTATTTGTTAATATGTGGGATCAAAGTCTCAGAAAAAGACCTGCTCCTACAATTGGATTTGATGGTCCTGGGAGCAACCCTGTAGACTGTTGACTGAGGCTATGTCTTGTTCCATCTTGACTCAGATGTTTCCCACCATGCTGTCCTCAGCACCCAGAAGATGCTGTATGGGAAAACTAAAATACTGGCCAGTGAGGGTACAGACAGTCTAGGAATCATGAACATCTCATGGTCAATTTACAAGGCCACGTTCAGGATGAAGGTCAAGGCCTGGGAGTTAGGGCGTGGCATAGAAACTGGAGTAAGTGACTTCTCAGGGGCCCTGCCACCCCTGCATGGTTCTGGCTGCTTATCAGAACCAGGGTTAGGTGCCTAGCCTCCTGGGTTTGGATGCACCCCAGAGGACACCCTGGGTTACAGTGATCTTTGTCCTGTGGGCAAGGGTCAGATTGTAGACCGAGTATTCCATGCTACCTGCTAATTAACGACCCCTTTAGTCTTCTAGCGCCTTGCTTTGGAGGGTGGTTTCATAATGCCGATTTCCCAAAAGAAGCTTCATTCCAGCAGTCACCTGTCTCCTGCCTGGCCCTGTGGCCTTATCATTCTGTGCAGGAGTGTCTTGTCATTTTCATTCCTTCATTGCCATGCGGAACACTGCCTGGGAGGGTGCCGTGCTGGGAGTGTTGTTATCCTTTCTAACACTGCTATTTTTATTATAAAAGATGGAGAATAGTAGGAGGTTAATGGCTGCTCAGAATAAAAACAAATAGTGACTAAGAACAAATATTCAAACGAGGCATTGTCTGGCTGAGGGAGTGATATTCAACAGCAGAGCTCTGTGCAGGGTTTTCCCCTCCCTCTTTGACGACATAAACCAGGGCTGTGTGCACTCAGCGCCTGCATTGTAGGGCTTCCATTGTCAAGAGGCCTAACAAGAGAGACTCTGATGGAGGGACAGGAACCCTCCAAGGGCCAAAGGTGCCACCCAGAGCCCTGTGTTCCTTCCTCTCTTCAACAGCAGGCTTTTGCTGCTATCATCTTATGGATGGATCATCTTATAAAGCCCTTACAAAGCCCAGTCCTTGGCACTGAGGGGTGAGTGATCATGGCAGACCACCAGCTCTTGACCAGTTCTATTAATCTGGAATCACCATGCATTCCTTCGTCCCACAGCACACAGGGCACATATCACTGCACCTACGATTGTGGTTTCTAACTGCACTGTCCCTATGGCTTGAGTAACTACCCCCTTCTGTGCCCCCATATTCTTTTTCTCCAAAGTTCTACTCTTTGCTAGGTGAGTATCAATAGAAAACAGGAAAGAGAACTAACATTATTTGGGTGCATACTATATGTTAGACTCTGTGTATTTTAATGATTTATTTTGAATACTATAAAGTAAGGGCTAATATCTTCATTTCACCATAAAGCAACAAAGGCACAGAGAGGCTCAGCAAATTACCCAAATTATAGAATGAATTTGTGAGAGGTGAGGATTCACTCATTAGTCAGAAAACATACTCACATACACACATATGCACATATACATACCACTCATTCCCTTGTTAGACATGTAATATATTTTTGTTCATATAACATCTTAATTATTTCAAAATACACCTTCTCTAGAAATCTTGTGAGAGTCTAATGGTCACTGTCAAACTTCAGCACAAGGAATACCATGCAGAACGCTATTTCTCCTGCCTAACAAGCATGAAGCCTTATCTAATTACCAATGCAAATGAAACGTGATATGATTACTTCCAAGGAAAAAGTAACATAGATTATGTAAGATCTTCTATCTCCTTGCTCATCTTTTTCTAAATATTTCTCATGTCTGGGTCCTAACTTCCCTCCTTGGTTATTTTCTCCTTCCTCTAAAATATCACCCACCCCAGCCAAGGAGTCTCATTAAACATGGAGTCACGTTGGACAAGGGCTAAAAGGCCTGGGAGCCCATTCCACCTGTCAGCTCCTCTGCTCCACAAATCTTGCTGTCCTTGTGGGCAGTGAGCAGATTCTTTTTTTCCCAACCTGGGAAGTGACCACCTCTGCAAGCCCTCTGCATCTGGATTCCACTCTGCTTCCAGCTTGGCTTCTCAAACTTCTCTCTTCATTGTCTTACTAATATTATAGTCTCCTTCCATAGAGGGAGCCAGTCCAGTTATTCTAATCCACACCCACCTCTCCCTGGGCTGATATCCGTAGTCAGTGCTCCATGAGTTATTTACAAGAGCCTTCTCATTCTCTTGTGTACGTTTTGTTTAATCAACTTGATTTATCGCCAGCATGGTAGGGGCCATGTTTTAACACTTTTCTCTAACCTCTCAGAGCAAATATCCAACAAATATAACTGCTAAAATAAAGCTGTAAAAATAAAGAACACTGGGTTAGGGAATTGGAAACTTGTTTTGTCCCAGATCTGCAGCCCTGTGATTTGGGGGCGAGTTACTTAACACTCAAAGTCCATTTTCTCCATCTGCCAAAATAATGAAGTTTAAGCAATGCTTGAGCAAAAGACTGTGAGACCTTTTCCAAGGTTTCATGATGCTCTAATGAACTGATCAAACATTTGCAAAGAAAGGAAGTTGCAGAGAAAGACCCATCCAAAACATGAATTGCCTAACATGCCCATGTTTTGAGAACTGAGTCAGTGTGTGAGACACATGAATGGAGAAGCAAGAGGTAGCTCAGTCACTTAATAAAGCTTGATTACAGAGTTTCCCTACAGCCTGAAAAAATAATTGGTCCAAAGTCTTGCTCATCTTCAAGTGAGTACCTATGATTCTTTAGACAGTGACTAGAAGAACTTTAATCAAGGGACAAGGTTTGTTCTGATTCTCCATCCCAGTCCTTCACTGGACCCAGGTACAGGGGTAGGTCCTCTTATTGCTGAGATTCAAACTCAGCCACCCAGGGAACCCACAGAGGGAGGTTTGTAGGTGCCCTTCAGGTAACTTGGAGGATCAGACTCAAACATTTCTGTTTCCTTTCTCTCTTCACTGTTGTCAAAGACTGTAGTTTTTATGGGGATGATTGTATACAAAACTACCTGCTAATTTTATTCTGGGATGAGTTAGTCTGGAAAGGTCTCTCTGACTCTAAATAGGGTCCTAGGAGCTATCTACTCTTCATCAGACAGCCTTGACACAGGGAATCAAGGACTGGGCTAGTTTTCTTTCTTTAGAACACCTTGGGTGTGGGCAAGAGATGGTCCACCCCAAGCCTGCCGGCATGCTTCTGTTCAGAGTCCCCATCTCTCCAATCACACTGCACAGAGTGACAGACTCTGCTTAGCCACAGCCAAAAGTAGTCACAGGCAGGTCATTGCTAGGACAGTCTCCTGGTTTTATGGATTTAGCCTTCAAAAAAGTAACAATGTTTGTTCATTCAATGTGTGTTTTTTTCTATAAAAAATAAGGCATACAGTATTATTATTTTACAAGGTAAATTTTTGAATGTAATGCTGTATCATGAACATTTTTTTTTTCATGTCAATGGATACAAAACTTTGACATCATTGTCCTTGTTTTCTTTTTCTTATATGGCTTCTCCTCATTCCGGGTCAGGGCGAATGTTCCTCCAAATATATAAAAAAGTAAATTCTGCCTTTAGTGGTTTGCCCTCTACCACCCTGTTCAGTAGTATACCACCCCATACTGAGACCCCTCATCCTTACGGGTGCTGGTGAGGGATGGCTTTGGTGCTTACAGGTGATGTGCATAGATTCTTCCCATGAGAGCAACAGGCACCCATCTGCTCCCTGAAATCTGGAACCAAATACAGAACCTCATCGAGAACAGCCATTCGGCCATCCTGAAGAGGAACTGAATTCCTGTGTGCCTTGTGCTTATTAACTAGAACCCAAGTGGAATCTTCATTTAGTTTTTTTTCTTTGACTTGGGCTGTTTCTTAGGATGGGGATTTGTATAAGTGCAGTCGCAGGACTTGGTGCATTCTGTCATTAAAACTGCTCTTCCCTCTGCTCACCTCACTACCTAGACCTACCATGCCCACGGCACAGTCCCCTCCTTTCTGCCTTTCCAAGTACAACCCATGTTTTGGGACAAACTTGGTGGGGGTGTGCCCAAGAGGCTCCCAAGACCTCCCACCCTGAGTGAAGAAGCTCCTTTTCTAGAGCGAATGTGCTGCTGGCAGGGCTCTCTGCTTTCTGTTCTTGCTTGCCCCACATCCCCTCCACATTTCCAATATTGTGTACATTATTTTTATCATTATTATTTTGCTCTGTTACAATTCAGAAAAGCGGGTTTTTTTAATTTTAAAGTTATGGTCTGTGGTCGCCATTTTATAGCTTCTTAAACATGGATCATTTCTATCCAACAATCCGAAGAAGTGACACCATGCCCTTGAAAGGTGTCGTTTTATTGGAATTGGATATAATACTGCTAAAGTCTATGCTCTCCCCAGAGACTGGCTGTGTTGTGAGTTCTCCCTGTAAATGGCTAGCTTCCATCCTCAATTCCCAGACCAGTGCTGCTCCTGTTGTGAGCCACACAACTTTCAGAAGTAATGCAGGTGCAGTGGCTGGGTAATTTACATATAATCTCTCCCCCTGGGACTCCCTCTGAGGAGGGTGAGTTTCTGAGTTTCTTACGCAGAACAAAAGGCCTTCCGTCTGAATAGACTTGCTAAAAATGTTGAACTCTTTTTTTCTGGAACCCGCTGTGGTATCCTTCTTACACACTATGTCAGATCTCACTGCACCCTGAGGGAAAGGGGGGCCAGTTATTTTAAACCCCTTTCACAGATGAGGAAAGTGAAGCCCAGAGCAGGCTTATGGCTCCAATGAGATCACATAGTAGGCTGCCAAGCTAGAACCAGATGCTGTCTCTGGTCTAGTTACTGTCCTTTTGAACAGACACCATGAGGTTCTGATAACCACCTGCTTCTTCACATCATCTTACTTTTAGAGTGTGGCCATATTCCTGATCTCATATAATTTTCACAAGAGCCCTGTGAGAAATCCCTGGGTGGGGGTTATCTGAGTCATTATTTCTAATGCACAGGGAAACAAACACAGGGACTTAAGGGACTTTCCTGGTTACACATGGATCAGTGCATGGGATGAGACAGAACTTGGTCCCTGGACCCTCCGGGTAGCACTTTGACACCTTTCTGCACACATAGCATGTACCTTAAATGTTGGTCTCCTGCTGCTCGTAATTTCAAGCAGAAAGCCTGAGTGTCAGAAGCAACTTCAGGGTGGTCTTCCAGGGAAATGCTACCACCCAGATGAACCCATTGCTTGGCACTAAGTGACAGGCAGGTGTGCAAGTGGTGTGGTCTTATGGAAAGAATGGTGGGGGGAAGCGGGTGGGCACAGAGCCAGCGTGAGACCAGGCCTCCTGGTTTTCAGGCCCCGTGCCTTTTTTCTAACCCCACTAATAGGAGAAGTCAACAGCTTTCCCCATGAAGAAAAATTAAGTGAACGTTAGAACAGGGGTTTGGTTTCCTCCATGACAAATACAAAGAATCACTCCCGCATTCTTGCAGTGCAAGGAGGTGGGGTGTCCACTTTCCTGCTACTTATGTCCCTCAGAAGGTATTTTGGAATGACTCGACCACTATTAACTGAGTAAAATGACCCACTGTCTCAACTCAGCCAATACAAATATTTCCCCAGCTCTGTGCTGAAGAAAGAATGAATACATTTGGCATCTTAGGAGGTGAAAGGAGAAGGTTGCGATGCAGTCATTCCCTGAGGGAAGACAGCAGATGACTCCATTTCCTGCTGCTGTGATGGGTGGTCCAGAAGCTGCAAAGAAGTACTTCCTCACATAGGCACGTGTGACCAAAGCAAGTTCCCTGGGGCAGGACCCAGACCCCGGCAGCACTCTGCTTCCTTTAGAAAAAGTCCAATTTTGCTGAAGGACTGTTATTCCATTGAGTATACATGCGCTTTAGCCAATTCAACTCTACTCTGTTATCAGCTCTAAAATAAGGGCGTGTTCCTCTTGGAAGTCAGTTTTTCAACCAACAACCTTGGGCTATGTGACCAGCTAATGTAAGGCTTTGTGAGGTACATAGATGAGGGAAGTGTCTTCTGTCCTCAGGGAGTCTACTCTCCAGTTACAATTACCCATTTGGCAAACTAGCTCTCAATTGGAGGCTAATATGACAAGTGGCCCTCAGGGAGGAAGAGAAAGACTGACTGTTGCAGCCCAGAAAAAGGAAAGGTTTGAGATGGTGGGAAGGTCTGGAAGAACCAGGGAGGGAGGATTGCAGTTGGTGCTTGGCTTATGGCTTACTGGAGGGTAAGAGGAGCGCTGGGGAGGCAGAAGAAAGGCAAGGGGACGGGTGGGGAAAGGGGCAAGAGGAGATTTGGCTTGGCTCACTTTCTTGGGCACAGACTTCTCCTTTGTGCCCAGGGACTGTCTGTCTCTTACTCACAAAGGAACTATGCAAGGGAGTGTGGGAAGCTCAGACCAAACTTGCTTCTACTTCCAGAGGCTTAAAAAGCATCCTGAGTGGAAATGGATGAGCAGTACCATTTTTTCCCTCCCCATTTTTTATGGGTGCATTATGGTTGTACATAACCGTGGGACTTGTTGTTACATGTTTGTACACGCACACAATAGGACAGTACCATTTGGCCAGTGCGGCTCCACAGTACCCCCCTCATCCTCCACCTCTGGCTCCTGCTCCTCCAGCTCCCTGGTCCCTTTCATTTACTCTACCCATCTCCCTCTGAGAGAAGCACCATTTCTGAAGTGAAATAGCACATAGTTTTTCAGATAAATGAAGTCTATTCCCTCTTTTTTTTTTTTTTTTTAATGTACCAGGGCTGTGTTAACTATCTACAGGAAAAGGCTTGAAGGGAAACGTGGAAATGTATTGCTTTGAGGATCTGCAGAAGGTCACCGTAATTTGCACAAACTAGAAAGCTCTGGATAACCTATCACCATACTTGGGGGCCTGAAAAAGGGGCCAAATTCTGAGATGCCATATTATTAGAAGGCACTTGTAGTACTTTGAAGGAATGTCCTGAGAGGCACTCCTGAGAGGCAGAGTGCAATCAAGCCTATATCTACTCCCAGGACAGACATCATCAGAGCCATCTCTAGGAGTTGGCCCCCAGTTGCGGTTCTTGTGACAGCCTATGCCCCTGATGGACTGTTGACCTAACACAGGTGACCTGTGGGGGAAATGAACCAAGGTCACAGCTCTAGGGTGGAGGAGCCTATGGAATCATGACATCCAGAAGGTAGGAAGGAGACCACACTGGGAGTCTGGACAGCATTCACGCATGCTCAGCCTATTTCCAATCAATGTTGAAGCCTCCACCTGTCAGATGCCCTCATCCACTGATACCATTATTTTTCATATCTCTTAGAATTTTTATGGATCTCCTGAGTCTTTAATTCTGGGACTTTGATTCCCTATTAAAATAAGGGTGGACAATGGAGGAACAACATTTGAATGGGTCATTACCATTACCAGGGTTATTTTGCCTATGCCATATTTGGAAGCTTTTTTGGAGAACTTTTATTTGCACCTTAAAATTCAGAGCTCCTAAAAGAAACTGGAGTCACAACATTCAGAGACCAAAATTGTCTTTGCCATTGGATGGTCAAGTCCCAGATATGCTTGGTAGATCATGAGTACCCGGGGAGGGCTGTTGAATGAATAGGATGCTCAGGGAAAATCAATTTGCCCAGTCCTCAGTGTCCTCACCGCTAAAACAAGAGAAATAGCCCCTAACATTCCCGACTGACAGGGCTTCTACAGAATAAATATGAAGCAATAATTTTTAATAACTTAAAAAATTAAAAATTTGGTAGAAATATAAGTAGTTGCTCTAACAAGCTGCGTTGGAAAAGGCCTCTGACCAGGACCCAGGAAACTTTGGGTCTTGAACATTTCAGCCCATAAACAATAAATATTTGAGAAGTCTGTTACCTCATTTGCAAGCCCATGATAACAGAATCTGTTCACTCCACAGGGGTGTTTTTGAGAGTCAACCGAGATGATTATAAATTGCTCCTCTCTGATGAGCTATGAAAACCTAAGTTATGGGCGTCCAGATTTTTGTGCCTATGTTCACTTGTGATTTTGGAAACAGTTCACCCCTGGAGAAATGGAGTGTTCATGGGGGAGCCCCCAGGCCCGCTGACCCTCTCCCTTTCTTCCTGCCTCTAGCTGTCCACACCATGTGTTTCCCATTAGCCTCTCCTTGGCTTTTCCCTTCCGCCCGCCCATGTTCACTGTAATCCTTGCGCCCCATCTCCCAGATGCACAGACTCCACAGAATCCCAGAGTGTTAGAGCTAGATGGGCTCTGAGTCGACAGAACCATCCCTTATACACCAGAACGCGGAGACACATAAAGGTCATGTAGTTATTTGGTAACAAAGTCAGAATCAGTTTCCAAGTTCAAGTTCAGTGTTCTTTTTAGTGTGCTTCACCTCAGGCCTTTTAAACATTGTTCTTCCTGACCCCATTTTATTACAGGAAATCCCATCTGCTCGGGTTCAGCTAGGATTCATAATTGATGCTGATATGCTAAGTCTTTGCCCTCCCTCTCTCTACACATCTCAGCCATCTCTCCAGGAGCGAGCCCCAAGAGTAGCATTGGTCAGCATATCTCACACACAGTGGGCAAAAGCGCCTCTTCTCAGCTCCAGTTATTTCTCTCTTGTGGAAAACTGAAAGAGAGATGAATAAAGGATGGAAAAAGCTACACATCGATTCAATCAATCTTAGTCGAAATGATGCAGCCTGAAAAGATAAATAAAAAGTGAAGCATCTGAGCCCCAACGCTGTTGAAGGTGCACCAGTTACCAGGACTTCTGCTCACTTTGTTTTCTCAACATAAAGCATCAAGTTAGAATGACTGTATGTCACCATCTGTAGATTTTTGTTTTCACTTAGGACAGTTGAATAGATATGTGGAATGTCAGAGGTGTGATGTATTTAGCCAAATAAAGTTTTAAAGATTTTGACTGTCAGAAAGCTTGGCTTATCTTTGTATGTATGCGTCTGGTTGATCACATTCCATATCCATAGAATGTTCTAGTATACCTCCTCAGGTTGTGTGTACTTCCTCAGGTTGTGTATGCTGTAACGGAATATGAGAGCATTTTAAAACATTAGCATTCACCCTGCGATGCCTCGGAAGCCCCTCAACACAGGCACTCCAGCAAAAGGCTCTCACCAGGGCGGGTGTGTGAACTAACTGTCAAGCTGCCGTAGATTGCCTTGTCTTTCAGCTCCCGTTTCCCGATGATCCACATAACCACCTTTCAGAAGGACATGATAATACAGCGTCTGGATTGTAAAACTGCTCATAAAACATTATGGGATTGTGGGAAGTCTGGGTCCCCATAAGGATGGTGCTGGAAACCAACTTGAGCCTGAATGGAAAATAAATAATGAGCTATTTGAAACCGTCATCTTTTCCCCAAACGGAGCATAGAGAGGGAAGATAAATGGAAATACTATCAATTACTGTTTTTCCCAATGGGAAAGTGATAAAGATATTTAAGTGACATGTGACACGGTAGAGTGTGAGTCCTAATGGAGGGCCTCTCCTCCTTAATGAGGGAGAAATGTAGGGTAATGGGATGAGGAGGAAGTTAGGAGGGATAGCAAAGAAAAGGTAGAGATGGGAGGCTCGGGGAGCCGGGCTGAATCTGCATGGGATATAAAAAGAAGCATCAGTTGAAATAAGGCATGTGCTTATCTAAGGCCTAACTGACTCTTGACTCAAGGGAGATCCAGCAGGCAGAGGATGGGGGCCTCCAGAAGGGGAGGAAGGATGCTAACATTCACCTCGCACTCAGCCTAACTGTGTGCTTCACTCCTTCACTCACACTGACGCCTCTCTTCCCAAGTTTTTATACTCCATAGATGGCACCAACTATTATTTCCCTCATCTCCCTAGACTCAAACTTTCAAGTCCAGTTTATAACCTTGGGTAGAAGAGAGTGGTCTCTCTTTTGAATCAGAACCTCACACACCCCCATGTGAGGTACAAAGATATGACACTTGCATGGTAACTATCCTCCCCTGCCTATGGCTCCCAAATCTTTTTTTTTTCTTCTCCCTAGTGAGATCTCTATATTCCCAGACTCTACCTTTGTCAGGACCTTTTCACATCTCACTTCCAAATCACTCTAACACACCCTGCAAACTGGCCTGGGCTCCAGCTTCTTCCCACTTGCATCTCCCCAGGTTGATGGTCCTCAAATACCCCATATGCTTGTTTCATATTCTGGAAACTTCTGTGGCTTCCTGTTTCCAACAGTGAATCAAAAAGGCTAGACCTCCTTGGCCTGCCTTCCCTGAGAGGTCATATTTCCAGCTTCTCTTCTCTATGTTCTCCTTGCTATTCCACAAACTATCTTCCCCACTTACTCTCACTTTGATGGTATAACCTCCTGTCACATTGCATGTTTCATATCTTACTCAAAGCCAAGGTCATTATATCTTCCTCCAAAAAGCCTACCCTGCCCACTGAGAAGGGTTCTGATATGCTTAATTCCTGGGCCTTCTACATTCAGCATAGAATTTGACATTGATCTGTATTAACATACTAAAATTTGGGATCAAACCTAACTAATTAACTCTTACTCATTCATCTCCTTGTTCTTCGAGGTCTCCCTTGGGCATCTCCTACATTTTTGGTGAGAAAATTGGATTCCTGGATAATCTTTGATTATCTGATCAACTGCATGATTAAGGCTGCCCAGGGCAGTTGCTTGCACCGATTTGAGGTTTGGGAAAGGAATACAAAGATCAGATCCACATTTAAAAGGAAATGAATGTAAAATAAAATCATTGATTATAACATTGGCTTAACACATGACTGCTTAATTAATGATGCCCAGTCCATCTTTAAAACATTCTGATGAACCTTTGGGACTAGTATACTCCTCCCTAGGAGGTTGGTGCCCTGTACTTAGAGAAATCTTACAGAATCAATTGTATTAGTTCCCAAACCTTTTTATGCAGGTTGTAGTTATAATTGATATAATATACTTAAGTATTATGCAAAACTATAAAATATGGATACATAGGGTTGTTGTTTTGTAAAAACTATGTTGATTGTTCTGGAAAGAGTCAGTGAATGGAAGGCGATTTAAAAAGAATCAAAGTTGAATTGATTGTATGTGACACCCCTAAGTGAGTAACATGAGGGTCTCAATGAATTCTGCATTTACATGGCCCAGAAAATACATTTTAGGTTCTTGATTCACCTTGAAGAAACTAGAACTAGATAATGTAAATGATGTACTCTGGAAATGAATGGGGGAAAAGATGACACAGAAGACCCTCTTTAAAAATATCAGTCTTATGAAAAGACTGGCGTATAAGTATGCACATATAAATTTGAGCTAAAATAAAAATGTTAGTGTTTTTATACATGTTTAAAATTGTTTGATTACCATTTCCCATTATCAACCATTGTTTTAGATTGTGTCAGATCAAAGGAATTCTCTGCTGAGTACCACTCAACCATAACATGGTAGAAAAGTGGGTAAAAGAGAGTGTTAGCTCTTTTGAATCAGAACCTCACACACCCATATGTGAGGTACAAAGATACGGCACTTCCATGGTATCTATTCTCCAAGAACCTCCTGTCCTGTGGATCCTGAAGTTCACACCTTGTACAATTCCCTCACTCATTGAACAGGGCATCTTGTATTTTCAACAAAATTTGATAGAAGTGATGGTGAATGACTTTCAAATCTGACCCAAAAGGCTTCCACTTAGGTGTCTTGAATAATTTTCTCTGGAGGAGGCCAAGCCACCATGTTATAAGAACATTCAAGTAGTCCTCTGGAGAGAATCAGGTGTTGAGGAGCAGAAAACTCTGGCCAAAGTCAGTACTACTTTGCCAGTCATGTGAGCAGTGAGCAAACCATCTTAGAAATGGATCCTCGGGTTCCAGTCAAGTTTTAGATCAGTGTAGCCCTAGTTGACACCTGACTGAACCTCATGAGAGACCCCAAGTCAGAACTGCTTAGTTAGTCTGTTCTTGAATTAGGACCCACAGAAACCATGAAAATATAATTATCATTGTTACTTTAAGCCATAATGTTTTGAAACGATCTGTTGGGCATCTTTAGATGACAAAATTTTTCTGACAGACTTACTTTTTCTAAGCAGGGAGAACCTAAGGTGATTCATATTAAGAATTCATAGCAAGAAGAATGCTCATTCTACTCAGAGTAAAAAGGACCTGTTGCTTCTTGTCCTCATGGGTCTCATAAAATGTAAAAAGGAGAAAAGATGGTTAATATCCTTTTGAGCAAATTTCTAGAACTAAAACAAAACAAAACAAAACAAAGAGTAAAGAGGCACCAGAGAGAGAATCATTTGCCATTTTATTCACGAGTTAAACTTCACCTCCACATGTCATCTGTACTCCCTAAAGGAAGAATAAGCTGAGAAGAGCTCTGGGGATCATCCAGGGCAGGGTTGCCTTATGAGCCCTGGCCTCCAGACTCAATTGTGTAAAGATTCTTCATCACATGGTGGAGTACACATTTTTATCTCTCCTCCCAGATGATAAGGGCCCAAGGATGAGAATTAGGTTTCCTTCATTGCTGTTCCCCCCACAGCACCTAACTGTGTTTTTAGCATTTACAAGAAATATAATATATAGTTGATGAATACATGAATTACTGTGTTCCCTCTACTGCACGGTTTTCTTGCTTTTCTAAAACTTAGCTCACTGCCGGCCCTTATATACTGTATATACATTTATTTCAAAAGGAGAACAGCAAAAAAGACAAGAGCAGGAATGTGACTTGAGATGGATGGTGCCATTTCCCTGAAAAGCTGCATCCCAAATCTTCCCACAAAGCTATTTTTCATCTCCAAATCCAATTATTTAGCTTCATTATATTGAACTGACGGCAGGTCTTTCTCATAAAAAGAGTCTTAGAAGTTGGTAAAGTTGGTGGCACCCTAGAAGGTATGACTTGATGGGAGCTTTAAAAAAAAACGTGCTTTCCTATTTTCAATCACTTCTTTGAAAAATATTCTTTACCAATTTCTGAAATCCATCCACTGGAGATTCAATGTTTATTTTTGAACATTTTATGTAACTATTCTTAGATGAGGTCACATGTAAGGCATGATGATGATTATCAACAATATCTATGATGGAAGGCAGGTAAGAAATAAGATTCAGGGACCAGGGATGTGCCAAGAGAGGAGGTAAGGGAGCAAGTCACCAAAGAGGGGACGCATTAAGATGTCTAACAAGCTACAATTTGGTGAATTTGCTGAAGTTTGGTCCGTCTCTTGTAGAATTTTGTGAGATGTCCCTTCAAGGACCAGAAAACCTCTCTGCTGATGTCCAAAATCCTGACATTTTTTAAAACTCATCCACCCCTAGCTATAACATAATTGCCCATGATGGATAGCCAGCTGTATCCTTGTGATAAAATTATTTTCTTCCTTGAGTCTGCCTTGTGTGTGGGGTGTGTGTGTGTGTGTGTGTGTGTGTGTGTGTGTGTATGTGCAGGCATGCAAGTAACACATGCATGTGTACACACTCACGTGCTGTGTAGGTCCTGGGACCTCACTGGTCCTTTACACCCCACTCATTTTCACTTCTGAGATGATACATCAGAGGCACATTGAGCTTTCTGGATGTGTATGAAAACGCGTATCCATGGAAAAGAAATCAGCCTAGTAAGATCCATTCAAATGATCAAATGTCCTGGAAAGGTAATTGGAAAGGGGTAAAAAAAACCCAGCTGGTTTTGGTGGCAGTTTAAAATATCTTTTATTTCTAATAAATATTAGGCTAGTTAAAAAGCTCATTTTACTTATACCATGTTAATGAGTTGTGTATGCCATTCTCAATCCTCATCCTTCTCTTCCTGAGCCTTCCAGATGATAATGACAATAACAATAACAACAATGATCATATACAACAAAGAGCAAAGATCATTGCAAAGTTTTCTCCCCCTAAAGAGGAATTTTTGAATGGCTGCACTCTGTGCCTTGAATGCATTATGGTTAATTTCAGATTCCGAGGATGATTAACTCTGACTGGTGGAATAAAAGGCCATGACCAATTATTATTCAGAAAAATCCTGCTGTTTAGCCAAAGAGCGTACAGTGCAATCCAGTCCTTGATGTTCCTGTGATAAACGCTCACATGACAAGGTTATTTGGTGTAGAGCAGCCAGAGTGGTTGCTATGGCAACCTGTTCACAATGCTCATAAATCTGAGGTGTAGTTATCCTTGCTGTGTATGCAAAAAAAAAAAAAAAAGGAAAGAAAAAAGAAACCTACAAAGCCAACTCAAGCGGTTTAATTTACAGCACTGCCTCAAAAAAAAAAAAAAAAAAAAAAAGAGAAAAAGAAAAAAAATAGGCGAATGAATTCTAAGATAATAGACCTCTCCACATTATATTCCTTCACAATACAGGCACTTAGGACTCAAATGCTCTCTTCAAAGCCAAAAAGACTTTTAAGATAATCATTATGGTAGAGAATATAGGTCATCATTAGCACCAGGAGTGACAAAAATAAAAGAGGTGGTTAGAAATCCGAGTTTGCCGGCATCAATTGTTTTCCCCTGGCACAGTTAGCAATGCAAACAGCTGTTGACAGCACATCGGGACAGGTACCTTCGGTGGGAACAAATGGCTTTTTTAGTTGCTGCTTCCCAGAAATGATGGGCTGTAAGTCTAAGGGGCCAAAGGTCAAGCAGACAATGATGAAATATCCCCCACAGACCCAATGTCAGGTGGTTCAATGTTAAGATCGCTCTGATATGGCTTCTCCGCCTCGATTTCAGCTCCACTCAAGCCCCATTAGAAATAAGGGCAGCCTATTAAACCAGCAGGTAGCTAGGCTTTTCTCATCTTGGGTATAAGCTCTCTGGCCACCTGGCTCTTTGACCCCCTGTGGCTTATTTCAACCATTATCAGTTTTCTAAATAAAAATTGGGGAAGAGTTGAACTCTTTGAAGTGGCAATTCTTTTACACTTAGAAATGTGAGAGCCACTGGCTCTGCAGTTATCTAGAATGGCAGAAAAATCTAATGTGAATTAAGCTTGAATTAAGACTAATATTTGCCACATGCCATATCACAGTAGAGATGGCTCAATCTGAGAGCTTTGATGGGTATATTCAGTATGTGATCACATTCTAGACTATATCCAGGGATCGGGGTATCCCAAAAAGTGCAAGGAACAACATATTTGTTTGGGAATTGCCAGAAATACCCTTTTGTCTATTATTGGGTAGAATAATGAAAGAAACACACGCTCTTATCCTGGACCTCAACTCTGTCAAAGCATAAGCTTCTTCACTAGTCTGTGATAAAGGGTAGCTACAAGATGTAGGACTTTCACTAAAAGTGAAAGTAGGCCAAGGCATACCCTGATCAAGATGTGTCTGGAAGTCACATACCTAACTCATTTCAGGTCAGCAATGTATACCCAATTTATAAAAGTTTGTTCCACTCACCTTTTCAAGAGTGTTGAAATAAAAATTTTTTTTGGGGGGGGTGACCTTTTCTGTTTAAGATATATCATTTCCTTTTTTAAAAAAGATTGCCCTGTGATTCAGAGAGGTTAAACATGGAGACTTTAACACAGAGAAGTTGATCAGACATTTTGCTGCGAGAGAACTAACATGCTGAGTCCTCAGGATGGAGGCATTGGGAAAGGAGTAAAGGGAAGGCTGAGGCTTGACACTATGAGATCCTTGAGGGTACGGACTGTATCTCCCAATTTTAATATCCTTATTGCTTTGCACAGTGCTGGGCACGTGGAAAGGCCCACTGTATCCTTGATGAATTGGTGCATTACATAACTCTGCAGAGAACTAATTTTCCTTCGAAAAAATAAATTGCATGGGTACACAAGTGTTCTGATTCAAACCCTATTGTATACATAGAAGAAAGAAGAGGATGATGAGAGAGAGAAGAAGGAGTTTCCTTCCTCTGAAGTTGTTGGATACTCTCAGAAGTCTCCTCTGTCTCCAAACCATTCTTTATACTAGAATTCTAAAGACGCTGGAACATTCTGAGTATATCATTGCTTCTTTTTTAACTAGGGACATTTTCCAACTGCACCCCAACCCCAAAGTGCAGTACAGCACTGGACTCCATGCTCTGCACCTTCATTTGGTCCTATAATGGTTCATTCTGAACATCAGGAGTGACATTTTCCTCCTTTGACCAGGTCAAAGTTTATCCATCACCCATTTAATAATAAATCTGAGTTTACTATGACCAACTTGTTCCATTTGCAGTAAATTAGAAATTTGTCTAGTACTTCATTGCAAGGAAGTAATCGTGCCCTGTTATAGTTTAGATATATCGTGTCCCCCAAAAGAAAATGCAAGAATTTTCAGAGTTGAAATGATGAAATGATAAGAGGGATACACCTAATGAGTGGATTAATCCCCTGATATGGATCAACTAGTTGGCAACTATAGGCAGGTAGGGTGTGGCTAGTGGAAGTAGGTCACTAGGGGCAGGTCTTTGGGGTTTATATTTTATTGTAGTGAGCAGAGTGTTCTCTCTCTCTCTCTCTCTCTCTCTCTCTCTCTCTCTCCTTTCTGGCTCTCTCTCTCTCTTCTTTCTGGCTTTCAGGTCCAGAACTGCTTTCCTCTACCATATCCTTCCCCCGTGATGCTTGGCCTCACCCTGGGCCCAGAGCAATGGAGTCAGCCATCTATGGACTGAGACCTCTGAAACCAGGAGCCAGAACAGACTTTTCCTCCTTCTTCATGCTTTTCTTTTCAGGTCTTCTGGTCACAGTGAGAAAAAAGCTGACTAAAACATTCCCCTACTTGGTAATAAGGATGTTGATTCTCTTTACCTGACCTCTTCTTTGTGCCAGGTACATATCTCTGTTTTTCCTAATACAACGTCTTCTTGCTTACCCCACCCTGTAGAACACCTACAGGGTGTCTACCTGTATAATCCCATTTCATCGTCAAAATCACCCAATATGTAGGCATTATCATTACTTTACCTACAGACAAGAAAACTGTGACTTAGGGACCAAGTTGTCTACTTGGCCTGATGTATTAATTTGGATTGCTTCTTCTTAAGCAAAAAGAGGAAAGGGTGTCCTACTGGAATTCAGGGACTTGAGTTTGAATCCAGCTGAGGACAAAGGAAAAGAGAAAGGGAGCCACAGAAAGCCATATGGCATCATTGTTGGAACATGGTAATTTTAATGTGGACGCATCTTTGACAGAACCTCCTTCTTTAGCCTTTTGATCCACTCTCCAAGCAACTCCGTGGCTCTACAAGCTGAGCAGTGATGTCCTGTTGGTTTCCTTTTTTGGGGAGGTGGACAGAAACAGTTGAGTGTTTTGTTTTGTTAATACATAGAGGATATTCTTCTAATGAAATTGCTTAATAAAACTTTTCAGGGCTCTTTCTCTGTAGATAATGATCGATGACAAGCTACTGCATAAATCCGTTTATACAACAACATTGCTTCCCTCCTAGACCTCTCTTTTAGGATGGACACAAGGTTCTATTTATCTTTATTGCCTTGAATATCAAGCCAGATTTCTGCTTTCACTTGAAAAAACATGCTATCTGGTGACACTGGTCATAAATTCTTGAGGGATCTGAGTAGTGGCTAGCCCCTTCATATGGGGTTTCCCTCTGTTCCACCTCGCCAACTCTTACTTATGTCACCTGCGTGCCACAAGAGCATTTTGGTTGTGAGAATGCCAAAATAAAGAGTGAGAATCAGGATAAGGGCCAGGCTTTCTGGTTCTGAGTCCTGACAGCGTTGTTTTTCTACTATCTCAGGGCTGACCTCCTGCTGGTTCCTGGTGATACACACTAATGCTGATGCGAATGGCTTCTGTCCCACCTGGACTTACTTTATCTTACTTTGCAAACCTGAAGAGAAAGTGTCTTCATGGCAAGGAAATATAAGGGGACTGAGGGGGATTAAATATTTCCCCAAGGGGTGAGATTCTCAAGCACAGATCTGGAAGTAAGAGAGATGATCCAAGCAGGCCCCTGGGCCCTCTTTGAGCAGAGAACTTGGGCCAACTGCTGGGACTAGAGGTTGCATTTTGGAGTGTAAGTTGGAAGACCCGAAACTTCTGTTTTCTCTCTTTTCAGTTCTAGTTACTTCTAGAACTCATTACTAGGTGAAAGGATCACGTAGTGAAAACGTGGAGTATGGTGAACGAAGAAAACACCTAGGGAATGTACAGTGATTTCTCAGGATAAAATATTACTCCCTCCGAAAGAAAGTTCTACAATTACTGTGACCTTGCAAAATCTCTGGGCAAGTTCGTTCCCCTCTGAGAAGAGACTGTGACCTTATTGAGCAATCTTCATTTAGTTGTTTATAGCTTTTGTCAGGCAAGACATCAAGCAGTGGGAGATAAAACATGAGAATAGGAAACCAGGGTCTGGCCCCTGCACTCACTCTCTTTGGGAGACAGATACGAATCAAGGAAGTGTGAGGATGAGAGGTTCCAGATCTAGTTTTGAATGGGGTCGTGTGTGTTCTTAGAGGAGAGGAAAGCTTTCATGAGAAACTGGACTTTGAGGATGTTGACTCAATCATCTTCGAATGACCCATGCTGTCTGTTCCAGAACTTTCCAGAGTGAATGCTGCGGATGCTTGAGTGCAGGTTCCCATCCAGGTCACTCTGCTGTGTTCCTCATCTCTTAGCTCAAGCACCTCCTCTTCTGGGGGGCCTTTGGAGACACTCTCTCCAGCCTGAGCTGTCTTTAGTGCTCTTATTTTCCTATGAGCCCATTATGCATTACGGTAATTGTGAAGATGAGGATTTGTCATCTCTGTTGTCTATGTGCCAGAATTTGGGACCTAATACATCTGAGTGAAGGTTTATTGCTGATTGGGTGGGGATGCAGGAGAGAATAGAAGTGACACAGTTCACAGTGTGGGTGGCTTGGGGAACTGAAGCTGTGTGCTATGGAGAAGACTTGACCTTGGTTTATGGTCACAAGTGGCACAATGACATCCACCTCATTGTGCTTCTGTTGCACGATTTCCTTAATTAAGATTTTTAACACAGTGAAGTTTGGTTTCTAAGGCTGGCTACTTTGTATCCTAAGACTGAGCTAACTAGTTTTCATTTGTCTTAATAAAAGCTGAGGCACTCATTTAAATTAGCAACTTCTGGTGAGATTAACAGGCTAAATAGAAAAGCACTGGATAAATTTGCTAATTATGCTCCTCTGTAGTCAGTGTCTAGTACTTAATTACATACACACACCATGCTCAGTCCTCATTATTTGTAGTAGTTACGTTTTGTAATGTTGCTGCAAACACTGAGTTAGTGAATACTGAACCATTGCTCCTGAGGAAATATGGGGTTAGGTTCCTGCAAGCCTCTGGTCACATTTTTTGCCCACCAGTTGGTATGGTGCAAAACCTTGTTTTATGTGCTTTTCTGTTTAAAGGTGCCTTATGTAATACATAGTTGATTATTAACATGCAATCAACTGCCCATAGCTCATAACTCAGGACTGAACGAGTCTTGTCCAATATGTTTATTTTCTCCTCTCTCGTGCTCATCACAGCCTCTTTGAGCTTTGGTACACCAGACAGCACTTCCCCATGGCACCGGGTGTCATTTTCAACAGCAAAATCACCAATAAAAAGTACATCATAGGTGGCACAGGAAAGGCCTTGTTTGCTGTTTAGGAGCTGAAATAAGAAGGAAGGGTTTGGCTTGATTGGATCGCAACCAGAAATGTGCTTATCAGATGAATCAAAACCTTACCACTTTCCATGTGTCTGTCTGTGAATGACTGTGAACATTATTCTGGAATACTGATTTGGGGGTCACACATAAATTTTAGTGAGTAGGCTAATTCTTAAATACAGAATCCATGAACAATGAGAATTGAATGTGCACATAATAAATAGGTGGAAATAGATCTCTATACATTAAGTATATTCCTCAGTGCACTACCTGGTAATACTAAGTGTCCAATAAATACCTTTTGAATTAATAATATATGTTATTTAGTAAAAAAAAAAACAAGGGTTAGGAGAGAATTCCCATATATCATATGCGGTTGTGGAGTAATGCATATTTAGTAGTAAAATGCTACTGAACATAATTTAATCTTTGGCTATATGCCTCATAGATTCATTACAGACCAACCCAAATGACCTACCCATGAAAGTTTATGAAGTTCACATAAAGTTAAATAAGGTCTCCAGAATATACTACTCATTGCTGGTTTGGGGCAAAACATAAACAAGTCTTTACTTAATTATTTTGTTTTTTTCATTTCCAGCTAAGAAGAATCCAGAAAACCCTCCTCTGGAAATGAGGTGAATGGCAGGAAGCTCCCCTTGAAGCTAAGTGGGTCAGGGTGACTTGAGAGAGGCAATGCCCACTTGGGACGTCAGAGTTTTCTTCCTGTTCAATGTTCACTGCCATCGTCATAAAAGGATTTAATAAGAGTCTAGTGAGTGAAAAATTATGGGTGCCAATAGGCATGGTAATAAATAGTTTTCAATTTATTAGGGAAACGGAAACTCCAGAGTGAGGTTTAAGGTAAATGGAGGAGAAGGGAAGGGAAGTAGAGAGAGGAGGGAGTGGCCATAGACACTGACATAAGTCCCAGAACCAGGTGTCCCCATCCCTGGGTGAAAATCATAAAACGAATGGCTCCTCACACACATCACACCTCTGGTTCTCATATAAAATACTTCATTTAACCCTCATACCAACTCCTCTCCATAGATTATCATGCCTACAGTTTAAGACTGAAGAATGGCAGAAACAGATACATGACTTCTAGAATCTCAGTTCTAGCAGAAGAGCAGAAGGTGGGAGTTTTGTATCCAAATCCAGGCCTCTTCTATTTCTCCTCGGTGGGCTTAACTAGTGAGGCTGGGACTCTGTGCCTAATGTTTGATGAGTTGTAGTCAACGGATACATACATAACCTAAATAACAGCACCACTTGCAGAATCCATTTGGTTAAACTCACAGACTCAGAGCATTGCTTAAATAAAAGAGCCCTTAGAGGCAATGCTGTTCACCCCTCATTCTTCAGATAAGGAAACCAAGGTCAGAGAGGTAGAGAGATTTACACAAACTCACACAGCAGTTAATAGTAGAGTTGGTCTTGAACTCATATCTTTAAATTCTGGATCTTCTTTCTGCCAGTCATGGATGGCTATTTCTATTCTTATCACACTCTTCCCTCCTCCTCACTTCCAACAGCTTCACAATTTTGAATTTTCATGATGGAGTTTCAAATACATGGTGTGAGGAAATCCTCTCTGTGGTCCACTGATAAGAATTGCAGACTTCCCTGCTGTATTAATTAATGGCCTCATTAATCCACATTTAACTGTTCAATTAAATGTTTAATGTAACGCTTAGAGGTGCCATCAATTACCATGTGAGAGGCAACTCTTGGAGATCCCAGGCTTGAAGCTGCTAAGTACGTGGGCAAAATTGCTGCCATTCGGACACGCCATGTTATCTCCTGGTACTCTATTCAGCAAAGGTGTGTTAGAGCTCTGCTTAACTCAGGGTGGATTAAACCAGTTCGCTGGAGAAGAATGAAATAAATGCTCTGCTGTAATGACTCATATCCTTACAAGTACTACTCATTAATTGGAGGTGCCACATGACATGAATGTACTAGAGGATGGCAAGTATAATATTATGAACACTTTTCTTTCTTAGGATTACCCCAGAGAGAGAGAGAGGGAGAAATGATCTCAGTGGTGGTTACCGCAAACAGATGCCAGTTTGATTTCCCCAGCAATGAAGACTGGAGCATTTGTGCTTCAACAAACCCAGCTCGATGCCACCACATCTATTTCCACCTGATTTAGGTAATTAAGAAGCAACGTGGGGAGGGTAATAATTGCACTGCTTATTAGGTGGGCTGAAGTGGCAAGGTTTGCTTCTATGAGAGAGTTTCCTAAGCAGGCCCATAGACTACAGCTGGCAGTCACCGCTTTGCATGGCCACCAGACACATTCATGTTAGTTGACGCATCCAGGGAGAGACAGAGAGAGTCCATGAGGCCTGGGACTGTATCCTGCCCCAGCTGAGAGAACTCAGGACTTTAAAGGTTGAGATCACACAAGGATCTACTGTTATTGCCCTAAGTGAGGTCAATTCCTTGCTTTGTACCAGAAGTTGAAGTATCAGGGAGACTCAGCCTTTATGTAAAAAGTTTTTAGAGTGAGAGGGGAAGAATCATTGTTCCTGGCTCCTGAAAGTTGGCTCTTTGTGAGCCTGAGTCACCAGAAGCTCCCCGCCCCCAGGGCCTGGGTTAGTCTATTTAGTCTCAGGACACGAGGAGAAAGGGTGGTGTGGGGTGGGAGGAAGGACCAGGTTCAAACCAGCGGAGTTCAATGTCAAAGCTCAGACTGAAGAAAGACATCTACATTATATACAGCATTCAAAAGTATGTCTTTTAATTGAGAAAATTCCTTAAAATTATGTGGAGATTCCTCAGAAAACTTGGAATGGAAGCACCATTTGACCCAGCTATCCTACTTCTCTGTTTATACCCAAAGCACTTAAAGTTAGCATATTACAGTGGTGCAGCCACATCAATGTTTATAGCAGCTCAGTTCACAAGAGCTAAACTAAGAAACCAACCTAGGTGCCCTTCAACAGATGGATGGATTAAAAATGTACATGAATATTACTCAGCCTTAAAGAAGAATGAAATTATGTCATTTGGAGCTGGAGAATATATGCTAAGTGAAATAAGCCAATCCCTCAAAACCCAAAGCCAAGTGTTTTCTCTAATATGCGGATGCTAATTCACAATGGCGGGGGGCACTAGGGAAGAATAGAGTTACTTTAGATCAGGTAGAAGGGAGTGAAGGGAGGGGAGGGGTTATGGAGGTAGGAAGGACAGTAGAATGAATCAGTCAATCAGACATTATTACCCTATGTACATATATAACTATATGACCAGTGTGATTCTACATCAAGTACAACCAGAAGAATGAGAAATTATGCTCCATTATATATGATGTATCAAAGTGCATTCTATTGTCATGTATAACTAATTTAAACAAATTAAAAAAATTTTTTAAAAGCTGAAAAAATTCTTTATTGGAGATTCCATGGATTTTTTTTCTTTCAATTAGGTTTTTTTTCTCAAAGTTAAGTAATTTATAATTTGTTAAATTAAGTGACTGATATAAAATAAGAATCACAATTTTTTTGACTTATGCTGCAAAATAATTATGGAGTGAATTCAACTGAAAGGAGAGAAATTCAGGAAGGGGACTGAGTTAGGTGTGTATGTGGAACAGTGAGCTACGGATGCACATGTTTGAAATTTGGCCAGGCAGGGTCTTTGCCAAACAAGGTGAGTTTCTTTTTTTTATTGGTTGTTTAAAACATTACAAAGGTCATGATATATCATCTTTCATACATTTGACTCAATTGGGTTATGAACTCCCATTTTTACCCCAAATACAAATTGCAGAATCACATCGGTTACACACTCATATTTTTACATAATGGCATATTAGTGACTGTTGTATTCTGCTACTTTTCCTTCCCCTCCCCTCCCATCTTCTCTCTCTACCTCATCTGCTGTTGTTCAATTCTCTCCCTTGTTCCCCCCCCCCTTTCCCCTCACAACCTCTTATATGTAATTTTGTGTAACATTGAGGGTCTCCTACCATTTCCATATGCTTTCCCTTCTCTCTTCCTTTCTCTCCCCCCACTCGTCTTTGTTTAATGTTAATCTTTTCCTCATGCTCTTCCTCCCTGTTCTGTTCTTAGTTGCTCTCTTTATATCCAAGAAGACATTTGGAATTTGTTTTTTAAGGATTGGCTAGCTTCGCTTAGCATAATCTGCTCTAATGCCATCCATTTCCCTGCAAATTCTATGATTTTGTCATTTTTTAGTGCTGCGTAATACTCCATTGTGTATAGATGCCACATTTTTTTTATCCATTCATCTATTGAAGGACATCTAGGTTGGTTCCACAGTCTAGCTATTGGGAATTGTGCCGCTATAATCATTGATGTGGCAGTATCCCTATAGTACGCTCTTTTAAGATCCTCTGGGAATAGTCTGAGAAGGGCGATAGCTGGTCAAATGGTGGATCCATTCTCAGCTTTCCCAGGAATCTCCATACTGCTTTCCAAATTGGCCTCACCAATTTGCAGACCCACCAGCAATGTACAAGTGTACCCTTTTCCCCACATCCTCGCCAACACTTATTGTTGTTTGACTTCATAATGGCTGCCAATCTTACTGGAGTGAGATGGTATCTTAGGGTGGTTTTGATTTGCATTTCTCTGACTGCTAGAGATGGTGAGAATTTTTTCATGTACTTGTTAATTGATTGTATGTCCTCCTCTGTGAAGTGTCTGTTCAGGTCCTTGGCCCATTTGTTGATTGGGTTATTTGTTATCTTATTGTTTAATTTTTTGAGTTCTTTGTATATTCTGGATATTAGGGCTCTATCTGAAGTGTGAGGGGTAAAAATTTGTTCCCAGGATATAGGCTCTCTATTTACCTCTCTTATTGTTTCTCTTGCTGAGAAAAAATTTTTTTAGTTTAGGTAAGTCCCATTTGTTTATTCTTGTTATTAACTCTTGGGCTATGGGCGTCCTATTAAGGAATTTGGAGCCTGACCCCACAGTATGTAGATCGTAGCCAACTTTTTCTTCTATCAGACGCAGTGTCTCTGATTTGATATCTAGCTCCTTGATCCATTTTGAGTTAACTTTTGTGCATGGCGAGAGAAAGGGATTCAGTTTCATTTTGTTGCATATGGATTTCCAATTTTCCCAGCACCATTTGTTGAAGATGCTATCCTTCCTCCATTGCATGTTTTTAGCCCCTTTATCAAATATAAGAAAGTTGTAATTTTGTGGATTGGTTTCTGTGTCCTCTATTCTGTACCATTGGCCCACCTGCCTGTTTTGGTACCAGTACCATGCTGTTTTTGTTATTATTGCTTTGTAGTACAGTTTGAACTCTGGTATCGCTATACCTCCAGATTCACACTTCCTTCTTAGAATTGCTTTTGCTATTCTGGGTCTTTTGTTTTTCCATATGAATTTCATGATTGCTTTATCTATTTCTATAAGAAATGCCGTTGGGATTTTGATTGGCATCGCATTAAACCTGTAGAGAACTTTGGGTAATATCACCATTTTGATGATGTTAGTTCTGCCTATCCATGAACAGGGTACATTTTTCCATCTTCTAAGATCTTCTTCTATCTCTCTCTTTAGGGTTCTGTAGTTTTCATTATATAAATCCTTCACCTCTTTTGTTAGGTTGATTCCCAAGTATCTTATTTTCTTTGAGGATATTGTGAATGGAGTGGTTTTCCTCATTTCCATTTCATAAGTTTTGTTGCTGATATACAGGGATGCCTTTGATTTATGCGTGTTGATTTTATATCCTGCCACTTTGCTGAATTCATTTATTAACTCTAGCAGTTTCTTTGTAGACCCTTTTGGGTCTGTTAAATATATTATCATGTCATCCGCAAATAGCGATAATTTAAGTTCTTCTTTTCCTATTTTTATGCCTTTAATTTCTTTTGTCTGTCTAATTGCTCTGGCTAGTATTTCAAGAACTAAATTTAATAGAAGTGGTGATAGAGGGCATCCCTGTCTTGTTCCAGATTTTAGAGGGAATGCCTTCAGTTTTTCTCCATTTAGGATGATGCTAGCCTGAGATTTAGCATATATAGCTTTTACAATGTTGAGGTAAGTTCCTGTTATCCCTAATTTTTCTAGTGTTTTGAACATAAAGGGATGCTGTACTTTGTTGAATGCTTTTTCTGCATCTATCGAGATGATCATATGGTTCTTGTCTTTAAGTTTATTGATGTGGTGAATAGCATTTATTGATTTCCGTATATTGAACCAGCCTTGCATCCCAGGGATGAATCCTACTTGATCATGGTGCACAATTTTTTTGATATGCTTTTGTATTCGATTCACCAGGATTTTATTGAGAATTTTTGCATCCAAGTTCATTAGAAATATTGGTCTGTAGTTTTCTTTCTTTGAAGTGTCTTTGTCTGGTTTCAGGATCAGGGTGATGTTGGCCTCATAGAATGAATTTGGAAGAGCTCCTTCTTTTTCTATTTCTTGAAATAGCTTGAAAAGTATTGGTATTAATTCTTCTTTGAAGGTTTTGTAGAACTCTGCTGTATAGCCTTCTGGTCCAGGGCTTTTTTTGGTTTGTAGTCTTTTGATAGCTTCTTCTATTTCTTCCTTTGTTATTGGTCTGTTTAAATTGTGTGTGTCTTCCTGACTCAATCTGGGCAGATCGTATGACTTAAGAAATTTATCAATATCTTCACTATCTTCTATTTTATTAGAATATAGGGTTTCAAAATACTTTCTAATTGTCTTCTGTATTTCTGTAGTGTCTGTTTTGATATTGCCTTTTTCATCCCGTATGTTAGTAATTTGAGTTCTCTCTCTTCTTCTGTTCATTAGCATGGCTAAGGGCCTGTCAATCTTATTTATTTTTTCCAACTTTTAGTTTTATCAATTTTTTCAATGGGTTTTTTGTTTCAATTTCGTTGGTTTCTGCTCTAATTTTAATTATTTCTTGTCTTCTACTACATTTGCTGTTGTTTTGCTCTTCCTTTTCTAGGTTTTTGAGGTGTAGTGTGAGTTCATTTATTTGTTGGTTTTTTCTTTTTTTGAGGAAAGAACTCCAAGAAATGAATTTCCCTCTTAAAACTGCTTTCATTGTGTCCCATAGATTTCGGTATGTTGTGTCTGTATTGTCATTTGTCTCTAAGAATTTTTTTTATCTCCTCCTTTATGTCTTCTGTAACCCATTGATCATTCAGTAGCATATTGTTCATTTTCCATGTGATGTAGGATTTTTCCTTCCTTCTTTTATCATTGATTTCCAGTTTCATTCCATTATGATCAGATATGGTGCATGGTATTATCTCCACTCCTTTATATTTACTAAGAGTTGCCCTATGGCATAATATATGGTCTATCTTTGAGTAGGATCCATGTGCTGCTGAGAAGAACGTGTATCCACTTGATGATGGTTGATATATTCTATATATGTCGGTTAAGTCTAGGTTATTGATTGTGCTGTTGAGTTCTATAGTTTCTTTATTCAGTTTTTGTCTAGAGGATCTGTCTAATGGCGAGAGCGGTGTGTTGAAGTCACCCATAATTATTGTGTTGTAGTCTATTTGACTCTTGAACTTGAGGAGAGTTTGTTTTATGAACGTTGCAGCTCCATTGTTTGGTGCATACAAATTGATAATTGTTATGTCTTGTTGGTGGATGGTTCCTTTTAACAGTATATAGTGTCCTTCTTTATCCCTTTTGATTAACTTAGGTTTGAAGTTGATTTTATTTGATATGAGTATGGCCACTCCTGCTTGCTTCCGAGGGCCATGTGAGTGGTATGATTTTTCCCAACCTTTTACCTTCAGCCTGTGTATGTCTTTTCCTATCATATGAGTCTCCTGAAGGCAGCATATTGTTGGATTTGTTTTTTTGATCCAGGTTACTAGCCTATGTCTCTTGATTGGTGAGTTTAGGCCATTAACATTTAAGGTTACAATTGAAATATGATTTGTAATTCCAGTCATGTTTATTTATTTATTTATTTTAGTTTGGCTAGTTTTTACTTTTTGGTTATTTTCCTCACCCTTTACTGGGATACCTCCCGCTGTTAGTTTTGGGCACTATTTTTCAATTCCTCTTCTTGTAGTATTTTGCTCAAAATGCTTTGCAGTGCTGATTTTCTGGCTGCGAATTCTTTTAGCTTTTATCGTGAAATATTTTAATTTCATTGTCAAATCTGAAGCTTAATTTTGCTGGATACAGTATTCTTGGTTGGAATCCATTATTTTTCAGCGTTTGAAATACATTGTTCCAGGATCTTCTCGCTTTCAAAGTCTGTGATGAAAAATCAGTCGTTAACCTAATTGGTTTACCCCTGAATGTAATCTACCTCCTTTCTCTCATAGCTTTTAATATTCTCTCCTTGTTCTGTATGTTGGCTATCTTCATCATTATATGTCTTGGAGTTGGTCTATTACGGTTTTGAATGTTTGGGGTCCTGTAGGCTTCCAGGATTTGGCAATCCATTCCATCTTTCATCTCTGGGAAGTTTTCTAGAATTATTTCATTTAATATGTTGTCCATTCCTTTGGTTTGAATCTCTATGCCTTCTTCTATCCCGATGACTCTCATATTTGGTTTTTTTATGACATCCCATATCTCTTGAATAGATTGCTCGTGGGATTTAAGCATCTTTTCTGTGTTGACTATATTCTTTTCAAGTTGATAAACTTTGTCTTCATTATCTGATGTTCTGACTTCTACTTGATCTAGTCTATTTGTAATATTCTTGTTTGAGTTTTTAATTTGGTTTATAGTTTCCTGCATTTCTAGGATTACTGTTTGATTTTTTTTTTAAGATCTCTATCTCCTGGTAAAGCTCGTTCTTTGCCATTTGAATTTGTTTGTTTAATTCATTTTCAAAATATACTTTTATTGCTTGGAGTTGCTGCCTCATGTCTTCTCTAATATTCCTTTCCATCTGAGTTAGGTATGCCTTGAGTTCTTTCCCTATCCCTGTTTCTGATGCTTCTAGGTCCTCCTGTAGAATTAAGTTGTCCTGCATTGTTTGTACTCCTTTTTTCCCTTGTTTTTTCATGATGTTCACGTTACTTTCCAGCTCTATTTGATTGCTGTATTTCTGCTCTCTTCTATAGATTTGTTTTGGTTTTGTATATCTCTGTTGTCTCTCCTTTGTGTTGGTAGACTATGCCTGCTAAAGTGGATTCCGCTGGGAAGGAATTCCGACGGCTGAGCTCCAGTGACGTCACCTCTCTGCTATGGCTGGCCCCAGGCTCCTTGCCGGGGTGTCCGAATGGGGGGGTGGGACTGGACTGTCTCTGGTTGGTTTCAGCTCCCGGTCGCTGGCGGGCGGTCTCCAGCCGCCCAGTCATGCGGGCAGCGGGCTGGCTGTCACTTGCGGGCATTCTCCAGCCGCCCAGTCACGTGGGCAGCGGGTGGACTGTCGCCGGTGGGCGTGTGCGGTCTCCAGCCGCCCCGTTGCGAGGGCCTGGCCTCTAGTCCCCTGGTTTCTCCTGCTAGTCCTGGTTTCTCCTGCTAGACCAGATTTCCCCTGAGTGATGCCTCTCGGCAGTTCAAACTGTACTCTGGGCCTGCCATTTGTTGGATGTGGAGGGTGTCTATTGGGAACCCCGGCACTCTATTGCTTTGATTTTTTCCGCTTGCCCCTCCCCCAGCGCTGGCTAGACAGGTTTCGTTTTCGCCGCTGATGGGTGGGGGAGTTGAAGGTCAGGTGTCTCTAGTTTTCCCCTTGTCTTTATGCAGGCTCGCTCTGATAATCCCTTCCCCGGAAAGCCTAGGAGAGATTTTATGCGAATTCCCCGCTGTATGGGAGATGAGCTGAGTAACACACACCTGTTGTATTGTTGCAATCTGTCGGAGAGTGGCCAACAAGGTGAGTTTCATCTGTGTGTTGGGTGGAATCAGGAGAGTGATGTGGAAATGAGGAACTTCTAGAATGTAAAGATCCTGAACAGCAGGGGTGGGGAGGAGCTGGAAAGCCAAGGAAAGGTTTTGGGGGAATCATTGCTGTGCTGTGAACTGAACCTCAAAGATACCAGTGTGGACTCGAATTCTTTTCCATTAGTTTTTGTTATTAAATATAAGTTCTAAGAATATGGTGGTGTCCTGAGACAGAACCAAATGGATATCAATGATTTATTAGAACTGTCTTTGCCTCCATGAAGGAGAATTAGGTGGGAGGACTCCTGATATCTCCCTCCTGTGTAGTACTCAGCACGTTAGATTTTTGTGGGATACCTACAGGCACACTGGTTCTCTTTCTGTTTCGAAGCTTTGCCACTTGACCCTCCCTTGGGTTTGGCTCGCTGGCTTTCTGACTTTCTCTGCTCACCCATGTCCCTCTCCCTGCACATTTTGGATTTCATAACTCCAGACCTGGTCCCAGGTCTTCTGCCGTTTGTCTTAGAATGGCTTGCTCCACATTCTCAGAGTGCTCTCTTGTCCTGGAAGATGATCTGCCACTTCCGAGGCTCTGTCTAAAAAGGGACCAGAGGGCTCATCTCCAAGTAACCACTTTGTTACCACAAAATGACACAATTGGAAAGGACAGACTAGGGTTTTTCAAATGATATGCTAGAAAGCCCTAGAAGTCCCACATGGAAGTGCCTTGAGGACTTGACCCCTGTGATGGTTTAGATAGTGTGGTATCTTTCAAAAGTTCATGTGTGAGACAACGCAAAAAGATTTAGAGGCGAAATGACTGGGTTATGAGAGTCTTAAGTTAACCAGCACATTAACCCACCGGGATGGATTAACTGAGTGGTAACTGCAGGCAGGTAGAGTGTGGCTAGAAAAGGTGGGTCACTGAGAGTGTGCCTTTGGGATATACATTTTGTCTCTGGTGAGCCAAGTTTAGTCTCTGCTTCTTGAGTGACAAATCTTGAGCTGCTTTTTTCTACCACGCCCTTCGGCTATGGTGTTTTGCCTTATCTTGGGCCCAAAGCAATGGAGTTGGTTGTCTATGGACCATGACCTCTGAAACTGGAAACCCCCAATAAACTTTTCCTCCTCTAAAATTATTCTTGTCAGGTCTTTTGGTCACAGCAGTGAAATAGCTGACAAAATCAACCCCAAGGGCAATGAAAGTGTAAGTGAGAAGGAAGCTGAAGGTAAATCCTTGCCAACCATCACAAGCCTGCTTTTTGTTCATTTCATGTACTGGGCATCGATGGAAACTTCTGTTCCACTGCTAAGAAAACAAAGCAGGCAAACACCAATTTGTTAAACACTCTTTGGGTGGAGGTCTGAAGAGGAGAGTGACCTCCCCAAGGAGAGCCAGCTCATCGGTGGCTGGACCAGCTAGGAACTCGAGCCTCAGGTTTCCTTCCTATGCCAGTGATAACCACTGACTGATCACTGAAAACACTGGGGAGCATCACAGAAACACCTGGAGTCTCTCTTGGAGAGACTGCTGCGTCACCAGAACTAAAGGAGTGTCGCTTGGAAACACGCCATCATAAGTTCTCAGGATATGGGACAGATTGGGAACCACTGACTGACCTTCAAGCTTCCCATTCTGACAGGGGTGAGGCCACAAGGGAGATACCTCCCCAAGGATGGGAAGAGGGCAAAGTCTGGGGGGAGGTCAGGAGTCAGTCAAATTCCCTGAGCTCTCAAGATCATGAACTTTTTTTCAGAAGTGTGTACTGAACTGGCTTTTGGTTTATCAGTTAGAAATCTGGCGTTACTTTACATTAGACAAAAGTGTATTTCCTAATGCATTAGGCTCTTTGATCTCTAGTGTACCAGGCACTGTGTTAGATGGTGAGAATATACAGATTAGTGAGTTATCCTGTACCTAAGCAGGGAGAGGGGGGTGGGGGGTGGGGAGGGGCAGACAAGAGAGTGGGCACACATAATACTGGGGCAAAGGTCAAGGCAGTAATTCACGATGGTCCAGAAAATGAAGGACCTCTCAAACTCATGAAGCAATTCTGATGCCCCAAATCAGTCAGTCGGATAAAGGAAGGTGCCTTTCAGACAGAGGGAATAATGTGAGCAAAGACACATCTATTGGAAGGCTTTGGGTATTCTGGAAGCTACAAGAAGCATATCATGGACAGAGATAAGGGTGAAAGGGGTCATTGCCAAAGGAAGGCCCTGAGAACAGAGGGGTAGAGCACAGTCAGTCCTTCACAGCATGAGTGACACAGGGTTGCTGAGGCATTTTAATCAGGGAAACTAAGTCAAAGCTTCAACTCCAGTGGGTCAGATCCTTCATACAGGTAAATAAAGTTAAATGAGGTTCTAAGAGTGGGGACCTAATCTGATAGGACTGATGTTCTTAATAGAGGAAGACACATCAGAGATCTTGCTCTTCCCTTGTGCAAGAGGATAGGCCATGGAAGGACACAGTTGAGGTGACAGCCATCTGTAAGGTAAGGAGAGGGCCCAGCTGGCACCTTGACCTTGGATTTCTAGCCTCTAGAACTAAGAAGATACATTTCTGTCGTTTAAGGCACCCCACCTGTGGTATTTTGTGATGGCATCCTGAGTTGACTCATGCATCCTCTTGAGTGACACTGATATCTTACTCATAATAAGATTTATGTAGAAACTAGGAGTTGAAAGTAGAGTGTGCATAGGTGTGGAAAGGCCATACCACACTTGTGATAGGGAACTGAATTTCACTGGAGGATGGTTAAATCCTGGGGTAGTTTCACCATTCTGGACTCATGCAAGAGATCTGGGTCCTGGTTTTCCGTCTCTCACAAGCTGTGAAAGCTCTTCTCAATTATTCAGATTCCTCATTTGTGAAACAAAGATGGCAGGCAGGAGTAGGGTGGTGAGAGGTGCTGAATTCTTGTAAGGTTCTTGAGAGTGCCAAGACACAGTGATTTTATGATTCTTTTCCTTCTAGGCTCCTAAATAGATATTTCAGTGTTGACAAGATCTATTGGGCCATTTGCCAGATAAACACGCAAATGGTATAACTACCTAGAAGGGGTTTACTTGCAATAAACCTGATTGGGGAAAGAAATGGACAATTAATTTCAGGCAAACAATAAAAATGTATGAAAATTAAAGATGTAGAGAAACTAATAATGACAGCGATGAGGGCTGGCTCTGCCTTTATTAGAGTCTTTTGTGTTCTTTTATGAAACATCTATTATCGGCGAACTGGCTGATTATTCTCTCATAATTACTTCATACAGAATAATTAAATAAAATGCAGACAATAATCTTTTATAGACAATTACAAAAAAGAAACAATTTTTGTGGGAGGAAAGGAAGGGGGGGGATGCTGGGTGACAAGACTGGAATGTGATTCCTCATTCCTGGGCGTTCGTGAGGGTTCCTCTGCTAAAACCTCCACCAGGACTGTGGGCCTATCTTGGGTGCTGAGGGCCTACACATCATTTCTGTGGCTGGAGCGGTATTTAGCTGCCTGGAAGGTGAGGAGGTGTGGACAGATTTTACTAATGTTCATTTCCAAAGGTCTATTCTTTGTATTTGGGCATCTAGAGATACCAAGGTAGATACAATGACAGGCTTTCGAGCCAGACAGTCCAGATTCAATTTCTTCTTTTTTAAAAATTTTGCCAAGACTTTTAAAATTAGTGCATTGTATGTACACATAATAGTGAGGCTTATTTTGATGTATTCATAAATACATATAATGTAGTTTTCTTCATTGCAATTCCTTGTATTTCCTTTTCCCCTCTTCTAATCCCAGTCCTCCATTCTATTGGTCTTCCTTCTATTTATTTATTTTCATTGGTTTGCACTGTAGTCGTATATAAAATTAGAAGGAATTGTGATATATTTATCCTTGCACATTGCATAATCTTGTCAACTTCATTCCCCAGTTCTTCTCCCCTTCCCCTCTGTTCCTCCCCTGTCCCCTTTGTCCCCCACTGTTACTCTATTGATTTACCTTCTATTTTTTGCAAGACCCTAATTTGTTACTTTTTTTTCTTTCTAGCTTCTGCATATCAAAGAAAACATTTGAACCTTGACATTCTGAGTCTGAATCATTTTACTGCATTATTTCCCTAAGCATGATATTCTCCAGTTCTATCCATTTATCAGCAAATGACATAATTTCATTATTCTTCATGGGCGAGTAAAATGCCATTGTGTATATATACCACATTTTCATCTCTTGATGGGTACCTAGGCTGGTTCTGTAACTCAGCTATTGTGGATCGTGCTGTTATAAATATTGTTATACATATATCACCATCATATACTGATTTTAGTTCTTTTGGATAAAATCCAAGGAGTGGAATAGCTGGATTTTATGGTGTTTCCATTCCTAGTTTTTTGAAGAATCTCAATTTTTTTTTTTTCAGGCATTAAGCTGAGGACTATTCCTGACACTTCCCTCTTCCATACCCAGTACATTTAATCCATCACTGGTGTTTTTAGGGAATCTGTTTCCAAAATATTTCCCATTGTCCCTACTAGCACCACCCTTATCTTTCCCTTGGGTCACTGCAACGATCTCTGGACAATGATCCCTGCTAAGATTCTTGCCACCATGTATTCTCCATTTAGTAACCAGTGTGATCTTTGAAAAATATGAAATAGATTAAGTCACTGCTGTAGGGAGATAATGAGATAAGCAACGCCCCTGTGGAACTGAGACACTCTGCCCTCATCCCACCCCTCTCCCCTCGTCAGCCATGGACTTCAGCCTCCTGCCATTTTCTTCATGTGTCTGGCTTCCCTAAGCTTAGCATCATGATGCATGTACTTCCTTGACCTTTTCATGGGTAATTCCCATACATCTTTTTCATTTATTAATGGAGACAAAAATTTTATCTGTATTGGCCACCTAAAATAGTTCCTAGTCTCAGAGAGCCTACAGTGTTTGATTTTTTTCCTGTGGGTGGGATAATAAAGTAAATACATGACATATTTATATTCTTTTATGGTAGTAAGTGATAGGAAAAAAATTAAAGAAGGGGAGAGGAATGGAGTGGCTAAGGATGGGGGTCAAGGGTTGCAATTTTATTTTATTTATTTATTTATTTATAGAATTTTTATTTTTTTTATTGGTTGTTCAAAACATTACAAAGCTCTTGACATATCATATTTCATACATTAGATTCAAGTGGGTTATGAACTCCCATTTTTACCCCCAAATACAGATTGCAGAATCACATCGGTTACACATCCACATTTTTACATAATGCCATATTAGTGACTATAGGGTAGACAGGGAAGGCCTCTTAGAGGAGTTATTTAAGTAAAGACCTGAAGGAGGCGGGGAGTGAGCTCTGTCTTTGGGATGTCTTCAGAGTAGCAACATCCTAGTGTGTCTGAGCACACCTCCCACCCAGATCTTAGCTCCTAAAGGCCATTCTTTGCTACAAAGAACTAGGTATCCCTAGAGAAATGGTTAAATACAGAATTAGGGTAGGGAAAGAACAATTCATATGAATTTCTCCAAGAATGACACTGTTGGTGAAAAGGACATAGGATCCAGCTTGAAGGAGTTCCTGCTAACCAAATCTAGGACATATTTAAGCATCAACAAATAATGATAGGAATTGATTACAATCCATTGAATAATATAGAAACCCATGTGTCAATATTGATATAAATAAACACATGATTTAAAAACATGGGGAGAGAACAAAGATCTTGCTCACATCAGAATGCCAACCAATAAATGTAGAAGGATTGATGGAATTAGGAAACCACCATTTGGCAACCATAATGATAGTAATTAACTCAAGCAAGAGAGAGCAATAGATGCTAAAACCAATGAGTGACAGTGGGGTAATGAATAAGATCTTAAAGTAACTGCAGGGAAAATACATAAGCATGAAGGAGAGAAAGCAACTTTGTGATGGAGACGCCTGGAAAGCACCATATAAATAGGGTGATCAAAGTTACTATCAACAACAATGGACAAATCAACATGGCCCCCAACAAATGCCAGTGAGAAGAATGAGTAGTGCTTCTGCAAAATTTCTGTCAAAAATGCATAACCTAAGCCTTGTCCTAAGAAAGGGTTGGACCAACCAAGTTGAAGGAGATTCTGCAAAATGAATACTTTGGAACTGACAAAAAGATCAAGGAGATTGAGGGAGAAGTTCTAGATCTAGGAAAATTAGGCAGATTTTACAGCTAAATTTAAGCCAGGATTCTGGATTAGTCCTTTTAGGTACAAAGGACCTCATTGAGCATTTGGTGGCACTTGATTGGTATCTCTAGGTGAAGAGCATATGAAATATTCTTGTACTATCCTAGCAATTTTTTTTTTGTAAATTTGAATTTGTTTCTAATTGTATTACATTAAAAATTTTTACACTTAATTCTCATACTTTACTGCCAGAAGAAAGCTCCTTGCAACACAAATTGCAACTGACTAATGATATGACCATGGATGGTGATCAGTTACTTGCCTTGGGGCTGCAGAACCTCTGGGGCTGCAGCCAACTCTAATGAGGAGGAGGAGGAAGGAAAGAAAGAAGAGGGTGTTGATAGGGTGGCTTTGTCACTTGGCTCTTGGTACCAACTCTCATTTGCAAATCTTTCCCTAGGAATAGTAGCATAATCAGAACCCTTTTAACTCCAAATGTAATCTCACCAGTTGTCTTCCTGCGTGGCTGGGAGTGTGTGGGTGGCAGCAAACAGAAGAAAGATCTGAAAAATAGATGCAAATAGAAAAAACAAGTCCTACCATAATATATATTCTCCCCCCCACCACTACTCCATCAAGCAGGATGATGATAGGAAAAGAAGAAAACAGAAATCAGCTACCACCAGGAAACTTCCCAAGTTCTTCTGTGCCAAGCAACAGCGGAAGCCAAAGCGGTGGCATTTCACCCACAAGGCCTTCTTGTCAATGGACTCCAGCTGGGTCTCCCACGTCTTGGTTATTTATGAGGCTCTGGGAAGGCGTTCAGAACTGGAGGCAAACCCCAAGCCCTGCCTCTTTGAGAAGTGTGGTGGTGGCTTCCAGGGTTATGGGTCAGCCAGCAGCCCTTTTGCAGGTTTGGGGACTCACCATCTGGGCAGATGGGACTCAGGACTACAAGCCTGCCTTCTGGGGGTCACCACAATTACTCAGGGAATGTGCCTCATTGTCTAAAGCCCAAGGTTCCCTTTCGAGGCTGGACTGGTAGTTGGCTTTGCCCAGTGAAGCATGAGAGCAGGAACTCAGAAGCCACACTGCCTGGGTTCAAATCCTGACTGCAGTCCTCACTGGTTCTGTGAATACACAGGTTTCTTAACCTCCTTCTGCTGCAGGACGCTGAGAGCATTAATAGGTGCTACTTCTTGAAATTGTTGTGAGTGATTAAGTGATGGGACTTTGCATCGAGTGTCATTACATTATTATGACTGAGCAATTTTTTGTTGTGGTAAAAGGCACATAACACAAAATTTACTATTTTGAATATTTTGAAATGTCTGTTCATATTGTTACGAATTGTTATGCAGCCATTGCCAAATGGAAACTCTGTGTCTGTTGCACAATAACCATCCACCCCTTCTTCCCCAGCCCCTGGCAACCACCATTCTACATCCCACCTCTGTGAGTGTGACTGCTCTAGCACCCATGTAGGTGAAATCAAGCAAATTTGTTTTGGTCTGACTGGCGTATTCCCCTAACATATATCATCAAAGTTCATCCATGTTGCAGGATTTCATTCCTTTTTATGGCTGAATAATATTCTACTGTAAATATATAGCATATTTTGTTTATTAATCCATTTGTGTTATTTCCACCCTTCAGCTATGTGAAAAATGACAATTTTTTTAAAAAATTGACTTTTTTAAAAAAGACAATTCTTTAAACCCCTGCTTTCAATTCTTTGGACTTTGCTGTTGTTTTATGCTACAGCTTTGCCCATTAATCCATGCTACTTTATGATAAGAACCTATTGTGATTGGAGAGGCTGACCATCTTGTTTCTGCTTTTATTGCTTGATTTAGGTAGGAAATTAACATCTACCCTTGATCTCAGCTACATGACAAGGCAGAGAAGCAGGAAGGATCGAGGTTGCTGTGGAGAACAAAGGCTTTGGGCTCAGAAACAACACCATTAGAATATTGCTTCAGTTATTTTAAAGCTGAGTGGGCCTTTCACTATTCATTTTACTCTCTCTGAGTCTCAGTTTTTCCATATGTAAAATGATTTCCACACACATAGAATATCTACTTAAAAAATTAACTAAGATCATATATGTAAACTCTTGGCATATGATCAGCCCTCAATTTACATTACTACTTAAACTTTTTTTTTTTTTTTGCTAGGATTAATGTCAAAAGTTGCACAAACTAGCAGTTAGGTGATTTATTATTATCTTCTTTTTTTTTGGTCCTGGGGCACTTAATCACTGAGTCACATCCCCAGATAATTTTATATTTTTATTTTGAGACAGAGTCTTGCTGAGTTGCTTAGGGCCTTGATAAGTTGCTGAGGCTGAACTTCAAAACTTCTCAAAGCCGCAGTTTGAACTTGCAATCCTCCTGCCTCAGCCTCCCAAGTCTCTGGGATTACAAGGGTGCGCCATCATGCCTGGTTTTCATCATCTTCTTCGTCATCATTATCATCACTCAGACTTGAGGGCTTTCCATGGGCCAGGCACTAAGTTTATCATATTGATTAATTCAGTTATTTATTCAATTCTCTCAATATCTTTTTTGAAGAAGTAGGTCCAATTGTTACTTCTAATCACAGATGTGGAAACTGTGGCTTTGAGAGATTCATCTATTTTCTCAAGATTCCACAGCTAGTAAGTGATGGAGACAGGATTCAAATAAAACAGGCTGATCTCCACTGTCTTCACATTAAATAAATCATATATATAATTTAAAATCATAAAAATTAAGCTAAAAAGGAAAGAATTCTGAGACTTTGTGACACATAGAGAAAAACAGGGGACACCGTGGATGCTATTTCATTTGAGTGAATATGTACCTAGGTGAGTGATAGGCCATTATAAAGATGTAGCAGAGTCTCTAGTAGAGCTCCATGGGACTCTGCCTTACACGTGATCAGAAGTTTTATTTTGTCAATGGCTTGTATGAAGCTGTAGAATGAATCCCAAGATCAGTGAGGTCTGGAAAGGGCAGTTACCAGATGACAGTATGTAAGATGGATGAAGAATAAACAGTAAGAATTTTGAAAATGATAAACATAAAAATCTGAACTCTGGTAAAAAAAAAAAAAACTGCACAGCTGAAATATAGATGAACTGGTCTACCCGCAGTTAAAAAAAAAAAAAAAGATTAGGAATGATTTATTTGGCCAGAAATATTTTATGCTTCAGTTGTGGGTATGTTTGCCAAACACCTATAGGCCCTGCAATCAATAGCGCAGTATCTACACAGTGATGGAGACCGCTGCGTGGGTTTGATCACATCTAGCACTAATGTTTCATGGTGGAGTCCTGCTGAACAGCAGCCTGGGTAGCCTAATGGTTAGGTAGAGAGGGAGGTAAGAAAGGCCAGGGCAAGAGAAGACGGGAAACCACGTCCCTCGTGTCCTGTTGGTTAAGAGGTCCAACCTAACTGTGAAGATATTGTACTGGAGAAAAGATCTGTAGGGACATAATGCAGTTGTCTCCAAATACTTGAAAGGCTACCATATTGGCGGGGGGAAAGGAATATTTTTTTTTTCTTGCTGATATCTTAAGTAGCAGAATAAATAAATGGAAGATGTAAGGGTCTGATGGCAATGTCACATGATCAATGATTTCCTAAACATTGTTGCTGTTCAAGAATGGGAGGAGCTCTCTTGGCAATACTGACTAGCTCATCTTTTTATCCAGGCAGAAATCAGTGGACTGGCTGTCAGAGGATTTTAGGTGGCATTTCCCCCTGAGGCAGTGGATTGGATTCAATGACTGTGGCTACATGCTCTTTCTACCTCCAGGCCTGATGCATCCAAAATTTCAACTCTTGGGTTTCTCTCTGAGGACTCTGCAGGGGAAGTAGGAGGAGGAAGAGGTGGCAATCTCAGTATCGAAAGAGGTAGAGCTCTGGGTGTGTGGGCTCAAGTCTGGCTCTCTCCCTAGTTAGCCTTGTGATTTGAGAAAGCCACCTACTCTCTAAGCCTCATTATTTCTCATCTTAAAAAAATAAGTTGCTGGATTAGACAATTTTTTTTTGGTACCAGAGATTTACCCCTGGGTGCTTAACCATTGAGCCACATCCCCAGCCCTTTTTTTTTATATTTTATTTAGAGACAGGGTCTTGCTAAGTTGCTTAGGGACTTACTAAGTTGCTTTGAACTTGCTATCTTCCTGCCTCAGCCTCCCAAGCTTCTGGGATTAAATTGCTTTCTTTTTTTTTTTATTGCTGTGGTTCAAAAAAATACCATGAAATCTACCTTCTTGAAAAACTTGCACATGTACAGGCCAACATTGTCAACTACATCACACTGTTGCACAGAAGATCTCTAGAACTTTTCATCTTGCATGACTGAAATGGTCATTAAGCTAAAAAGGAAAGAACTCTATGCCCATTGAACTGCAATCCCCATTCCAACCAGCTTCTAGATAGAGTCTTCCCTCAGCCTCTGGCAATCAATCACCTTACTGCTGTTTGTTCCTGTGAATTTGACTGCTTTAGATATCTCACATAAGTGGAATCCCATACAATATTTGTCTTTCTGGGTCTGACTTATTTTACTTAGCATAATGTCCTCAGGTTTCATCTATGTTGTAGCAAGTAACAGGACTTTCTTCTTTTTAAATCTGATAATACTCCACTGTATGTATATGCCATGTTTTCTTTACCCATTCTTCATAAATAGGCATTTAAGTTGTTTCCACCTCTTGGCTATTGCTAGTGCTGGTGCATGGGCGAGGGAGTGAAGCAATATCTTCAAGATTCTGATTTCAATTCTTTTGGATAGATATCCAGAAATGGAATTGCTCTATCATACGGTAGTATTAGGGTTAAGTTTTGCAAAAACTCCATATTATTTTCCAACTGCCTGTTTTACATTTCCACCAACAGTACACAGGTTCCAAGGCCAGCACACAATCGACAGAGTGAAAACGCAATGAATAGACAGAATGGGAGAAAATACTTGCAAACCATGGATCTGATAAGAAGTTAACATCAAAGTGCATCAGGACCGCCTTGAGTTCCTACATCAAGAACTCATGCAAAAAGTACCAAATAAACTGGATTTAAAAATGGAAAAATGCTTTGACTAGACATCTCTCCAAAGGAGACATAAAAATGGCCAACAGATATGTCATCAGACACTCAATATCATGAATCATCATGGAAACACAAATCAAAACCACCATGGAAGATCACCCCACACCTGTTAGAACAGTGCTCATTATAAAAAAGTAGAGATTTTTTTTTTTTAAGTAACATCTACTTAGAGTGTCTGTGATCCTAAATTTGGAGTAACCAAAACATTTTGAGTTTCAAAGGTTGGTATAAATTTTATATATATTTTATTGAAGTGAAGCCTCTCTTTACTTTCAATTTACACATCATTTTAGGGAGCATGGTTCTATGCTTTCCAGCACCCTAACAGATTATGGGAAAGCAATCAAAAGGAAATAGGGACATATAAAAGAGTAAAATGACGATGAAGCAAAGTGGCTGTAACAGCCCCGGATGCAGCATAACAGTGACAAAAATGTAGCCATGAGAATGGAAAGAATCCAACTGTGCAAATAATTGGCCCCATGTAATGCTGGGGCCAACCAAAGTAGCATCACATCACAGTACAGTGAACTCTTCAATGGGTACCCTACTTCTAGGTTTTTAAAGAAAACAAGGGATGAAATCCTTCAGTGGGTAAGTGAGTAAGTGGATGAAGATGGTTTGAAGGATGTGTGAGGAAGGGCTGAGGGTTTGCACCTGAGAGCGGATTCCACCCTCTTCCCTTACAAATGGCGAGTCTTCAGAACCCTGTTGCCTCTTCTGTAAAACTGGGTGATAAAACCACACTGAGCTTAGGAGAGAATTCCAGAGGATGAGAATGTGTGGAAGGTGTGTGGCCCACAGTGAGAACCAGGGAGTAGTCCCTGCAGAGAGTGTGGTGCTTCCAGCCTGCAAAGCAGCCCAGGGCTAGTTGGGGAGAGTGGGGAAGAGCAAGAGGGGCTCCCAGGCAGCTTAGAGAAGGCCCCTGCCAGATGGGGGAGCAGGGACACTTTCTAGTGCTGTGTCACTGCCAACAGCTTCAAGCTTACTCCCACTAGCTGGGGCCAGTGATCCTTCCAGAGGTTTCCAGTGTTGCTGTGTGCCAGACCTTGGGTTCCCATGATGTACAGGAATGATCTATTGTCACGACCTCTTCCATGGAGAAAAGGGAACTGGCACCTGCTTTCCTGTTAAGGTAACTGATGGGTCACTTCTACCCAGGCATGTGAGCAGTATAACCTGCTGCTGAGAAGTCAAGGCTTCAACCAAAGGAATGAATCAACTCCTGGCCAACATTTTAGGCATGGGGTGGTCAAGGGGAACAAGGCATGTATGGAGTTTTTATCTTCCTGGACTCTCTATAGGCTGAAATCATATGCATAAAAACAGCCTTAAAATATATCAGCAGATAAAATTGATACAAAAATATTATCATATAAGATAAAGGGGGAGACACTGACAGGGAGATTTACAAGTAAATATTTTTGTAGAAAGAACATTAGAAGCTGATAAAAATCTTCCATACTCTGTCTTCATTTACTAACAAAGTACTGCTTTCTGAAAAAGAAAAAAAAATGCTTGATTCACATTATTAGAAAAAAATGTACTCTTAAAAAAGAACAAGTTTAATCCCAACTGTTTAAAGATTATAAATTCTAATAGTTTATTTTGATTTCAAAGTGATACTGAAAGGCTTTATTCACGTGTATTTGCATGTAAACGTGTGTACAGATATGTAGAGGTTCAGATATAAAGTGTATGGTTACATAGCACGATGTCCTTTTTTCAGTATTTAGATAAGTGAATTCTTCAGGTGAGCATGTCACTTAACGTGAATAGTCAGTTGGGTTGAAAATATTTTTAAAATAGGTTGCTTTCCGACCCATGTAAAACAGAGCTGTGAAATGCAGCCGATGGTCCTTAGTGAGCCCTAGACTAAGTAACATTATGTGCATTGCTTGCCAGGCTGAGCTGAAGCCAGGAGACCTTCATTGGCACTAATATTACATGGACCCAGTCTAGGCGTGTTTTTTTTTTTTTTTTTTTTGTGGTGGTGGGTGGGTACCTGGGATTGAACTCAGGGACACTTGGCCACTGAATCACATCCCTGGTCCTATTTTATATTTTATTTAGGAACAGGGTCTCACTGAGTTGCTTAGTGCCTCACTTTTGCTGAGGCTGGCTTTGAACTCATGATCCTCCTGCCTCAGCCCCCTGGCCACTGAGATTATAGGCGTGTACCACCGTGTCCAGCTCAATTGCGTGTTTTTCGATCTTCCTCCTTTGGTCCATTTATCAGTGAGAATTCATGTAGCTCAAGGAGAATTAAATTCTTAGGAAAAAATGACAAAGCCAGGCAAGACAGGCAAGAGCCTGTGTGTGTGCATGTTGGTGAGGCCATAGGAGGTGCTCTAGGGTTCCTGAGGGGACCTCAAATGGCCTTGGGTGATTTGAATGCTGTTCTCTTTTCTCATTCCAAGAAGGTGATGCAACAAAGTAGTTAGAACCTGGGATTTGTACCTCCTTTCACTGTTTCTCGATAAGTTATTTAATCTCTTTGAATGCTGCTTACCACATCTGTGAAATGGGCACATGATCCCTACTGTCTCACCCAGTTCCTGGGTGCCTGGTCCCAGTGGGAATTCAACGATAGGTAGAGATTTCAGACCTGACCACCTCAGCTAAAATCATGCCCTTCCCCCTTCTCCCTTACCTCCTAACCCCTTCCCTAACATTGTGAATTTTATGCATTTGTTTTTATTTTCTCTCTCAGATAATAAAATATAAGTTCCATGAATGAAGTTAGGGTTTTGGTCTCTGTTCAGTAACAAAACACGACCTGGCATTTAGCAGGTGCTCCATGAGCTTTTGCCTAATGATGAAGGAGTGGATTCACTGCCAGGGGTGTGGGACAGAGAGCACCGAGGAGCAGCACAGGAGAGGGCTGTTCCCAGCCTGAGGTTTAGGGATGTCAGGTTATCCAGCTGACCTCTATTGTCCCCCACTTAGAACCCTATAAACACCTGAGGCAGGGCCTAGGCACGGCATGAGATCTTCACTGATCAGGAAGTCGCTGCCCATCCACAGGCTAGGGCATAAGAACGAGGGAGCATGTTCACCTACCTCCTGTAGGTGCCACCTGCACATGCCAGCGCCGGCCCTTAGTATTCTCCCAGTGCCATGTCACCACCCATCATGTCTGCAGCTCTGTGTGCAGGGAGAGTAGGAGACCACCTATGTTCTGTAGTTTCAAGGACTATGGAAAACCTCTTTCCTCCTCTCAAATGCTTTCCCCCAAATCAATGGGAATTTAACAACAACAACAACAACAACAAAAATCCTTTATATTATTTTAGAGGAGTTTCAGAGTCACAGTAGAATTGAGAGGAAGAAGGTCTGGATATATCCCGGTGGGACTTCTGCATGCTAAATTAGCTTCTTTTTGCTTGAAATTTGGACATCTGTCAAAATGCAGAGGTCTTTTTTATGGGGAAAATAATTTTATTTCTTCGAGTGGTTGTGGGATCTAATTTGCAGGTATTTTGGCATGGGTTGAGTGTGGAACACTATGCTCAGGAAAAAAAAAGAATAAGAGAACCATTAGGTCCTTGTCAAGCATTGCCAGTTTTCTGAAATTGCCTAAGCCTGTACTGCTCTTGGCACCTATAAGCAAATATTCTCAAATAAAAGCACTTTTTTGTTCCTTAGTTGAACAGCTATTTAGGAGACATTTTGTAGCAAAATCTTAGAAGTTCACAATTTTGCAATGTTCATCCATTAACTTAATCCAAGGAAGGAGGAATGCTAGTTTAAGTTGATTTAGGGTCTGAGAGTCACTGCAAGAACCATGCCTTTTATATTAAAAATGCTTCCATATGCCCACAAATGGTCTGGACTTGAATATGAAGAACAGTGCTTGGTGAATAGTATTTGTTTTGATGAAGAATGAGACAATCCTTTTGGAAAAGTATTATTGGGTTTGCTGGACTGACCATTACTTTTGGAAAACGAGCGCTGTGTTACCTGGTTTAAGGAATGATGTATATGGAATCTGTAGCCCATATTTATGAGAAAGAAAAATTACAAAGCAACAAACCAACAACCAAATTCTGTCAAGAAAGCTAGTCGAAAGCCTACCCTGCAATCAAACATACACATTCCATTTCACTTGTCAAGCTATGAACTACCACAGCCACCTAATAACTGGTCAGGAAGATGATTACCTGCAAATAGTTTTAGGATGGCCAGTTTCCTCTATGTATCAAGGCTCACATAAAATGATTTGAATGGAAATGGTGAGAGTGGGCATCCTGTTTTGCTTCTGATCTCAAAGAAGAAGTCTTTGACTTTTCCCCATAGAGCACAATGCTGGCTGTGGGTTTGTCAAATATGGTTGAGAAAAACTCTTTTTTTTTGGTTATTAGTTTTATTTTATTTTTTTGAGAAACACTCTTTTTATACCTGTTTTGTTGAGAGTTTTTTCCTTTTTATTGCTTCTTTTTAGTTATACATAACACTAAGATTCATTTTGACATAATTATAGAAGCATGGAATACCATTTGCTCTAATTCAGTCCCTAGTATTTCCCCTTTCCTTCTCCTCCCCTCCCCCTGTTCCCTTTCCTCTACTCTACTGGTTTTTCTGCTATTGACTTATAGTTTTTTTTTTTTTAAGTTAGTGTCTTATGATATACATGATAGTGGGAATCATTGTGGTATATTCAAATATGAACATAGAAAAGTTGGGTCAGATTCATTCCACTGTTCTTCCCTTATCCCGTACTTCCTCTCTCCCCCTCAAACCCCTTCATCTAGCCCACCTATCTTTCTTCTATTTTGGTGGACCCCCCATCTTTGACTCCCTTATTTTGTACTCACTTCTACTTATCAGAGAAACATTCAACCTTTGACTTTTTGGGTCCAGTTTCTTTCACTTAGCATGATAGTCTCCAGTTCTATTCATTTACCAGCAAATGCCATAATTTCATTCTTCTTTATGGTTGAGTAATACCCCATCATATATGTATTGCTTGTGTGTGTGTGTGTGTGTGTGTGTGTGTATCACATGTTTTATTTTTTATTAATTTTTTTATCCATGCATCTATTGAAGGGCACCTAGATTTGTTCCATGGCTTGGTTATTGTGAATTGTGCTGCTACAAACACTGATACAGCTATATCCCTATAGTATGCTGATTTTAGATCTTTTGGAATGGGATAGTTGGGTCATATGGTGATTCTATACCTAGTTTTTTTTTTGAGAAATCTCCATGCTGCTTTCCAGAGTGTTTGCACTAATATTCAGTCCCATCAACAATGTATGAGTGTACCTTGTCCCCCACATCCTTGTCAACACTATTATTATTTGCATTCTTGATAATTGCCATTTTTACTGGAGTGAGATGAAATCTCAATGTAGTTTTGATTTGCATTTCCTTAATTTCTAGAGATGTTGAACACTTTTTTTCATATATTTGTATATAATTTGCATTTCTTCTTTTGAGAATTGCCTATTTAGTTCTTTTGCCTGTTTATTAATTTGATTATTTGGGTTGTTTTTGCTGTCAAGTTTGTTGAGTTCTTAATATATTCTGAATATTAATCCCCCATCTGAGGAGCAGGTGATAAAAGATCTTCTCCCATTCTGTGGGATCTCTCTTCATGCTCTTAATTGTATCCTTTGCTGTGCAGAAGCTTTTAAATTTGAGAGATGTTGAATTTTATCAATGCTTTTTCTGCATCTATTGATATAATCATATGTCCTTCATTCTGTTATTATGGAAAAGTCATATTTACTGATTTGCCAATGTTGAACCAGACATACCCTCCAGGGATAAATCCTGCTTGATCATGGTGGATCATCTTTTGAATGTACTGTTGAATCCAATTGGCTAGTATATTGTTGAGAGTTTTTGCATGTATGTTCATCGGTGATATTGGTCTGTAGTTTTCTTGTGGTATCTTTATCTGGCTTTAGTTATCAAGCTGATGCTGGCCTTGTAAAATGAGTTTTAAAGGTATTCCCTTTAAATTTTTTTTGGAAGAGTTTCAGAAGAACTGGTATTAATTCTTCTTTAAATGTTTGGTGGTACCTGGTCATGAAGTAATCTGGTCCTGGGATTTTCTTTGTTAGGAGACTTATAATTACTAGCTCAATCTCTACACTCATTACTGTTCTGATTTCTGGATTCTTCATGATCCAATCTTGGAAAGTTTCATGTTTCTAGGAATCTATCCATTTTTTTCTAAGTTCTCCAGGTTGCTAGCATATATTCTTCTTAGTAGTGTCTTAAGATCCTTTGTATTTCTGTGATATTAATTGTAAGGCCAGAGCAAATAGTAAAAGAAAGGAATAAAAGATATCTAAATAGAAAAGGATGAAGTGAAATTGCCTTTTTTGTTGATGATATGATCTTATGTATACAAAATACTATTACTCCACCACAAAATTGTTAGAACTGATGGACAAATTCAATAAAATTGCAGAATACAAAAATCAACCTTTAAAAATTAGCAACAGTTCCATACAATAAGAATTATATGTCTGAAAAAGAAATTAAGCAAACAATCTCAATTACTAGAGCATTAAAAATACTTAAGAGTAGCTTTAACCAAGGAAATGAAAGATACATATATATCTCATTAATGAAAGAAGTTGAAGATGACAAAAATAAATGCAAAGATACCCTATGTTTGTGGATTGAAAGAATTAATATTGTTAAAATGTTCATATTCCACTAATAACCTACAGATTCAATGTAATTCCTAAAATCTCAATGTCTTTCTTCATAGAAACATAAAAATAATGCTAAAATTCATAAAGAAACACAAAATATCCCAAATAGTGAAAGCAATCTTGACTCAAAAGAACAAAACTGAAGGCAACACAGTATTGGATTTGAAAACATGTTACAAAGCTATAGTAATTAAATAGTATGGTACTGCCATAAAAACAGACAGTCCATTGGGATGTATCTCAGTTTTAGAGTGCTTACCAGTGTAAGGTCCTAGGATCTAGCCACAGTACCACAAATAAAGGAAAAGAGACAATTGGATATTTGTCCTGAATTATACATACTATTTAATTTTACTAAAGCTTCTGGTTTAGTAATTTTGAATGCTAGACCCAGATTTTCTAGGGATATACTAAGAGTTTCCTGAAAGAAAACATGGGTTCCTCTTGTTGAAGAGCTAAACATCTACTAAAGTCTAAAGTACACACTGAATAAATGTGAGTGTGTTGGTACTATGATTTCCATGCTTTTGTATTTTCCAGAGGCACAATGGATGGTCACTTGTGAATCTCTGACACTGAACAACTATGTGTTTCCAAAATACGCTGGTAGAGTAGGCATACAACAGACATTTTAATTTCAAATGAGGAAATAAGAAAAAAGGCTACAATTATGGGTTTAAGTGAAGTTTAAAATCCAGAAAGAAAATTCCATGAGACTTTAAGGGTGGGTAACAGTCTGATTTGGTTGGATACTCTGCCTTCTGGACACCCTGAGGTGGGAGCATCATTCACACGTCTGTATGTAGGGATCTCTAACTCAAGGGTCTTAGGATGGGATTTTTGCCCTTTCTTAGTGGCCGCCTTCCCCACATCTTATAGTTCCAAAGGGTAATTCTTCCAATAAAGCTTTGGCTAGAGGTCTGACCTGTTGAAACTGAGATGATAGCACTGATGATCTCTAACTTCCAGTGTTCCTATTTCTTTTCCTTGAAGGATCAATCACATATTCAGTATTCATCTATGGGAAGGTGTGCAACTAGCAAAGATGATATTTTTGTTTGTGGTAATTTCATCAAAGTAGGTACTTTTATTATCTACTGGGGTAATAAAAGCCCCACTTGAGGTGGAGCCAAATCTGAGTTTCTAAATTTCTAAGGATTTGCCTAGGTGGGTTATTAGAGATGTTCTGTTAAAATAGGTTAAAAATCGAATGGCCTGATTTGGGTGCATGCTGATAATATGATGTCAAGTTTCTTGCCACTTAAAATATCTGTGGCCGCCATTGGAACTTCAGTGTTAGCCTATGAACAGGTCCTGTAACTTTTTAAATTACGATGGCTTTGGGAGGGGAGGGGGGATAGTAGAGGATAGGAAAGGCAGCAGAATACAACAGACACTAGTATGGCAATATGTAAATCAATGGATGTGTAACTGATGTGATTCTGCAATTTGTATACGGGGTAAAAATGGGAGTTCATAACCCACTTGAATCAAAGTGTGAAATATGATATATCAAGATCTATGTAATGTTTTGAACAACCAACAATAAAAAAATTAAAAAAAAATACGATGGCTCTTTGTCTCAACTGTCATTTTGGGTAGTCACAGACAAGGCTACAAAATCTTTAGGTTGTAAATCTTGTGTTAGCCAAAATCGATGGGTTGTGGGCCTCGCCATTTGCCATGTCTGACTGTAACAATGGCTAACTTGCAAGATTTAAGCCTCTGAATTACAAACCAATGAAAGCACCAAAGCAATGGTAAAACGACAAATAGTAAAGAGAATGATTTTCAATAAACTAAAGGCTTTTGTGGTTTAATCTTGATAATAAAGGCTTTTACTTGATTTTGATATCTCCCCTCCAAAAAAAAAAAATCCAGATAGCTCAGGAATAAACACAGATATGTATGGTCAATTGACTTTTGACCTAGGTGTCAAGAGCACATATTGAGGAAGACAGTTTCCTCGATAGTCTACATACAGAAGAATAAAAATGGACTATTATTTTGGCTTTCATACTAGAATCAACTTGAAATAGATTAGATATTATAAATGTAAGATATGAAACTACTAGAAGAAAACACAGGGGGAAATCTCCATTGATATGGGCATAGAGTTCTTAGATCTGACTCCCAAAACACAGGCAATGAAAGGAAAAATAAATAATTGGGATTGCATCATACTGAAAAATTTCTGCATAGCAAAATAAATAATTAACAGAGAGAAGAGAAATCCTATGCTTTGGGGAAAAACATTTGCCTATCCCAATCAGAAACATGACTAATATCCAAATGCACCAAGAACTCAAACTACTGAATTTAAAGAAAACAAAAAATCCTATTTAAAAATGGCAAAGGACTTGAATAGATATTTCTACAAGATAAATGGCCATCTGATAAGTAAAAAGAAAATGCTCGACATTTCTAAGCATCAGGGAAATGCAAATTAAAATCACAAGATAATACCGCAAACCTGTTGTATATAAGAAGACACGAATGGTGTGACTCTACTTTGTGTACAACCAGAGATAATGAAAAATGTGCTCTATATGTGTAATGTGAATTGTAATGCCTTCTGCTGTCATATATAACAAATTAAACAAAAAGATGAAAGACAAGTATTGGTGAGAATATAAAAAAAGGGAACATTTAAACATTGTTGGTGGCATGGCAAAAGAGTAGTCATTTTAGAAAACAATACGGAGCTTCTTCAAAACACTAAAATTAGAATTAGCATATGCTCCAGCAATCCCATTATCTGGTACATACCAAAGATATTGAAATCAGTCGTTAAAAGAGACATTTGCATTCCCAGGTTCACAGTAGCATGATTCAGAATAGCCAAGGTACACAAACAATTTGTGTCCCTCAGTGGACAAATGAATTTTTAACAATGTGGTATATAAACACAATGAAATACTATTCAGCCTTTAAAAATAAGATTGTCTGTCACTGGTGGCATCACGGATGAATCTAGAGGACACTATACTAAATGAAATAATTAAGTCTTTGAGAGATAAATGCCACATGATCTCATTTATATGCTTATATGTGGATGCTAAGAGTCAAACTCATAGAAGTAGAGAGTAGAAAGGTGGTTACTGCAGGCAGGGTTGGTGGGTGGGTGTGGGGAGAGTGGGGTGGGAAAAGGGGAGTCATCGATCAACATGTAAAAAGTTGTAGTTAGGAAGAATAAGTTCTGGTGTTCTGTTGCTTAGCAAGATAGTTCATGATAATGGATCCTATATTTCACAATAGCTTTAAGAGGGATTTTATTTTATTTACTTATTTATTTATTTTTTAAATACATGACAACAGTGGAATGCATTACAATCCTTATTACACATATAGAGTACAATTTCTGGTATCTCTGTATATAAAGTATGTTCACGCCAACTTATGCCATTATACATGTACTCTTTTTTTTTTTACATTACAATTCTTAATACATTTATATACCACAATTTTTCGTATCTCTGTTTGTGTATAAGATATGTTGGCTCCAAATTCAAATCTTCATATATGTATTTGGTATAATGATGACCATCACATTCCAACACCAAGAAATGATAACTATTTGAGATGATTGATATGCTAATCACCTTGATTTGATAATTTCACAATGTATACATGTATCAAAGCTTCACATCACACTCTCTAAATACATAAAATTATTTGTCAATCTAAGACAAAATAAAAACAAAAACAAAAACAAAAACCCAGGAACAATTTTCATTTAAAAGATTAGGCCTCTCAAAGGGTTAACTCCATGCCAAATTATGTGTCTCTATTGATATGCACATATTTATATAGGAACATCTTAATTCTCTCTCCCCTTAATTATTTATTCAATACTTTTTAATGTTCATTAGATTCTTCTGGCACATCAACATGCCTTCTTGGAAGGAGCCACCCACAATCGGATACATAAGAATCCCTTTCTTGTCATTCACAAAGGCATGTGTGTGTGCACCTGAGGCCTCCCTCCCATCTGTACCCATAGATGACAGGGAGGAAGTTGTGACTTGTACCTCTTGGCCATCTGGGTATGAGGATGCTTTTCTAGTAGGCATGGTGGATGAGAAACGTGGGTAGGAAATCCTAGTCTTCATTCTCTTGGTGTATATAAAGGAAGATGGCAGAAATGATGGGTTATCTTTAATATGTAATATATCTCAATAAATAATAATCTTTAACCTTGGGTCCTTCCAGTCTTGGGCCATTGACCAGAATTGGCCTGGACTATCCCAGCTGCCAGACAGAGATGGAAAATGCTACCAAACTGGGCAGTTCTCTGTCTCTTCTAAAAATTCCAACAGCTCTTGCTGTCAAGAACTGGGGAGTAAAACTCCTCTCCAATCATAGCAAAGTAAGGCCTCACTTCAGGCCTGTGGTTTCTTTAAGATAAGAACAAGGTGAACAAGGTTAGATTATCTAGAACTTTTTTCCTCCATTGAGCCTTCCCTAAATGTACATTACCTTTAAAAATAAGGTCAAGGATCAACAGATGAATGGATAAAGAAATTGTGGTATAAATACACAATGAAATATTACTCAGCCATAAAAAAGACTGAATTTATGACATTTGTCAGTAAATGGATGGATCTGGAGAGGATTCATGCTAAGTGAAACAAACCAATCCCAAAAAACCAAAGGTTGAATGTTTCACTGATATGTAGAAACTAAACCACAGTAAGAGGGTGGGGGGAGAAGTTCAAAAACAAATAAAAAGCAAAACAACAAAAATCAGGTCAAGAATAACCTCCTTCCCACATAACCTAACCTCATAAGGGATTCTGCTCTTTTAGTCCCTCCTATGGACAAGGTATATACCATATTTTGTGCATTTCCTACAAGTAGACTGGGATGGTCCTCCAGCTATTTCATGGGTGAATCGGTTTCTTGAGGACAAATTATCCTTCTCAGTAACTGACTGTCATAATAGTTCATACGACTTTCTGTATTTAAAAACACAGCTATGGATGTGAGGAAATCAAGTTCTGTTCTATATCCCAAACCATCCCTTCTGCTTTATCCTTAGGGTACATGACATTTCTACCAGTAGTCTTTTAGAGATTTTTATCTAAATATAGACATGACTGGGAAAATAAATTCATTGGTTGAGAGATAATAAGTGTGAACTAATATAGTCATTCACTTATTCATTTAAAGATTTCTTCTGGGCTCTTACTGCGTATACCATACTCTGCTAGGTAGCCTTAGCGAATGGGATAAAGTAGAACTAGAGAGTGTCCTTGCTTTTCAGGATGTGGTAGCTGTCACCCATTCAAGGGTGTGGTAGGGATGCATTTGCTGCCTTCTGGGTTGGGGAACATGCTTATGACTGGTTCCAGCTAAGGAGTGATATTAAGTGCCATGTGTATTACTTCTGAGTTGGAGCATTTAAGTGCTGGTATGGGACCACCCAGATATCTCTTTTCTTTATGCGCGGTGACCAGCAAAGTGTGAGACAGTAGCTGCTCTATTAGCCTGGCCCTCTGAGAGATGGTCACAGGCAGAGCCCCAGCCAATGGATGGACTCTGTATGCAGAGTGTCAGTGAAGGTCCAATGTAAGAAGTAGAAAGTGGATTGGGCTCAGTGTAGGGAAAAATATTATTTCAGATGAGAGCATTCCAGAAACTGTTTAAGCTTGGGTCTGGAAGGAGAGAGTTAATATTCATAGAATGTTCATAGGCAGTCATGCAGCTTGAATCACAAATTATGCTATAAAATAACAAATTGCTACTTATGCTTGTGCTCACGGCGACGTCACTGCGCCTAGTTATGTGCCGAAGGTTAACATGAATCATTACCATCACCTTTACAATGCCCTTGGGAGTTGGTACTAACATCATTGATTCTACAATTAGAAAAATGGAAGCTTCTGGAGATGAAGTAACCTGTTCAAGATCCCACAGACAGTTGGGATCACAGCAGAGACTCAAACCCAGCCCGGGGCCCAGAATCCATGATCTCAAACATGGGGTGGATGTGCTTCTGAAAGCAGGCCCCTTGGCAATTGATGAGTGGAGAGAGCCTGGGTATATGTGACCAGGACTCAATTTACTTGTTTCTGAAACTCTACCCATTGCCATGGAGCAGGAAGCAACATTTTTCAGGTTGGAACCCAAGGAGGTGAGACATCCTGGCATGGAAGCCAGGGATAGAGGGAATGCTTGGTCCATTAGGGGGCGCCGTGGGCCTTCAGACTACAAGACTGTGGTTGGTTCTGGTTTTCTAAGACCCTCCTGAGATCTTTGAATTCTAGAAGACACAGCAGGAAACAGCTCCATTTCCAGAAGTCACTAAGACTGAGTTCCTCCTCGCCCAGTCCTCCCTTTGCCTGGTCTCTCCCCATCACTTTTGAGGCTCTCTTCTCTCCCATCCATGGGTTTTAGATATGAAATTTCCATGAGATATTTGACCCTTCATTTTGGGTTTTAAAAAGTCAGCCAGAAGTAGTTTCCAGCTGCAATTTTTGAACCAACTCCAGCTAGACAGATGTAGCTCCTCATCTGGGCCTTCTCATTTACCCGCAAGAACTTACCGCCATCACTTTCGCCTCCACTATTTGGCGAATGCGCTTTTCTCTGCTGATCAGAAATCATGCCTGTGCGTCAGAGACACCTCTCAACTCTGAGCCCTCTAGCCATTCCCATTGCTGCCCTTATGTCCTGTCCTTCAAAGAGGCCCTGAGCTCCTGCAGGCCTGCTGCTTCTTCACTAGCTGTACTTCCCACCGTCCTGGGGACACGGATGGGCTCAGTGGAGGCCTTGGCTACTGAAGCCTACTTTATTTCCATCTTTTCCGATGCCACTGACTGACCTGTGATTTCCCTCTTACTTTTCTGTGTAAGCTAAGAACATCCTAACATCTGTATTGTCTCATTCCAATGCCTGGAATTTTAGAATCACACACTTTGAAAGTTTTTAAGGCAGGTCCTAGATTCAAATCATGGCTCCATAATTTCTTTTTAGCTAAGACAGGTTGGGAGAGTCACTTCAACCTCAGTTCTTTCCCAGTAAAATAGGAAGATAGTGATGGCGACTGTGTGCAGTTATATGAGAATTAATGACATATAAAATATCCAGTACCTGTCACATATTGTGGAGAAGCTATTTGGGGGGGGGGCTCTAAGTTCCCAGTCTCTCTTTTGTTTCCAAGCTTTACGGGAAACAACCTGTTCTTTATTTTCTACTAAATCCACCTCCTTTTGTCCCTACTGGGTTTCTTAGTCTGTTTGAACACAGCATCTCAGCACCCTGGGAAGAGGGACTGGGCTCTGTTTCTTAGGAAGGTTGTGACCAAAGGCAAATGCCATGCTGTGGAGCCAGCAGAGACCCAGCCCGGTCGGTAGGCAGCCCTGTGATTCCTGCATGCTCAGAAGCGTTATCAAGTTGCGGGGAATTTGGTAGCGCTAATCAAACATTTGCTGTGCACCACCTGGAACTGGTGTGTACTTTAAGATAATGTCTGGCTTCAGATTGGATGCTGGTGATTAGAGCCGTAAATTAGCCCCACTTCGTGGTTGCAGGTTTTCTTGGCCCACTTAGTGTATCGGAGCAGATTTCAGTGTGCAGATGTTTTTCAGCTTCCCTTTTCATCTCTGAGGAGAACAATTACAATATCCTGATGTTCTCCTGCCATCCAATTATTCCCATTTTGCTTCTGCATTTTAGCTCATCAATAATAAAAGGCAGGAGGAGCCCTGTTCATTAGGGTACCTTTGTTTGAAGGTATCCTAATGCTGGGAACCTGGGCAAGGTTTTCAGCTGAGCCGTCTTGATGAAGGTCATAGTGTGCTTACACCTAATTAGGGGCAACTGGCCATTTGGGTTTATGTTCATATGCATATCTTTCTGCAGACTCACAAACACCCTCCTGGGTTCTCAGTTTCCCTGGGATTTTTCTGCTTGCAATAAGACACGCGAGACATATTGCCATAGGGGTAACACAGGGGCAGCTGTTGGGCAGCTGGGGGTGGGGTGGGCCCAGGATGGACAGGAAAGAGCACCTTGTGGGGGTAGTTGGCTACATACCACCCAGCAGAGGGCAGCAGTGCCTAATAGTCATTCCCAAATTCCTGCCTTTCTTTAGAGATAGGTTAAGGCATGTTGGGAGGACAATTTGGGGGCATTCCCTGAAGATCCAAGAAAGGGGGAATGGTTCCCTTATGATATGGGTGGGCTGATTACCACTAGGGGAATAGGAAATCCTAGAACCAGGAAGCTCTTTGGAGTGCAAAGTTCGGATCCATTTTTTTTACAGCAAGAGAATTTGTTCATGGATTCCCAGGTTGGTCCTGGGTAGGCGCTCTGCAGGACACGGATGCTCTTCACCTTGAAGGGGGAATCACCAGCTGCTGGAGGAGGGAAGAGCAGAGGAGCAGGTCTGTGGGGCTCCCCTGTGCTCTGACTGTTCTTTTAGGTGCAGTGGGTTAGATTCTAGTGGTTTAAGACAAAGCACAAAAGCCTCTAGTCTCAGCTCTTGTTTTCAAACAAATGCAATTTACTTCCCATCTCTATTTCCATGGGCAGGGCCTATGCCAGCATGTCTTACACCTAAAAGTAATCTCTTTCTCCTATTTCCAACCCAGGAACTTCCCTTGGCCCTCTGAATGTGTTCATTTTCTGAGGATTTACCCTTGATACTAGTCCTTCTCCTCAAATTCATCCTGCAAGTGAATCTCAGGCTAACCTCACTCATGTGCCTGTCAGGGTTCCCTTGGGGACTGCAGGAAGGAAAGGAAAAAGAATGGATGGGGTCAGAAATGGAGGGAAAAAATGAAATGTAGGACAAGCAGAGTCGGCATCCACCCGAGGCTACTTTTCTTTTCAGATTGCTCTCCGGTAACATCCAACTGGGATGTTAAGAGTTTGGAATCTTGAAGCATTCAACAACCTGGGGAAGGATTGAGCCTAGGTGGAAGATTTAAATTGGATCCACAGCATCACAATGATATGAACTCCTGGAGGTCTGTGAGAAGATTCCCAGGAAACTATGGAGATGTAGAAAGGACAAGGGAGGAGAAAGTTACAAATATGAATTTTGCCTGTATCAGAATTTTGTTTAGGGTCATCAGGGGAACTAGAGACACGACTCTGACATGGGTTGGGTGGTCGTCCTGGCTGAGCTCTAAGCTTATCTCAAGCCTCAGCTTCTGGAATTCTTTAAACTGAATGGAGTTTTGAAATGCCCTCGGTTGAAGAAGATTCCACCTGGTCACTGTATCTCTACCTTGAACTGACTTTTTAAATATACAATGGACCACTTTTCTTCATTTTCCATACCAAGGCTGCACAGAATCTCGCAGGTGCTTCTAGGAGCCAGAGAACAATTTGAAAAATCATTGTTCTTGAAATCAGGAGAACTGGGTACCTGTCCTACTTCACTAACACATTGTGTAATCTTATGCAAGTCTCTTTCTGTCTCTGGTTTCTAGTGTGTTTTTCTGTCAAACTTATGGGTTAGAATACCCCAGGACCCTAAATGTGTAGCGTAAATGAAGCCAGGCCATCTTGGCACACATTGCTATTTAATCACATTTTCTCCTATTGAACTATCCTCAGAATCCTTCCCAACAGTGCACTGAAGACAGACATCATCAACCAGGTAGAGCTTTTTCTTGGGATTAAACTCTTTCCTGTCACTGGATTAGACAATTTTAACAGTTATTTTCAGTTCTAAAGTAAACTCTTTTCTTTCCATACATTACCCATGGCTTTCATGGTCATAGATATGAATGTGCTGCCACTTACGTTGGGGTTAATTCCCAATAAACTCATTGTAGGTTGAAAGTATCATAAGCTAAAAATGTTTTAAATGTACTTAACCTACTGAACATCATAGCTTAGCCTAGCCCACCTTAGACGTTGTTATGGTTTAGATAGGAGGTATACCCCTGAATCTCCACAGATATGGGTTAACTGGGTGGTAACTGTAGGCAGGTAGGGTGTGGGTGGAGGAAGGAAGCCACTGGGGGCATGACTTTGGGGGTTAATATTTTGTTACTGGTGAGCAGAGCTCTCTCACTCTCTCTCTCTTTCTCTTTCTCTCTGCCTCTGCGCCATCTTGTTCTGAGTAGCTTTCCAATGTTGCATCCTTCTACCATGATGTTCTGCCTCACCTTAGATCTAGAGCTATGAAGTCAGCCTACCATGCACTGAACCTCTGAAACTGTGAACCAAAATAAACTCTTCCTCCTCTATGGTGTTCTTGTAGGGTTGTATGGTCACAATGAACAAAGAGCTAAACAGACATACTCAGAACACTTTCATTGGCCTACAGTTGGTCAAAACTGCCTGGCAGAAGGTCTATTTTATAATAAATGTTGAATATCTCATGCCATTTATTGAATATTTGTATCCAAAAAAAAATCACTGTCCACATTCTACACTGCAGAGTGCTGGTTGTTTACCCCTGTGACTATGGGGTTGACTGGTAACTGTGGTTTGTTGCTGCTGCTCAGTATCTCAAGAGCATATTGCAGTACATATTGCTAACCTGGGAAAAGATCAAAATTCAAAGTTTGAAGTACAGTTTCTACCAAATGTGTATTTCTTTCATACCATCATAAGTTGGGGACCATCTGTAAATGGATTTCTACAGCTTTTTGCAAAAGAGCTACATGAAGTACAAAAAGAGATATCAGAAAATATTTGTGTCAATTAATCAATTAGAAGTATTTAATAAGTGCCTAGAACTTTTACAATCTCTTTATGGAGAGAAGAATACAAATACAAAATATAAGTATTTGGACTAAAATGCAAATATTTCAGGAGCTAATGACAATTGACTTAAACTCACTCTGACAGTTAAAAGACTATGATTCTTTATTCTAATGCATGGTAAGAAATCACTGAGTTTCTGGGTACCTAAGTGAGGTGGGGAGAGGTAAGTGCTATAGAGAATCTGGATGGTGAGATGCATCATAGACCAAGTCACATAGATTAATTCCAGCATAGAAGCCTATTTTTCATGAAGCCTTCCTCTTTTCCTTCAGGTAGAATTACATCCCCTTGTCCTATGTCCCCATTATACCTACACAATAGGTTCTGCCATGTGCCATCTTTCTGTACAAGTACAAACTCTTTGGAAATAGAGCTTGTGTTTAATTCCTCTCTATATTCTCAGCATCTTGCACAAGTGTTACTCCCAAATGTTACTTGAATTGAGATGAAATAAGAATTTTGTCTCCAGGCAGTTCTGTCATATGAAGAGCTTATAGTCCATATAATTGGATCATCAAAACCTGTGTCTAAGACACAAAGGGGAAGAAAGAAAGAAAATATTGGCTCAAATGCAGAGACCCTCAATTGGCTGAGGTCAGGATCTAGAAGCCAAAGGAATATATCAGACCTAGTCCTGTGTCTTTGTGGCTTTTGCAGTTTGGGGTTACTGTGGTCAAGAGACCACAGAAAATGAGTTCAGGAGATCTTCCCCTCTCTGATCCTTCATATCCTCAAGTATGAAGTAATAGGTTTAGTGCAGAATATGTTTTATGTCATCCAAATTTAACATCCAATGATGTTTTGATTTGAAGAGCCTGTAATTATTTAATAACCAAATAAATACCAGTCATTACTATCAATTGCATTATATGAGAAGATGGATTCAGGCTTGCCAGCTTCTGCCTTAGCAAACAGCTCAGTTCTAGCTGGTGGGAGAGATACTTGACTGTCCAACAGTGTAGAGTATTGGCTGACTCCATGTGTGGAGAGAGTATTATTAGAGGAGCTCAAGAGAAGCTTCCTCAGAGAAGTCAAGCTATGAAGCTTCAGGTAAGAATTCTCTTCTGTAGGATGATATCCTAACAGTGCCTAGGAAAATTCAAGAAAGTGTATAAGGTTTAGATCCTGGAGACCAGTATCGGGCAAGGCAGTTCTATATTTATCCAACTTGGAGCTCACAAAGCATCTGCACAAGCATCCTGATTCCTGACAACGAACTATGTGTCATTATTGCTGTTTTCTGAGTTTCCTTGAAATTCAAGGAGGTAAAAAAAATAGTTTCAATTGATTTGGAGAAAGAAAGATAAAAGCAACTCCTGACAACCTAAAACACAACCAGTCTGCATTATTTTCCTATTGGATATAAATGATCTGAAAGAATACTAACGCCAGACAAGCTTACTCTGAGACTATGATAAAGTCAGACAAAGTAAAGTTCTTGTGTAAACATAGACAAAATAACACCACTGTGCCATCTCCAAAATACCAAACATTCTTCTGTGTTGGGTAAAGTTAGTGCCTTCTACTTCTTTACTAGTTACAGATTTATCCTTATTCTCACTATAGATAAGAGTTATTGAAATACCCAATCATAGACTTGTTTTCACTTTCTGGTAGCATCCACTATTGAGCAAATTCAACCAAGGCTCAAATCATGTAAGTTCTAATACCTCCTTATTGAGATGCCCTGTGGTTTCTGTTTCTTCTTTCTACAAAGAATAATAAATCCAACTTTATAAACTATAAGTGTGTTCCTGGTGGTTTTTGGTTGAAGGGACTTGACAGTTTCCAAAACATTAAATGGGTTGCCATGGTCACATGGTTATAAAAAGCTGGTCTTCCAATATCTAACCCCTTGTTCTTTCCAGGACACTAATCCTGAAGGAAACAAAGCTAACCCTACCTCTACCAAAAGAGAGGTCCAGAGAATGTAGTGACTGACACTGGGAGACAGTCAAAAGGAGAACAAATTGTCTTGACATTTTCTATTTAGGTCTTCATTTTAATTTTCTAAATCCCTTTCAAATCAAAGGATTTCAGTTGAGTCTTACATTTCTCTGATAAAGAAGGTGAGGTGGGTATCACTCTACCATTTGGCAAGTGAGATGGAAAGTCATTTACATATGGTTCCTTAGCTACTTAAGGAGAGTTCTTTCTTTATCTACCATACTTCTTCTACAGGTACATGCATGAAATAGAGCACATTAAGACATTTAAAAAATCATGATTAAATCCTATTATAGCTACAAAAGTTAGAGGATGGGAGACTCAATGGAGAGGATTTTATCTAAAATGTGCATGAAGATTTAAAATAGTCACATAGTTAGTTGGACAAACAGTGATGCAGCTTTGGTGTGATCTGATGCACTCTTAGGTTTCGTTTAGAGATGGAAGGGGCTCAGATTGTAGAAAGTGACTATCCAGACAGAGCACTTTAAAGCTATTTTGTCCAGATCAGGGAAAGTTTTCAGAGGATCAGTGGGTACCCGGAGAGTACTCAAACTAAGGTAATGGCTCTGAAGAGTGGTTTTGAAACCAGGTCAAAGAATAATGGTTAGGGGAATGAGGGCAGGGGCAGTTAGCTAGGAGAATAGTTCCACATGGTGGAAATATAATATTTGTCTTCAGACATGGGAAAGGCCATCGCACAGAAGAGAAAATAGACTTTCACTATGTTGCTGTGGAGGCAGAATTAGGACCTGAGGGCGGAATTTATAAGAAGCCAGCTTTTGGCTCAATATAGGAATTGTCTTTTTAACAGGGAAAGATGTCCAACAATGTAGATGGCACTAAGCTTACTATTCCTGAGGGAGCTTACGTATAACCTGAAGTACATTCAGGGGAGGACATTTGAGAGAGGATCCAGGTGGAAGTTTGTGCCCATATCACTTGTGATTGTTCCATCTCTAACATGCCTACCTAGGCCATGTCAGGTACTGTGTTAGGCTCTGTGGAGTGAGCGTGAAGTGGGGAATTCAAGGACTAATAATATTCCATCACTTTAAAAAAATTTTTTAATTGACCACTCACTACCTTGGATTCTAATTTAATTAACTTTTGATCTGCTCCTATCTCCTAATCAGACTCATTTGATAAAAAATATATGTAGCAATTAGATAAGAAGTAAAACTATTACTGCTTGCGGATGATGTGATCTATGTTTAGAAGACCCAAGAAATCCCCCCCCAAAAGTTTCTAGATTTGATAAATGAACTTAGCAAAGTGCAGAAGGTAAGATCAACATTCAAAATCAATAACTTTTCTCTACTCTAATAGCAGTTCAGTTGTGAAAAAAATAAGGAAAGCCATCCCTTTTATAATAACTTCAAAAAAATCTGGGAATTAATCCAACCAAGTAGGTGAAATATCTCTACAATGAAAACTATAGAATCCTGAAGAAAGAAATTGAAGAAGACACTCGTAGATGAAAGACCTCCCATGTTCTTGGATTGGCAGAATTAATATTGTTAAAATGGCCATACTATCAAAAGCAATATATATTCAATGCAATCCCCATCAAAATACTTAAAACATTCTTCACAGAACTAGAAAAAAAAATAACCCTTAAATTCAGTTGGAAAAATAAGAAACCTAGAATGCCCAAAGCAATTCTAAACAAGAAAAGTGATGCAAGAAGCATCACAATACCTGATCTCAAATCATACTATAGAGCTATAGTAGCAAAACCAACATGGTATTGGCATCAAATAGACATGAAGACCAGTAGAATAGAACAGAAGACACAGAGACAATCCCACACTCTCACAGCTATCTGAAACTTGACAAAGGTTCCAAAAATACATGTTGGAAAAAAGATAGCCTTTCTTAAAAATGATACTGGGAAACTGAATATGCATATGTAGAAGAATAAAATTGGATTCCTATCTTTCACCCTACACAAAAGAAGTAATAATTCAGAAACCCTGAAACTACTAGAAAGAAAACATAGGGTCAATATTCCATCATATAGGTGTAGACACCAACTTCCTCAACAAGACCTTTAAAGCTAAAGAAATAAAACCAAGAATCAATAAGTGGGATGCCATCAAATTTAAAAGCTTCTGCACAGCAAAGAAACGATTGAGAGAATAAAAAGAGAGCCTACGGAATGGGAGAAAATCTTTGCTAGCTACTCCTTCAACAGGTGATAAATATCCAGAATATAATTAAGAACTCAAGAAACTCAATGCCAAAATCAAACAACCCAATCCAATAAATGGGTAAAAGAACTAAACAGAAAATTTTCAAAAGTATATGAAAAAAATGTTCAACATCTCTAGCAATCAGGGAAATGCAAATCAAAACTACACTAAGATTTCATCTCATTCCAGTCAGAATGGCAATTATCAAGAACACGAATAATAATAAATGCTAGCAAGGATGTGGGGGAGAGTACACTCATACATTGCAGATGGAACTGCAAATTAGTACAACCATTATGGAAAGCAGTGAGAAGATTCCTCAAAAAAACTAGGGATGGAAACACCATATGACCCAGCTGTCCCACTCCTCAGTATGTATCCAAAAGAATTAAAATCATTGTACAATAGGGATACAGCTACATCAATGTTTACAGCAGTACAATTCACAATAGCCAAATTGTGGAATCAACCCAGATGCCTGTCAATACATGAATGGATCAAGAAAATTTGTTTTAGATACACAATGGAATTAACTTGGTCATAAAAGGAATGATATAATGGCATATGCTGGTAAATGGAGAAAATGATGCTAAGTGCAATATAAGTCAGACTCAGAAAAATCAAGATTTGAATGTTTTTTTTTTCTATATGTGGACGCTAAATCAAAATAAGGATAAGAAGACGGTGAGGAAGGGAATAGGACATTACAAAGATATAGGGAAGATCAGTGGAATAGAAGAAGGAGAATTGGGGGGAGGGAGGAAGAAAGGGAAAAAGAAATATGAAATGAATTTAGCAAACTCCTGATAATATACATGTATAAATGTATCGAAGGGAATTTCAACTTAATGGATATGCTTAAAATACCAATCAAAAATAAATCAAGGAGTGAAAGGAAGATCATTAGAGTAGAGTTAAAGAGAAAGGAGGGAAGGAGGAAAAGGGAGTGGGGGGAATGGGAATTGAAATCAAATTCCTTGTATGTATTATTTTGCCAAAATGAGTCCAAATACTATATATAATTATAATGCTTTAATTTAAAAAATGTATGTAGCAGTTACGTGCTTCAGGTTGAATACCTTGGTGAATAAAACAGACATAGCCCCTCTCCTCACAGAGTTCTATCAAGATCTTAAACTTGAGGGCAGGCATTGTATTCTCATCTACCTTTTTACCTTTTATATAGCATCAGGAAAAATGTCAGTCCATTAACATGGAAACATGTGGAGGGAAAAATTAGAATTCAGGACAATTGATGTTTAATCCCAGACACTTTCTGCTGAATAATTTGCCTCTATCATGTTATCTCAGGGTTGTGAAAACGACTTCCAGAAACCTTTGAAGTCAGTTTTCACTAGAGATAGGGGATGGCCGTACAAGTTCAATTCTAAATGTTAACTGTGCTATAATAGCTCATAGATTCTTCTCAAGAAGTAGTTCTCCAAAGATTTTACTCTGGAGACTGGGAATAAAAGGAACTGTCTTCAGATCTCCTTACTAGTAATTCAATTCAGCTCAATTCAATTCAATTCAACTCTTAATAGGAGCCTTTAAGCACTATGCTAAATACTCTAGAGAATTCAGAAATACATGAGACTTAGCCCCATAGCCTTAGGAGCTTATTCTATAGTGTGGAACCCACAGATAAATAACTATAAATTCAAAGTAAAACATCTAAGTGCCTTAGGGAAGAAACAAGGAGTTAGAGTACTCTGGTTTCTGGGTTCAAGAAGGAAATGTAATTTTGCAGGAATTTTGAAGGATGTGTACATTTTTTATGATGATTATGGGTAGTATGATCTTCCAGGAAGACAGATGAACAAGCCACAGAAATGAGAATACATGGAATTGCTTTTGGAAACAGAAAAGATCACTGAAATTAGGAGATTGAGTAGATAGTTATAGGAGGTAAAAGTGTAAAAATGGGAGCTGAGAAGACAGAGGCCCCATCCGAGGGCTTGTTTTAAGTTAAGGAAGTAATGGGAGATGGAAGGCATTCACTCAGAGAGGAGGGATATTCAGAGGCATTGCACAGAAAGGGTGCCACTAGATATCTGGGATAAATTGAAAGTAGGAGTAACAGGTCAGGAGTCTAGGAGGTAGAGAACACCCAAGTCAAAGGGTGGACAAAGGAAATGGACAGGAGATGGCTCTGAGATGTGGAGTTGGAAGACTTTGTGGGGCTTAAGATTTGAAATAAATAGGGTTGAAGAAGAAGAGGGGGGATCAAGTATGAAGAGGAGGGTAGAAGAGTTAGGTAGAACATGAGAGGGGAAGGATTTTAAATCTGATTTTTTTGGTTCTGTCAGGACTTCAGGCTAAGAGGTTATGTATTTGGCAGTTGGAAACCAGTGTCTTAAACTTGAGATGTGATTTGGAGTTGGTACCAGGGATTTGTAGTCATTTGGGTAGAACCCACGGTCCTATGAAAGGATGGAATCATCAATGGATTAAGTGTAGAAAAAAGCTTCAGGGTATTTGAGGGTAATTATTATATTTAGGATAAAAGAAGAGAAGACATTGAAAAGGACAGAAAGTGGGTTGGTGAAGTCATTATTGAGCAGGACAGAGAAACCAGAGGAGACATTTCAAGAGATCAAACAGTGTCAGAAGGCAAGGAGGACCCGGGATGAGTAATGGCTTTTGGGAATAAAAGAAGCTGTCACACATGTTTTGAGGCCCTTCAGAAAGCAGCAATAATACTCGGTGGTAGAGGCCACCAGATTGCAAAGGGCTGTTCAGATGGGTGGCCGTGATATAAGCCACATCCTAATGGGGATAGGCAGTGGAGGAACCTTTTGAGAGGACCACAATGTGGACAGCATGTTTTAGTAAGACAGGAGAAACAGGAACCTATTTTAGGAAGAAGAAGCAAGAAAGTGAGAAGCTAACAGCATAAGCAAGAGGAAAGAACCAAAGCTCTAGCTGTCAATGTCTCTTAGGAATCAATAATCAGGAATCAAGATCAGAGCTTCAGGAGTCACCACGTCCCTTAAACAGGTAGTGGGTTTATAAACCCAGCCCTAGAGCCATGCCTTGGTTTAAATAGTCACCTCCTATCAGGGAGTTCCCTCCCTGTGCCTATCCTACTACCATCAAAAATGACCATGGGCTATTTTTCTCAGGCCATATATAAACAGGAGCCTGAGTTCTGTGGGCATGTCCTAACAGGACCATTTTTGAATGCCCCAGCTAGTAGTCATCACTGAACTCCTGTTGCATAATTAGAACAACCTAGACTAGCCTGGAATGATATTCTTCCCTGAATGTGTCTGTCTTTCGTTATAGCTTCCTGGGGGCTAGGGGCAGGTCTCCTATATTCCTTAATTCTCAGAACATAGCAGGTATTCAGTAATATCTTACATAAGGCAAGAAAGCCCAAGTACTTATTTTTCCTGGTGCAGAAATTGAAGTCTGGAGAGGTTTATGACTTAAATTACTCATTCTGTCAGCTGTTAACCAATTGCTGAGGGCTTATTAGTGGCAGACTCCATACAAGGTGCTCAGGACCCCCAGGGAGACAAAAAGATTCACAATCTAGTCTGAAAGAGAGATGTAAATAGCTCAGGAAAATTCAAATTGTATAAAACAAAATGGCGATTTGTACAAGTGGGAGCAGGAGGAGATGCTACTAACTAACTCTGAGAAGCGAGGTTAAGTCCAGAAAACCAACAGTGAGGAGTAAGTATTTGCCTTGTCCTTAAGGAAAGCTCAAAAACTTAAAGCTGGCTTGTTAATGTCCATGCCATGATTTAACCCAAACCTCCCACATCTATACTAATACCCTTCCAACCTGGGCAATGGGTAATTTCCTGTTTGAACTACTGATTGCTCTGTCCCCAGCCAGTTTCCCTGTCCTGGCCAGCAGGTGTGTGACATGCACTGCTACTTGCTAGATATTTGTGTGTCAGGGAACCACTCTCACCTCTAGGGAAATGGGGGAGCATGATGGAATGATGGCATTGGTGAGGCTACCAAGGTTTGGCTGGAGAGAAAGGGATGAAAGGTAAGGAGTCGGGAGATGTAATCACAGATGGCTCACAGGGCCTTTATGCTGGTAGTTCAGTAGTGGAAGTATTAGTTTTGTAAATCTGAAGCTTTTTTATTGTGTGTGTGTGTGTGTGCGCGCACTGAGTCTCTCTCTTTCCATAGGAAAGGGGCTCAGCCCACCTAGAGTTTGTATCTGTAGGTTAACTCACAAATGGCCACCTCTTTTGGGATCAGATGTTTTTGGTCTGAATTCCCCAATCCTTTGGTCTTGTAGTGATGGAATTTGGTTTAGATTAGAAGTCCAGATCAGCAAGAAGAATTCAATCTGAAGGGATAGGAGGTAGGGTGGGAGAGCTAAAGACCATTCCACAAGGAAATCTTTATTTTATAGCAATACAAACTCCATCAGGAGAGTCATGCTGGCATCTCAGGGAGGGCTCTAGGCTGGGAATTTGCAATTGGATATTACCTTAGTCCTGCCTCTAACAGTGCATAACCCGAGGAAGCCTCTCTGCATTTCTGACTCCTCCTTCTTAATGAGAGAGATGGGGGTGGGGGTAAGGATTGAACAGCCCCTGAGATCCTTCTCAACTCTGGTGGTCTCCTGATTTCTAATTGGAACCCCAAGAAGACAGCAGCTTGTTATTCTCTCATCTCACCTCAAGAGGAGTCAGAAAATATTTGGCTCCGGTTCTTTAGCATGGGAAGTGGTGGCCCACAGACATCACAGTTGAGATATTAATAGATTATTCCAAATGTTATATTTGCATAGATGCACCACTCATTATGCAGATTGCCAATTATGAATTATTTGTTCTTTCTTCCAGGGGAGAAGTTGTTTATTTGCAAACTGCATGAGGGTGACTTTGGGCAGCATAGAGACAAGCCCCTCACACAAGCAGATCCTTTAGTGGTGATTTCCTCAAAGGCTTGTCCCTAGGTTCTTAAAGAGCCAGGAGAAGGTCAAATTAAAATGCTGAATAGTGGAGGTGGGGAGGGAAGCCGGGGGACAGGACTACATTACAGGACAACAATTAGAAGGTCCTGAGGTTAGAATGATCAGGTGTCTGCTGTGAAATAGAAACATTTGTGCTCTAATTTAGGCACAACCCACAGTGAGTTCAGTTCTTTTCCGACACAGAATTTCTTCTGGCTGAGCCCTACTGTGAAGATCAGGCTCCTTTTCTCACAACTGAAAAATCACCAGCTTCGATGGTAACCTGCCACTGATTGACACTATGAAGGGGCACTGTCATCAGTCCTTTCCTGAGATTGTCACGTCACCTCATAGTTATTAGGAGACACTGAAGCTTAGAGAATTTACATACTGCTCTTACATACTGCTGAGCTGGTATTTGATCACAGGCTATTGGGTCCAGAGCCTGAGCATTTAACCATGATGCTATGTTCTTCCGTAGATACTTAGTACTTTGACCATGGGCCATTTTTCTCAGGGCCGTATATAAACAGGAGCCTGAGTTCTGTGGGCATGTCCTAACAGGAGCATCTGATATAGTGCCCCCAGTTGTCCTCTATTAGACTCTGGTGTTCCACTTAAGCCTCTAAATCTGAGAGGAGTCTGAAGTTGGCTCTAGAGGGAGTAGGAAGGTGATTAATGAGTTTTTAAAAGGGGAAATGAGGGAGGGCCGTAAGAACTATTTCTTAGGAAGAAAAAGAGGAAGCTGAGAGGGTATCTGGGGCAATAGCTGAAGATGATGTTAGAGTAGATAAAACCATCAATTCTTGGAAGAAGAAAGAAGCTTGGAAGGACCCCAATCTAACAGACCCAGCACAGAGCCCTGAGTTGAATCATAAGGTGAGTGAAGATAATGAGGAAAGGAGATTCTGCCTTTAAGAGGAAAGGGAAGAAGTAGTGAAGGGTGTCTTCATGGCCTACCTGCTCCATAAGTACTCTGTCCTGGGCACAACACCATGGGGCATGCACAGAAATGAGCTCTGCTCTTGGAAGGAGTTGTTCTAGTTGGGTTACAAGACTTCTAACTGGCACAGATTCCACAAGACACTGTACCAGTGACAGAGAAGTGGTCTAGAACTGTTTTGCCAATCTGGAATCCATTCACCATACATAGCTATTGGACATTTGAGGTGTGACTCACCTACATTATGCTGGATATTTAAACTGTGTACTAGATGTCAAAGATGAGTATGAAGAAAAGAATGTGAAATGTCTAAAAATTTTAAAATGACATAGGTGACTCACATTATATTTCTATCAGATAGTGCTGGTTTAGATCCTGGCTTCCTTAGGTGCAGTACAAAGACTACCACCTGGGAGTTTGTTAGGAATGTTGAATCTCAGGCCCCACCTTAGACCTACTAAATCAGAATTTACATGTTGACATGACCCCAGTTGATTTGGTCTCACACTCAAGTTTGAGAAATAATAGACTCTACTAGTGACTCCATGTCTCCTTTATGGATTGTTTTTTTCTAGTTATCACACTTACACAGTGCCGTCTTTGGCAGTAACCTCCTGAACAGTCAAGAACAAGGTCTGTCCCCAGTATCACTTCGAATTTCTCATATATAACAAAAAGAAGCCACATTAGCTGCTCCTGGACTCATGTCCTAGCAGGCTATGACCCTATGATTATAATGTAGAAATTTTGTTATTGGATAGAAACTAATTATTCACCATAACATTTAATATTCTTCCATTTTTTAATAACATTTAATGACTCTCTGCTAAATAACCATGTCCCCTTTAAAACTTTATTCTATTATTCCTACTCTTCAATGAATTTACTCATACAGCAAGTAGTGAAGAGTTTAGTATTTGGACTATAGACATTGAATAAAGGAAATGGTCAGACATGAGGTCAGACATGAGACATGAGGGTATCAAACATTTGTTACACGTGGGGATGTGGATTTTGAAGTGACTGTTTGGTGGACAGAAGGACATGATAGAAACCATGGTTTAAAAGGCAGATTGGGTCCTTTTTGTAGAAACTGAGGGTAGAAAAGATGTTTCAGGGTTGTGGGATTGAACATTTCTCACTGATGTTGATAAAATGGGTGTCAGCATCAACAAACAGGGTGCAGAGTCCCTTCACTTTTGGAGATTTTGTTTGGTGTTGCTTTTAGGGACAACAGATTATTCCATCAGCCCCATCTCTTTGGCCTGTCTTCCCTCAAGCAAGCCATTGGCAATCGGTTCTGGCTCCCACGCTGACATTTCCCTGAGACTCATTTCATGCTCGTTCTTCACAGGGGCATCTGGGCTGCCAATGCAGAGAGACTTTTCCCACATAATTGAAAGGAATTTCTGATTATGCGCGGGGATGTCAGCCATGATGACGTCTTGAACTATTTCCAATTCAAGCCGCCTCTGATGACAATGTTCCAGTCTCCCACTCTCTCCCTCCCTGACACTCTCCTTATGAACTTTTTGCTCCCCTCTGGGAATGATTTCTCAAAATAATATTCTGTTTCCAAGATTCCCTTCCTCCCAGTAGACTAATGAATGGGTCCTTCGTGAAGTATACTCTTTCTGGGGGTTCCCTGCTCATAAGTTCTGCTGTTCTGCAGAACTGCAAAGATTTCCTGGGTGATTACTCTGTCATGACCATATCTGGAACCCTTGTGCCTGATGAGAAAAGGTTGAGTGAACATACATATATTTTGGGTCTTTCTTTAGAGAAGTCCTTTTGAATATGCAGAACAAAGTGAAGGCTGCATTTATCTCTGACCTTTTCCGGCTCCTTTCTTGCATCTGTTGAGGGAAAAAACAGGCCTCTGAGCTCACCAGCCTCCTCTCCCACGGAGCAGATGATAGAGTTGCCTGGATTCACTTCCTCTCAGCCCTCCTTCCCAAGGCCTGCCTGAATCTTTCCCTGTTGATGGGGATTCTTCTTGGGGTTTCTGAGGGATCCTAGAGAAAAATGATGCAGGGTATGGGGAGTGGTTGAAGTAGGTGCCAAGCATTAGGGACTTTGAGTTCTCCTGTGTGGTTAGACCTTTATATCTTTTGTCCAGAAAGGAACCGACCCACTTGCTGTTGCTTGTGTATTTATTAGTAGGGCTACCTCTGATGTGGAGGAAAAAAAGAGTAGCAGATACAGGGAAGAGAAAGCTGGAGGAAGCATTGGCTAGATGCCTCAGTGCTGATCGGAGAAGATGGCTTTGCCTGGAGCCTCAAAAGTGTTGCCCCTGTTTATAGTTTCATCAAGAATCCAATTTGAATAAAGGAAATGGTCAGACATGGAATGATAACAGAGAAGATCAGCATGGCCTTTGTGCATGGATGACATGCAAATTTGTGAAGCATTTTATATTTATTCAATGTTTTTAGCAGCTCAATTCACAATAGCTAAACTACGGAATCACCTTAGGTGCCCTTCATCAGATGAATGGATCAAGAAAATGTGGCATACATACACGTGGAATACTAATCAACCATAAAGAGAAATGAAATTATGGCATTTACGTAAATGGATGGAACTGGAGACTATTGTGCTAAGTGAAATAATGATGTGCGGATGATAACTCAAAATAAGGGAGGGGGCAAGGAAGAATAGAAGTACTTTGGATTAGACAAAGGGAATGAAGGGAAGGGAGGTGGAATGAGAATAGGAAAGATAGTAGCATGAATCAGACATTACTTTCCTATGTGCATAGATGATTACATGACCAATTAATTCTACATCCTGTACAACCAGAAGAAGGAAAAGTTATACTTCATATCTGTATAATATTTCAAAATACATTCTTCTGTCATGTATAACTAATAAGAACAAATGAAAAAAGACAAGGAAAAAATCATTAAAAAAAGAATCTGATTTGTTCTAGGGGTACCTCTAAGGGAGAAAATCTTCCAATCATGGCTCTGCCATTTCTTATAACTTCTCTGGAAGTCAGCTCTAAGAGAGTAGAAAGAATTCTGAGCTGGAAGACTGAGTCTGCTAGACCTTTTAGAAGGGATAGGCATTAGACTGTAAGCTTCACAGAGTCAACATGTCTACTGAGCTTCTCATAGTTTCCTGAGGCTTAGCATTGTGCCTGATGCATGAACTTGACAGGTGATTATTAACAAAAATGTAACCTGAGTCAAGTTCATCTCTCTCCCTCTCTCTTGCCCCAACCCCCACAGATATACCTTTCTCAAAGCTTTGTTTTTCTATTAAAAAAGATTAAATAAAAGCATGATAGGATACTGTTCCTAGCATAAAACATTTGAATATATAAAATTAATCTTAGCTTACCCTTTATTTGAACACTATCCTTCAATCAACCCAGTTTATATACATCCCCATAGTAGGTCCTTGGAATTTCACCAATAAATATATGATATTTCCTTGGATTTAGCCATAAAATTTACTAACAACCTTCTTTAAAATGTCTAAGCATCTCGATTGGTATATATCAAACCATATGTGAATAGTTTGGAAACTGAGTTTCCTAAGACAGAAGAGACCGAGCACCCTTATTGTTCAGACTCAAGAAAGAGTGATTAGGTAGGAAGATAATGGAAGAGAAAGCTATAAATTGATACTTCATCAGAGGCTGAGTTGTCCCAATTTTTCTGCTTTAGGCCCTCAGGCCTAATTTCCTCTTAGATGGTGGGAGTGCAGAGAGGGAAAGGTGAGCTGCAATAGTATTTCTTATCTTTTCTCTTTTTCCAAGTTGACTGAGACACATAGAGAATAATTACCTTCACCTAATGAAGATTCTCAGCCTATCTCAGGTAGACTGGTGGCAATCACCATTCAATTTAGGAACCCCCATTACAACGTCCTAACAACTGAAGTTGTTGTTCAGTGTCTTGACTGAAGATGTCGAGGATTCACTGCTTCTTAAAGCCAGTTATTCTACTGTTCAATGGCCCAACAATTTAGAAAAAAAAAAAATTCATTAATCAGATGATTCAGATATTTTGTATCTATTGGCTGTTAACATTACATGGAATCCTTTGATATCTAACGGGGCCAGTTTCTCATGGGTGTGAGATATACTAAGAGTCAAGCCAATCCAAAGCAAAATTATGAGGATGTTGAGATTTGTTTTAAGCCCTTTTATCTTTACTTGTTCTTTTTATCTTTCTTTTGAACACATGGCCTTTCCTCTCTGACCTCAACACTGGAGGCCCCAAACCTTTCTAGATTTGACATTTGTGAAGTTTCACGGATTGTTAAGCAGAGATAATAAATCTGACTTCCCAAATGCTTAACAAGGGAAACAGCATTATAAAGTCATGTGCCTAATGTGGCAGGAAATATTCTATGGGTTCTTTCATACACCCTGCCATGAGTCAATCATCAACTCTACCCACATCTCACTCTCTGACTGCTAGTGGCTTTTCCTAGAGAAAAGCTGATAATGAATCAAAGGGGCCAGGGTTTCTTAGTCCTTGATATACAAGGGTATATATTTTTTAAGCATTCTATTTTCCCTGCAACAATTCATGCTTCTTTTATATATTCTAATATCATGAAATTTAACCATGACAAGCCAAAGTGCCCATTCAAAGGAAACGCATAATTTCTTTTGGGAGTGCTCATAACCACCAATCAAAAGACCCACAAAAGTTCTTCAGGTAAAGCAAAAATATCAGAGTGTTTCTCTCTCTTGCTCTCCCACATTAATATTGACTCAGAGAAACAATCTTTCAACTCCTGAGTCCCCATAATAGGAATGAGGAACAATTGTACATAGAGTAGCAAATGGATATAAAAGGTCACTGTTATGGATTAGATATTAGGTGTCCCCCAAAAGCTCATGTGTGAGACAATGCAAGTACATTTAAAGGTGAAATGACTGGATTATGAGAACCTTAACCTAATCAGTGCATGAATCCCCTGATAGGGATTAATTGGGTGGTAACTTTGGCAGGTAGAGTGTGGTGGGAGGATATGGGTCACTGGGAGTGTGCCTTTGGGGTATATATTTCCTGAGCTGAGCTTTGTCTGTCTTTGCTTCTTGGTGGCCATATCTCCAACTGCTTTCCTCTGCCAAATCCTTTTGTCTTGATGTTCTGCCTCACCTTGGGTCCCAAGGAATGGAGTTGGTCTTCTGTTACCGAGACTTCTGAATCCATGAGCCCCAAGTAAACTTTTCCTTCTCTTAAATTGTTCTTATTCTTATCATATCTTTTGTTCATAGCAGTGGAAAAGCAGACTAAAACAGTCATAGCCACCCATATGCTCCTGTTTCCATTCCATGGTGGTAGCCAGAGGCTCAAGATGTATCTTTGGTTCTTCAACAAAAGCTTTGCACCTTCAGTAACTTTATCTCTAGATAGGGAGCTGACACTTTGCTCTGATAACAATTACTGAACTTGGGAGCTGGAAGTGAACTGAGCCAAGAGTACCTGGTAACAAATAAATAGAGCTCCTGGGAAGGAAGAAAGTGGGTAACCCAGATCAAGAACAATGAAAAGCTCTGATTTGTAGCATTTGATGACTTCTGTGTTGTAAATACTTGCCTCATGGCCAATTTCAATCTACCAACATGAGGTTGCTGAAATTGGAGCTGGGGAAAAATGCCCACTGTTGTCTTGGTGGGAACCGCACCAGCACACCATGGGGGACAAAACCTTTGCAAGAGTGTAGGGTTACCAATATGTTGAGGACACAGGTTGATGACATACCATTCTGCCTGCTCACTGATTTGACCAATGTATTATTTAAAATGGGAAGATGGTAATTTTTTTACATGCACTAGGAATTTTTTTTCTTTAGTTGTACTTTTGTTCTTGGACATGACAGATTCAGCTGGTTTCTGAGAATCCTTTCAAACAAGGAGAAAGATCTATTGTGTCAAAGGGGATCTCATTCTTCCCCTAACCTGCTGGAAGCCTTGTTCCATCTTATATATATAAAATCTTGGTAGCTTTTCCCAGACCCATAGGCTACCATCTTGCCATGGGATCTTGTCCAAGTTATTTTCTTATCCTGTTTTTCACAGCTGTAAAATGAGAATGTTACAAACTTTCCTGAGTCTTGGTTCTACATCCTTCTAATTCAAAACCGAAAGTCTAAAAGCTGCAGATCCAAAGCATAAAATAAGTGAAAATTTCCAATCAAAGTAACATGTTTGTTTGTATGCTGCTGGATAACTGACTGCCTGTCCTATAACTAAATTGAGCTATGATTCTGATAGATTTTATTTCTTTTTCTGCATGTAGGGCTTCAGCATGCTGTATGATTTGAAAAGATACCACAAGACTAGGCTGTGTCCTTAAGCTCCTTTCCCACAGGTCTGTTATTTGACCTGATGTTCTTCTTTACATACAAACTCTATTCCATTCTGAAATGCATAGACCACTCCGAAGCAGATCAAATTCATCAGCAGCCATGGGTGCTTCTGTATCCATAAGTATGACACCAGAAACCAGCGGAGCCAATTCCTCCAATAATGACAGTTGCACCTCAGGGGAAATGCAAAGGTGAGCAAATGTGAGAGAAAGATGAAAACCTAGTTCCTAGTGGAGCAGAGGTATTTCCTTGACCATAGCTAGTGCTCCTGGGCAGCCAGAGGGCTGCTAGAGGGTAGCTTCTGGGTGGTGGGAGAAGAGAAGGCACTAAAGGACAAAGAAATATCCTGAAAAGGGAGAGAGAAAGTGATGGACAGTGTAGAGCTCGCTGTGGCTCCACCTTGCACATTTCAAAGTGTCTTTACTCTAGGTGGGAATGGCAGTAGAGATCCTTAGCCTGAGCTACATTAGTGTCTCTGTCTCTATGAGTATCCACATCTGCCTTGCCTACCGGGTTGCACCTGGCTAGACACAGCTCAGAGTCTTAGCTGATCCAGCCACCCCTGCTGGGAGATGAAACAGGACAAGAGCAGAGATGGGGAAGACAGGAAAGAGACCCCTGGGTGAAGTGGAGGATTGAGCCTGGTGACAGCTGAGCTTAGTGAGTACAGGGAGCTTGAGGAAGTCAAGGTGCTTGGCTCAGACACCTGACCAAAGAGGCAGCTGTGTTCTCTGTTCCAAGGCATACCGTGCTTCCTGGTGAGTCTTTTGGGACAAAGCTAAAAAAATATAGTGGTGCTTACTCTATCAGTGCTGGTGGAATTTTTTAAAATCATAAAACAAAGTTTATTGAAGTTTATTTATTTACTTTTGGCTTGGTCCTTTTGCTTTGCTTGAGTGTAGGGGCTTAGTCTGCATATGGGATCATCTAGGCCCAGCTGCAGCCCTAGCAGTTGTCCAGTTGCCAATTGGACAATTTATGGTGTGCTGACTGTACAAGACAGAGCTCATTCACAGAACTGGAAAAACCGTTACCAGTAACAATACTAGTAATAGTAATAGCTAACACATACAGTGCTTGCTATAGGCTAGGTGGTGGTAGCTGTGATCTGAACCCAGTCTCATGACTCTGGTGTGATTATAACCAAAGACAGTATCCCCTCCTCTCCCAAAGTATCACCACAGAGAAAGAGCAGAAGCTGTAGGTGACCTGCAATCTCTGTGACATGGTGTCTAATACCAAGTCTCTCTCATCTTTAATTTCTTCTCTAAATGATAAGGTAGCAAAGATGACCCAGCCAGAACAGTTACATTATTAAGAATTTAGTTTTGTGTTTGGTGTCCTTCGAGTTCTGCAAGAGCAGGGATGCATGCTTATTTTGTTCATTTCTGTGCAGCTAGTGACTTGCAAGTGCCTAACACATAGCAAGTGCTCAACAAACTTTTATTAAATGAATGGGTGAGTTAATTGTTTAATAAGCACTTAATATACATGATCTAATTGGATTCTCTAATATACCCTATTGGGTATATAAAGTAAACTCCTATGGTGACTGTTGCCCAGGCAAGAGTACAAAGATTACTCTAGGAATGATCTCACAAGGCCATAGAGCTAGAAAAAGTCAGGATTTGGACCTGTAGCCAGGGCTGCTGGCTCTGATTTTGTGTAGTATTCCTCTGAGCCATGGACTGGGGAGGTCCATGAGTTAGACTCCAGCAGTGGGAAGGGGTAGAGGAGGCCAGAGGGAGAAAACACCTTGCAGGCCTCACTCAGTCAGAGAAGGTCCTCTTGACTTATTTACCTTCCCATGACATCATCTGAAAGGGCTTCCATGGCTTCAAGAAAGCTTGTGATTTACTCTATCCTGGTTTTGTCCTTCTTCCTATCTAGGACAGCACTTGGGCTTCAAAACACCATCACCAAGAGAAAAAGGCTGACCGGCTAGGTGGCCCTGGGGGAGATTCCCACTCATGTGGGAGAAGGAATCCTGGAAAGGCGACTCAGCATACACTGATAAGAAAAATGAGTAAAACTTATCACATAAAACTTATCATGCTTTCTAGGTGCCAAGCATAATTCTAAGTATTGTGGGTTACCCAGTCTATGCTTGTAAAAACCTCGAGTTCTTTTTCCTTATAATGAGACTATAGACATCTCTCCAGAAGAAACTGTTTCCTCTCTTGTTGTGACTGTTCTGTTAAACCACATCCACTCCCTTTCCTGATATGCATGTGTATGTATATATATGCATATGCATGTTCATGTACAGTCCTCCTGGAATTTTCCACCTTCAACATACCACATACCGCAGAAAAGTAACTCCTCTGCTCTCCTTTCACTTCTGTCTCTGCAATGATCAAAATAAGTAAACCATGCAACCATCACTGAGAGTCTGTAAGCATCGTGTAGTGAATTTTTTAATTCTTTTAAGAGTTAGAAGAACCGAATTCGAGCCTCATTCTGGACCACTCATTTTTCTAATCAAACAGTATTTGAGGACTTAAGTTCTCTTAAACATAAGGAATTTCAGGGAATACCAAAAGTGTAAAAGACAGTCCCCTGGAATCAGTTATCTAGATCAGGGAATAAAATGTCTAGAATAAGAAGAAGGGGGCCGGACTGCCCTGCTGAGTGACAGACTTTAAGAGATATCAGAGCATGGGCAGAACTAAGGGTTGAAAGGGGCTGAGGCAGGGACGATGGGAGACTCCAAGGAGATACTGCCATTTGAAATCTGGCAGGAAGGGTAGACATGATTATTTATTTGTACATGGCCTCTTTTGGCAAAGCATTGGAGGTGACTGAAGAGTAACTGTGAGGAAGGCCCTTCTGGGGATGTGGCACAGGGAAGCAGGAAGCTGAGGGCACATGCCAAAGCCCCTTCCTCCTCTAAGTATCCTTTCTCATCTGTTAAAGAAGACCTGAGAACTGAGGAGGTGGCTTCCTGAGGGCCCCCGGCCCTGTGGGACACCCCGGGAAGTGGTGTACTTCCAGGTAGGTTCCATCCCTGACAGCTTCCCAAGAGCACAGGCCCCTTTTCCATCAAGACCACTGGCAAAGGCCCAACATATTCCTTTTGTCTTAATCCATGTCATTCAGAAACAAACCTCTGAGTTTCTCCATCTTGCACTTCTAAGCATAGCCTCATTGATATTCAGCAAACCCTCTCGGCCCTCCTCTCTTTTAATTCTGTGAGAAGACATTTCAATGAGTCTGAGCTGGGACAATTTAGAGCTGAGACCCCGATCTCTATTCACAGCCTGGGTATGTTCTCACAAGATTTGAGTCGGGAGGCTAAGCTTTTAGATCCCCGTGGCATTGTCTCCAAGTTCCTCGGGGCCAGGCTGCCAAGTTCATACGAGGGGCTGATCTCCCTCCTTTCATAGACATACTTATTAGCAGCTTTCTTTCTTTCTTTTTCTTTTCTTTTCTTTTCTTTTCCCCCTTCCAGGCCCATAGATACAATTATTAGAAATTCCTGGTTTTGTGCCCATATTGAAAGAAGGCCTGAATGGGTATGCTAAGGACCCGAAAGTGAGCTACTCTCCCTCACTCCAGCTTCTGCGGTTAATTAGATTTGGATGGTTTCAGAGGAGCAGCTGGAGTTTTCAAAAAATGGGAGCGATAAAAAAGGGACTATTCAAGGTATTTTGGAGGGGCCCTATAAAACAATATAGCTGTGAAATGGGGTTTGGGAAATACAGCACTCTTGAATTGGTGGTGATGGGCGGGGGGTAGTTCAGGGGAGGGCAGGCGAGAGCAGACGGCAATGGATGTGAGCAGACAGGAAAGTGCCCGGCTGGGGCAGATTCTGTAAGCTGGACACTGTCAGCTGGTGTCCCATAGCAAGCGCCTGTCCCCTGGTAGCTCTGCCCCTAGCCTGGGGAACAGTTCCATCCAACACAGCCCGACAAGCATATACCCGAGGGATGTAAAGGACAGGTGGGAGTTAAATGCTTGTCTTGGAGTTTGAGGCCACTCTCTTTCCACTAAAACTATCCAAAGTTGATCAGACAAAACATTTGTGCAGAACCAGCTTTTGCACATAAGCAGATACGGTGGTGGCAGGCTATTGAGTCTGGACTTGGGGAGAAGCGACTTTCTCTGCTGTGGATAGTGCATGGGGAAATGATGGGTGCTCAATTCTTAGTGTGAAATTTTACATTTGTTAAACAGGCAAAGACCCTACAGAGAATGAGTCTGTATGTTCACCATCTAGCAGAAGGGCTCTGTGAAGTCACTTTGCCTGTCTCTATCATATAGGGGATTTCTTTTTCTCTCTGACCAGGAAGTTGGTACAGGTACTAAGACCACTGTATGCACTCTGTGTTTCTCTCTTTCAGTTATTTACTTGTGATGATGAAGACCCTTTATGACAAGGTTTGGAAGCGAGTATGGGGCCAGAGCACACTAAAGCCTGAGGGAGCTTCCTTCCACTGATCAGTGAGGAAGGGGAACTGGTAGCCACCTCTCCTAGCTCAATCTTTTGCCCAGTGACCTGTTGTTTAAAAGCAGCTCTGGGAACAGTGGTCACTGGGTGCTCCTGAGGAAGACAGATGTGAGGCCATGGAGCAGTTATTGGGACCCTTTGTCATAACCCAGAAGTTTTCAAGATTATTATTTTTTAATTACTGCAAGACTATCTTCAAGCAAAATTCTACATAGAATCTCAGACTATAAAGTGGAGAGAAGCAGGGCAGCTGGGATGGAGGGACATTGGCTCCTGAGCCTCTGTTCAGCTTGCTCTGGCTCTGAGCGAGAGACACCTTGGATGGTCCCTTAGGTCCAGGCACAGAGCTCTTGGCCCTTAGGGTTACTCCAAGGCCTCTGTGGCCAACCAAGCCCTTTCTGTCAAATCCCAAAGTTTTAAACTGTCCTACCTGTTTATTTTTACATTAGGGTTCTCTCTGAGATTCTATTCAAAAAAATTGTAGAGGTGTCCTTTCCTTTCTTCCTAATTCTGATACACTTGATGTGGGCAGACTCTCTGGTTGTGTAGGTAGGAACTGTATGGGACCTAAACCCATATCATGTGTCCACAGGCTGTCAAATCCTGAAGAGGATCAAATAATATCTTGCTCATTCCATTAGCAAAATACCAGCCTCTTACACCAAAAATATTGCTCTGTGTTCCCCAGCTGCTGCAGGGTGAAAGAGACACTGTCTTTTTTATGAAGAGGTTTATACTCTACTAAGAGATGGAAACTACAACATGATGACTTCAATGCAGGGTAACTTCATCAGTGCCATCTCAGAAACACACAAAAATGCTGTCTGGTCTTAGGTCTCAGAGGAAGGAGAGAGGACATCTAGGTGGGTGGTCTGTCAGGACCCAAACAATGTGCCACTCAGTTTCAGGGTAAGGCAACATGTACTGGACCTGGATGCCATCCATCAGAGTCTATTTTTATTTTATTTTTTAAGTTTAAATATTAGAAGGGAGGGAGTAAATAGAAAAAAGAATTGAAGGAATTAGGGGTGTCAGGGACAGGGGAGCAAGGGGACTTCTTTAGACACCTTTGAATGTGTGACACCATAAAACCTCCCTTTCCTGTTCCGAGTCCTATTTTTAAATACTGTCTACTCTTTGTTCTTGTCTTTTCAATTGCTCTTTCTCTGTGTGACATATTTTTAGATTGCTGGCTTTTCAAAGGCAGGAATGGTGGGCACCTATTTTAATAACTCTGTTTCCAGTGCAAATGTTTCCTTCCTTGGAAACCAGACCACCAGCTGGAGAGCCTTCGGGCAAACAGAACACACAGGGAGTACCCACTTTCTGTGCCATCTGGGGAAGGAAGGCAGGTCTGTCCTCAGAAACAGGCTGTCTGTAGAGACCAGATGAGCTCACAGAAACCTTTAGAAAATGGGGTGGGGCTTATATGTGTTTCTGGCATTGATTGTTTCAGTGGCTAGAGATGGCTTTGGGGGTGGGAAGAGATAAGCAAGGCTCTACAGAAGGTTTAGGAGTTAGGAGAGAGGCGGATGGAATTAGTAGTTATTCAGTACCTAGACTTTAGTTCTAGATATGTTTGGGACACCAAACAGTCAACCCCCACTTGATCTTTGGTCTTTGGAGAGAGATATATAGTATGTATAAAAGTCACTATTGACAGCTGAGGAGTCCAGGTGGGTACACTATTGGCTGCTATGGTTCCAGTGTGGTGGGGTGGGAGGTGGGGTGGGAAAAGGTAGTTCTGTGTGAGGCTGGGGTAGCCATGAGGGAAGGAAGCATCCTTGATGAGGAAGATGGATCGGGAGAAGAGCCACATGGAGACTGCCCTGGGAAGGGAGAAGAGGAAAAGCAGCTTAATCTGGGATTAGAGGCAAATTTCAACTAATGTGGGCTGAAATAGAGACCGCTCCTGACAGGGGTGCTGGCTGTGGGCATGAGAGGATGTAAAGATTTTGAGTGAAGGTGACCCGTGGGTTTGGCTACACAGGGGTCTCGAATCCTACGCTAAGAAATGTGAATTTTATCCTGTAAGTGAAGGAAGCTCTTTTTCAGACCAGAAAGCTGAGTCCCTATCATTTCATCAGTTGGAAAGAAACCCTCACTGGTGGTCCTGTGCAGACCCTGCCCTGCACTGCTCTGTTCTGCCTCGGCACAGACATAATGAGCTGGAAGTGGCTGCCTATAATTGGTGCTCTCCAGGCTGCTGCCTGGATCCAGAGGAGAAGCAATGCTCCCTCATCTGAACACAGTGATTGCTGGCCCAAAATAGCCCTGCACCTGCTCCGAGATGCCTGCGAGATAATTTCAGCTTCCAAGGAAACTGCCCTGATTGGTGTTGATTTTTTATGACCTCCCTTCAGGCGAACACCTGGAGATAAGCACCTGATCACAGAGGTGCGCTCTGGAGGGCCTAGGGCCTGAGGTGTGCAGCCCAGGCTGTCCAGGGAAGATGCTTCTGATCACTTCCCAGAAGAGAGGCTCAGGCTCTAGGGCCTCCTGCCCTGCAGGAACCTGTATCACATTAACTGGATGTGACAGGGGCGGGAAAGGAGGAGGGAAGAAGGAAAGGAGCTATTGCCCTTCAGAGCCACTTTGGAAGAAATGTGGGAAGTGTGGACCTGCCTCTTACCTCTCCTCTGTCTGACCTTACCTCTTTTCCCAGCTCATTTTTACCTCTGCCCACTTGCCTCGTCGGCTCAGAGTGGCCCTAAGTGGAGCCTTCCTGTAGCCCATGCTGGGATCCAGTTCCTGATCTGCTTGCCTAGTCAAATGCTTCCTTTCAGCTCAAATATCATCTTCTCCAAAGAACCAGCCATGGCTGTCCACAGATGGAAAGATTCAGGAACCCTGAGAGATATAAGCAACTGGCTGAAAAATTGGGAGGGATCATGGACAGATCATCCAATCTCCATCACAGTTAGGAGATAGGATTGAAACCTGGTATATTTAAGACACAGTGAATAGTGATGTTCTCTCATCTGATTCTCCCCCAGATTCTAATGCCTTGCCTCTATTTTTCAGGTGTTTATTAACTTGTTCAAGGCCATATACTCAGAAGTGTTAGAAGTCAGGTTTGGATCCAGTATTCAAAGTTCTGTTTCCCTTCTGTATTGTGCCATTTTGATCTCACCTTATATATTTAATTATGAGAAAAGAAAAATTACTTGATCCAAGTCAAACTTTATGACCCAGTGATTTATTCTATTCCTCTGATCAGCTATTGGGCTCTGGGGATTCCTATGAATAGTCCCAATTCACAGAGTTTCATCTGAACCCAAGCAGACACTGCCACAGCAGGGCAGCCCAACCAGAGTGACTGCAGGAGTGGTCAGTGGTCAGTGACTGCTGAGGGCTTGGCCTTCATGGAAATGAAGCCCCAGTGTTAGAGTGGGTGAGGTAGCATCTGTCATACTAATACGAGCAGGCCAATGTCTGAGCATCATTAATCACTGGCCACCTAAACCCATTAGAGAGTGTGGCTGTGAAAGTAATCAATACATGTGGTAAACAGGCTTTGACCAGGAAAACGAAGCTGGTGTCCACTGTTTCTTCCACAGGACACCATTCACTGCAGTTCACGCCCTCCAGGAAATTTTTGGAGATTTTAATGTGGACACTTCATTTAGATATTTCATTAGGAACAAAGCATAGACAACTAAATCTGTGTTCTCTCTCTCTCTCTCTCTCTCTCTCTCTCTCTCTCTCTCTCTCTCTCTCTCTCTCTCTCTCTCTCTCCTGCCTTCAGGAGTTTAGTTTTAATTTCTTCTTAAACTGAAGATATGCAAAAACAACCACCTTCATCAGGGAATTACATGACCCTTGCCTGCTTGTCTGTCGTGATTTATGAACTTCGCCGTGTCTCCAAGGAGAGCATTTATTTGTGGTTACCAAAAAAAAACAAACCAAAAAACAAATAAAACAAGAAAACAAAACAAAACAAAATCCCCCAAAACAACTTCATATCACAGAACTGGGAGCTTTCCGGAATGTCCTGAGCTGTGGCAGGGTCCCAGCCTTTCACTAGGTGGGAGGACAGCATCCTCCCTAGGGTCCCTGCCAGCTCACCCACTGGACCCCACTAACCCTTGGCACACCTGAAAGCAGAACCCCAGGGAAGGACTGGGGGCTCCTTGTGCTTCTCCTCACACACCCTCCCGCACACTGGAGTCACTGAGGGGGACCCAGATCCACACTCTCTGGATTGCTGTTATTTTTCTTTCCTTCTTTTCCTCCATCTTCTAATTCCTCTATATTTTCACCTCCAAGCTGTTTTCTTCACCTGTTCTGAAAACAGTGAAAAAATTGTGTGTATCCCAAGGCTACCGTGTAAGGAAAGAAGAGAGGGAATATGAGAAGAGAAAACCTGCTCATCTCAGTGCTGGTTTTCAGATGCTCCTCCTGGCTCCTGGCTAACTCTATAGCTTTCTTTTTCCTCACACCTACAGACTCAGCCTTTCCAACATCCAAGTAGAAGCCCTTCCGCATCTTTCTAGAATGTCTATAAACCTAATTAAATAAACAAAATCCACAGACCAGTAAAGCCTGCCTTTACTCTCTTGCCATGTCCCCATGGTGGTCTAGGTAACTGCCTGGCCCCAGGCTCCCAGGTCCTTGATCCTAAAGGACAGATGGCTTCTTGCATCAGGCCTCAAGACCTGGTACAAACCTCTGCTTTCCAGATCTGGTCACCTGATCATGCCAATCACTTAGAGAACTTCAAAAATATTTTCTCCCGACAGTACCCAAAGATTTTGATTCAGGAAATCTTTTTATTTTTGTAAAAAGTTCCCAGGCTAATTCTAGTAACATCCAGGCAGGTTTAAGAACCACTAATTATCATACTGTTCCTAACCCATATTTTGATCTTGTGTGTCTAGACTTTTGGCCTACATTTTATTATTTTCTTTTTCCTCTTGCTGTCACCTTAAGTAGGATCAGCTTTCTGGTCCCAGATTTCAGCATTTCCAACATCTTTCTTCTTTCTGACCCCATATCCTATTAGACCAATTTGTCACTGTCTATGCTGATGTAGCAGGTTATTTTCGTAGCATCTATAAGTGGAACATAATCACACTCTAGGGGAATTCTGTGAATAGAACGAAAGTCTGTTGACCAGGCTTTGCTATTTAACCAGTACCCTATACGGTGATGATTTTTGAAAATACAATAAGCACAGGCATAATAATAGCAGTCTGTCCCAGGAATCAGAGCTGTTCTAGATCCATTATCTTATTTAGTTTCAATAAAAACTCTAAAACCCACCAGCATCATTTCTATTGTATGAATTTAGAACCTGAAACTTGGAGAAGGTAAAGGATATGTTGAACCCTCCATAAGACCTATTCTTTGGGGTTTGGGGCCCATGAAAGGCTGCACAGAGTTTGGTTTTAGTATATTATAATGCAGTATGAAACCCAGCATCTCCTGCCCCAGGTATGTTTGTCTCTCTGTCTTCTTTTTGTCTCTAATCTTCTTAGCTCCTGCATTCATCTCCTCCCTTGTGTCTTGGGTGGAATTTTTCTCCCTGGGTCTCCTTGATTCTTGCTTCCTGTAGTGGTAAGCTGGTCCCATCTCTTCCCTATTAATCAAATCCAGCCAGACTCACTGGTCGACCTACTCAGCATCCTGAGACAGGGTGGCAGAATTCTGATCATAATGTTGAGGGGTTTTGCACCCAGATATTCTCACTGAAACTATAGTAATCCCTATGCAGGCTATGACTGTGTGAGCATGGGTCAGGGTCTTTGCACTTCCTACTGCCATATACCTCTCCTCTCCAACCTTCCCTGGAAGTCAGAAAAAGTATCTCATATCTGTGTGGGATTAGAGTCCTTATCAGCATCATCAAATCATCCTTCACTGAACATCTATTACATGCCAGACCCTGTAGTTTGAACACACTGTCTTCCTGCAGAGGATTGAGTATGTTCATCCCCATTTTGTAGGTGTGGGCATTTGACCTCAAAGAGATTAATATACAAATTCATGATCATCTCTCTGTCTCAGATCATAGAATCAGGAAGTGAAGGAGCCCTTTTCCACATCTCAAAGGTGGGTCAGCCTCAAGTGTTTCTTCCATAAAGTTATTTTCCTCCATTGCATCCATATATGTTCCACTGAGGATATGATACTTCTTTTTAAAAACAATACCATAGGGGCTGGGGTTGTGGCTCAGTGGTAGAGTGCTTGCCTCACATGTGTGAGGCACTGGGTTCAATTCTCAGCACCACATATAAATAAATGAATAAAATAAAGGTCCATCAACACTAAAAAATATTTTTAAATAATAATAATAATAATAATAATAATAATAATATGGAGTTATTACATACCCTTAAGGGAATTTTCTTTGTTCTTCTCAGTACACCAGTTGAAAATCCTTAAGGCACTGTGTGGAACAGTAGACTCTAAATGGCTCTGAGAGAGTGAGGGTTTGGGTGGGAAGTATACAGAATGAAATTCTAAAACTTCATCTCCTTCTTTGGACTGTTTCCATGGAGATCATCTTATCAGAGCAGTGGCTTTACCAAAGCATTGACAACTTGATCCCACTACATAACCAGTTGTTACCAGCTCTTGGAGAGCTATTGGTTCCACAGAAACGGCTCAGAGAATCCTAGAGGAATCTGGGTACATGCCTACAAGTCCATTTGCTCCACAGAGCTGAGAGCTTCCACAAGTCAAAACTGTCCTGATATGGTTTTCTTCCCATGTCAGTCACACGGTAGCTATTATCCAAGATGAGCTATGGTGAGTAGGGGGCTGAATTGCAGCTACATCTGCAAATGAGGATAATCCAGAAGCCAATGCATCCCACCCTGCCTGTTTCTCAAGGATCTTCAGAAATCAGGCCACTCCAATACTTAGAAGCTTTGCTGATTGATTCACCTTGGATTCTTGAAGCCTATTGATTTGGTAAATAGAATGCTAACAAGTTGGACTAGTGATCCAGGGAACATCAATAGCTTAGATAAGCTTGAATCAGCAACTTCTACTGGTTATAGTCTGGGTAATTTGTCTTTATATTTACTTAGTATTGATGTTAAAGAGAACAATTATTCATTTGCTTTTTAGCTTACCTCCTTGGAAAAGCTATCTCAAGTACCTTCAATGTTCTTAAGATGAGCCCAAGAGTTTTGCCTTTGTCTCATAGTGGAAGGAGACCAAATGGAGACATACTACCCATCATCTCCACCATGATTCCTTTTTTGGAAGAGTTCCATCACCTTGTTAAAAATATTTTTAATCTTAGAAAGGAAAAAAGATTTAGAAAGTTATTTAATCTGTCCATGTAACATAAATCTCTTAAGATTTCAGAGTAGAGCTAGGCTAAAGCAGTCATAGGTAACAAAGAACTGGGTAATCTAGATGCCTGTATTTAGTCTGGAAAGGTAGTAAGAAGGAAACTACTAGTCACAGCCCTCATGCACATGTACCATATTACATTATTTCTATCACTTTTGTACCCAGTCTAAGGATTTTTCTACACCAAATGTGTCTTCTTCTTCCTGTCTTACTGAGGCTTAATACTGTGGTAGAGAGGAAGCCCATTCATGTGCCCTAAGTGTAATTCTTGCTTGGATAGTTAACAAACACCTACAGTTTTAGTATGTAAGTTCTGATGGGTCTGCAAGAAAATTGTGCTATTCCAGGTCACATGGACCCCAGTCATAAGCATTTTCTATAACCCAATTGACCTACAAGATGAATGTTAACCTTCCCATTTTTCAAAGAGCTTTCAAAATCAGAACTTTAATATTTACAGAAATTCCAGGTTCCCACATTTCATCATTTTATCCACATTTCTTCCTTGGGTATGAATCATGACCTAATTCAGCTGCATTCCACCACCACTATAGAAGTGTATGATTACTAGTTTTCCTAGAGTTTTCTTTCAGTGCCTTGCTGTTTTAGTCAACTTTTGTGTCACTGTGATCAATATACCTGACAAGAACAACATGAAAGAGAAAACATTTATTTTGGCTCATGGTTTCAGAGGTTCAGTCCATAGTGAGCTGATGCCAAAGATCTGAGCCTGAGGTGAGGCATCATGGCAGAAGGATGTGGCAGAGAAAAGAAGCTCATGGAATGGCAACCAGGAAACAGAGTTCAAAAGTCACACTTCCAGTGACCTACCTCCTTCTGTCACACCCTGTCTTCCTCCAGTTAGCATCTAATTAATCCATGTCAATGGGTATTCCATAACATTCCACCCCTGGCCCCCCAAAGCTCATGCTTGTCTCACAGTTAAAAATACATTCAGTCCATTTCTAAGAATGCTCATAGTCTTCACAGTTTCAGCATTGCCCAAAAAATCCAAGTTGAAATCTCATCTAAGACTCAAGAGAAACTTATGTGGTTTGGTAAATATCAAAAGCAAGTTACATGTATTCAATATATAATGGCATCAAGTAAACATTTCCACCCCAGAAGGGAGAAATAGGGCATAGGAAACAGGGATGCAGGACCCTGCAACACTTCACTTGCTCTCCCACGCCTTCCTTTGAAATCCCAGTGGAAGTGTCCATGATCCCTTACTTCTAGCATCCTGCAATCCTGAAGAACCAGTACCATGTGGTTGATGCCAAGGTCTGCCACCATCTTGAGCAGTAGCAGGCCTCCTAGGACCACAGTTGCATCAGCCTCTGTGTTCCTGGACAACTGAGCATAGCAAAATAGCTTCCCAGCCCTGCCCCCTCTGCAAGATGGGCACCTAAATGTTATTTTTTCAAAGGAATTTTTACTTTTACACCCTTGAGCCTGAGATGGGTATAGACTTGCCAATTCCTAGGATGCCCTGAAACTATCTTTTTCCATTGTCACCTAGGTAAAATATTTAGCATAGCTTTATTAGCTGTCATCTCTTTAATAACCATGCCTTCCTTAGTTCCGGTTTTACTTTCACTTTTCTGTCCAAATTGCAATTTTTTTTTCCAAATCTTTCTGCTTTGCTTTCCTCTTCGCTTTCTGCTTCTAATTATCGCAGTAAACATGGCTAAAAGTTGTTAGCAATAGCCATGTCACTGCCTAAATACTGTGCTCCCCTGAAATTTGCTAGGCCAGATTAATTAGTACATCACCTTTAAATTCAGTCTCACAAAAAGTCTTAGGACTTGGGCAAAATGCTGACAACTTCCTTGCTAGAACATAATATGAATGGCCTCTAGTCCAGTTTTCAATAGAATCCCCCTTCTCTTCTGAAATCTCCTGAGCCCAGTCTTCATTGTCTTAAGTCCTATTGACATTCTGGTCTTCTGAGCTTCCACCAGAATTGCCCAATAATCACCCAATTCTAAAACTATTCTACTTTGCCTCTCTAAACTTTTAAGAATATGGCCCTGGCAAACCAGCTTCAAAAGGCTTCTGAACCACATGGTCAGGTTAGTCACAGGGACAGCCCCACTTTGAGGTACTAATTTCTGTTTTAGTCATATTTTGTTTCTCTGTGACCAATATACCTGGCAAGAATAACATAGAGGAAGGAAAGTTTACATTGGCTCCTAGTTTCAGAGATTCAGTCCATGGTAGGCTGACTCCATAGCTCTTGACCCAAGGTGGCAAAACATCATGGTGGACAGACATGGCAGACAAAAACATCTCAGGACATGACAACCAGGAAGCAGGGATAGCTCCACCCATCAGGGACAAAATATATACCCCCAAGTCATGCCCCCAGTGACCTACCACTTCCAGTCACACTCTACCTGCCTACAATTACCACCAGTTAATTTCTATCACTGACTAGGTTATACCTCTTATAATCTAGTCAATTCACCTCTGAAAATTCTTGCATTGTCTCATACATGAGGTTTTAGGGACGTCTTGTATCTTAATGTTTGCAGTTGCCTATGTAGGCCTCCCTCCTGCTTTGTGTATGTTGTTTTCTTTTCCTGATTTTTTTTTCAGGACTGAGGATCAAACCAAGAGGTTGTACACGTGAGGCAAGGACTCCATCACTGAGCTAAATTCAAAGCCTTCTTCCTAGAATATTATTTAACATTTTTCTTCCTCTCCTTCCTTCTTGCTACTCTTCACTGCCACTTCCCTTTATCTGCCATCATCTCTTTACCTTAGGTCTCAGCTTAAATTACTCATGGAAGTTTGTTCTGTCTCCACCATGGCCTAGCTATGTGCTATTTTACCTCTCCTCTTCCATTTTTCTTTGGCGTCATCTGTAAATAAATATTGCTAGGCCAAGGTCTGCCTCTGCTGATAGAAGGTAAGCTTTGTGAGGGGAGGGACTATATCTGTCTTTGCACTTCCATGTATCTCTGAACCTAGTTTGGGGGTCTAGGTCCTCAGCACATCATTTTAGAAGAAAGAATAGTGGATTTAAAGAGCAAAATAGAAAAACAATAAAGACAAAAAGTTTAAAGTTTGGTCTATTTTTTGTTCTCTTCCTTCTCTGGGGAAGGAACTGCTACATAGGCAACTGCAAATGTTTAGATACAAGATGTTTCTAGGTTGGTTCCACAGTCTTGCTATTGTGGAACCAACCTACATACTTTCAATGGATGAATGGATTAAAAAAATGTGGCATTTATACCCAATGGAGTATTACTCTGCATTAAAAAATGACAAAATCATGGAATTTGCAGGGAAATGGATGGCATTAGAGCAGATTATGCTAAGTGAAGCTAGCCAATCCCTAAAAAACAAATGCCAAATGTCTTCTTTGATATAAGGAGAGTAACTAAGAACAGCGTAGGGAGGAAGAGCATGAGAAGAAGATTAACATTAAACAGGGATGAGAGGTGGGAGGGAAAGGGAGAGAGAAGGGAAATTGCATGGAAATGGAAGGAGACCCTCATGGTTATACAAAATTACATACAAGAGGAAGTGAGGGGAAAGGGAAAAAAACAATGGGGAGAAATGAATTACAGTAGATGGGGTAGAGAGAGAAGAGGGGAGGGGAGGGGAAGGGAGGGGAGGGGAGGGGAGGGAGGGGGGATAGTAGAGGATAGGAAAGGCAGCAGAATACAACAGACACTAGTATGGCAATATGTAAATCAGTGGATGTGTAACCGATATGATTCTGCAATCTGTATACGGGGTAAAAATGGGAGTTCATAACCCACTTGAATCAAAGTGTGAAATATGATATGTCAAGAACTATGTAATATTTTGAACAACCAACAATAAAAATTTTTAAAAAAGCAAGATGTTTCTAAAACCTCATGTAGGAGACAATGCAAGAATTTTCAGAGGTGAATTGACTAGATTATGGATGAACTCATTTCTCTCTGTCTAAAAGAAGGAAATTTCCTCCCTGGACAGAAATTCAGAGGAAAGAATGGCGTGTGTTTCTGTTTACACATTGTGCATGTGGCAGGGGGTTGCACGTGTGTTGTTCCCTCCTTAGACGCCCCTTCCCCATGTCCTCTCTGCAAGTTCAGTTTTTTTCATAGGGCAAACTCTGTTATAGCCTTCCTCTGAAGTCTTCTGAAGCATGCAAGAATGTGTACCTTCTTTTGGTTCCTAAAGCACATATTTGTCACATCAGAGAATTGGGGGTTTAAATGGGTCAATCTCATACCTTCTCAGTGCAGCAACTCCTCAAAGAAATCATCTTCTTCTGTCAGATGATTCTGCTCAATATATTGAGAAGGGTTCCTTATTCTGACCTGTTTTCCCTAACGATCCTCTGCTCTGATCCCATTCAGGTTCCTCAAAGCCCCACAATATATCCACTTGTCCTTCTGGTATCTGGATACAGTTGTTACACCTGCTCCCTTGCTCACCTCTCCAGCACCATAGCATCCTTCTTAGTTCTCTGTCTTAATTTTGTCTCTTCTTGTTGCACAGACTATAGGCTCCTGAAGGGAATGATCCTCCTTATGTCTCATTTATATGCTTCTCAAACTCAACACTTGGCTGGAAATATAGGAGGAATTGAAGGTTTGCAGAATTGAAAGAGCATCCGTGGAGGGGAGAAATGCTAGCAAGAGAAAAAAGACGTTGTTTAGGCTTGGTACCCAAGAAGGATGGAAAGTCCATCTTTTCCCTTGATGTGCAAGTTAAACTGTTTTTTATTTCCTTCCAGCCCATATTATGCCCCTTTCTTCCAGTAAATAGAAAAAAAATGTTCATTTGGGAGGTAAAGAGGAGATTATGTTTGAGCAATTGGTGTTGGAATAGAAGACCAAAGGACAGTGCCATCAGAAAGGCCCAGGAACCAAGACAAAGACAACTAAACATAGAAGAAAAGATCAAGGAGAGAGAATGAAGGAGGGGGTGGCGTGGAGCTAGGGATGGCCAGGCCAGGAGTGGGATTTCTCTGGTATCCTCTGCCCCAGTCCCAGAGGATGCATTAGGTTTAATGCAGAAAATGACTGACAAATTACTAGGTCACTGAGTGTGAAATTTATATTTTTTTGCTTCTTGCTTTCTCCCATCCTATAATTGTATCGACCTAAACAGTAAAAATATTGCTATTGTCTTCTTTATTATGGCGCCTCTGAAAAAGGGAATGGCTGTGTCTCAGTGGATTTTTTTTTTCCTGGATAAATCTTTTTCTTGTGATAAATAAATCTCCTAATAGGGTCTTATTTAAATAACACTGTGCTGGGAGTGAGGCAGAAATCAAAAGATGAGCCATTAAGCCCAGTAATAGGAAAGTGGTGTGCGTCAGCGGCATTACCACATCCCGAGAAGGCACATCAATTAGGTACCTAATGTGTGACCCGTCACATAAACCAGTCCAGCCACACACCCCACATGCTCCCACTATCGATCGTTGCCCAGATATTTGGAATTAAACTGAGCTTCCTAATTATCAGGCACGTGGGGCCGCACTGGTCCTGCTGTCAGGAGAAGGAACCCGGCCTCTTCCTGAGGAATTTCCCTCACTGTGATGAACGTGCTGTCCCTGTGACCTTGAGCTATGAGTGTGTTTATTTGATAATCAGCCCTGCCTGAGTCATAGGGGTGTTCTTGGGATTCAGAGAAATCAGAGACAGCAACTGTTCCGTGCATCTCAGTGACACATGGTGATTTGTGGGGCTTGATCCCGGTTGGTTTGGAGTGACATTTATTCTTCACTTTGGAGAAAATACTCTAAATCCATTTCTCTGGCTATTTGGTCACCTTGGGTCATAGGGCACTCTCCCTGCTCTGAACTCTTTTAGCATATTGTCAATCTCCCTAGACTCCACTGCAGGGAAAGTGTTTTGTCTTTTATCTCATTGTCCTTAAGGAGGAAGGCTGCCATAGCATGTTTTGCTTTTGTTTTAAGTTCTCTTCAGTGCCCAGCAATGGGGTGGACACATCATATTTGTTCAATATGGTGATTTTGTGTGTGTGTGTGTGTGTGTGTGTGTGTGTGTGTGGAGCTGGGGATTGAACCCAGGGCCTGTGCATGCAAGGCAGCCACTCTACCAACTGAGCTATATCCCCAGCCCAATGGTGATTTTTTTGGACTAATTTTTATATTACTGTAAGCAGACATTGTTTCTCACCATCGATGCATTTATTTGTTGCCTTTTTGCCAAATTACCTAGGTACAGAAAATACTTAGAGATGTCTTTCAGGTCCTTTGGCATTTTCCTGTAGCTAAGCTATGCCTAGTTAGTTCTCTTAATCTTCATCTATGTTCCACTTCTTGCCTTTTAATTTTTTACAATCTACAGATGACAGCACCTTGGATAATTCAAAGAAAACATTTGGGAAAATGCCCAGGAGAAGAAAGTGCTTTAACCAGCATGGGTTATGTTTGTGCAGGTTTTCCATGATTGCTGACTCACGGTACAACATGTCAGAACTGAAATGCCCGGTACAACTTGGGGACAACTGTTGCTGCCTGTCTCTGCCTAACCTTTTCTGTGTTCATGCTGGTCTGCTGCCTAGGAGGCCCATTGATATCTATTCCATCTGCTGAAGGAGGTTGGAATGTGGCCAGCCAATTGAAAGATGGAACCGGGAAAAAGAATTGCTGGCAATATATATTTTTTTTAACTACAGAATCCATTTCTGTAATTGCAATGTGGTCAGTGGGCCTAACATGACACTCTTGCTATATTGAAAATTTTCAAGTGGATGCAAAAAATAATCTCTCTCTCTCTCTCTCTCTCTCTCTCTCTCTCTCTCTCTATATATATATATATATATACACACACACACACACACACACACACACACACATATATGTATAAATACATCTTGGAACATATCTATGCAATCCCCACCCTATAGCTTTTCTCCCACTTGATATTATCCCCAGACTGAATCATGTGTTTTTGATCAAGTGAAGTTTCCCTGTGAACTTATAGCCCTTCCAAATATGATCTGCTACGTCCAAATGGATGGGGAACATGAAGCACCTTTGAGAACAAGAAATCAAAATGAGCATAGAGAAATTGGGCAGAACATACTGAAACCCCATTACAAACTGTCTCAAGCTACACAAATTGTACTGAACGCCCAGCCTTTTCTTTTGGGTCAATGATAGGTCATCACCAACACAAGAGGGTAGTAGGAACTGAAGCAAGTAAAAACCTCTGACACTGGTATTTTTGTTCACTGCTGCTGAATTCTGCAAGGAATAAATCCATGCTGTGATGAGCCATGCAAAAGAAAAGCAGAGCCACACAACTGGTGTCTGCATGCAAAGCCACGAGGAGAAAATGAGACAGAAAGCAGATGCTGAGCTCTACCTCTGCAGCCCAAACTCTGAGGCTTTGCTTTTTTTTTTTTTTTTTTTTAACTTCCAAAGTGTGATCCTAGGCAAGCTACTTAACCTCTCTGGCATTGGGTTCCTTATTTTTAATTGCAGCAAGTCACTGCTGTCAGACTTGTCTTGCAGGTTGATTAGGAAATGCATAAAATCATAGTAATGGAAATGAAAATCACTTGGTGAGTCTTGTGGGGAGCCACTCTGAATGACTGTGCCTTCCAGTCCTGAAACATGAGGCTCTGACCAATCACTACATTCGTGGTAGTGTATTGTCCCACCTGGGATAGCAAGGCGGGTCTTCAGGTGTAGGCATACCCCTGAGGTTGAGTTATACTCACCTGCTCCCTTTTAGTCCTACCCCTTCTGCCCTTTCATGGATAGAATTTTCTAAGAACAGTGTCCCCCCCACAAAAACTCACTTTCGAACCTGCTTCTCTTTCTTATCAGCCTCTTGTGACTTTCTCTTGCTCTCCCTTTTGGGGAGCCTGAGACTGAGAGCTGGAGGAAGTCATCTTAAAGCTTGTGTAAAGGTAATTTCTGTCTGTGTTTTATTTTGCCTCATCACCACAAATTCACACAAGCGACCTTAACTCAGCTGCCCCTGCTGGACAGAGGCAGGAGAGTCCCATATTTGTCTGTTAAAGATGACACTATCGAATTCAGATATGTCAAGGTGACACAGAATTGGCACTTTAGGAGCAAAAATAGAGACCACGAAGGAGCAAACCACAGTCATAGAATGTTTGAGCTGGACGTGACCTTGGGACTGATCTTGTAGAGTATGCCAAAGTCAGGAAATTGGGTCCCAGAGAAGCAGAGGAAGTTGGGTATCAGTGGGTAAACAGGGGGTTCCCACTCAGCAGTTTGGACCCTTTTTGTCTTCTCATCCAAGTGAGAGAAGCAATGTGCAAGAGTTCTGAAAAAAAAATCTAAATTTTTATTTGTACATTCATAAATGGATTAGAGAACTAAATATCATTGCTATGGTATTTCAGATTTTGTAAGTAATTTTCACACATGTCTCACAGGCTAGAATTCCTTACAGATGCCGTGTTATACACTCTTGGCTTCCTGTAGGTTGTGGGTCAGTGTGACCCAGATGTGGTAGAAGAATTGAGTAAACTTCTGCAGGGGAAACTGTCCCAGTGCCCTGGATGCTGTGACCAACAGAAGTCAGTGCCAACACAATGACCTAGAGTCTATCTTTGCTATGCACTCTGTGTGAGGTCCCACTGGAATGCAGATGAAAGTTTTGTTTTTTAGGACATTCAGAGATGCATGGGCATGAGGAGAAGGGGGATAGGACACCTGGGACAATGGCAGAACTCAAGGCTGACTTTAGTAGAGCAATATAGAGTAGTGCTAGTGAACCAGGCAAGACATGTGGATCAAGTTCATAAATTAAGCTGGATGTGGTAGCGCATGCCTGTAATCCCTGCGGGTCAGGAGGAATTACCAAAAAAAAAAAAAAAAAAATTCAAAATGTAATATTACCATTAGGGTAAAGGGGTTAAAGGGGCCTGGCAATTGACCATAATAATTCTGAATGGTTTGTTCTGGGAAAGCTTATGGCAGTACTGAATTTTATACTGAGTCCTGAAAATTGAGTGGATAGTGAGTGGGAACTAGAGGCAGTTAAAGGAAAAAGAGAAGGGACCAAAGATTCGGAATAGATCAGGATTCATGTCTAGTGTAGTTTGGTTGTTGAATGTCTCCCAGAGGCCCAGGTGTTAAAGGCTTGGTCCCAAGGTAGTGCTATTGGAATGCAGTGGAACTTTTAGGTGGGGCCTGGGGAAGGTTCTTGGTCCATTCTTGAAGAAATAATGAAACCTCCACTTCTTCCTCTTTCCCTTTTGCTTCCTGGCCACTAGGTGAGCAGTTTGCTCTACCACATGCTCCTTGCCATTGCCATCTGGCACTGCCATCAGAGGCCTTGAGCAATGGGTCTGCATTGTTGGATTGGAAACTCCAAAATGCTGAGCCAAAACAAATATTTTCTCTTTATAAGTTAATTATCTCAGACATTTTGTTATAATACTGAAAGCTGACTAATACAACATCCCAATCTTAAGTTTTCTTGCAAAGCTATAGTTGTTATGACCACATAGTATTAGCACAGGGATTGATGGAGAGCAGGATAAAGAGCCAGAAATAAACTCTTTGAATTTTCTGGAATTCTGACAGAGGTGGTTCTTTAGATTTGCCCAGTTTTGGTGTGAAGACAGCTGGTAATATACATGGAAATAAAATAAAGTTGAATATTGGATCCTGACTTCATACCATGAACATGAAGTTAGGTAAAGACCTTAATAAGGAAAGCAAAACATTTTTTAAGAATAAAATGTCATGAATTAAGTTAGATAGGATTTTTCAATACTGAGAAAATTACTTGGATAGAGAATTCACAGAATAGGAATACAAATCACCAATCAATGTACGAACAGAAGTTGACCCCTTATTATTAGGGAAATTCAAAGTAGACTGTAGTGAGCTAGAGTTTCTCACTCAAGATGTTAGCAAATATTCGAAAATATGACAATTTCAAGTATTGGCAAGAATGTAGATATGGAACTCTCATATCTTGTTAATGAGAGTATAAATTGGTACTTCTCTCATTTTGGAGAGAGAAATTTGAAATTTTCTAGAAAAATTGAAGATGTACAGTTTCTTTATTCCTGCAGTTCTTCTGGTAAGTATTTTTCCTACATTATCATAGGGAGGTCAAGGGATCTGTATATGAATCAATCATGATGCAAAACTGGAACTAACCCACAAATCTATCAAAGCAATTGAGTAAATTGTGAAGTGGTCCTACGGTAGAGCAATATGGAGCAGGGCTAGTGAACCAGGCAGGACACGTGGATCAAGTTCATAAATTAAGTTGGGTATGATGGTGCATGTCTGTAATCCCTGTGGCTCAGGAGGCTGAGACAAGAGGATCTCAAGTTCAAAGCCAGCCTCAGCAACAGCGAGACACTAAGCAACTCAGTGAGACCCTGTCTCTAAATAAAATATAAAATAGGGCTGGGGATGTGGTTCAGTGGTCGAGTGCCCCTGAGTTTAAACACAAGTACCCTGACCACCCCCCCCCCCCAACAAAGTTCATAAATTAAGTGTAGAGGAAACATCTGGTGGGAGAGGTTTGCATAGAAAGAACAAGAAAATAAATCAACGGGAAGACAGTCAGGGCTGTGCTTTGTAGGAAATCTTTTTGAGGCCATCATGTTCATAGTGTGATCTCAGTAGGCTTTTTTTTAAAAATCCCTATCTCTTTAGCACCTACTGGCATATAATAAATACTCAATAATGTAATTTAAATGGAGGAATAATGACAATAATTAAGTCTATTTTTTTTTTTTTTGTAGAAAGATGCACACAGTGGATATAGTGTGTTCTTTGGGGCTGGCCTCATTGCATTTGCTTCCAGACAACTTTATTTCTCACTCTGGTTCTTCCCAGAGTACTCACTGGCTCTGTTCTGACTACATTCCTGGGATTTGACTCTTCTCTCTTGTATTTAAAATATCTGCTGTCCACTTTTTTAGAGCTTGCCCTACATATCTCTTCATTTGGCTGTTCCTTTGTATCCTATACAATATAACTTGTAAGTGTAAATATCAAGCTTTCCTGAGTTGTTTCAGTGCATTATAGAATCTGAGGACATTGTGGGAAGTCCTGAATTACAAGCCAGGTAGTGGGAAGTGCTTGGAGACACCTGGAACTCAGAGTTGGTGTCTGAAGTAGATAGTCTCGTCTCCCTGAGCCTTTAGCCTAATGGGTCTTGTAGAACTCTGGGCAGTTGGCTTCAGAATTGAATTGAATTGTAGGACACCCAGTTAGTGTTGGAGAATTGGTGTTGGGAATGCATCAAGGTTAAGTAATCTCTCAGTGAATCCATCAGTGTACATATATTTATTTAGTAAATGATATAGTAGGAGAATCTACCAGGCACTGTGGAACATAATAGGAGTACTAATAATATAACAATGACAATGACCGTAACAAACTTTGTCTAGAGAATTACACAGAGGGCTTTCACACATTTTGACCCTTTCCATCCTAATACCAAAATTGGAATGTTACAGTTTATGAAATTTACAGAACCAGCAAGTGATAGTTTATTTCATGCATAAATTGCATTGCGAATGTCTCCTTTCTTAGGAAAGGGTAGTCTTACAGGACCTCCCTGATCCCACTCCAGGAGCTTCATAGTTATAGGATGCCTGAGGTCTCCTATAATCAGATATTGCTGTCACACAATATCTAGTCTTGTCATCACCTCACAAATTGTCCCTTCTGGATCCTTTGTGCATTTGGTGGTTTTCAATTTTTCTGTTCTTATGGTGCCTATTATTACTAGGGCCACAATCTGAGTGGGTCAGGTGCTCAGGAACCCTTTCAAAGGCCTCATAAAGGCAAGAGAGAATCCCTTCAGCAGGAATTAAATCATAGCTTTTTTATTTTTATCAGATACTTGCTATCATTTCCCCCCTCCTTTTGCTGCCATGAAAATTAAGAAAGTAGGAATCCAATTACAAAGGCAAGATAAAAAGGAAAGATAGTAAAACATTTTAATTGGATGGTAGAGACGCTGGATCAGCTGCCTGCTCTGTGCTCTGTCACAGCAGGGCCACCGGGGTCACAGGAGGCAGGTAACACAAGGGAAACAGGTCCACAGGAGCGTCCCCGTCAATAAAGGGACCATCCAGGAGTACCCTCAGCCCCTAGCATTACTAATTACCTTTAAACAGCTTGAACCAACACACCAATAGGCAGAATGCTGCCCAAATTAAAAAGACCCAGTGCAGCTGGCATGGCAGCACATGCCTGTAATCCCAGTGGCTTGGGAAGCTGAGACAGGAGGATCGCCAGTTCAAAGTCATCCTCAGCAACTTAGCGAGGCCTTAGGCAACTCAGTGAGAACCTGTCTCTAAATAAAACACAAAATAGGGCTGGGGATGTGGCTCAGTGATTGAGTGTCCCTGGGTTCAATCCCTGGTACTCCCCCCACAAAAAAATTAAAAAAATAAAAGACCCAACTCCTCTGCAAGGCTCATTTCAAATGTAAATTCTTATAGAAGGAATAGAGCTTCTATTAAGCAAACTTCAAAAAATGGAGGCAGCTTTGGGAGGCCTCTCTTGGAATTGGATCAGGGCTTTACTTATGAAGATCAAATTCACACAAGGGTTTTCAGTAGAACTAAAGGAAAATACCTAGTAGCACTCACCTGGTAGGAGGACAAAGTCAAATTATGGTTGAGGTCACTATTGAGGCTGTCCAGATTTAGGTTCTGTGTCTAATTTTCTGACCCCTGGTTACAGCCATATGGAGCAACTCATCAGGGTTTCAGAGCACAGGGACAATGGCTCTGGGTTTGTGACTCAGTTGAAAAAGAAAGACTGATGAAAGGCCCGATTTAATAGCAAATATTCAATGCAGGAAGGTTGGAAGACCTGGAGGGTCCTGCTCTACAACTAGTTTCACATATAGAAGTGAGTCTGGAAGTCCTGTGTTGGCCCCCAAGGACAATGCTTGGGTTTCAGAAGATCCCCAGTCACTGAAATGCATTGTCATGGGAGGGTCTCTGAAACCACGGTCCAATCCTGATAGCTTTGTGATCCTCAGTTCATCACCAAGTTCTGCCCAGTTTATCTCCTAAATATGTGTTGAATAATTGTGTCTCTCCATTCTAATCAGCAAGATTCTGCCGCAAACACTCAACATCTTTCAGCAAAACATTAGCAATAATCTCTTGGACTCCTTGTATCCACTCTGGTTGCTCTCGAAAGTTTCATTTCAGCCAAAGCAACTCCTTATGAGGTAAATCAGACTTTGCTCCCACCTTTGCTCTCAATTAAAATTCGATAGGACCAAACGTAAACTGGCCCATGGTCTGTTTCTGACCCTGCCTTTGAACTACAATCTCTTCACTCTCCACCCAGCTATAGAGACCTGTTGTCTCTCTCATTTCAGGAGAGCCCCCTGCTATTTCTGCTCCCCAGTACTCTTCCTTTACCTCTCTTCTGATTTATTACACTGCAGCTTATGCCTCTTTTGTCCAGAAAAATCTTCTCTGGTCATCCTAGCCTCAGAGTGCCAGCTGCTCTCCTAGCTGCATTCATATTTTTTTGGAGTGTTTTAGTTAACAGAGCTGATTTGCATTATTCATGGAAGATCCGCACTATAAAGTTGCCACAAACTCTGAATTAGGGAATATGGAACTGTTAGTCCTAGGGAAAGGTATGGTTCATTTCCTAAGCAAGCCTCTGGTCATAATAATTTCATCGACCAATCAATATATAGCCTTGGTTTATGTGGGCTTCTGGTTAAAGATGCCTAATTGAATATATATTGTTAATTCATTAACATTGACCTCATGGCTAACAGCACTATCACTCCAGCCTGAAGGAAGCTTATCTAGTAGGTATTTTCTTTGGAAGGCCTATCAGAGTCTTCTTGTAATTAGAAACATGAGACTGCACTTCAGCTGTATGCTTGGGCCTAGTTGAAAGGGTGAATTCGCCAACGAAATGCACAGAAATGAAAAAAAAATGTGACCCTGAGGAGACCATAAGAAGTCACTTGTTGACAACGTGAAAGCTGAAACAATAGACAGTGTTGTGTTGTTTGACCTGAGCTGGGAACCTGAGCATCAGACAACTCCAATTTTTTCACACTCTGTGCATGTCTGCAAATGGGGTTCTAAATACATTTTAGTGAGCAGGCAAATTCACAAATGTGGAATTGGCAAATCATAAGGATCAAGTCTATTTTAATCCTCCACTGATAAGAGGGTTGTTGGGGTTTTGCTTTACATTTGATCCATAGCACCTAATAATGCCTGGAAACTGAAAGAGGCCTAATGAATACCTGTGCAGTGAAAGAGCAAAGGCAAGGGATGCCTGAGACTATTTTGAAACTAAAACAATAATCTTGGTTTGTTGTCTATTCATTTTAGGAAATAATCCAAACCCTTCCACAACAACCTTGTGGTCTCTGTTGGAAGGGAAATTCTGGGATGGATAATAAGGATTATTACTAGGACATCTATTATAATATTCTTCAGGCTCAGCTACAATGTTGTATGGGACTGTCTCCTCTGAGTTCTAATCATTTGCTGGTCACTTGAGTTCATAGCATGGGCCACTCCTTGGGTCACCAGTAGTCACGAATAGTTTCACCCATATCCATACTGTGATATTCCCAAAGTGATACCACATAAATTGCCAAAGCATTTAGTACTGTCTGAATCTTAAGATAATTATCCAAGTTCACATTAGCAAAATAGTGAGGGAGGTGGTTTCTACTCTGTCATATAATTGTTCATGGCCAAGTCAAAATTGGGGAATACAGAATATGTTTAAGATATGCAGAGAAAGGTAGGATTCCAGGTTGGCTCCAGATCAAAAAATCTAAGATAATCAAGGTATAGTCCCAGGAAGTTCCCCTCCCAGGTAGCACCTCTGACCTGCCAGGTCACACAGAGCAATCTTTGCTGTGTCCTGATGAGACAGAGCAGAGTCTGTACTCTAGTGTCTGATGGATGACTCTTCAGAGACACAGCTTCATCAGGTCTTCTCCATGTTTCCTCTAGGGACCATAGCTAGGCCGACTGCATGACTTAGTTTGCCTGGAACAGAGCCAGTTTTCAATTGTCGTCCTGTGTTATTATTAACAATGTCTCCTGTTACTCTCTAAAGTATCACTCTTTGAACAATAAATTACATAGTCATCCCATCCATTGGCTACCCTAGCAAACCCGTTCATCCTGGAATCTAACACGTCACCAGTCTGCCAAAAACCCACCTATGCAACATGCAGCCTATTCTCTCCTTTCTTCCCATCATCTATTGTTCAGATGATGGGCCTTTCATTGTCTACAACCTATATTATCCTCATCTTCATCTGGTTACATTATTCCTGATTTCAAAATGCACTGGCATGGACATCATAGTGTGTGTGCGCGCGTGCGCGTGCATGCTGTGTTTATTTTAGTCTATATTCTAGAGGCAAATGGTGAAAGTAGTTAGCCAGCATTTGAAAGACCTTAATCAGAAACCATAACTCCAGAGGCACCTACTGCAGGCTTTCCACTGTCATTCTGCTTAGGACCAGTGGCTTTACTAATTAAACGATGTTAGAAACCATTTCTTCATTGATGCCTACAATTGTGAGTTTAGTTTGCAGTATACTACTGGCATGGAAAGAAGGTCTAAGAATCTAGTAACAGGGATTTTTTTTTTCCTTCACTTTGGGATAATGTCCCTAGGGCTTAAGTCAAATGGGCCCTGTGTCTTCATGTCAGGCTAGAGGATTATGGAATCCTGCCACGAGAATACCACTACATCTGCTTCAGTGCAGGTTTCCATTGAAGAATAGTGGGACGGGACCCGGGTTGCTTACAGCTCATTGTGTGATTAGCTGCTGGCTAACCAACTGTGTGTGCATGGCAGAATAGAGTACTACCTAGAAGCCTGGTCTCCTGGCAAATTACAACCTGGAAGAAAATTAGTAGGGAGATATACCTATAGCCCTCTCCTACTTCTAACTTGGGAGGCTACCACTACCTACTAAAAATAACTCAATAATTGGCAGGGATCAATCTGAAAAGAGTTCTGTGCCCTTTGCCTGTTCTCATCTACCTGATTATGTCTTCTTTGTATCCCCCTCCCTGTCCCCATTCGATCCCATCCTTCTCAGTCCAGTTCAAGTGGTTCTCATAGTCAAATATCATGCTTATTACTTCAAGTCCTGTTGGATTCCTTTTCTGAGCATCCATACAACCTAGTATACGGTTATATAGTCTAAGGAATTTTTTTTCTTCTCTAAATAATTTTGTATAAATACTTTTAAAAACCAGGGCTGTTTACATCCCAAGTATAAATATCCTCTTTCCTTGGATGTACTTTAAAGGTCAACACATATTACATGCTTAGTAAATGCTTGCTGGCCAATCAACTGATTGAAGGACCTGACTCTTGAGTTTCCATGTATTTGGATTGTACAACCAAGTAGAGTCCAGCTGATGGGGGAGGCTGAAATCTGCACTTCTGGACTGTGGGTTTAAATTTAGTGGTGGGGGACACTGGGAGCCATCATAGGCAGTTATTGTTACATTTCCATGTGAAATATGGGGCCAAAGGAATAGTCTCAGAACATCTGTCTAGGGCCGGAGGCCAACACACATCCTCCAGATGTTACTCAGGGATCTATAAATGCACTTTTCCTTCTCTGTTGGCAATGAGGTAACAGAGGGAAGGAGGCAAGATCCAGGGGGAAAACTGATGAAATAAAAGAGACATTATAAGGCACACCTTCCGAGAGTAGTCGATTTATAGGTTCTGAATATTGCGCCATAAATATCAGCATCTTGGAATCTCGGAGTGAGAAAGGGCCCTTAGAGATCATCTGGCTCAGCCTCCTGCCCAATACAGGGTTATTAACTATGGCAGGCTGATGTTAATAGGGGGGTCCCTGCTGCTGCCCCTGGAAAGCTCCATTCTCCCCGGCTCTCTCCCTCACCTTTTATACTCAGTTAGGTTACTTCCCAAATGACATTTTCCTGGTTCAAATACCTTTTTGTTTTCTTTTAAATACACTTCTTTTAAATCTGTTTTTCTTACAAATAAGGCAACAGAGGAACAGGCGGTCCAGGTGGTATATGATGTATCTCCTCCGCTACCCCTCACTTTCCTAATTAATTGGTTCATTTTCAAAGCTAAAGCTGGCAGAGCCTTGCTCCTTTAGGGTCTCTTTGCCCCTGCCAAAACCAGCCATGTTTAAAAAAAACAACAAAACTATTTTATGACCAGATTTCCCAAAGTTACAACCTGTCTCATTCCAACCAGCTTGGCAAGAAGGAGGCCAAAACACGGATTAAGCCATTTTCTCCTCGTTATCGCCCCATTAAGCCTGCAAAGATGCTATGGAAGCCCAGAGCTTCATCTACCTGTCCAGGCCAGAGAACCAGCAAGAGTTTAGCACCTTCCTCTGAGAGAAGCCATTTACCCAGTTAGTCAGGAACGGCTCCTCCTCTCCTGGCTGGAAGAAGAAACCCCTTGAGTGAAGTATAGCAAAACCTTGGCTGCTCAGAATCCTGTGGAAGGAATCATCTGGCATGCCAGGTTTTCCAGGTAGTTTAAGATGCCTTCTTTTGGCTTGAAAATTCAAAATAATTCTAAATATTTGGGAAGAAATATCCTCATTGCCATATATTCTAAAATATAGAATGTCTACCCCAAATTGATCTTTCCTTGCTTATGGGAAGCCATTTTCATTGACCAAAGTTCTACTGGCTTAAATGAATGAATGACATGAGACTTGCAAAATAGGAGGTGTGATACCCAGAATGAAAAATGCTTTGCATTCTTCTGTCTGAATATAGTCATTCTTATTATTCCCTTTTCTACTCTAATTAATGACTTTGCTTTTAGTATGATGTCCCCCCAAAAGAATGTCTCATTTATACACAGGATTTAGATGGATCTCAAAATAATTATGGTGAACAAAAGAAGCAAGACCAAGAAAAAAACTGAATGGTGGGAGAGGGAAATCATAGGATCTATACTGTGTGGTTTCATTTATATAAAACTCTAGAGAATGCAAAGTCATCTGTAGTGACCGGAAGCAGGTTGGCAGTTGCCTGGAGTGGAGAGTAGGGGAGGAAAGGAGGGAGGACAGGAAGGAGAGATTACCAAGGGCACAGGTAACTTGGGGGAGGTGGGTATGTTCACTATTTTGATTGTGATAATGTTCTCAAGGATGTATGCATTTGTCAAAACTTAAGTTGCATATTTTAAATAAGTGGCTCTTATTTATCGTCATTATACCTCCATAAAGTTCCCTAAATACACACAGACATAAAGACAATACATTTATTCACTCCCATGGAAGCACTTGTGGGAGTAGAGGTGGAGGAAGGGAGGCAAATCCCAGGGCTTTCCAAGCATCCCTTCTCAGCTAGGGTGAAGGCAGCGAACCTGCTCCATGGTAAGGGGAGCCCAGCATAAGACTGAGAGTCCTGAGTCACTCTCCCTGTTCACTGAATGCAAATGCAAATGTCACAGGTATGACTCAGGCACTAATCATGACAGCCCCATGAGATGAAGGCACAAAGTGGGTTTTGGTTTATTTGTGGTACCTGTTTATAGATGAAAGAAAAGACAGATCAAGGTAAAGTGAGTTCTGAATGTGAGGGGTCATTTAAAAGGGGCATCCAAAGGATGCTTTCCAAACTTCTATGACTTTAAAAACCAAGACAGATGCACAGAGATAAATACATTTATTTGATATGGTGACAACATACTTAAGGAATTTATCTTTTATTCTTCAGTAAGCATAATGGGAATTTGGCAACTGTGACTATCGTGGAAGTTGGTAGAAATTGAAAGGGAAAGAGAGAGAGAAAAAGAGGGAGAATATCTTGGTGCAGTCTTCATGGACAAAGAATATGTGGCGACCGCTTGCCCATCTCCAAATTTCTCCTGCCCCCTAGCTCTACTGCTGCTGTCTAAATGGCCTTAACAGAGCAGCAACAGGAAATTCTCATCTAATAGGCCAAATAGAATGCAACTGCCCTTTGGATTCCTAACATGCAAACTTATACTTACAACAAAAGGCAATGCCTGATTCAATTTTTATATTATCTCTTCCAGTATGTCACCGATGACCGATTCTGAACCAAACATTTCAGCATTGATCACACCTCAAAGCACAAAAGCAAGGTGGGCCACATGGAATAAAAAGCATTGCAAATGAAAAGTAGTCCCTTTACCCTTAGATTATTTGTTTTTGTAAGAAAAAATTGAGACTAATGTCAGGACCTGTTAGGTATCTTTGTAGTGGATTGTATACCACTAGGTGCAATAAACTATAAATAGTTCTCATTTTATACCTGGGTTCAGTTAATCTCAACAGACACTTTATTAAGTTAAACAACCATTACAAATATTATATTAATAGGCATAGATGTTGGGTGGGCTTAGTACATAGTTCAGTACCTGGCACCCAATAAACACTTATTACATTAATGAATAGAGTCAAGATCCTGTTGCCCACGATAAGTACAATGAGTCATACATAACCCTGCTGTTCCTTTTTGACAAGGTGTGTTAAGAGCTGGTGGGTTATGGGCTGCATAAGCTGCTTGAGACATGGAGCAGAATTGGTACCCTCCAAGCTTCTCATTATGTCCTAGAGCAAGATGGTGCTCCTCCTGAGTGCTCAACAAAGATTGATGGATTAAGTGAATATAATTTACAAACTTCACAATTTTTCTCAAGACAAATTCTAGGACAATGTATACTTTAAAATATAAATTACACCACCATTATTAAACAAATGGCATTATATCATGCTTTAGATTTCAAAAAAATAGCCCCTCCATGCATTATGCCTCATTCCTGAATTACCTCCCTCCTGTGTTCATGAGACCCACATACTGACTCTAAGAGATGGTCACTCACTGGCTCTATTGCATTATGTAGCTACTACTATAAATAAGGATTTTTTTTTTGCCTATCTAAATATTTTCATCTCTCAGTTCCAGACCACTCTCCCTGATCCTCTCAGAAGGGAAATAATTTCTTCTGTCAATGGATATGATTCTCCGGAAGATATTGATGCATTTGGGAGTATAATTTGGCTGAGGAAGGAGATAACCTGAAACCACAAGCTGCCCTAAACACTCTATTATTAACAAAGAGGAAAAAAGCTGAATTGAGTTGGAGAAAAGGCTTGCTGAATGATAAATTGCCAGACCCTGTGTAGCTTAGGAGGTTTCAGCCCATTCACCCCCAGCTGCATTTTTATGAATTCTTGAGGAAAGAACTTGGAAATGGAAAGTCAGGATCTGAATGGCTGCTTTTGCTCCCCAAGGTGGACTGAGCCTTGAGAAGCACAGCTGGGAAATTCGCTGTGCACATGTCTCTAGGCCAGAGACTTCATGCTATTCTGCTGTTCCCCTCATGCAAAATTGTATCATCCGAATGGCTGCCAGTACTTGTACTGCAGTTTAAGCTGTGGTTTTAGCTTAGAAATTATAATTCCAGAAATTTCTCTTGACACCAGAATGGCAGTTATCAATCTGGGTGATTCTTTTGACTCAACTTTGCAAGTTTTTATATTTCTTTGGGTTTTTGGTTCTGTGTGCACTTGTCTTATTTCTTCCTTCATATCATCTAACTTTGAAAGAAGTTTCTGCAGCATCTACCTAGGTCCTTGATTATTCATAGGCCCTTATTGCATATTTGAACAGATTGATGGCCCAAGATAAATCTAGCAGGATGAAAGCAGAAAAATCCACCATAGTAGTTGATTGAAATGTTATAGCCTCCCTTAGCTTTGTAGAAGTTTAAGAGGAGATGTGAGAGTGGACACAGGTTTCAAAGGGGCCAGGATTTATCCTCCATATAATGACATTTTCCTGATGTACACAGCGGTCATCCATGGGTAGAGATGATGCTTCTTGTTATTAATTCCACCCATGGTCTGTACAGTTAAAGGTCCAAATATAGCCTAAACCCCAATAATCAGAAGAGATTACTTCATAGTTATAGGTAAAGGATATGATGCCAAGGATGTGCTTTGAAATAATCCAGAAATACGTATTTTGTTTTTGTGTTTTTGATGGAGGGAAATAGATGAAGCAACAGTACTAGAATGTGAATATCACTCAAGGTGAATGGGGGTGCCTGGAGGTATCTGACCATAATTTTTGTGTATATATGAAATATCAGATCATTAAAAAATTAGGTAAAAAAAGAGAAAGCTAATTCTTCATCACCTTTAGAAACTGAGGAAAGAGGACTTTTTTTGTTTGTCAGAATTTTTATGTAAATTTCAAAATAATTTTGTATCTGTATGAGAGAATGCTATAGGAGATGTTACTTTAGGCTTTACTTCCAAAATCTGAAGACAAAGGGAGTTGGGTGTCTGTATTTTCTAAAGTGGCTGCCTAAACAAATATGCTGTGCTTGCTAGGAAGATGGCTGTTCTTGGTTGAATTGTCTCCTTACCCCTGTACTGCCCCAAAATTTTACGTATATATGTATATAAAACACACACACACACACACACACACACACACACACACTGATTTCAGCTGCCTGAGAGTATGACTTTATTTGTAAATAAATGCTTTGCAGATGTCATCAAGTTAAGATGCATTCATACTGGTTTAGGGTGAAACCTAAATTCAATAGCTGGTGTCCTTATAAGAAAAGGAGAGGACCCACAGAGATTCATGAAAAGGGAAGTTTGTCATATGAAGACAAAAGAGAGACAAGTATGATTCATTGACAAGCTGAGGAACATCATGATTGCTAGCAACCATCAGAAGCCAGAGAGTCAGGGACTAGATTGTCCGTCAGAGAATCTTGATTCAGACTGCCAGCCTCCAGAACTGAAAGGAAATTTCTAATATTCTAAGGTGCCCAGTTTGTAGTAATTATTATGACAGCTCTGGGAATCTAATGCAGTGGCCACACCTTGATTCTTCTGTCCTTCTGTGACCAGATAGGATGGGACTTTGGAGAAAGAAGGCTGGGGAGAATTGATTTTTCTCATTGAGATTCTCCCAAGAGGAGCAGGTATGAGGGTAAATATGGAAAACAGGTTGTGGCTCCCACTTTCTCCAGAGCTCAGGTGGGGTAGGGTTAAACATTTTATTGAACATTCAAATGCCTGAAAATCAATCAAGTCCCCCCTCCCCCCCCCCCTTTTTTTTTTGTACCAGGAATTGAACCCAGGAACACTTAACCACTGAGCCACATCCTGGCCATTTTTTTATATTTTATTTAGAGACAGGGTCTCACTGTATTGCTTAGGGCCTTACTACATTGCTGAGCCTGGCCTTGAACTCATGCTCCTCCTGCCTCAGCCTCCCAAGCCACTGGGATTTCAGGTGTGCATCACTGTATCTAGTTTAAATCACTTTTTGATATCTAAAAGTGTCTTGGAAAATTATTAACTTTGAGATATCAACAAAGATGGAGCAAGCCAGTGACAGGAGGAATTAATTTGTTTCCTGCTTTCACCCTACTTGGTTCAACTGTCCAATAATCCAATTACATTTGCTAGTTTTAACTAAAATTTTACCTACTCTGCCTCATGGTAAAGTATGTGCCATGTTTCTAGTTATGTCATCCAAGTGTGGAACAGAATTTTGGGTACAGAAATATCTATCAATAAATTGAGTCACTTCTCTCTTTTCTTTTTTTTTCTTTTCAAAATTTTATTTTTTTTTTATTTATTTTTTTAAATTTTTTATTGTTGGCTGTTCAAAACATTACATAGTACTTGATATATCATATTTCACAATGTGATTCAAGTGGGTTATGAGCTCCCATTTTTACCCCATATACAGATTGCAGAATCACATCAGTTACACATCCATTGATTTACATATTGCCATACTAGTGTCTGCTGTATTGTGCTGCCTTTCCTATCCTCTACTATCCCCCCTCCCCTCCCCTCCCCTCCCCTCCCCTCTTCTCTCTCTGCCCCCTCTACTGACATTCGTTTGTCCCCCTTGTATTATTTTTCCCCTTCCCCTCACTTCCTCTTGTATGTACTTTTGTATAACTCTGAGGGTCTCCTTCCATTTCCATGCATTTTCCCTTCTCTCTCCCTTTCCCTCCCACCTCTCATCCCTGTTTAATGTTAATCTTCTTCTCATGCTCTTCGACCCTACTCTGTTCTTAGTTACTCTCCTTATATCAAAGAAGACATTTGGCATTTGTTTTTTAGGGATTGGCTAGCTTCACTTAGCATAATCTGCTCTAATGCCATCCATTTCCCTGTAAATTCTATGATTTTGTCATTTTTTAATGCAGAGTAATACTCCATTGTGTATAAATGCCACATTTTTTTTATCCATTCATCCATTGAAGGGCATCTAGGTTGGTTCCACAGTCTAGCTATTGTGAATTGTGCTGCTATGAACATCGATGTAGCAGTGTCCCTGTAGCATGCTCTATTTAGGTCTTTAGGGAATAGACCGAGAAGGGGAATAGCTGGGTCAAATGGTGGCTCCATTCCCAGCTTTCCAAGAAATCTCCATACTGCTTTCCAAATTGGCTGCACCAATTTGCAGTCCCACCAGCAATGTACAAGTGTACCCTTTTCCCCACATCCTCGCCAGCACTTGTTGTTGTTTGACTTCATAATGGCTGCCAATCTAACTGGAGTGAGATGGTATCTTAGGGTGGTTTTGATTTGCATTTCTCTGACTGCTAGAGATGGTGAGCATTTTTTCATGTACTTGTTGATTGATTGTATGTCCTCCTCTGAGAAGTGTCTGTTCAGGTCCTTGGCCCATTTGTTGATTGGGTTGTTTGTTCTCTTATTGTCTAATTTTTTGAGTTCTTTGTATACTCTGGATATTAGGGCTCTATCTGAAGTGTGAGGAGTAAAGATTTGTTCCCAGGGTGTAGGCTCTCTATTTACCTCTCTTATTGTATCTTTTGCTGAGAAAAAACTTTTTAGTTTGAGTAAGTCCCATTTGTTGATTCTAGTTATTAACTTTTGTGCTATGGGTGTCCTATTGAGGAATTTGGAGCCCGACCCCACAGTATGTAGATCGTAGCCAACTTTTTCTTCTATCAGACGGCGTGTCTCTGATTTGATATCAAGCTCCTTGATCCATTTTGAATTAACTTTTGTGCATGGTGAGAGAAAGGGATTCAGTTTCATTTTGTTGCATATGGATTTCCAGTTTTCCCAGCACCATTTGTTGAAGATGCTATCCTTCCTCCATTGCATGCTTTTAGACCCTTTATCAAATATAAGATAGTTGTAGTTTTGTGGATTGGTTTCTGTGTCCTCTATTCTGTACCATTGGTCCACCCGCCTGTTTTGGTACCAGTACCATGCTGTTTTTGTTACTATTGCTCTGTAATATAGTTTGAAGTCTGGTATCGCTATACCGCCTGATTCACACTTCCTGCTTAGCATTGTTTTTGCTATTCTGGGTCTTTTATTTTTCCATATGAATTTCATGATTGCTTTCTCTATTTCTACAAGAAATGCCGTTGGGATTTTGATTGGCATTGCATTAAACCTATAGAGAACTTTTGGTAATATCGCCATTTTGATGATGTTAGTTCTGCCTATCCATGAACAGGGTATATTTTTCCATCTTCTAAGATCTTCTTCTATTTCTCTCTTTAGGGTTCTGTAGTTTTCATTGTATAAGTCTTTCACCTCTTTTGTTAGGTTGATTCCCAAGTATTTTATTGTTTTTGAAGATATTGTGAATGGAGTGGTTGTCCTCATTTCCATTTCAGAGGATTTGTTGCTGATATACAGGAATGCCTTTGATTTATGCGTGTTGATTTTATATCCTGCCACTTTGCTGAATTCATTTATTAGCTCTAATAGTTTCTTTGTAGACCCTTTTGGGTCTGCTAGGTATAGAATCATGTCATCTGCAAATAGTGATAATTTAAGTTCTTCTTTTCCTATTTTGATGCCTTTAATTTCTTTCGTCTGTCTAATTGCTCTGGCCAGTGTTTCGAGAACTATGTTGAACAGAAGTGGTGAGAGAGGGCATCCCTGTCTTGTTCCAGATTTTAGAGGGAATGCCTTCAATTTTTCTCCATTCAGAATGATGCTAGCCTGAGGCTTAGCATAGATTGCTTTTACAATATTGAGGTATGTTCCTGTTATCCCTAGTTTTTCTAGAGTTTTGAACATAAAGGGATGCTGTACTTTGTCGAATGCTTTTTCCGCATCTATCGAGATGATCATATGGTTCTTATTTTTAAGTCTATTGATGTGGTGAATAACATTTATTGATTTCCGTATATTGAACCAGCCTTGCATCCCAGGGATGAATCCTACTTGATCATGGTGCACAATTTTTTTGATATGTTTTTGTATCCGAGTGGCCAGAATTTTATTGAGGATTTTTGCATCTAGGTTCATTAGAGATATTGGTCTGTAGTTTTCTTTCTTTGAAGTGTCTTTGTCTGGTTTAGGTATCAGGGTGATATTGGCCTCGTAGAATGAATTTGGAAGTTCTCCCTCTTTTTCTATTTCCCGAAGTAGCTTGAAAAGTATTGGTATTAGTTCCTCTTTAAAGGTTTTGTAAAACTCTGCTGTATACCCATCCGGTCCTGGGCTTTTCTTAGTTGGTAGTCTTTTGATGGTTTCTTCTATTTCCTCAATTGATATTGGTCTGTTTAGGTTGTCTATATCCTCCTGACTCAATCTGGGCAGATCATATGACTTAAGAAATTTATCTATGCCTTCACTATCTTCTAATTTATTGGAGTATAAGGATTCAAAATAATTTTTGATTATCTTCTGTATTTCTGAAGTGTCTGTTGTGATATTGCCTCTTTCATCCCGTATGTTAGTGATTTGAGTTCTCTCTCTTCTTCTCTTCGCTAGCATGGCTAAGGGTCTGTCGATTTTGTTTATTTTTTCAAAGAACCAACTTTTAGTTTTGTCAATTTTTTCAATTGTTTCTTTTGTTTCGATTTCATTAATTTCAGCTCTGATTTTAATTATTTCTTGCCTTCTACTTCTTTTGCTGTTGTTTTGCTCTTCTTTTTCTAGGATTTTGAGATGAAGTATGAGATCATTTATTTGTTGGTTTTTTCTTTTTTTAAGGAATGAACTCCAAGCAATGAATTTTCCTCTTAGAACTGCTTTCAATGTGTCCCATAGATTCCGATATGTTGTGTCTGTGTTTTCATTAATCTCTAAGAATTTTTTAATTTCCTCCTTGATGTCTTCTATAACCCATTGATCATTCAGTAACCTATTGTTCATTCTCCAAGTGATGTATTCTTTTTCCTTCCTTCTTTTATTGTTGATTTTCAGTTCCATTCCATTATGATCAGATAGGATGCATGGTATTATCTCTACTCCTTTGTATTGTCTAAGAGTTTCCCTGTGACATAATATATGATCTATTTTTGAGAAGGATCCATGTGCTGCTGAGAAAAAAGTGTAACTGCTTGATGTTGGGTGGTATATTCTATATATGTCAATTAAGTCTAGGTTATTAATTGTGTTATTGAGTTCTATAGTTTCCTTATTCAACTTTTGTTTGGAAGATCTGTCCAGTGGTGATAGAGGTGTGTTGAAGTCTCCCATGATTATTGTATGGTGGTCTATTAGACTCTTGAACTTGAGAAGAGTTTGTTTGATGAACATAGCTGCACCATTGTTTGGGGCATATATATTTATGATTGTTATGTCTTGTTGGTGTATGGTTCCCTTGAGCAGTATGTAGTGTCCCTCTTTATCCCTTTTGATTAACTTTGGCTTAAAATCTATTTTATTTGATATGAGTATGGATACTCCTGCTTGTTTCCGAAGTCCATATGAGTGATATGATTTTTCCCAACCTTTCACCTTCAGCCTATGTATGTCTTTTCCTATCAAATGCGTCTCCTGTAGGCAGCATATTGTTGGGTCTTGTTTTGTGATCCATTCTACTAGCCTGTGTCTCTTGATTGGTGAGTTTAAGCCATTAACATTTAGGGTTATTATTGAGATATGGGTTGTTCTTCCAGCCATATTTGTTTATTTATGTTACTAAACATGGTTTGTTTTCCACTTTGATTATTTTCCCCCCTTTAGTGTCCTACCTCCCACTGTTGGTTTTCATTGTTATTTTCCATTTCCTCTTCCTGTAATGTTTTGCCAAGGATGTTTTGAAGAGATGGTTTTCTAGCTGCATATTCTTTTAACTTTTGTTTGTCGTGGAAGGTTTTAATTTCATCTTCCATCCTGAAGCTTAATTTCGCTGGAAACAATTCTTGGTTGGAACCCATTTTCTTTCAGTGTTTGAAATATGTTATTCCAGGATCTTCTAGCTTTCAGAGTCTGTGTTGAAAGATCAGCTGTTATCCTGATTGGCTTACCCCTAAATGTGATCTGCTTCCTTTCTCTTGTAGCTTTTAAAATTCTCTCCTTATTCTGTATGTTGGGCATCTTCATTATAATGTGTCTAGGTGTGGGTCTCTTATGATTTTGCACATTCAGCGTCCTGTAGGCTTCTAGGATTTGGGGTTCTGTCTCATTCTTCAAGTCTGGGAAGTTTTCTCGTATTATTTCATTGAATAGATTGCTCATTCCTTTGGTTTGAAACTCTGTTCCTTCCTGTATCCCAATGACTCTTAAATTTGGTCTCTTGATGTTATCCCATATTTCTTGGATGTTCTGCTCATGGTTTCTTAACAGTCTTGCTGAGCTGTCTATGTTCTTTTCAAGTTGAAATACTTTATCTTCATTGTCTGATGTTCTGTCTTCTAAGTGTTCTACTCTGCTGGTAGTATTCTCAATTGAGTTTTTAAGTTGGCTTATTGCTTCCTGCATTTCTAGGATTTCTGTTTGTTTGTTTTTTATAACCTCTATTTCCCTGTATAGTTGATCTTTTGCTTCTTGGATTTGTTTATGTAATTCATTGTTGAAGTGATCTTTCATTGTCTGATTTTGCTGTCTGATGTCTTCCTTGAGACTCCAGATCATCTGAAGCATGTATATCCTGAATTCTTTATCTGACATTCCATCAGCTGCAGCTATTACCTCTTCTAACGTTGAGTTGACCTGCAATGCTTGTGGTCCTTTCTTTCCTTGTCTCTTCATACTGTTCGCGTTCCTTTCTACTTGGTGAAACTGTTGTGCTATTGAATTTTCCCCCTATATATTTATATTGGTCTTGTATAGTTGCAAAGTCTCCCTCGCAGGCGCGGGCGGCGGCTCTGCCCCTCCTCCAATTGGGGCAATGTGCCTACCACGCCGGCAGGCCGCTGGGCCTGCTCTGCCAGTCGGTAGCAGGTCCGCCGACCTTCCAGGCACGGGCGGCGGCTCTGTCCCTCTGCGGGCCGCTAGGCTTGTTCTGTCGGTGGTCGCAGTTCTGCCTACTTTGCAGGCGCAGGCAGCGGCACTGCCCCTCTGCAGGCCTCTGGGGCTGTACTGCCAGTGGGTCGCAGGTCTGCCTACTTTGCAGGCGTGGGGTGGGGGCGGCTCTACCCTTCCTCAGGCCACTGGGCCTGTTCTGTCTCTCGGTTGCAGGTCTGACCTGTTCTGATAGTGGTCACAGTTCCGACTACCTTGCAGGCGCGGGGGGGAGGGGGCGGCTCTGCCTCTCAGCAGGCCGCTGCTCCTCTTCTGCCGGTGGGTCGCAGGCCCGCCTACCTTGCAGGAGTGATTGGAAGCTCTGTCCCGCCGCGGGCCACTGGGCCTTTTCTGTCGGTGGTCACAGTTCCCCTACCTGGCAGGCGCGGGGGGTGGGGGGCGGCTCTGCCCCTCAGCAGGCCGCTGGGCCTGCTCTGTGTTTGGTCACAGTTCCCTCTACTATGCCGGCGCAGGGGGAGGGGGCGGCTCAGCCTCTCAGCAGGCGGCTGCTCCTCTTCTGCCGGTGGGTCCCAGGCCCACCTACCTTGCAGGAGTGATTGGAAGCTCTGTCCCGCCGCGGGCCACTGGGCCTTTTCTGTCGGTGGTCACCCTTCCCCTACCTGGCAGGCGAGGGGGGTGGGGGGCGGCTCTGCCCCTTAGCCGGCCGCTGGGCCTGCTCTGTGTTTGGTCACAGTTCCCTCTACTATGCCGGCGCAGGGGGAGGGGGCGGGTCAGCCTCTCAGCAGGCGGCTGCTCCTCTTCTGCCGGTGGGTCGCAGGCCCGCCTACCTTGCAGGAGTGATTGGAAGCTCTGTCCCGCCGCGGGCCACTGGGCCTTTTCTGTCGGTGGTCACCCTTCCCCTACCTGGCAGGCGAGGGGGGTGGGGGGCGGCTCTGCCCCTCAGCCGGCCGCTGGGCCTGCTCTCTCTCTCTTTTCTTATGTTCCTTGGGTTTTATGATATATCACACTTCCTTTCAATCATATGCTTTTTGAAAATGCATGAGCATTTCAAGCTCGTGGTATGACGTGTGTATAATTTTATGTGCAATTCAATCACGGAAGTTCAGAAAGTCATAGATTATACCAAATTTTTATCTCAAGAAATGGAGACTCAGAGAGATGGCTTCTCTAGTACTCAGTGGTAATGAGATTCAGGATCTTCTTATTTCAAACTCAACAGTTTCCAGGTCCAACACGAGACTTCCTAATAATGGTAGTCCTTGGTGGTGGGCAAGATCTTAGATGTCTGAGCATGAGTGATAGATGCTGATTCTGGTTGGGAGAGTAAAGACTTGCCTGGCTGCATCATAAGAATGATGTCACATCTGTGTGTAAGGGGATATTTGTGCTCATCCAAGAAGTCCATATCCATGTTCCTGGATCCCACTCAGGGTGAATGCACATCCTATCTTATCTAGTAAATCCCTCACTTCTCAAAGGCTGTGAGTAGTCTTTGAGAATTCTGTGTCCATCCCCCCTCAGACCCTGGCAACCACACACTATCATCTCTCATAAATGCAAATGTTTCTCCAGTTGCCAGTCAGAAGACCATTTGCTCTGAAATGCAGCCTTAAGCCTAGCGATGCATTTTTCCTGGGCTACCTACATATCTGACTGTATAATCTCAAGTCCAGATGACGAGGCTTTAGGGGTGTGGTTAGAAATTCCCCAAAAAAAGTCTCTCCTGATGCAACACAAACCCTCAAGTTACAAGCATGGTCTTGGCCTCACTGGCCCCAGTGACTAAGTTGGTTGTGACACCAGCTCTGTTTGCTTTCATACATTTGGATTCATACATAAGGATTCACCAACCAAGCTGGTTCTGACCCTCATTCAATCATTGAAATCCAAAATTATTTAATTCTTTGAGCCCCAGTTTCCTCATTTGCAGAATGAACCATTTCTCCTTTGCAGAGGTGTTGTAAAGATTAAAGGAGATTAAGTATCTAGAGCACTTGTAATAGCACAGAGTTTAACTCCAACAAATGGCGATCAAGGTAATAACAACAATAATAATAAAATATTCGTATTATATCACAAATCATGGCTTGAAATCTGATCTGCTGTCTCCCCACTTGAGTTTGCCTAAGTTTTCTTTGGCTCCATACAAATTTAATAAACTAAAGTGCATTAGATATTCCATTCTGTCTCCCCTCTTCAAAAAAATATTTATTATTGGTCAAGCACTCTTCTAGCACTGTAGAGATTAAGACTGATTTTTAGACTACTGGGTAACATCACAGTCTTTTGGCTGTGTAACAGAAAAAGAAAAAAAAAACCTTTTCCTATCAGTTCAATGGATGCCTGCTTGGTCCTTAGAAGTTACACCTGTAGTTAATCACCAGCATTGGCCCCTCGTGCCCAAGCATGCTTCCATATGGAAGCTTCATTGGGACAGAGTCTTTTTTACCAGTAGAGGGAATTGTGACTGCAAGTTGGTAGTTATCAGAAGTACTGTTAGGGTGGAGAAAGGGGATCATTGCAGAGGCTTGGGTGTCCTAGCACACACATCTATACCCATCCCCAAGGATTCCCAGGATGAGACTCCTTGAAATAAGCTCCCTCACCATCTTGCATGAAATGTCTAATTGCTTGGTCATTTTCTTCATCACTCTATGCTTCATAACAAAGAAAAAATGCTACCTTGCCAAAGGAAATAGGACATTGGCAATGCCTCCTTAGACCTTGTCAAAGTGCCTTAACTGAGAAAATAAACAAATATATCATCACAACATTTCTTTCCCCCTTACCCTCGCTTGTCTACCTTTTTCTTTCAGTTTGAATGCTCCAGTGGAGTGTAGAAGATTTCACTGTTTTCTCCAGCTCTGGAAAAATCGTTAGGCCCTTCTGCTCGTCGACTTTGGAAACATTTGGAACAAATTATCTCTACTTTTGGAATCTGAATAAAGGAATGTGAGCCTCACTGGAGAAATGTGAAATCTAGGGCGGGATTCGCAAAATGGTTTAAGGTTTGCTTTTGCACACATACTTTTTTTTTGAGTTTGTTTGGGTTTGGAACATATTATGAGAAAAATAACAAGACTTGCAATGTGCTTTCCATAATTCCTTTGCTTTTCATAAAAACCACTCAGCCCCTCACCCAGTGTTCCACCATCACCCCTTGGTAACTCCCACCCTCAGGGTGAAGCATGTGCTTCTTACATAACTGAATCCACCCGTTAGGGCAAAGAAAGAGGAGGCTTTATTGGAGTTTATTCTAGACCCAATCGCAAATTTCATCCTTTTGTTGTGCTACCAACTTCATAATGTCCAGATACCTCTCCAGGCAGATGACATGGCCCCGGAGGGAGTTTCTGAGACTTCAGGAATCTCAATATTCGTTTGTATCATCCAAACCCAGAGCAGCTGCACTGGGCTCAATCTCAGTGCAAATCAGGCCCTGGAAAGTTCTGACAGGGTTGGTTTTGGCTTCTTTTTCCTACTTTTCATGGCTATGTCCATATGCCTGCAATAATAGAATAGAAGGTGACGAGGCTGAGATGACATAGACATCTTATCTGGGCCACTAGCTGCTTCCCCTAGGATGCTCTTCCCAGGTCTCTGGGACCACACCTTTGGGAAGTAAGAACACTAGCCTTCACAGAAGAGGCTGGACTAAAGAGTCAAGGAATTGGCCTGGGAAGAAGGAAGAATGAGGGCAGGGAGCAGAGAGTTCTGTAACCTTTGCTTGAGAAGAAGAGAATCCTTACGGAGCTATAGTTTTTTTTTTTCAACTTAGTCTTTTTGGTTGCTAAGAGTTATGGTGACTACTCCTGCCTAATTTCCTAGATAGTATGTTTCTGAATTCCCTTCAGTTATCCCTACACAAACAGTATCTGTCCAATCATGTCCTCATTTTTAGTTTAGAAAAAAATATGAGCATTATAGTATTTCTATAGTTTATGGGGCCTCATAGAGGTTTCCTGTGAACCCACAAATCTCCATCTTTTCCTTCCCTGACTCTATCCTGCAACTTAGATAAAAATGCATCAAACCCGAACAGTGACATGCTGAAGTACTGAAGAACAATGCATAAACAAAAGGTGGCACCTACACAATTGAATACTATTCAGCTATAAAAAGAAATAAAATTCTAATACAAGCTACAACATAGATGAGTCTTTAGGACATGTGCTAAGTGAAATAATTCGGCCCACAAAGGGACAAATATTGTATAATTATCCTTACATGACATATTTGGAGCAGAGTCTTAGAGACAGAAAGTAGAATAGAGGGGGCTTGCACAAGGAGGCAAGAGGGAATGGAGCTCTTTCATGGGTACAGGGTTTCTATGTGAGATAAAAAAAAAATTCCTGGAGGTGTTTTCCATGATGGCTTAGATTTCGGTGATGGCTTCACAACATTGTACAGATATTTAACACCATTGATCTATATACATAAATGGCGAAAATTGGCAAAAGTGTTAATGTATATTTTACCACAATAAAAAAGTGACTGAGCTATTGATTTGTAGCCCTTCATTATTAGAAAAATAGCACTAAATGCATATTCTTTGAAAATAAAGAAGTAAATTAATTACATTGTAGCTGCTACCAAGTAGATGGAATGGCTTTTTAATAAAAAATATGATGTTTAGAAACTTATTCAATTTAGGGATATTTTGGATAGAACGTGTTCTATTGAGAGATGGAATGGGCAGCACTACATTTTCTCTACTGTCAAATTTTCTAATGAGCATATATAGGTTATGTATGTGTGTGTGTGTGTGTGTGTGTATACACGTGGACATATATACTCAAGTATACATGCTTATGCATATATGTAAACACAAAGTACAGATGTGCATATACATGTATATGTACATCTGTACATATATACATATACAGACATTATTACACATATAATGCATATTATATAGAAGAGAGAAATGAAGCCCTTCTTTGCTGAGATTTGGCTGTTGTAAAGAAGATCAGCTCTCTGTGCTCCTGTTCCCTGCACCTTACCTCCATGTAAGACCCTCTACTAGAATCTAGATGAGAAAGTATGGTATAGAGTTGAGGCCTCAATGAGGATCCTGCACCCTGGCCAGGAATTGAGAGTAGGAAGTTCATAGAGCTTGCTTTTGTGCTGCTTGTCCAACTGTGCCTCGGAAAAACATGCTTAGAAGAAAGATCTGCCTTTGATTTTGCATATTGTGCTTGGGTTTAGGATGCACATGACCAAGAGCTCTACCCTTTCACAGTCATTTGCTTATGAGTAGAATATGACCCTGTGAAGGACTCAGCAATTCCATGAGACCCTCCTCTCTGAGAGGACAAGGGGAATAGAGAAATTACTTACAAAGAATTTGGTTGTCAGAGAGGCAGAGAGGTGGGGGAGAGACACGTTTTTCCTCTCTTCCACTAATTCACGCACACATGGAGTCCTGCCTCTTCTTCACAAGTACTTTCCCACCTATCTTAAGTCATTGATAATATGAACCCACAATTCAATGGAATGTTCCTGTAGTTTAGTAGACAATTAATAGGAGGCATCCCCAAGAGAAAGAGGGAACCACTATTGATAAGGGTCTGAGACCAATCTTAGAACTGAGGGGCAAACCCGTTAAGAACATGCATTTGAGTGGAAAAGTATAGAATAGAAAACTGCGGTGTTTGGAGTTTTACTCACATCAGGTCTATTTTGAACAGAGAATTTCTTATTATTTTTCCTTCTGGATATGAAGAAGCAAAATATGGGCTAAAATATATTGGCAGTTCCCTTTGCAATTCAGAAAAAAATGGTAGGAAAGTGTGAAAGAAGGGCCCTCACTCAGTGTCAGGAGGCTGGGACCTGTCATCACGTGTGAGCTGGTCAAGCGCATTGCTGCTTTCATTGCCAGCTTAATCTAGAGCAGTGCAATAAACCAGGTTGTTTTGGAGTCACCCGGGGTGTTTTCTAAAAAATATTTGTGCCTGAAATCTCACTCCCATTTACTGATTCAGACCCTGTATGTGTGTGCTGGGGTGCAACAAAAAGTTGGGGAGTTAGTAGGGTGACTGGGGGCATAAGTTTAGAAAACAGCAACGTTGGTCAGTTAATATGCATCTGTTGTAGCTGTGTTAGCCTCCACTAATCAAAACTACAGCTAAGGTCACTTTCAGTTCTAGTAGTGTTAAGATTTTATAAATGTGGAGTCTGAATACCTATCAAGGCCTTTAAACATTGCTGTTAAAAGGATCAAATGAGAATATAATGCACAGGATGTCCTAGAATAGAATGCTGTACAGATGTAAGCAATTATCAGGGCTCCCACAGTCCCATGCATTATCCAAGTGGTTCATCAAATATTAACAAAACCCTCTTAGATAAGAAATTGTGCAATGCAAGTCTAAGGAATGGGGTCTGTACTTGGTACTTTTGTTTGAGTCTCTCCTAGGAAAAGGATTTAGCAGTGTAATGATACTTTTGTTTATTTTCTGATAATGTGAATGTATGTAAGTCACAAGAGGACAGCCCCATAAATGTATCTACTTCCCTGCAGAGGAATCAGGGAAAACCAGTTATCTATCTAAAAATCTACCTTTCTCTCCCAAGCTCAGAATCTGCATATCTGTAAGTTTCTGGTCATCCAAAGAAGAATGTGTCCTCGATGTGATCACCATGTTTGCCTAGGAGGCTGAGACCCATCCTGTGTCTTGGCTGCCAGAATGACTCCAGAGGAAGAGTTGTTAGCATGCTGTGAAGGGGGGACATCTTTGCCCGGAATCCTTCATTTCCATTGAGCTAATGAGAGCGCTGTCACCTAAATTTTCATTGTTTTAAGAGCAAGTGGAGGCTGACAGTTTCCTTTCAAGCTTGAATGATGAAGAGAAAACATCCCACGGCCTCATCTGGCTGGCTTGCTGCGAGGTAATGAGCCCTGTGCAGCACCCATCTCTGCTAGACTGGGATGACCTTATGTCTGGTAATGCATCAGGGAGGAGCGGAAAGCGCACCGCGGGTCCTGCCAACATTTCCCCCAGGACGTGTGGAATGTGCCAAACAGTTTAGTAAATAGATCTCGAGTTACCCTGTTGAAACATATTCCAACATATTGCAACAGAGGACGTCTCAATCTAAAGGTCATACTTTACTTTGCAAAGATCCTGTGTGCAGGGGTTTCGAGGTAAGGGGGAGGGCTGGAAGGGGAACATCTTGGAGGTGAGGGTCAGGAGATAAAATATTCGTCATGCTTAAAAACAAATTTCACAACCTTCCTTGACTAATTGCATTCTAGTCTCAGTCCAGACAGGGAATTTTTATTTGCTGCCAGTCTTTGTTCCAAGACTTGCTGGAATTTCTTGGGATAGGGTAACAGACCCCCGGGAGCCGGTGCAGAGGCTGGAAGGGGAGTGGAGCTGTGTCCTGCAAAAGCTGGGAGGGTGTGACACGATGGGGTGAGGCCAGGATGGAGTTCAAAGACTCCAACTTTCCTGAGTCCTTGTTTTCTTTGCTTTTAGAGTCCTGGGGAGAGGAATAAAGGAGGACTTAGAGATGTGAATTTTGCTTAAAATAATTGTTGGAGAGTGCCTGGGTGCAGAGAAGAGTAAAATGATTGAAAAAAAAAACTGGGATCAAAGCTGGTTTTGTGACTACAAAGAATCATTGGCTGCTCCATGATGTGGTTTGAAAAATGCCCAGAAACACAGCCACATCAATGTTTATAGCAGCACAATTCACAATAGCTAAACTGTGGAGCCAACCTAGATGCCCTTAGTAGTTGAATGGATTAAAAAAAGTGGCATATATACAGAATGGAATATTACTCAGCAATAAAAGAGAGTAAAATCATGGCATTTACAGGTAAATGGATGGCGTTGGAGACAATAATGCTAAGTGAAGTCAGCTAATCCCCCAAAATCAAATGCTGAATGTTTTCTCTGATATAAGGTGACTGACCCATAATGGGGTAGGGAGGGAGAGCATGGAAGGAATAGACAAACTCTAGATAGGGCAGAGGGGTGGGAGGGGAAGAGAGGGGGCAGTGGGTTAGCAATGATAGTAGAATGTGATGGACATCATCCTGCAAAGTACATGTATAAAGACATGAATTGGTGTGAACAAACATTATATACAGAGGTATGAAAAATTGTGCTCTATATGTGTAATAATAATTGTAATGTATTCCACTGTCATGTATTTAAAAATAAAATCAGTTAAATATTAAAAAAATAAAATCAGCAAAAAGAAAAGAAAAATACCCAGAAAGAGACATCCTATATCCACGAATATGGCCTCTCAACACAGTGTTCTACTTTGATTCAATGGACACTTGTTGAACAACTCTAATGTTCCTGCTGATTTGGGGTTTGAAACAGTCAATACCTACCTTTGAGATAGGTATATATCCCCTGAACCCACAAAGCACAGTGCTTTTTTGTGCTTTCAAATTATAATGCCTTTTTCACATTCTCCTTTTGCCCTCATTCCCCATTGGCATTAAACTTGAAATCTCCAGTGCATGCATTTTTATACCTAGTGCTAAGTGTAGTTCAACAGTCATCTGTGAGAAGACCTATGAAGCCTAAGAGAAAACCCTGCTACTTCCCAATGTTTATTAGTGCAAAGGTCTCCGAAAACAGGGTGTATTTTGGGTGGTGGAAGATAAAGGGGAGAGGTCAACCTACACACAAGTGTTTGGAACTTGCCTTGGCAAAAAAGTCCATTGAGTTGGGCACCTTGGTCTATTTGGGTGGCTGCAGGGGAAGTTCTTCATGCAGTGGTGCTTCATTAGGCACCAGAAGACACTGACCCAATGCCATCAGGTTGAACCCTACTGAATTTTTGATATTTGAGCAGGTTTGATCTACGACAGTGACAGACAATTTTATAGGGTTCAAGCTAATGTAAAGCAGAATTTGAAAGAGTCACAATGGAATAAAAGATAATAAGAAGGAGGGCAGAGAAAAACTTGGTAAACCTCCCTTCCCTTCCCTATTCTTTTTACCCTCTCCAAACTTATTAAATCTTCATGGGCAAATATGTTAAGGGAGGATATAGCCGTTGGCTGAGAGAAAGACCCCAAAGGATGATGTTTAACACAGTGGGGCATATGGGGAGAGGTCTGATCCAGGAAAATGGGAGGGAAAAATCATTGGGAAACAGAATGGGCATTAGAGAAGATGAATTTTGTTATTTCATAGTTCTGTGTATAGTGAGTTCACTGAGGTTATTGTTCCAACAGTCTCAAAGTGTCTGCATTAGTCAGAATACATTAGTGAACATATATATATGTAGCAAAATCCCAGATTGGTTCCCATCACAATTTTGTTTACCCTGCAAAAATAGCCTCGAGAGGTCCACAAGTTCTGAATTACACAGCTCGAGACTACTTCAAATTAGGATATAACCAGGTGGAATTTTTTGTATGTTTGCTTCATTTATAGGCAGAACTCAAAATTGTTTGAACTTGGCATCCATCTCTGATGTCTAATTTTGTATTTCAAAACAATTATGAGAAAAAGGTCCACTGTTCTGCAGTTTGACAATTTGAGCATTGAGGATAATGGATTATGCTGGATGACAGTGGCTTTAAGGTCCTTCCAATTCCAGGAGCTTTAGGTTCTCCGATTTAGCACAGAAAGCTCTGGGCTGAGAGTCAGGCAACCAACTTCATGCCACCTGTGCAAACAGGCAACAGTGGGCTTATAAAGTAGGCTTGAGAAAGATCATCACTAATCTGTAAGAGGAGAGGATTGAACCAGATGCCTCATTACAGTTCAACCTTCCTTGTGAAGCTGAAAGAGAGAGAAGAATTTTCTAATTGCAAGTGGGAGAAGAGGAGGAGGTACATCAGAAAATGACCTTTGCTGACCTGATGTGTTCTGAATCTACCTGAAAGGTCAAACAAATGTGTAACATTTATCAAATCGATTAGGTGCACTTTGATGGAAAATTCCACATGTCAGAATGCCTTGAAAGTCCCGTTTTACCCTTGTGTGTAGAGTCGATGTCATTAGCCAACTGTCAACAGACCCGCCCTTGGAAATGTTTCCTTGAGTCCTCAATTAGTCTTTACGACCATTTTTTTATTTGAAAATAAGAATTGATGTTATGAGTCAGTGTTCTTTCTAAATAGCCACCATCTCCAAGCTCTAACCTGATCTAACCAACAGATGCCCAACACTAAATTAGATAATTTATTCTATCACAAATGCAAAGGGTGACAATCTCAAAAGGGACAACGTGTTTGAAGTTGAACTAAATGACGGAAATAAAGGTATTTGCCATTTATTCCTACTTTGGGCTGCTCCAGAATCAATTCTGGAGAACAAACTGTTCTTTCTTATTTTCTGGAATCAAAATCACCTGAATTTTAAGTGTGTGTTCTGTAATCTTAAATATCAGTGACTGATCAGGGTGACGCCTATAATTTCTCCCTTGTTCTTGTACCACCATGTCTGCATCCCATCTTCAACCAAAAAACCAACCCAAAACAAAAATGTCAGACTACCCAAGTTTTCAGTGATTCAGTTAGGGGATTATAGAGTCAGCCACACAGAATCTGCCAAAACCTTTACCTTCCTGCTAACTGACGCCCTTTGAGAGCCTCTCCAAGTGTCCCTCTGCTCTTTGCAGCAGCTCTAAAAATAGCAGATGACTGCTCAGTACAGGTGCTGTTTGTGCAAATGTTCTCTTTGCATTTAGCCTGCCTGCCTCTGTGATTAGTGCGCCGCAGACACACAGCATCCCCTGGACTCTGCCGCGTCAGCTCTTCTTTATAATAGCACGGGTGCTGGGGGATAATTCTGGGACTGCTGTTTATAGGGACTCTCTCTCCCTCAGAACACAGAACAGGCTTTCTTCTCCTCTCACCCCACCACAAGAGGCTTCGTGTTCCAGAACAGCCTAGAAGAAACTTCAGAATGAGCCTGTAACTACAGTGCCTCACAAAATGGACTATCTCTTCAAAAGGCATCTCATTTCTGCATAAAACTGGACAGATGGGTCAGGAATGAAGAACCAGGAGGCCAAAAACATGGCTCTGTTCCTAGCTATTGTTTCTTGAGACCTTGTAACAATTATATTGATGACATTAGGTGCTATTTTGGGGAGAAGTCTTAGTGATCATCCCAGCCCATGTTTGTGACTGGACAGCCTTAGTATATAAAATAATCACCAGGTAACTTGTTTTGCTCCCTGATTTCTATGATATTCCCCTTAATATTCTGATTCAATAGACCTTGGGGAAGCCCAGGCATATCTGCCTTTATCAACACAGATCCAGATGATTTGGGTATAGTTGGTTCCTCAGACCAAAGAGTGAGAACCACTTCTCTCAGGCAATCTTCTGGAATAAACTGGCCCAGGGTATTGCTCTTCCCATAGAGTGATTCCCTCTCCAGGGCTGCAGCCAGACTTCTGGTTCATTGTCTTCTTGCCCAGAGTTCTTTCTATAGAATCATATGATTTCTATTAAGTTCAAGCCCACTGACACTGGTGATAACAACATGCACATAGATACCATTGTAGTCAAAGTTGAAAGGCACTTTCAGATGGAAAGGTAGCATTTCCTCCTTCAGGGTGTGGGTGGTGTATCCACTTGTCCTGACTACTACATTTTGGGGCTACCTTGGGCCTGCTGCTTCATCTCTTTAAATCTCATATTTCAAAAATAGTATAAAAAATTAGTTGTCTTATGATGGTAATTGATAGAACTTGGCTGAAAGTATTTGAGCTACATCTTTAACTGAGCTTCAACTGAAAAGTCCAGACTTGACTTGACAGCACTTTGATTCCTACCAGGCACAAAAGACCCTGTACCAGGGCCACTAAACCACAAGGCAAGGTCAGCCTGATGTACTGCAAGGGACCAGCAGCCCTGGTCTGTGACTTTCAGAAAGTAGGAAGATATTCTTGCCAAAAAACCCCCACATCTAGTCATGATTGTGGGAAAGTGCTCCACCAGGGAGTCCTGTCTTCGGAGGATAAATCCCTTGGGTTTTCTTTCTTAGCATCTCATGTGAATGAATTAATCTTTTGTGACTCATGTGATTGGGCTATGTGAGAGCCCTTGATCCCACCTTGGGGAAGGGATTCCATACAGGGGTCAAAGGGAACAAAGCTTTGAAATTGAATCTCTAAAAAACTGAATGCTATGACAAAAATTAGAGATCATTCAGTGCAATGTCCTTATTAAGAATGATCCTACTGGCCTGCTTACCTTGCAGAGTCAGGAAACAAGATACAGTACATGGTAAGTTTCACAAACATTAAAAGGCTATACTTCTGGAATGCACTTTTAATATTTTTGCAATAATTATTAAACAAACTAGAAAACTCAGGTCCCTTCAGTGAATCTGCCTGGGGTCTCCTGGAAATGATGGAGAGGTCAGCTGACTCTTGGGAAGAAAGCTGTTTCCAAGATAGCTCTCACAGATTTCCCAGGTTTGCCAAGTACCAAATCTGCTATGGAATAAACTTTCTCTTCTCTCCTGTGCATAATAGGAAAAAAAATTCAGTAGTTGTTGATGTTCTGTTTGTACTACAGCAAAGGAAAAAAACCCCAGCACTTCTGGAAAAACAATTAAACATCCTACTAGAGCAATTTATCTACAATGACTGCCCCCAGCACAGTGATTGAGGTGAGCACAGTTGATGATATTGTCACTGTGGGCAATTACAGATCAAGTGTGACAGCAAGGGGTATGGACTAAGAGAACAAGGTGTTTGCTGGAATAAACCCAGGGCTCAGGCAAAGTCTCTTACTGAATTGGTCTCTGGAAGCCCAGATTGACTTGTGTATTTGCTCAATGGTATTTATAAAGCACTTCCAAAGTGTCAAAATGTGTTGGCCATTGGGCAGATGGACAAGATGGTCATGGTCTCAATTCTCCTGGAGCTATGGCTATTGGATGGTGCCAATCATTTTTATGTGTGAGTAGCACAATGTGGGTGTACAGAGAATTCATAGCCAATGAAGACTGGGAGAGACTGGTATGGGATGGCCAGGAAAGTCTTCCTCCAAGAGCCACTATATGCCAGACCCTGTGCTAGATACTAGAAATACAAGACACTGCCTTCAAGAGGTCTCCCATCTAGAAGGGGAGAAGGATAGGTGTGGCAGGGGAATAAGTGTTGTTATAGGGTTAAGCAAGCAATGAGAAGAGGGAGATGTGAGGTCACCCTGCATCAGAAAGATCATCTGTGAACCTCGAAGCATGGGAGAGAATTAGCAAGAACAAGGAGAAAACCATAGATAATGTTCATAAAGTAGAGCTGGTGCACTTGGAGCAACTGGAGGTCAGCATCCAAGCTGAACAGAACTCCTGTGGGTGAGAAGTCTTTTCCTGAGGGAAGCCAGCCTGGAGTTCACACGGCAGGTTGAAGAACATGCTACTGAGGTAGCACTGCAGTTTCTGTATACACCAGCTCAAAGTAAGGTTCTTTGCTTCCTTTGACAGCTCCTCCATCCCCATGAGCTCAGGTGTGGCTCAGAACAGTGGCTGTGCATTCTTTCTTTCCTGGAACTCAGTGACACCTTCTTGGAAGCGGGTGAGCTGACTGGTGCTGAGTGATGACCACAGTCTGGGGAGGACTTGAGGAAGGGCTCTCAGTGCCCAGAAATGGGGAGTACAAAGTATGAGGCCAGTGTGAGGCTTGTGCCGCAGGCTGACCAGAGTCCAACCTGGAACACTACTGGCTGGTGCTGACCTCCCTTCTACTCTTGAAGACTGGACACTCAAGAGCAGCTCTCAGGGGTCTCTTGGGTAGTATTTCTCAAGCACAGTTTCATGTCCCTGACATCCCATTCAGACAGAGGTAGCAGGTGTAGTGGAAAGGGCATAACAGTTGTCACTGCACAGTCCTGAGTTCAAATCCTGGAGCTTGAATGGCAAGGCATATGTGAAGGACCCAGAACTTTCCTAGGTTCAGATATGCCCCATAAATGGAAGCACATTGTTTTATGTTTCCATCATCTCCCTGGTCTTATTCCCTTTGGACCCTACAGACTCTTTCCAAAGGGTAGCCATGAGCTATTCTCTGACCAAAATGTTAATGACGAAAATTGAATTAATATATATATTTTTTAATCTCAGGAAGGTTTTTAACCCCAGAGTCACCTAATTTAACTGGAAAAATAGGGCTCTGGTGGTAGATTAATGACAAGCAAGGAAGAGCAAGTTTTCACTCAGATGCCTCTTCCAGATGCCTCAAATCTTAGCACCTATGATAGGGCTGAGAAATAACTGACTCACCTCTCCTTCCTTCAGGTAGGATTCTGGAGGCTGTTGTATGGCTGGAATAGGAATCACTTTCTATCTTACACTTACAGAAATACACTTTGAAATTGCCCCTGCTAGACAGCATGGTGGGTCATTATGACCAGAGCTTTTCTTAGCTGTCAGGTGGGTATGGAGAGGGCAGAGAATCCCAGCTTAGATTCACACAGTAAATTTGGAGAGTGAGGAGGAGGCGTCTGACCTAATGACCAGTGAATACATTCTACACAGCAACACACCTTGCACATTCCTCTACAAAAGGCCTTTCTTAAACCACAGCCTTTTTCCACATAGGATGGCAAGACATATGTGAAGGACCCAGGATGTGAAGAACATTCCCTGAGACCTGTTCACTGAGGCCACATAACCATTGCCTGAGCCTGTGCCCATTCCTCCTGGCTGAAGTTTGTTTCCTAGGAAGGCAGGAGATGGGTTAGATGGTTCAATGCTGAGAAAGGCATCTCAAACCTGAGCCTTCTCTCTCATGGACGGGGAAGAGGAAGACCACTTTCCCTTAATGTTTGTGGCCAGCACTCTCGAGTGCCAGGCTGGATTCCAAGACTCCTGCGATATGTCTGTCCCTCGGGCCTTTGTTGCTGGCTGTTCTGTGCTCGAGCCAGCTGCCTCCCACTCCTGGAAGCCTGCCAGCAGCGCCCTCCAAAGAGGCGCGTCTCAATCAAGTTATTTATTCACCTAATCAAAAAGGAAATAATGTATACAATTTACAGTCCTTCCCAGGTCCTAGCTCCCGCAGAGACTGGGGAAGAGGAGGCCCAAATGAAAGCACAGTTTTCGAGCCAGGGGTTCTGACAAGGAGACGAACCACGAGCCATACTGTCCATGTGGTCCAGGAGCCCCCCGCCTTGATCAAAAGGAGGAAATGGGCAAAGCAAAGAGGCCCAGCTCACAATGAAGCTGTGGATAACGTCATTAGCAATAAACCAGGGGCGGAGACAGAAGGGGAGCCATCTGCTCAGCCCAGGGCATTCAGAATGTGGGCGCTGGGGCTCCAAAATCCAAAAGAGAATGGAAAAAGCCTGAGGCACCCAGCTGGCTGCCTGGGTTAGGTGTGTTTCTCTAAAGCTCCAGTTGCTTCTTGCCTTGGGATTCTGACCGGAGATCTTCCTTCCCCAGACCTCAATCTCTGTCAGTTTTGCCAGTTTTTGCTCATCTCTCAAATCTCAGCTGAAATAACAAGGGAGACCTCTGATCTTCTCACCTGAAACATGTCCCCTTACTCTCTCTCGTAGCAGGTGGAACTTTCTCTCCCAAATATTTCACACTGTAAATTATACAGTTGTTTGCAAATGCTAAAGGACTCGCTCCTTCGGTGGTCTATAGAGACTGAAAGAGAGACTGAGGTCCCCCTTGGGGTCTTGTGGGAGTTTACCGCCATGCCTGCCCCATACTAAACGCTCAGTAAATATCAGTTGATATTGTGATCCAATGTGTGCATGTGGGCCCTGTGTTTTCACTGCCTGACTGTTCTATCTAGATTTCCAGTTTTCTGGACAGAAGTTGTGTATATGTCACATTGCTTCACATTCCCATAGAGCCTAGCAAGATAAATTATAATCAAAGGCAGTTTTAACATCAAATAATAATGTGCACAGTCAGGGCTAGAAGAGGTTCAAGAACACAGCTCTGCAGAACTTCCAAGGGCAAAATAACCTTTGCCTTCTCTTCCAACTCCTAAACCTTTTCCATCCTTCGAAAATAAGTTCAAGAATATGGCCAAATCATATTGTTATGTCATGTATATGAACAAATATGTAACAATAAATCCCATCAACACGTACAACCATAATGCACCAATTTTAAAAATGAGGAAAAACACTTCAAGGACATTGCCCCACAGAGAGAACCTGTAGTCAGTGATCTCTCAGGGCAGAACATCCAGAGGAATGCCACCTTCCCTTGGCACCTTACTTCAGAATTCTCATGTTTGTAATTTTTGATGGTCTATTCATCATGAGAAGTCTAGAATTCAGGCTCTCCCAGATCTAGTAAATAAATAATCAAATAAACTTATGCTGTAGTCCTCACAAGTGCTCAAACCATCAGTTTCTCTGGAATATGTAAACCCAAGCCAGTTTATTATGTCTGGAAGTCTCCAATGTCCCAAAGTCTGGTTCCAGTCTGGTTCTGGACTTAGAAAAGCCACCTCACCTTCCTCTTGGTCTACATGGTGTCTGAGTTCATCCCACGTGACCTTCCTTTCCTTCTGTTTGACCTCTGCAACTCTGCAGCCTCCTAGTGACCATCATCCACTCTGCCTTGGGAGAGGTGGGCAGTGCACAAATTTTGGACCCTGCCAAGTCTTTCCTTGGCCTTTCCAAGGAAGGAAAGCCTAAGATAAGCCTGCATAAGTCTGCTAAAAGATGGTGAGGACAAAGTGATTGCCTTGAGGCCCCTGATTCAGTGTCCTTTCCCTCTGGGTTCTTAATTGGCTGCACAGTTTACCATGTCAAGAAAGAAGTCTCTAAATGCAGACCCCAACTTTGTGCAGAGAAGCCAACTCTTCAGAATAGGCATAGAGAAAAATCCAACAAGCTAAGCCACTTCCAAGTGCATAAAGAGACTAATGGTGGCCCCGGCTGGAGTGCTTGGTTCTCATAGGTAACATTCCATTCTTCTTTCATCTCCACCTCTTCCCCTTTACCTGTACATTTTTGCTGCAAATGAACTCAAGGGAATCTTGAAGGTGTGTGTGTGGGGGGGTGGTGCCATGCAGTGTTTCCTTGAAGCTGGTGGGGTCATGAGTTACTGTAGATTTCACACCATTCTCCTGCCCTTCTAGCTGCCAACACACTGGAGAATCCTCAAGCCCTAAGCTCTGAGTCACATGGGATGGTTCTGAGAATGGAAGATGTGATTATGGAGGGAAACTTCTCAAGCACCCTTAATCCACAGAAATTCCTAGCTTCTCTCCACTTATTCAAAAGTGCTCAACCTCTATTCAATGTCTAATCTGTGAGCATTGGCCAATCATTCTGGTCAGGGAGCAAAGTCAGATGGAAGGGCCTTCATCCCAAGTGTCCCTTTCTTTCTACCCATCTTCTACTGCAGGAGGGACTAAACAGATGTCTTCTCCATTTTCAAGAATATTCAAGTCCACCGAACTTTCCAATTAGACTGCAACTGGAGACTGATTTGATAATCTTTGCCTTTCCAAGTACCTTTGATCTTGATTCTTCCTTCTGGAATCTCTTGTCCCACTCCTCCTGTAACTTGAATTCTAAGGCCCTGTAGGTTCTTGAAGCTCCCCCTGATGACACCTACCTGCAGTCAGTCATGTGCTCTTGGGGTCCCCTCTTACTTGGTTCTATTTTTGTACACTGAACTCCAGTGCAGCATTTTTAGATTCCAATCTCCTCTCAAATGCTAAGCTACATCCAGCCTATGCAACTCAAGTAGCTGCCTCCACATGCTAACTTGAGGCTCTCTCCTGTGGACACTCATGTTATTTTCTTGAATTTGTGATGCACCGGGAGGCAGGGATAGTATCTGATTCATCTCTGGGCCTCCTTTCTCAACTCTTACAGTAGATGCTTTATTGATAGCACTATTAATTTTCCCTAGACTCCTGGTCTTAAAATACATTGCAACACTCTGGAAGCATTTGTGTGTATGTGTGTGTGTGTGTGTGTGTGTGTGTGTGTGTGAGTTTGTGTGTGTCTCCAGGTTATATTGTCCCACCAACTCCATTACAAGACATTCCTTTTTCCTGCCATTGAACAAAGAGTGGATCAAATTTGTCAGGACAAATGCCCCTTATTTCATAGCAGGATAGATCAGTGTAGTGGAGAGAAGAGAGAACCTCAATTCAAGAAATACCAGGTCACATCTTTGCTGGGAGACCTTGGGTAAGTCCCTCCATCCATTATCCATCCTGATATCCTGATATAGGAATGGTCAATATGGTACATAAAAACTGCACGAAGCCACTTCAATATCTAGTTGCATAATTTTGAATATGATCCCTACTTATGGGGATAAGGCCTCCCTGAGGACATGCATGATCTTCATATGCTCAGGGTTTGGTGTCCTCAACAGAATAAGACAGGGCTTACTAAATATTTATGCAAGTTCCATTGAGCACATACACAGCAGTCCATGTATCTGAACCAGGCAGAGGTGACTCTACTCTATGCTCTAATGGGTTAAGATAAGACTGATCTTTTTTTTTTTTTTTTGAAAAGAAATGCAAGTCATTTCCACAATCAAGAGAAGCCCCCAAAGTAAAGGATTTCTCTTCATGTGCTTCTTTGGCTTTGAAGCCTTGAAAACCATGTCTGACCACTCCCCTATGCTCTCTGGTGCTTCTTCATACATTCCAAATGCGTTAGGTGTCAGGCCTGTGCCAGCACCAGAGAGAGTGGGACAAAGCAGGCAAGCTTCCTGACACTGCAAGGATTTGCATCAATGACTTTAGATCTTCTGCTCATCTCTCAATTAAAAGGAAACCTTAGACATTTCCAACAACTAGAACTCCCCTCTTAGATTTTCAAAAATAAAAGCAGGATGGATGTGAAAGTGAAGGCCAGGGAGCAGAAGGTCCTCCTTTTCTGGGGGAACAAGAATATCTGATCACATACGAAAATAACCTTATGATAAGAATAGGTTGGAAATTTAGAATATTTCAAATAATACTTAAAATAATAATATTCATAGCTGATGTTTGCTGAGGACTTTTTGCCGGGCACTGTTATAAGCACTGTTCCTGTATTCATTAATTTGATACTTATAATGACATTGTGAACTATATGCCATTATTTCTATTTTATAGATGCAGAAACTGAGGCACGGAGAGGGTTAAATAGCCTGTAAAATACAACCTAACCCGAACCAGGATGTGAATTTAAGCAACCCTACTCAAGGTTTCTGCTCATAAATTAGCTATTGAGAAGATAACGTGGCTCACTCTAGCAACCCTGGTGAGAAATACCACAAGGGAAAGAGTGGTTGGTACAAGGGGGATGCAAGCTTTAGTTGGAGGCCTACTCAAGCTACTGATCACCTCTATGACCCCGGTGACTTCTCTTGGTGCTCAGGACTTTTAGCCACAGGGACAAATTGTGAGAGCAGCTCAGCACCAATTACTCAGAGCAGAAAGGGAGGCCGTGTTGGCCTCTTTCAAATCCCATCCTAGAAGCTGGCATCTCTTCTCCATCTTCAGGATACCTCTACTGCCCTCCACAGGGGAGAATCCCCCAGTTCATCAGATTAATCTGTTCAGTGCAGATGCCATTCAATATGGTAGCCCTTCATTTGTGTCTCTAAAAGCTGCTTCATAGGAAACCAAAGGCATCATCCAACTGGAGGGGAGGCGTTCACTGGAAGAATGATCTCAATGCCAACCCTGGGCACAGGATGAGTGGACTGCACCCCGCATGTCCTCAGTTAGCATCACTGCCCAGGCCAGCTGCTTCTCTGAGCCTTTGGTCTTGGAGCAAGAATCCACACCTGTCATTAACACCATGCCACCACTCAGTGGTCTGCAGGCTCCAGGATGAGAAGCTGAGGAGGGGGTGGGCTGAGACCTCAGAGGAGCCTAAGCATTCGCTTTGGCTAAGTAGACTGGAAAACGTGAAATTAACACACATTGTTTATTTCACGCTCTCAGCCTTGCCTGCACAATAGCACAAATTAAATTCTGCACTAACCAGACGAGCAATTAGCCCACAGTGAAGATCGGGCTTTCAGCTGATTGCTGAGGCATTCCATTCACACTATTTATGAAGGGAACAAACTTACTGAAAATATTTTTGTAGCAATAATTTTTTCTGATACACATTTTCCCCCAATTTGCTGCATTACCCCACACTTCCTGGTATTTGAGATGATTTGGCTAGGTTTTCAGAAGAGCAGTATGTAGTTCATCAAAGAGAAATTCATCTTGGGTCAATACCCAGTAATTAGCATCATTTTCATTGAAAATGAAGCTGCTGTCATTTTGGAAAAAGCAGCGTGTTTTTTTTTCTCCCCTAGTTTGAAGGTATCTTGTTGAAGGATCAGAGATCTTGGCACAGCTATGATCAAAAATCTTCAGATTTTACTTTATTATCTCATACTAACCGCATACCCATTTTCCTTCTTCTAATCATAAATAATAAGAGGTAGCATTTACTGAGCATGTATTGTGAGAAAAACCATACTCCTAGGCCTATAAGTATATTTCATCACCCAATAAGGGAAGTTTTATTATTTTGCATTTATAAATGAGCCAAAGAAAGGTTAAGTAACTTGCCCATAGTCACACAGCTTGTAAGTGTGGAACAGGATTCATGTTAACCATGCTGGTAGACTCAGTAGCATGAAGATTTTGTCACTCACTCAGTCTTCCATGACTCTTTGTAGATGATCTCAATTGATCTCTGGCAGCAATGGTTTGTCTTGTTTCTCCTCTTCCATTCTGATCCAGCCTCTCATCTCCCTTGTCTTGGCCTCTGTACAACCTGCCACTCTCTCCTAATCCTCCCTCCCTGTGTAAGCACTCTTGGCTTTCTTAGTCCCTGCTAAACTGCACAACTGCCAGATCCACCCTCCTGAAAAACCCCTTTGATTCTGACACTCCCCTGATCAGAAATATAACTTTGGGGATGCTTTCAGGCTTATCTGAAATCCAAGCAGCTGGTTGCCACCACAACCAGGGGTTTTTCTATATTTCAGATGCATCAAATCTGGTCTAGAATGGGGCCAAGCATTTGGACATCAATTTTTTTTAGGTGTAGATGGAAACAATACCTTTATTTTATTTATGTGGTGCTGAGGATCAAATCAGTGCCTCATACATATGAGGCAAATGCTATGCCACAGAGCCACAATCCTGCCCTGTACATCAATTTTTAACTCACCTGTACTTAGAAACCCCTAGATTCTGTAGTGGGACTGAAATGTGATGATTGGCAGCTCAGACCCTGTAGCCACCCTACGTGGGTCCAAAGCTTAGATCTGCCACTGGATAATGTGAGATTTTGGACATCTCTCAATCTCTCTATGCCAAGTTTTCTCATCTGTAAAATGAGGATAAGAGTATACCTACCTCCTAGGGTTACTGAGAGGATGAAATGAGATAAAGTATTCAGAGTGCTTAGTGCCTCGTGTATAACACTGCTGTGTTCCAGGAGTGCTGATGCTCTTACCAGGTGAGAGATGGTCACCGTTTCCAGCATCGTAGAAGCCCCACCACTGTGTTCAGACATTCAGCTTTTGGTGCTGTTATTACCTACTCTGGATCCCCCATGGTGTGTTCACTTCTCTCTTTTAACTTAGGGGCTGTGTGTACAAAGCCTAGGATGACTTTTTGTATCTTGTTCTTGCTCTCCAACTTGATATCAACTCTGAGGCAAGGATTGAGCCTGCTTCCTCAGTACTTCCAGGGTTTGGAACTGGTAGGCATGCAGAAAAGCATGTACAGACACCACTACAAGCTTGCTTTCTGGACCTGATTATGTAGCCATTTCCCTGGGATCCCCAAACCAGCAAGCAGCGCCAAGGGAGATGCAATTGCCTTCTCTGTACTATTTGCCTATAAGCCCCCTAAAGGGAACTGTCCTAGGAGAGCTGATGCACTTGGCTTGCTGCACCCACCTCCCCACCTCTTGCTTCTTCCTGCCATAACCAACCTACCTTAGCTTTCAATATTTGCTTGACCCTCCCTGACCAGCAAATCTTCATATCCCAAGTCATTTGTGCCTTCTTGTCACCCATAGGCCAGCAGGATATGCTTCTCCAAGCACATATTCAAAGTTGAGTTGACTTTTTATTTCTACAACTTGAGCCTAAGCAACACTCTACCCTCCCTCTGGGATACTGTTGTGGTCTTAGCTGGCTCTCCTATTCAATGGTGGCCTTCTTAAGGCTATGGAACCTCAATAGAACCTTCTTGAGGCCATGGCTCAATAGAACCACATGAGCACGTCTTCCTGAGATTAAAAAAAAAAATGACATGTTGCACATCTCTGAAAGTAGCAGAAGTCCAAACTACAAACTCACTTTTCTTGTCTCCTGCCTCCATCAGCATTAACAAGTACACATTTATTTCCCGTGAATATCTCATGGCACCTAGGGTAGTGTACTGCCTGCAGCAACACCTGGGAAATGGTGACTAATGGACCAAATTCTAAGTCCTGCCAAAGTCTTCATAGTCCAATTTGGATTGTATGGTTTGTGGTGGCCAATTAGCTTTAATAAAGTTTAGTTCTCAGCACTCTAATATAAATTAGAAATAGTAATATATTGTTGTTCAAAATAATAATGATCATGTCTATGGAGCTGGCAAAGCAGGATACAGCTAAGTATAGATGAAGAGGTGGCACCATGGAGTCCTTCAGCCATTGCTATTGGATATAAAATACCAATTTGGAGAGCAATGTGGCAATATCTCATAAAGTTGAAAATGCACACATTCTATGAGCTGGCTATTCTATTTCTAAGCAAACCCTAGAGAAAATGTATGCTCAGGGAGACCAGCACAATGTTTGTGGAAGTATTATTGCAGTGACAAAAATGAGAAGGAACCTAAATGTTCATCAAAAGTTAAATGGGTAAATAAATAGAATATCCATTGACAGGAATATTATAGGGTATAGCAAAAACATGAACTATAGTCATGTGTATCAATGTGGATGAATCCCAAAACCAAAGTATTGAGTGAAAAAAGTCAGGATACCTATTATGAACAGCATTTATATGAAACTTAATAAAATACAAAATGATACTGTATGTTGTATAGCAAGAGATGTAAAATGGAGAGTGATGAACATCAAATTTTAAAATAATGGTTACTTCTGAGCTAAAAGGAAGGACATAGGTTGGGTTATTATTCAAAGAGATACTATTGTTATCGGTTATGTTTTCTTTATTATATTGGGTAGTGACAACAGAAGTGTTTGTGAATTAAATTCTTATACTGTTTCATTTTAAAATGAGAGGAGAAAAAGGAAAACTAATTCTAAACATCTTCATTACAAGGCCCTGAACCATGAGCAGCAGGTAACAGGCTGAGGATAAAAGGGCATTGGACAAGGTGACTTTCTACTGTACTGTAAAGAAGTTGGTGATAGATTTTGGACACATCATTTGATCCACTTGGGTATCAGTGTTCTTGTCTGTGCAATGGGGATTGTAATGTCCTTCTTGTTCACAGGGGATTTGTGGAGTTTCAATGGGATGACAACTCCAAAGGTGTTTCTGAGAATTACTAGTTAACTCATGTCAAAAAAGAGCCCTGAAGTTAATGGAGGAGAAAGATTAGGAAAGCAAGTATAATGAATGGAAGGCCTTTGAAGGAATTGTTCCCTGTGGAATAAGGAGGCCTCCTAAATGGCATGCTTATGCTTTAAAAGTTCAGAACAGCTGCCCATGTCAAGCACCATATTCCGTGTAGTTCCAGAGGGTAGGAACGGAGGGACGATTCATTAGCACCTAGAGAACTTCCTAACAAATGAATCTCTCAATCACTGGATCAGGGGACTCCAAAACTGAACTCCACCTACCAGACATTCTTAGAAATAATTCTCGGAGAACAGGGAAGGGAGGAGTAGAGAGCTATGGGTCCCTTCCAAGTCTCTGTCCTTGTTCGATGGTCCTGGCACTTTCTGAAATGCTTCTTGTGCTCTCTCCATTACAGAAACCCCGAAATAACCAAGCCACTCAAATGACGTCAAGAACTGATAGGAACGAACAGATGGCTGTGGTAGCATTTCAAAGTGTTGTGTTTTTGTTATGTTCAGAAGAGGAGGAAAGAAAAATCTCGAGTAGAAATCATAAATATTAGCTTTAGTTAACCAATTATTTTTATAATGAAGTTATTATTTGGCCATCTGGATGAAATCATACTGCAAAGGATGGCAAGGCACCTGGGACGAAGGGAGGGAGGCAGAACCAACAGCTCTGAGGAAAATCACCTCCTGGATTCTAGTACACAAGAACCCTCCCTCCCAGGAAATTGTTAAAGAGAGAAGGAAAGCAGGGGACTGGAGAGACAGCCCCCACAGAGACAAAAAGAGCAGCATCGGGGACGAGTGGTACTGTAGTGCAGGCAAGCTCTTTCAAATACATTTCTTCTATTTACTGTTTCCCCCAAATTTTACCATTTTAGAAACAGTATGATGTAAGAATGTTAGCTCTTACATGTGGAGTAAGAGTGCTTGGGTTCAGATCCCAGTTCTGCTGCGTACTAGGTAGTGACCTTGGATAAATTGAGGTTTTAGGAAAACACACACATACACCCATCCACTCATCCCCCCCCCCCCCAAACAGCTTAGCATACAGTAAGCACCCAGTTGGCTCCTATGGTTATCAATGCCTACTTCCTCTAGCATTCTCCAGTACTACAAATTTTCAGCAATAGTTCTTATCTTAACATGAACCATCAAATTATATCCCTATCACAAGGATAATTTTTAATAGAAGAGTACTAAGGGAGGGACCTGGCTATGAAAGGGACAGAGAGCGAGAAAGGGGTGCTGAGTGGGTTGGGGGTGGGGGTTCTTCCTCCTTCAGCATCTTGATTATGGGGTCAGCCCTTGGAAGAAGTAGCATGCTCACTATCCCACAGCCATGTCAATTGCTTCTGAATCTTATGGGTCTCTCCCAGTGATTGGTTCTTTCTGGATAGGTTTTCTAGATGAATATTTGAATGCTCTCTAGAGAATGGGGATGACAGAGAACCATGGAAGAATTCTTTTCTGTTAGAGCCAAGAAATGAATGAAGCTCTGTTCTCCCATGCTGCAGATCATGAGCCACCAGCACTCCTGAGCTGACCTGGCTACTTTTGCCCTATTTTCTATTAGTCTTCTGATAGTGGAAGCAAGGGGTTATTTTAAGAGGAAAGAAAAAAATGAGTAGAGACCGTTCTTGTGGACTATAGAAAGAGTATCCAAACAAGTTACTCATGGGGAAGAAATCATCCTTCAAACAAGATCTAACTCAAACTTCATTGGCATGATCATGATCATTTTTCAAATGAAGAAACTGGTTTCCAAGACAGTACAATGGCTTTCCTCTTGGTGACCTAGTGGCAGAGTTAGACTGAGATTCCAGATTTCTTTCCAGGACTTTTCCCCTTCAAACTGGGGTTGGCATACTATGGCCATTGGCTAGATCATGAGCCAAGAATGTTTTTTTTTGTTTGTTTGTTTTTATTTTTCTGTTTGTTTTTAAATGTTTGAAAACAAAGTTAAACAAATAACTGTATTTTGTAATACACAAAAAATTGCATGAAATTCAAATTTCAGTGTCAATAAAGTTTCATTGCAATACAATCACCCTCATTCATTTACATATTGTTTATGGCTGTTCTCATGCTAAAAGGGCAGTATCATTTAGCTGTGACAGAGATTTTTATGGCCCTCACAACCTAAAATATTTTTATTTGAACATTTACAGGAAACATTTGCAGATATCTGTACTAAAGCATATTTCCCATATGCATGGGAAATAGGGTTAGAAGTGAAAAAAGGAAATGAGGTATCTTTAAGGTGCATAATTTTAAAAGTTCTGCTCTGTGCTTTGAATGGCTTGCTCACAAAATCCACACTGTTCCTCTAACATACCCAGAGGCAGTCACTACCCTCTCACTCCAATGGGAAAGCTAATAATGAGAGTGTTAATTGTGTTTCTGGCCAATAGCTCCTAATGGGCTTCTATTCTACTGGCAAAGGAAGACTGAAAGAAAGATGTGACTATTCTATTGGTCAATGAGAACCAAGGAGCCATGATGTTCCAGTCCCTCCCTCTGGAAGGATCCTGATCAAATGTTATTGGATATTAAATATGCATTACTGCAAGCATTAATTGAGGATTTAATATGCTCCCTAATTAAAATTTGGTGGAGGGAAGTTCATCATATTTAGAAACACAGTATTAAAAAATCCTCAGAAACTTAATAAAATTATACATCAGAATATCTTCTCTGAAATTAATGAGCCAAAATATTATAGCCAAGCAGGAGTCAGCCGTGTCTGGAATTCTGAAGGTCATTTGGAGTCATAAAAATGCAGTTTTCAGTTTTATGGTTTCCGAACAATAATAAGGCTGAGGAGAAATCTGGCAGGAAGAAAAAAATCATCTTTGCTACACATAGCAATTAATATAATAAGAAGCAATAAGCTGGTGACTAAGGCTGATAGCAGGTCCAATGGAGAGCTCTGTATTTCCAGTAGTAAGTGGATGTGTGGTGAGTCAGGTGGGGCTGGAGCAAAGCATGGTAACTTTCAGGGGGAATTTGGTCATAGAGGGAAGGAAGAACAGGAGAAGAGAAATGTCGGAAAAGTGGGAAGAAATCACCCTGACAGTGAAACCACCAGGAAGGAACAAGCACCTCAGGAAGCAGTGTATTTGGCCACTGAAAAAAATTTAAGTGGAAGAGTCTCTAGAATCTTGGAGTGACGATTCCCACTGAGGGTGAATATTGACCTAGAGAGTACTCAAGTACTCTTCAGGATTCAGATTTTGAAATCCCATGACCTTTGATGGACAATACAGTGACTTTCCTCTTGATGATCTAGAGGCAGACTCACTTTTAGGTGCCTAAAAAGAGGATTGGGGACCTTAGACTCCTTCCTTAATACTTATTTCCATTTAGGGCTATAGCTCATCTCCCAAACAACCATGCTCTCTACCCTCTCTTTCACTTAGACCTTGCTGTTATTCCTGAAATGCTGTGGCCCCCTCCACCCCATGCCATCAGCACTCAGCCACTTTTCCAACCTGGGACACAAGTCAAGGTGGAAGTACTTATTTTACATTTGACCACGAACACTGTGGAATGAGTCCCAGGGGTGTTTTCTACCTTTCAAATGGTCTCTTACAAGGAAGTGAAAGACTTCTATAATGAAAATTATAAAACGCTGATGAAGGAAATGAAAAACATGCAACAAAGGAAAGACTTCCCATGTTCATGGATTGGAAGAACTAATACTGTTATTAATTATTAAAAATAGTGTAAGTAATAATTAATATTTTTATTAATTATGTTGTTAAAATGTCTATGCTATCCAAAGGGATTTACAAATTCAATGAAATCCCCTTCAAAATACAAATGACATCCTTTACAGAACTAAAAACATTATTATTACTGTGTGTATATATGTGAATGCATGACCAATGTGATTCTGCAAGCTGTATACCCAGAAAAATGAGATATTATATCCCATCTGATTCAAATGTATGATATGTCAAAGTCATTGTACTCTCATGTGTAACTAATTAAAACAAATTAAAAAATTTAAAAAACATACTGAGATTTCTTCTTGCTCTAGTTATACTGGCAGCTATCTAGAAGACAAAGAATGAATAAATGCTTTAGTTGAAATGGAGAAAAATGTACATGTTTGTGTTAGTGGAACTGTAAATTAGTACAGTGACTCTGGAAATCAGTATGGAGGTTCCTCAAAAGACTAGGCATGGAACCAGCATATGGTGCAGCTATATCACTCCTTGGTATTTATCCTGAAAAATTAAAGTCATCATACTATAGTGATACATGCATGCCCATGTATATAGCAGCCTAATTCACAATAGTCAAACTATGGAACCAGCGTACATGTCCATCAACAGATGAATGCATAAAGAAAATATAGTATATATGCTCAATGGAGTTTCTTCAGCAATAAAGAATAGTAAAATTATCTCACTGGCAGGGGAATGGATAGAACTTGGAAATATTAAATTAAATGAGTTAAATTCAAAAAGTCAATGGTCAATTTTTTTAAAGAGAGAGAGAGAGAGAATTTTAATATTTATTTATTTATTTATTTTAGTTTTCGGCGGACACAACATCTTTGTTTGCATGTGGTGCTGAGGATCGAACACGGGCCGCACGCATGCCAGGCGAGCGCGCTACCGCTTGAGCCACATCCCCAGCCCGGTCATATATTTTTTCTAAGGGAAAAGAAAGGCAGTAGTCAAATCTTATGAAAATCGAAGAGAGATCAATAGAATAGGGGAAGGCTCCAGGAGGAGGGAACAGGGCAGGGTAAGGGGAAATACTGGGGAATGATATTGGACAAAGTATATTGTTATATAATGTGTATGTACAAATATATAACAAGAAACCCCACCATTATGTATAACTATAATGCACCAATAAAAAATAAGGAAAAAGCTTAAAAAAAGAACTAAAGACAAACAATTCTGAAATTCTATAGAAGCACAAAAGAACCAAATAGTCAAAGCAATCAGAACGAAAAGAACAAAGCTAGAGGTATCACCTTATTTCAGGACATAGTGTAGAGCAATTGTAACAAAAACAGCACAGTACTTCCATAAAATCAGACATAGAGACCAATAGCAGAGAATAGATGTTTAGTCAGCTTTTTTTTTTCTGCTGTGACTAAAAGACCTGATAAGAACAACTTTAGAGGAGAAAAAGTTTATTTGAGGGGTCATGGTTTCAGAGGTCTCAATCAATAGACGGCTGACTCCATACCTCAGAGTTCAAGGTGAGGCAGAACATCATGGTGGAAGAGTGTGGCAGAGGGAAATGCCTCACATGATGATCAGAAAGGAGAGAGAGAGAGAGAGAGAGAGAGAGAGAGAGAGAGAGAGAGAGACTGCACTGGCAGGATTCAAAAGATACACCCTAAGGCATGCCCCCAATGACCTACCTTCTCCAGCCACATCGTCCTACCTGCCTTCAGTTACCACTCAGTGAATCCTGTCAGGGGATTAATTCACTGATTAGGGTAAGGTTCTTATAACCTAGTCATTTCTCCTCCAAACCTCCTTGCATTTTCTCAAATAAAAGCATAAGCTCTTGGGGAACACATCATATCCAAACTATAACAATAGAGACCTTGTAAATAAACCCAGCATCTACAACCAACTCACTCTTGACAAAGGTGCCAAAACCATACATTGGAGAAAAGACACTTCTTCAATATGTGGTATTTGGGAAACTGGATAATCATACACAGAAAATGGAAATTTGACCTCTATCTCTCACTCTGTACAAAAATAAATTCAAAATAGATCAAAGACTTAAGTCCTGAAACTATGAAACTACTCAGAAAAAAATACAGGGGAAACATTTCAAGACAATAGAAAATGATTCTTTGGAAGCACAGGAAACAAAATCAAAGATAGTTGAATGGAATGACATCCAATTAAAAATCTTCCGTACATGGAGGGAAACAGTGCAGAGACAACCTATGGAATGAGAGAAAATATTTGCCAACTATTCTTCTGACAAAAGATTAATAACAAAAATATATAAGAAACTCAATTAAATAATCCAATGATCTGACTACACCTCTCAAAAGTGCAAAGTACAACAAAAATATGAAAATGTGCTCAATACCATTATCTAAAAGGAGAATGCAAATCAAAAATACAATGGAATATCATCTCACCCGTAGAATACTATAAATGCCACCCCATAAAAGTGGAGATAGCTGATCTGTGGGTGGACAAATCTTGGCATAGAAGCACAACTTAACTTCTCTGAGACTTAGTACCCTCCACTTTAAAATGAAGATGCAATAGTCCCTAACTCCCCAGTCCTATTGATAAATGCAAGGAATGGTGCCTATAGCACCTAGGAAGCTGCAAATCCTCAGAAAGGGCTTAATCCCCACAAAAGAAAACAGTGGCAGGGAACAGTGTGACACCAGACAGAATGGTCTAGAGGTTCTTTCTTTTTCTGTCCTGGCCTTATTTTCTGAAATGTGCCTAGGTCAAACCTTGACCTGACAAAGGGACCATAATCAGGGATGTCAGAGAGGCTCCTTTTCCTGCTGCTCAAAATGCATAAGGTGAAACTGCACCTAGTTACCAAATAACTAAAAAGACTTCAAACCCAGGAAGCCATCTCCTGTACATTCTTATCCTAGCCATAAGCATCAGCTCTCTGTAGTGGTGGTGGTGGTGTGGGCAGCCATGGAAGACATGCCAAGACATAGCAAGAACGCAAATGCAAAACCCTCTCTTAGGCCAGGACTTGAGACATGAAATGGGCAATGGAGGGAACTCTGGTGCTCCTTCCTTTTTCCTCAGCTATATTTAAAGTAGGGAGTGTGTGCACTCCATGCACCCTTGACTATTCCTGACATCTAATCTACATCAAACAGCATGGGGATCCCATTGACAGGCAAGCTGATATGCAAAGCCTACTACCTAACACCCTATCTTTGCCCAGAACATTAGAAAAATTGCTACTGTTCAAAATGCTGCACCTTTTAAAGAATTCTCATTCCCAGTGACCGTTTGGCCTCAGCAGTTACTGTGCTCACATGTACCCCACTGGCTTCAGTATTAGGAGCTGAGCTACCTCTAGATGACCATCACCTATTCAGGACCCAGGCTGAGGCTGAATGCTGTTATCTCTATCACCAAATTCTTAGTGTGTGGAAGAATCCGATTTGTTGCAAAACAAACAAACAAAAAACTGTTAGAGGGGTTGTGATGGATTCTCTCAAGTTATTCTGTAATTTTGTTTGTTTGTTTTACAGCTAAACAGTAGCTTCTCAACCAATTGGTCAAGTACCTCAGCTCCAGCTTATATCTTGGGAAATACAAAATTTTTCGAAAATGATTTCATGCTGGAGAATGAGAAAGATGTCATTTTAATATCAAAAAGTAAGGAATGAAACCAGGTCTTTGAGAGCTGTAAGACGAATTCCTCCATTGAAATAGGTCAGAGAAAACCCCTTTCTTCTCACCCAGAGAACCCCACAGAGGGTGAAACCAGGAGACATTTAAGTGGAGCACTTTTATTTAACTTTCGGTTTCTGTGATTAAAATGATGTCAATATGTAATCAGACATTAATGACATTCTGACTTAGGCTAACCTCAGCTGAAATCCAGCAGGTTGATAGTCTTTGATCAGGTTTACTAACCTAAACAAGAGGAAAAAATATTCATCTATATGGGGCCTGACTGTGGCCTAGAAGGTGGAATAAAGGGGTCTCCAGAGAAAGAAACCCCGATTTGAACCTATCTGATGAGGACACAGGTAAGAGTCCCAAACACCATGCTTTTCCCTGACATTGCCCTTGGCTAGGTGTAGCCTGGGCTCTCAGTAGATTTTTTTTCATGCTACCTGGTTATATCTGCATCAAGGGAAAAACAAAACAAACAGACCACTTTAAATAAATGGTTTTTTCATTAGCCTTTCCTCTAAGTAACGGCAACGAGCATGGCCCTGGATGACCTGCTTTCTCAACGTTGCTCTACCAATTACCCGGATGTCTCCTCAGACAAATGGTTTTGGAACACACTTTCCTAAATCTTAAATTATCTCCCTTGCTACTTTACAGGGAATGATGGTAGGAATAAAAGAAATGATGCTATGTCAGGTTAGAAGTAATAAATATTCAGAAGATATTATATTATGATTACAGCTTTTTCACGGCTCAAACTATGGCTTAAGCAAATGTGTCTTTGAAGGATTTTTCCACTTACTTTTCAAATGGAGACATAGGCATGAGTTTAAAATGCCTCTTTGTTTTTAAAGTGAACTTCCTCTGACCTTTTGAGTGAGTGGCTTGTCACATTTTATCTGTCTCCTAAATGGGATTGTAAAGTCTGTCCTTCAGGGTGATGCCCGGACTGGGCAGCCAGGCCATTTGGCCAGTCCCCTGGGTTGAGTGCCTGCTATCACAGAAATGCTGAGCCCAGACCCTGAACGCTAGTCCAGATGGATTGACTTGTCCAACAGGGAATGGTGTCTCTGGTCATTCAGGGACGACTCTGACACTTGCTTAACAATTGAAAGTTTACAACATGTGCCTTCACGTACATGGTCCCATGAGATCCTCCAAACCATCATGTATAGGTCAACAGACTGGCTATTTTTACTCCTGTTTTAAAGATGAAGTGAACTGAGACTCAGAAAGGTTAAGTGACTTGTCCTAAATCCACAGCTGGCAAGTAATAGAGCAGGATTAGAACTAGGTCTTGCTGAATCTGTGTTGCCTCCACACTGCACGTAATGTCCAACACGGAGCACCCAGGGTGACCTGCACCCTGCTCACAATAAAACTTACTGACATTTGTCCCTAGAGGGTATGATATTCAGAAGGCCAGCTCCTATAAGAATCCTGTCAAAGAAGGCTAATCAAATCTGGCCTAACGTCAGCTCTTTCCTTCTTTCCAATTGCAAAACTAAGCTGCAATTAATATGCAAAGATGATGATGACACTGAACTGGATAAAATATTGAGAGAAATTACAGTTGTAGGTTGACTGCTAATAGCTGCTGTACCTTTAAGAAATATAGTCATCTAACACGACTTTATTGGGTTAAAGGACTACCTAAATGTCACTCATGATCTCTTGTATTGATTGTTTATACTCAATATCCTTCTTCTTTCATTCTCCAATGAAATAGGTTCCTATTCATCTTCCCACACTCCTTCTCTCTTCCAGGACTGTATCTTTATTGTTTTCTTCCATAGGGGAGCATGTAACTTTAAATCAAAATAAGAGGCGGAATAATAGAGGGTCTCACATCTGGCTTCGTAACTCAGTATCAAAATATCCTACAAGTCCTCAAAAAGCAGCTATCAAGGGGCATAAAGGAAACAATAAACATGAAAAGAACAATAGGATATTTGAAAAAGAGAAAAATATCTCAGTCAGCAGAGACTGACACTTTTATGATGGCTACCTTGGGGGAAATACTGTAAGAAAAGAAGTTATCTTACATTTCTCCCTAAACCAGGGAAGTAGAGACCACAGTTCCTTCACTTGCTTCCTTTAGAAACAGCCTGGGGACTGCCTGCTTCCATCAGTGGGTCTAGAGCACTGTGTCCCTAGCAGAGGAACACAGTCACTTGTAACTGATTGGTTCAACAGAGAATTCCAGAGGGAAAGTTGACTTCCTGATTTGGCATGCAGCTTGGGTCACCTAGGAGGCTGAGAGGACCAAGACACTGACTTAGCTAATCCTAAAATACCTAATTAACTCCTGAGTGGCAAGAGGTTGTAACCAGGTTAACTTCACACCTGGCTTCTGTACTTAATGCCTCAGAAACACTCCTGACAATTTGGGGTCCAATTAGGTCTCGGCTTACCTTACTACTTCCATAAAAAGTTGATGTCTCTGTATAACAACCAAATTATAGGATCCTTGCAAGAAGAGAACTATTTTTTTTCTACATTTGTAACTATCCCACCCCTTCCCAGTCTCTAGCACAGTACTGAACTCCGAGGTCCTTTATTCCACAGTGCTTTCCTTTGGAGGCAGGACTGCTATCCTATTTACCTATATTTCCCCAGAGCCCTGTGCAAAGCCTTGCAAATCATGGGTACTTAACAAATATTTGCTGAATTACAAGTCTGGTGCTCAATGAAGCCTTGTTTAACTCAAATAGTAGGTAAGACTTTAAAAAATTGATTCCACACCTGCCTTGACAAAGACAGCTAAGAAATGGGTAAAAATATAACACATATTTTGGGTACACTCTACCTGTTAGGTTCCTCTCATGTTATAGTCAGCATTTTTTTTTTTTTTTTTTTTTTTTTGCCACTGTGACCAAAAGACCTGTCAAGAACGATTGAAAAGAGGAAAAGTTTATTTGGCGTCCATGGTTTCAGAGGTCTTGGTCCAAAGATGGCTGATTCCATTGCTCTGGATCCAAGATCATGATGGAAGGACGTGAAGTAGCTCAGGACATGGCAATAAGGAAGGAGAGAGAATTTTACTTACCAGGGACAGAATATAAATCTCAAAGGCATGCCCGCAGTGGTGCACCTCCTTCAGCCAAACCCAATTCCTATTAGTGGATTAATGCACTGATTGGGTTAAAACTCTCATAACTCAATCCTTTCATCTCTGAATTTTCTTGCATTGTCTAACACATGAGATTTTAGGGGACCCCTCATATCTAAACCCTAACATCCAAGTGTTTTCTCTCTACTGTCTCATTTATAATCACATCAGCCTTTTTGAGGTATTTGTGTGTGTGAGTATGTGTGTGTGTGTGTGTGTGTGTGTGTGTGTGTTTTCTCATTCTGCAGATGGTTAACTTAGAGATGAGCACAGTAGCCCATGGTCTTAAAACTAAAATCAGGATCTAACAAAGTATTTCTAGGATAAAAGACACCAAAGAGGGAAAAAGTGTAAATCTGGTCCTTTGCCCACTTCTGCGGTCCTTCAGATAGTTCCCACAGCCAATGCGACTGATGGTGCAGAAATCAGTTATCAAGTCAAAAAGGCAGGCTGCAGATAGATAAGGCCTGCAAAAATGGACAGAACATGACATGCCTCGCTGGGAGGACTGATGGAAAGGATTGGGATTGCTTCCGAGAAATGTGCTGATTCTTATCCAGCAGTGACTGCGCCCTGACCTTTTCTGAGGAAACACATCTAGGAAAATGTTTGTAATGGACTCTTTCCTTTTTCTCCCTCTGCAGTCCTGTCATGGAACCTGGGGGCGCTCTACCACTGAGCTACATCCCCAGAACATTTTTTTTTTTACATTTTATTTTGATAAATTAAAAAATTTTTGATAAGTTACCCTGGCTGGCCTCAAACCTGTGATCTTCCTGCCTCCCAAGTAGCTGGGATTACGGGTGTGCCTCCTCTTTTAGATATAGAAAGCTAAGGGAGGGGAAAAGGAGGGACAGTTCCTTAACAATGCTTTTAGACAGACAATGATCTATAACAACACAAAATGATGCCCATGCCCATGATGGTCACAGTCACCAGTGAGCTTGCAAGTGGAAGAGTAGAGGGACTCAGAGGGCTGTGAGCAGCTGTGTTTCCCACAAGGGTCCCCCTATTCCCAGAAATTATCCTTCTAAACATATATATATATATATATATATATATATATATATATATATATATATATATATATATATTTAATTATAAATATATGCAATAGGTATATTACTTTTAAAGCTGATGCTTAAAATGGATGAACAATGTGAAACAAATTGAAGAATCACCCATTATTGTATATATAGCACTGTCTTCTATGGATCCAAATCAGAGTGGAAGGGCTTGCACCTCTGTGTCAGCACAGCCTGCCTTGGGACTCAGCTCCATTCTTTGCCCTACTGTTGTGCAGGAGTGGATTTTCTCATCAGTCACTTCCCTTAGACTGAGGCTCGCAGCACACTACCTGCCTACTGGAGATCATCAATATATGCTTGATGAATAAGTAATGGAATGAAATGATAAATATGATGGATCATAACATATTCACTTTAACTAAAGAATGTTTATGCTTTTAAAAAATGGAAAGCAATTATGTATATTTCAGATGTTTTTAAAAGATTTGAAATGAACTGAGGTCTCCAAACTCATCTATTCCATAAATGCTAAAATAGGTTTAGTCAAAAATGGAGAGGGGGTTGGAGAGAGATCCATAATGAACCAAGCTTGGGAACTTATATAACTTCAAGTCTGATCTTTAAAGCAGGATTTCAGGTTTGTAAGATGCTGACACACACTGTGTGCCTTCACAAAGGTGTCATATTGTGTAGCCAAATATATTTGATGATGGCAATCATCTTCAGGTTGTATCTATGAACATGTACAAGACTCTTCCGCAGAAAACAGTTGAATTTAGTAGGCACTTAGGAATTTTATAGGGTTGGTTCACGTCTTGCTGCATATTAGTTTTTTTTCATACATTCCTTCCAGAAACTTCTATGATATTTCTAGGACATAGTTCTAAAAGATAATTGATGGGATCCTAAACAAATAACAGCTGTTCCTGCCCTTAAAAGTATTATAATTAAACATAAACAGGAACAGGTATGTTGATATTAATGGTAGCTAATATTAATTCACACCTTGGGTTGACAGCATACACAAAATGTAATGTAATTTCTTTAGAAAGAAGCTGTATTTAGATATTAAGAAAAGAAAAACAAATTAGTCCAGGCCCTATGACATAGGCTAGAAGTTACTTTCTTAAGTAAAAATTCAGTACCTGTGTGATATCTCAGCATATATACAGCCCTCTATAACCACAGGTTACTTTCATGGATTCAACCAATTGCAGAACAAAAATATTTGGAAAAAATTGTATCTATGATCATGAGCAAATGTTTTTCTTGTAATTATGCCCTAAACAATACACTATAATAATTATTTGTGTAGCATTTGCATTGTATTAGGTATAAGTCACCCAGAAATTATTTAAAGTATAGAGGAGGATGAGTTTAGGTTATATGCAAATACTAATCCTTTTGATAGAAAGGACTTGGGCAGCCTTGAATTTTGGTATATACAGGGATCCTTTAGTAAATCCTCTGTGGATATTGAGGAATGACTGTATGTCACCCATGCACACACACTCCCTCACAAAGGAAAAGCAGAAACAAAAACATGGTTATTTGAGATTTTGGCACATACTTAAATTTCTGATAAATGTAAAGATTTCCATCTATATGGATGGCATCCTTTAATAAATCACCACTCAAATGGTAAGCACAATAACCTTTTCAGGTGGCATCTATCTTCCCTACCATATTAGTTTTCTTAGTGAGGCTGAGGGCAAACTCTTGCCTGGATCACACCCTCTTTCTTTAAATTCCTCAGTCCCAGAAAACTCCTCTGGCCCAGGATGCACAATATCAGTATTGTCTCCTGTGAAATGTGCTTCCTTTTACTCTCACTGGACAGACCCTTTCTCTCTTGGTTCTAGGCGGAAAGAGCACTTCTTGGGGAACTTGTCTAAGCCTGCCAATCTAAATTGGGCACTTTCCATTATTCTGTCTCATTGTTTCTGGTTCTTATAATCACAAATATACATTTTAGTATATTTTTTTTTTCATTAAATCAAGCTTTGTAAAGACAGGGGCTGTGTCCATATATTTTCCACTTACCTCCAGTAAAGTTAGAACACTTTCTGGCATGTACTTTATATGAACTCAGTAGATATTTGGTGAATAAATACACGAAAGATTGAATGACTTAATAAAAAAATTAAAAAAAAAAAACCACCAGAACACCAAACTAAACACCAAGAAGTGGCTACATACTCATGTACTTCAGTGCAGAACAGTGCTTGGCAGGTTTAAAAAGTTCCCCCATGGGAAGGCATCTGCTTACTCTAATGATGTGATTACTGCCTGAAACTTGTTCAGAATTCTCCTTTTGATGGGTTCTTTAGAGCCTGATTCAGGGTGTTCTGATTTGGGGAAATAGGCAGAAATTATTCAGAACTGAATCTAGAGAGCTTAAAGGAAGCTGAGTCATATTTGGGGGCCAGTGAGCGTCAAGAATCAAAACTCATCATTAGGCCCGCAGGACAATTTCCAAATTGGAAATCTTTGCCCATCCCATCATCATGGGGATTATTACGGAGACACTGGGATGTACATGAAAGTAGGCAACACTGACTTGAATATTGATTTAAAAATGTGTATCCTGACTGTCACGTTTTATTTCCTAACTCACAGGGTCAATGAATGATCAGAACAAAGGTAACTGGTGTGTGTGAGGAGGTGCCATCCCAATCTCCTCGATAGTTCCTAACTGTACAAGCAACATGGAGGCCAATCTGGTGGTCACACACCAACAGGGTTGCAAAGTCGTTATTCTGAGGGAGTAATCAATTTCCTATAAGACTTATTTGGGGGACCCTATTTGAGGAGGAAGAATAATTATTGAATGGCATAACAAAGGTTCATCTGGTCTGGGTACGATTGCCCCCACAACCCATTCCTTTCTTGCACCATAATGAGATCATGTGTGAAAACCTAAATTATGTAAATGAAAAGGCTCCACTAATACCGCTGAAATATTCCTGGAGTGTTACACTTGACAACCTCAAAGTACATTTCACACTGCTAATGACTTCATCACTAACACAACTGCCATGAGTCAAGCAGTTTCCATGGCAACACCCTAGTACAGCTGTTTACCCATATAAAGTATTGCACCTACTTAGTTACATATACAGACAGATCACTAGATTCCTAGGTACTGAAATTGAAATAATTCAATTTTCAATGTCTCTCTTTATGAAGTGATTCTGCCAGCTATAGGGATTAGCATATCAATGTGACTTTGACAGGGGTTGCTGCAAAAGACATATTTTGCAGGCACTTCATGTCAATTAGAGCCCTAACTGTTTCATGGAATAATCATTCCTGCCAGATTAAGGTCGGGCTGCAAGGTAATTTAATTGGTGCCATTATATGAAGAAAAAAAAATGCTCTAATAGAGTGCATACACTGTCTCTGCCAGGAAGGGGGGGGCAGCACACAGCAAATGACTGAAAAGAATTACCTTCTTAGCCATTTAGAAAGGATTTAAAAACACCACACATGCCAAGATAGGAGCCTCTGAGATGTTATTTCCTCAATTACCTGGGAGGAGAACTTTGAAGGAGAGAGAGGGTGCTGGCCAGTTTGTGGTTTTCTCCAAAGGATTTATTTCCCCAGAGGAACCCAGAAAAACATGACGACAATTCGATTGATTCGTCACTGCAAGTCCCACAGAAGCTTGGAATGCTCTGTTCAGATTTGCAGAGGGGGGGGGATTGGTCCTAGGATGGGGGAAAGAAGTTCACAAAGCTGACATGGAAGATCCCCAAAGTTCCAAGGAGGGGTGTTCAATCACCGTTCCCTCTCTTTCCTTGAGGAGTATCAGAGACCTTATGCCCTTACTGTCCTCTACTAGGATTTTCTAATATAATCTCTTGTTGCCTGGGATGGGAGGATGGGGTGGGGCTCACATCATCTCCAGCTCCCCACTCTTGGGGGTTAGGAGAAAATGCTGAGCTTCTGAGGAGCCAGGAGCAGTGAGTATTACCACACATGATTCCCAGTCTTGCTGGGGAAAAATAAGGGAAATAATTCCGAGAGGGAAAGATAATGAACCAGAAGGCATGTTCCGTTACCAGTGAACAACCTTTAACTCATCCACGCTCACTGTCATTCCCTGTGATTATCGTGCAATTATTTATGGGAGAAAGAGATGGACGTGGTAATCTCCTCTTTGTTTCTGCTCTTAACTGTTGCTTCTCAATAGAAAATAGTCCCCCAATTTGAAGTGCTCTGGACCTGTTAAAGCCTCATGCATCCTAAATTGTGAGAAAATGAACCAGGCAGTTAATCACACTTGACTTTATATCATTAGTACTTGGTTTATATTTTATATGTCTTTATCTTTACCCCCAACATTGGCTAGTGAAGGCTAAGAATTGTGTTTCTGTTCCATTCTTCCCTCTCTTTATTTTTTCCTGTATCTCTGTGGGCACCCAAATGCCAGCACATGACCCACATGACAGATGTTCTGTATTCTACTCTAACATTTGTTGGTGATTCTGAAAACCATTTAAAAAACAACTAAGCAGTGAACCTTGGAGGATACAGCTCATGCAAGGAAATTACTATTTGTCAGTGATGGTTTCTAATGCCCCTAATTTTCCAAATTGGGGAAGCTACACAAGTTTGTCTAAGGCAGCACTGTCCTATACAAAATATAAGTCATAGGTGAAATTTTATTTTTTTAGTAGCTGTATTAAAAAAGTAAAAACACACAGTGGATATTAATAATATATTTTAACCCAATATATCCCAAATATCATCAAGTATTCAACATGAATACTGTTAATATGTTTACATTCTTTTTTTTTTTTCATGTCAAGAGTGTGAAACTCTGCATGTTTTACACTGTCAACAGATCTCACTTGGGACTGGCCACATTTCAAGTGCTCTGTAGCCACAGGGTCTGGTGGTCGTAGATTGAACAACAGGGGTCTAAGTTTTCATTTCCAGTTAGTAGCAGAGTCAGAAACAGAAGTCACATCTCCTAGCCCTCTGATACTCTTCAGTACACAAGGGAGAAGCAAACAATTTCCACAATGCTCATCCCGCTTCGCTGTTCCTGAGTCCTGCAATGTACCCCAGCCTCAGCCAGGAACTGGACCCAGCAAACACCTCAAGAAAGCAACGAGGTGCACCAAACCTCTGAGAAGTTTCAGGAAAAATTTAGTTTGCCTTGCTTTTAAGAATGCGACCTTAAAACAGTACAATAGAATCTTTTAAAGGTTGATGGGAGGAGGGAAGATCAGCCACAGATGGGATCTCGGCAGTTGAAGGCTTGTCAAAGTTATTATCAAGAAGTCATTGACTTTGTCCACTTTGTCAGCAAGGGAGGAGACCTCAGCCCAGTTCTGTATTCCTTCTCAGTGTCACAACTCACATAGGAGATGGCTGAGTGGTCTTCTCGAGTTTTTCAGGTCTCTAACTTGGACAGTAACAGTTTAAGTGATACAGAAGAAGAAGAAGGAGAAGGAGAAGGAGGAGAAAGAAGGAAAAAGGAGGAGGAGGAGGAGGAGGAGGAGGAGGAGGAGGAGGAGACAGAAACTCCCCCTGTAAACAAAATGCTTCTGTATGTAAAGGGGCTGCTCCATAGTCTCCCTGTTTAGAAAGGAGAAAGCACGTAGCATGAAAGCAACTGGTTCAAAACCACTGTGTAAGAGGGAACAAGGACTAAAGGGCAGTTATCCTGCTCTCAGCAGAACTCAGTAGCAAAAGATGGCTTTGGAGATGGCCAGTACACCTTAGGGTCAAGGATGGCCAGGGCTGGCGGCTGGCTGTGCTAGCATAGGTCCTGAGGTGCTGGGAAGACCAATTTTTATTCACTACAACCTATATCCAGGCAGAGGGAGAGGATGGGGAGGCACTTAGGAGAAAGGTCAAAGCATGGTGCTTCCCACCTGGCTCATCAGATCAAGGAGGGCCCAAGTGAGAAGGAGAAGAACTGTGGAGAAACCCTAGGGCCAGAGAGAAAGGGAAGTGGGGAGCCCACAGCTGGCGAGGGGGCAGGAAGGAGAACAGAGGGGCAGAGTAAAGCAGGATCACTGGATTCCCATGCTGCCCTGCGGCCTCAGCTTCTCTTCCCAAATTCCATCATGCCAAAATTTGAGAGAGTAAAACTACAGGCAGCAAAGCCCAGGATACAGCCCTTTCCTCCCTGTCCCCGTGAACTCTCCTGGTCTAACAAGGAGCTCCTTTCTGGTGGCCACAAGCTGCTCCTCTCCCTGTGCTATTCAGGCTTGCCCTGCAGGGTCTTGAGCTACACGCTGCTTCCCCAGGCTTCCTCCTCCAAATCCAATCAGTCCATTTGTTTCTCTGAGGTGATGTGGTGACAATCAATATGCTGTTCGTGCAAGTTGCAGTAATTTCTCCCAAAATATTTACCAGATTTCACCTCGTTCTAATTAATGCTGGCAGGCAATCCCTCCTCCCACAAGGAAACAATTCCCTCTTCTGAGCAGGTGTGCAGTTATCCGTCATCCACGACAACCCAGACACAGGCAAACAGGAGAAACACACACCACCTTCCAGGGGGCTATTCAGGAAAAGGTCTTTCTGTTTTCTTTTAAGTCTCTGTGGGGTTGGTTGGTTTGCTTTAAATGAGACAGCGTGTAAATGACTCTCCTTAGGAGAAGGGAGTTCTAATGAGCAAGGCTGGACCATTTTCCACTGGGTAATGACTATACCCAGGTAGCTGCTGGGAACAGTGATGTATTCAGTTGTCACCCTAATTTTACACTGGGGCTGGGTGGCCTGGTTAATATATGAACATAAATCTATCATCTGTTTTTACAGGTTCCCATTTGGAAAGCCAAAGTCTTAGGATAATGCATGCTTGGTATGTGAGTGATTGGCACAGCCCTTCCATTATTTCCATAACATCTGTGACCATCTATGGGTACTGTATATTGTGACCCTAACACATACATGCACACATGCACGCACACACACACACACACACACACACAGATATGCATACCTTAGAACCACAAATAGCAGTTGAAAGAAATGCCCTCGGTCCCTCAACTTCTGCAAGGGAGCTGTAGGAGTATGAGTGGAGGAAAGGCAATATTCAGCTGAAAACGAGAGCATCATCCCTTAGTCTCCTAGGAAATGAGGGTAGGGATAGTCTCTTAGCTCTATACATTCAAAAAAATTCTTGGATTCTAAGTTTTGAGGTTCAGTATAAGTCAGAAATTATAATTGCAATTTTAACGAAGAAGGGAAGAGAGGCCACATGCAATGAAAGCTTTAGACTTGTACAGATGTGGGGCATCATAAGAGACACCAAAGGAGGCTAGAGCTGGCAAAGACCAAATTCAAAATTTTGATACATAATTAAATCCAAATATCTTTGAGCGTCACCATAAGGTCATGTGATTATAAAGAAAAAAAAAGATGAAAATAATGGATCATGGTAAAAATGAGATATTTGATTATGCTAATAGTAATATAGATGAATGGGAAGTCTCCAAGTGATAAATGAATATTTCCTAGGAAGTGTGGAAGAGGAACCTTGGAAAAGCACCTGACTGAATACAGTGTTTGTGGAAATCTATACCCAGAGCATCAGCTAGCTCCATGGCATAGCGAGGGAAATTATCAATCCAGAATGTATGACCTTCTAGAGCTGCTAGCCAATCTCGGACACTTATAGGAAACTTTTTAAAACTACCAATGTCCAGGCTCCTAAGTAGACCAGTTAAATGAGAACTGGGTCCAGACACAGGTGTTTTTCAAGTTCCTCAGTTGACTCTAATGGGAAGCCAAGGTCAAGGAAATGTGGGGCAGCGGCTGATTCCCTCAATCAATGGCCCAACATGTTCCCCAAAGGAGAGAGCTGGATAGGCACCGACCCTGAGGAATGTCATGCACCAAACTCTAGCCCTGGTTTCCTTCCTGTTGTCTGTAGGGAAGATCACCTGCCCCAGGAATAGCACAGTGGCTGATAGAATAATTCCTGGACTATTCAGAAGTACATCTTCTTTTATCAGTTCTTCTACTGATGGGAAGAAGGGAGAAACACATTGGCTTCTCCTTTCTTCCTGCCCTCTCATCTCCCAACAATGCCACCTATTGATGAAACTCAATCAAAACCAGATATCATGGAAACAATCTCCCTGGGTCAGCCTCACTGTGATGCAGAGCAAAGAGGGGAGATAAAAGGGATGGACTGGAGCTAAATGCTAAAGCCCCCACTGTGCCTGTGGCTTGTGAAGCACCCTCTAATACCTCACTGCATCCTGTTTTGTTGGATACCTCCAAGACAGAGCTACTGCAGTGATTTGGGTATGGTCTGAGTTAATCCTCCCAGTGTGTTGACATTAACAGGTGGGTAAAATAGGAGGTCTTTGGGTCTTTGGGGCATACTCTCAGAAGGGATGACGGCAGTTCCCATGGACTCATGAGTTAGTTCTTGTGAGAGTGAGTGTTTATTAAACCCTGAGCCTGACCCCTGCATCATTTTCTGACTTCCTGTTTGGCAGTGTTAGCTCTTCTTCCTGCATGTGCTCCAATCATTAGGTCCTCCCCAGAGCTGAGCTGAAGCTGGTGACATGTCCTTGAACCTCCAGAACTGTGAGCTAAATAAACCTCTTGTAAAAAATAAAGTAGCTAACCTCAGATATTTCATTATAGTAACAAAAAGAAAAACAACACCAGATGAATGCCCTATTCAATGGAAATATAATGCAAGCCATGATATATGACCCACATTTGCTATTTTAAATGCTCTTATAACCATATTTGAAAAATAAAAAGAAGTGCAATGAATTTTAATACTATTTAATTTCATTCAATATATCCACAATACTATCATTTCAACATGTAATCAATATTACCAGGTTTAATAAGATATCTTATTTTTTTTCATACTGAAATCCAGTATATTTTTTATACCTACAATATTTCTCAATTCAGACATTTCAAGTGCTCAATGATCATGGGAGCTTAGAGGATCCCTATTAAAAATCTCAGTTTTAAGAACTCTCAGCGATTTCTTATGGTTCAAGTTTGAGGAAGGTATAAGATTTTTGAGGTCAGAAAGAGTCCATCTTAGAGTACATCTACACATCTGAGACCTCACAAGAGTGAAAATTTGCACAAGTTCTGACTGGACTCAGAACTTAAAGAGGGAAAACACAACAGAAACCTGTGGGACAGAAATTGTAGAAGTCTGTATATTGTGACGTGCTGTTGACGCCAGATTTAATAACATTTAAAACTACTTCACACATCATATTAAGTAGCTTCAAAATCATAAGCTATGTTATTGATCTGTGGGTTTCTTTTGGATGATGTCGAATGAGGATATATTAACTTGCAATAGTTTCTACTTTCACAATGAAGGAGACTGGAAGTGCTCTGAATCTGTCCTACTATGATCTTTCCAGAACTGGATGGAAAGTTTCCTTGGAGCAGGTAATGATGCAGAATCTAGGGGCTGTGAGAAGTCTCAATAGGCCATGAGGCTCACAGTCATACACCCAGGGTGGTGTATTGATTAGTTCTGATGGGAGAGGGTAGAATGAGACAGGGGCTTTTAAAAGTGGCCTTGTCATGGCTTCTACTCAGGGTTGGGCCCGTGAGTGTTGACTGCATTGCTAGTCTTCATATTCTACACATAATTTATAAATGTTTTCAAATTCTTTTGATGTTTAATACATTCATACTGGGAACTCACAAATGCACAAAAGGTGAATGAAAAAGGTGGAAGGAGGAACAGAAGGAAGGAAATAAATAAGAGAGTGAGTAAGAGAGGGAAGGAAAGACAGTGGAGGTGGCACGTCAATGTTGTTGGACCCAGAAGCTTTTTACATGAACAGTCAAGGGTCACATTTGGTAAGGGAGTCCTGCCCCTGACACAGGCAGGATTACTGCACTTCCCTGGCCACTAAGTAGTCTTGTTTCTAGTGACAGAGAAAGTGACAGTCATCTTTTATTTACCAAGGAATACTTTAAACTCCCCCAACTCCAACGTCTAAGAGAGGGACAGACTGATGACAAGCGTTTCCAACATATTTCGACTGACACAGTCACATAATTAAATTTTGATTGGAAAGGACCCGAAGAAACAAACAAAATTTCTAAACTTGTTTCCTATTTTATTTCCCCCCTGCTGACGATTCAAATGGTCTTTGAAAGCAGGAACGATCTCAGATATTTTGTTGCTCGTGTAACTTACAGACCAATGAGAGCCCTTCCTGATGTTTAGGGTGGTCATGGTGTGGCCTGAGACCTGACTGACACATCTGTGCACACACCACATGTGTACCAGATCCACGCGTGTCTAAGTGCATGGGTCTATCATACTAGCAGCATACAAATAAGGTGGATGAATTGGAGATGTAGTGAGTAAACTCCAAGAATAGCAGGGACACTGTTAACCCCCAGAAAAATGATTTGGAATTTAAATAGCAAGTGTTCAGAAGTGATAGGCAAAATAAACCTGGAAGACTGTTTGCGATACAGATGGGATCTGATGTCTCCGAGCTGGGAGAAGCGCTGTCAGTATTTTGACAGACACCGAATGACTGTTTAGACTGATGTTCAGGACAGAGCCAAGGAGGTGCTGGTTGGTGAGGTTTGGTGCGCGTGGGGAGGGGGAGGGGGAGAGGCTGGAGACCTCTGTGACAGATTGACAAGCCTGCTCGGGAATTCTTTTCAAAGTGGAGGGAGGGGAGAGAGGTGATATGAAGATAAAGGCGCAGTGAGAGGCTGGGCTGCTGGGCTGTTGGTGGCAGGGTGAAGCGAGAAGGGCAGACTTGCATTTACCAGGTCTCCCTCTTGGGGGATTATTAAAGAGGAAGAGCAGGGGCCAAAAGTCAGACCAAGCAGGGATAAGCATCACTTCCCCCGTGCTTTATTTCTCTTTGCAGTTTGTGGCAAGCATGGCTTGTTTAGTGCTCCAGGAAGAAAAGCCCAATGACAAATGCCTCCCAGGAGGGCTGAGGGTTAGGAGAGCTCAACCAGAGCTAACCATACAGAGGGAAAGTGTCCTCTTTCCAGGACTTGTACAAATGTCACCCCGAAGGGATAGAGTCACTCTGCGCTCTGTGGCTTTTGCCCTCTTCTCCCAGCCTGCACCTCACCCTCTTCTCTTTAATCTCAACTATCTATACTGAGGTCCCTTCTCCGGTGGTACCCAATCTCTTGGGGGGCTGCATATGGTTATGTCTTTGTTCTGATTCTTTGAGGCACATGAAATGTTTGTGCACAGTGGGTTATTTGGCGGGGGGTGTTGGAGTACTGGGGATTGAACCCAGGGGTGCTTAACTTCTGAGCCACATCCCTAGCCCTTTTCATTTTTTATTTAGAGACAGGGTCTTGCTGAGTTGCTTAGGGTCTCGCTAAGTTGCTGAGGCTGGGTTGGAACCCGTGATCCTCCTGGCTCAGGCTCCCCAGCTGCTGGAATTACAGGCATGTGCCACCATGCCCAGCTTGCACAGTGGTTCTTCAACAGTGATGACTTCTGTATATTCCTTATGCTTGTGTGGGGTTTAGGATGGTCATAAGCTCCTTGCAGGCAGGCAGGGGGTGGTACTGCTTTTCCTTCAGAACCTTTCAAAGTGAAAAGCCCTGAAAGTCATCAACTGCTCAGTAAAATGAATCACAGAAAAGACTTTTGATTCTGCTGGCAAAAGGATCAATCTGGTATTCTGCCCTCAGTTCATTATTCACAGAGACAGAAGTAAACTACACAAACCCTGTGCTCTCCCCATCCCCAGAACCCAACAGTAGATCACACTATAACCACATCCAGATCACTCAAAAACAATTTAAAAAAGAGAAAGACAGTCAAGTCTGCTTTCCCACAAGTCGACAACAAAAGAAACCCTGTTTGACTAAACCCCCCCTTTCTATTCTGCAAGCCATCAAAGTGATAGATGAAGGGGGCCCGGCCAGTGTGAGGAAATTTCACCTTTCCACATAAATTCATCGGAAATCTTTCAAGTGACTTGTTTTTGCTGGAAAATATCGTAGGTAAATTTCAAGGGTCTTTCTATTGGTCCTTTGTAATTATCTTAAAATATCTCATACCATCTGTTAACTGCTGTTCTCACATTCCCTTTTATTACCTGGTGTCCAGTGAGAACTTGACCCACTGGCTTCTGAGGAAGAGAACCCTCCCCACGACCTGCAAAACTGATCAGAACCAGGCTCTGGGACCCCATCTCAGCTCCATGACTCACCAGCAGGTGCTATCAGGGAAGTTTCTTGTCATTTTTATATTTCTCTTTCCTGTGAAATGGGTACATATGCTGCCTATATCTTGGGACTGCGGGTGAAATAATATATACTGGGTCTTAGTCACACCTTCGATATAGTGTCATGGGAAGCATCAGGCAGCAACTGTGGCATTTAGCAAAGCAAACCCAGTGACAGTCTTCCTTCATAGTTCAGGAAGAAAATAAGAATGGTAACACCAGTATGTCACACCTTCAGTTCTATCTATTCTGCCATCACCCTGGGACATATGTGAACCAATGTTGCTATTTCCTGCCCAAGTCAGGTGCCCATCTAGGTCCAGAGTAAGAAGTCCTGCCCTAATTCAGTGGTTCTTCACTGGAACAATTTTGTTTCCCCCAGGGGATATTTGAAGTTTGGGGACAACTGGTGGATACTGTCAGTCTACCAGAGAGAGGTCAGGGATTCTGCTAAACATCATACAATGCACAGGACAGTCCCCCCCCCCCCAACAACAAGAAATTATCTGACCCCAAATCTCATTAGTGTCAACATTGAGAAACACTGTCTTAACAGGAAATCTCTCCTTATTCCCTCCAACCACATGAATGAGACACTGAATAAACATAAGAAAACCCCACAGTCTACAAGGAAGTCATTGATTCATCTCAAGGGCTGTGTTTCCATGGGAAGTTCCTGAAAAAAGCCCTTTGTAAACTATCATTTGTTTGCTAAACCATAGAATCGCAATGGTCATTACAGAATTTGGGGGTTTGGGGGAATATCTTGACCATGAGTGCTGACTTCATAGGTAAAGTCTTCTGGCATGTGAGCAATTACAGGGAGACAGGATGTCATGGGAGAGGAGGTGGAGTAAGACTATGTTATACTTATTGGGAGAAATCTACAATGTGAGGCTGTTTGTATCAACGTTAAATGTGTGTACAAGGTGGGACAAAAGAAGCTCCTTTGGAAAAGAGAATAACAAAGTATTGGAACTTCACCTCTGCATATTTTTGTGTGTCTCTTACATATGATATTCCACATTACATATGTTTTCTCATTTATCTTCACAACAATCCAGCAAGGAAATTCAAGTATGGGGTGTATCTGCCCTATAGGAAAGTTGCTAAGGAGTATTTTTTTTTCCTGAGATGACTGAATGGCTCCAGTGAGAAGCTAAGAAAAATGGAACATTTGTGTTATTCTGGTTTTAGAGCAGTTTTAAACTAATAGGAGAGAATGAAGAAGATAAGCACCAAAGGCCTGAGATTGCCCTTGTTAACATCTATAAGAAAAGATTGGATCTAAGTCTACTAGAGAAGACAAGCTATAAAAGAAAGTTATGTCATGGTGTAGCAGTCAGGGCCAGAGTTGGAAGTTAGGTCTAGACATCAACCTTTCTGTGATAGGTTATTTTGGATACTGGAACAGGGATTCAGACTAATATTGGAGATTGCAAACCAACAAAATAAATTTTAGCTAAGGAGTGTTTGATGATAATTCAGCTATTCCAATGGTACTAATCTGTCCTTAGTTAAAAAATTTTATTTTAAACTTGTTCCAAATGGTATTCTAACTCAATGTTAACATGTCCCATGTAATGTCCAATATATACTTGCTCAATAAAATATTTTATTAAGAAACAAATTATATGCTCAATAGCAGGCTTTCTCTATCAGACTTTGTGTCTACACATGCCACACTCTCTAATGTCTTATTGCTATTATTAGAAATTACTATTCTATCTCAGTTGCTCCTCATACCTTTGCCTGCTTAGAAAACTCCTAGTCAGGGCTGTGGTCTTGGCTCAGTGGTAGAGTGCTCGCCTGGCACATGCAAGACCCTGGGTTCAATCCTCAGCACCACATAAAAATAAATGAATAAAATAAAGGTATTGTGTCCAACTACAACATATATATATATATATATATATATATATATATATATATATATATATATATATATATATATAAAAGAAAACTCCTAGTCAAACTTCACTTATTGAAACCAATGTCCTGAGAGCCTTGCTTGATTTCCTCAGGTTTAAGAACCTCTCAGGCTTTCTCTGCACTTTCCCCACACTTGTGTTATAATAACTATATAACTGCATTAAACATTTGTATTCATCTGTAAAGCCCCTATAAACACAACCCCTGATCCACACATGGCAGAGTATACTAAGGATGAATAAATGAGTATGCCCAATTGAAACATGTCTTTACCATGCCTACAAGCTCTGTATGATCTGCTTGGGCTACTTCATAGACCACACTTCCCTGACATCTCAGTCACACACACTTCTACCCAAACTCACTATTCCTAGATGCCTGGCCTCAGACCTTCACACTTGGTGCTACAACTGCCTGGAGTTCTCTGCCATCCAATCGATGTCATGGTTCATTCCTTCTCTTAAGTCTCTGCTCCAATGTCAACTGCATGAAGAGGTAATCCTTGACCATGACCATGTTGTCAAAAATAGCACCTTTCTTCCTTCATCTCTGCTTTGTTTTCTTCTTAGCACTTACCGACGACCTCCATATTTTATGCTAATTTAAGAAAAATTTTATCTGTTTCTCCTACTGAAATGTGAATTCAATGAAGACAAGGGATTTTTTTTCTGCCAATGGTAACCAATAATTCAAGTTAATTTTTTAAAAATGAGTGAGTTGATTACTGGTTTAATTAACTTTGCATTGCTGTGACCAAGATACCTGACAAAAAACCACTTAGGAGGAAAAGTTTATTTAGGGCTCATGGTTTCAGAGGGCTCATTCCACAGACAGCTGAGTCCATTGCTCTGGGCCCAAGGTGAGGCAGCACATCAGCACTGGAAGGGCCCAGTGAAGAAAGGCTTCTTAGCTCATGGTGGGGTCAGAAGCAGAGAGGAGGATGGGATGGGACTGTAGGCAAGACGAATACTTACAGAGCATGCCTCCAGTGATCTACCTCCTCCAGCCATGCCCCATCTGCATATTTGAGCTAGGATGGATGATAAGGTCATAGTTCTCAAAATCCAATAATTTCACCTCTGACTATTCCTCAATGAACATAGGAGTTTTTAGAGGATACCTCCTATCCAAACCATAAAATTCCACCTCTGATCCCCAATGCTCATGTCCATCTCACAGTGCAAATTGTATTTAGTCTATCTCCAAAAGTCCCATGGTCTTAACATTTTCATCATTACTCAAAAGTCTAAGTCCAAAGTTTCCTCTGAGACTCAAGGCAGGCTCTCAGTTGTGAACCCCTGTAAAAATCAAAACCAATATCCAGTGGTACAGAGTCAATATTCCCATTCCAAAAGGAAGGAAAAGGGGCATAGAAACAAGGTATGGGACTAAAACAGGACTGAACCCAGCTAAGCAAACAGGTCCAGTAACTGCAGGTATAGCAACTAGGCCACAAATGGCTTAAGCAGCTCCACCCCTTTGGCCTTGCCCATTGTAGCACACATGGCCTCTCTTTTAGCCTATCTCCTTCTGCAGCTAGCAGAGGCAGACAGTGTACATTATTGACATATTTTAGTTCCTGTGGTCTCTATTCCAACTTTGGGTTCATCATAACAGTTTTAGGCATTTGCCTCACAGAGTAGCCTGTAGAGATTTTGCCCCTGCTACACTTTACCTAAACTCCCAGGCCTTCCTTTGAAATTTCCATGGGAACCTCCATGACCCCTTAGCTTAAGCATTCTGCATTCCTGCAGAAGCAGTGGATGATGCCAAGTTTTGCTGCCAGCTCTTGCAGTAGTTCAGTTCCTTGGGATCACAGCTATAGAGTCCTCTGAGTGCCTAGGTAGCTGAGTACCTTCCAAACAACTTCCTAAATCCCTCTCATGCTAACAGAGTACTCTCATGATCTCTTCTTCCAGGAATTTTCCCTTCTACATCTTTGAGTCTGCAGTGGGTGTGGTCTTACAAATTCTCAAGATGCCCTCAAGGCATCTTTCTTTTTGTCTCTTCTTAGAGTACTGGGCATCTCTGTAGGGGCTATAATCTCTTCTATATGAACAACTTTCTTGGCCCAGTTTTGCATGCGTATTTCAGGTCAAACTACAAGTTTTTAAATCCTTTAGCTCTGATTTCTGCTCCTGGTTCTCAGATAAAATACTCCTTAAAAAAATATCAGCTTTATCCATGCCACTGACGGAATGCTGGGTTGCCTTGAAATTCCCTACAAAAGATTAATTGCCCATCACTTTTAAAATCAGTCTCATACAAAGTCTCAGGACATAGACAAAATGGACAAAATGTAGCTAAGTTTTTGCCAGAATATGAGTAGCTTCTAGTCGAATTCCCAGTAGAAGCCTCATTTTTCTCTGAAACCTCATGAACATAGACTTTACTCTCTGCATTCTGGTCTTCTGATCTCCCACTAGAATTGCATGTATACAAGTCTTTGTATTATAGGAATTGCACAAATATGACATATATTATTTCCAAGGCGATGATAGATACATAGATATGTATTCAAAAACAGGCTTATAAAAAGTAATACACATAACTTTTCATTATTATTTGCTTTCATCTAGCAATAAAGTCACCATGAATGTTGACAACTACCACACATTCTATGAAGCATGAAAAACAGTGTTTTACTTTTGTCTACATGATACCACTCTTTTCCAGGCCCTAGGTTCTATAAAGTTTGGAAACAATCTTCAAATAAGAAAAGGAAAGATCATAGCTAAGGAGTTATTTTAAGAGAGATAATTCTATTAATGCATCTCCATGGCTTATCCCTGGAAGACACCATCAAATGTATTTATCAAACAGAAAATCAAGCCTAGAAACACTGCTCTGGGAAAACCGTGTTCGAGAAACACAGGAATGGCATTTCCAAAGGAGCTTGGGATGTGTTCACAAATGGGCCAATGGTGTTCAAGATGGCATGTGAGTATTAAGGAAATCAAACAAAATTAAGTGAGCTGGACACTCTTGTGCAAGGCCTAGATACTACTACAGAGGTCTTTTTAAATTTGGATCTATGGAAGTCCCATATCAGGCATTTGTTGACTGGAAGGATCTGTTCTAAAAACATAAATTATCTATGGCATGGATTTCCTATTCTCTGGGTGACTTAAATAAAAAAGGTAGCTTAACAAAATTCTGTATTTAAAATTGGAGAAGAATCAGATATTTGGAAAATCTGGACTTTGTGGAAGGCCGGACTATGATTATAATAAAGATCCTAAAAGATATATAACTGGGTCTTAGCCTTGGCAAACAGTGGCATCTTGTTAAAGGGCATCTTTTAACCTCAAAGATTTCTAAAAATAAAATAGAAAAAAAGAACATAGTATACAATTTAAATAATCCTAGAACACTGTTTAAGTTCTTCTGTCTAAATACAAGCAGACTAAAATTTCTTCTCTAAGCCAGATGTTTAACCTCATTGACAAGAAAAACATATATCTTGCCTGAATTGATCCAACAGGGGTGAAAATATTCATTCCAATCCCGAACAATTAATTTATTTTGACCTATCTCCCATTCTATACCCATTCACTACATAGAAGATCTCAAAGTTGTGATAGTCACTGTTGATCAAGTTAGGTTATGCCATCACCAGTAAAAGGGATTCCTGGCAAACCACTATCAACAGAATCCAATGGAATCCAAGGACATAAGGAAGTATTGGTGTATTGACTACATTTTTCTTAATCCTGACTCTCATTTTCCTGTTTTGTAATAAAAGGCAAATTAAATTAAATTCATTAAACATTAAATATAACATAAATTTATAGCATAATGAAATCTTAGTGTGAGGTCAAACTAAATCCTTTTTATTCTTTTATTCCATTTTATAGATGACCATGCTGAGCCCATAGAGGAAAAGTCTCTTGCAGTTGTCACAGTTAAATCTTAATTTCCAAAAGAGAGGAGAATTTTGTTTTACCCAAAGGAAACTCTGTGCCAATATGCTGAATCTAACTTGTTTTCCTACTTGGTATACATGTTGCTTCTTAGCTCCTGCTTAATGCTTTCATTATAGACTATTGGTCACTTGTTTGCAGACACAATTACTCTGCTTACCTGCTTGTCTCCCTCTCTCCCTCCTCTTGGATACTCTTTACCACATAAATACCCCCATTATCAAATAAAAAGTTGAGTCTAAAATGTACAGGTATTTCACAGTTGTATTGCTCACCACCCATTTCCTCTTCATCTGGTAGAAGAATTTCTTTTTTTTCCCTGGGAATTCCTCTCCCAATTTAGATCTCCATGGTTCAGGTATTAACTTGATTTTTACCTCCTGCTCCAAGGAGAAGAATGTGACAGAAATATGACCAGTCACAGCATCCCTTTGCTCTGGGTATAGTAATTGGTTCAAGGATAAGAATGTAAACCAATCGGAGCCAAGGAAGCAGTTACAAGACTTCTGGGACTATGCTAGAGAGACATTTTCTCTACATGGCTGAACTCAGAGCTATCAGAACGCAATCCTGGAACTGCTCCTGGAACTGCTGGGTGATCGTTTCACTTCTCCAAAGAAAGGAAGAACTGAAAATAAAATCAATGCAAAGCAGAGTGGAGTAATGGAGGTACACCCATTCTGATGATAGAGCTCCTTGATCCATCTGATCTGAAAACCATTAGACATTTCAATTACATAAACGAAAAACATCAGCCTTTGTTTAAACCAGTTGGGTCCCTTAGTCTGATGCTTAAAATTGCAAAATTCCTGACTGATACTATAGTGTTGTTTTCTTAATGACTAGGTTCCTTAGAAGGGATTTGGTTACTGGCTTAGGTAGCTTTTTATCAGGATGTTTTGCTGATTCCTTTAAAGGCACTTTCCAGCTTCTGCATTCTTCCACATAATATCATGACTTACGGTTAACTATAGATTGTATTTCCAGTCAGGCTGTGAATTTCCTGATTTTTCTAGGAAAGAGACTAGAATGGTCTTTTAACCTCTGGAATTATCTCCCAGAGGAAAAGGGAAAAACAACTATCGCTAGAGATAACTAAAACGGGACTGGCCCAATCACTAAGATATCTGTACAACAGAGGGCATTTCCTTTGGGGAAGGGCTGACAAGAACTATTTGCTTTGACAAGAACTACTTTTCCCCTGGCTCTTGTAACTTGGTTAGGCCCTGAAAATGCAGCTTGATTTTCAAGCAAAAGCATTACCAGTATTCTTTACCTAGAAGTGGGATCCCCCATACGAGCTGCAAGACGAGGAAGAGTGTAGGAAGTAGAGAGTATAAAATTGCTGTAGAATTGTTTTGCCTTACAAACTCACAAAGAAAGGCATTTTCCCTATTACAAATTAATTGTGATATCTTTGCTGATATCACAATTATTATAAGGTTTTTATTATTATTATATTATATTATTATATCATCTGCTTAAAACCAATAAGGCCTTTTTGCCTCCCCCTTTTTTAAGAATACTTTTTTCATTTGCTAATTTCAGTGAGTGAAGCCCAAGGTCTAGTTATGGACTTAGCCTAGGCTAAAATTCAGTAATTTCATTTAATAATTATTTAATTTAATAATTATTAATTTCAATTAATAATGTAGTTCATTATACTACAGTATTAATGATTCTATTATCTGAATTTGATTTCTCCTGGAAATCTCTGGACTTGTTCACTCCCTAGAACCTCATAGAAAGATCTAAGCATAGATGGAGCTTAGATTAGACAATTGTCAATACAAGTTCTTAGTGAAAGTGACCTGTGGCATAGTCATTATATCCAGTGACCATTTCCTTTTTACAGAACCTCACAGTTTGTTGAAGGAACTAAGCACACCTTCTTGGTTCAGGTTTTGCTACTAGGCAAATATATATTCCAGAATGAGTCCTTTAACTTCTCAGATTCAGTGTCTAAGCTATAAAATAAAGTTATTGAACCAAATGATTCGTAATTTTGTAGATCTCATATGAATAGTACCCATGCAGTACCAGGAGGTATTTGGGGTCAGACCTCAAGATAATTGTGAAGGTAGCAACAATTGCCTTCTCTCCCTGAATCTCTTTTCTCCTTCCCTGTCTTGAATTCAGTTTTTCTTGATGTAATTGTCAAGTTATAAAAACTAGGTACAATCCCAGTGGCTCAGGAGACTGAGGCAGGAGGATATCAAGTTCAAAGCCAGCCTCAGAAACTTGGCAAGATCATGTCTCAAAATTTAAAAAAAATAAAAATAAAAAGGACTGGGATGTGGCTCAGTGGTTAAGCCACCTGGGTTTGATCCTTGGTACCCCCTACCTCACCGCCCCCCCAAAAAAAAGAAAGAAAAGAAATACAAAAACTGAATGTGAATAGTTTATTTGGGAAGGGAACCATGGAAACAGCAGTAGAAAAATGGGGAAAGAAGTAAGAAGGGAAGGGCACTACATTAGTGAATGGGTTTCTGCTAAGGGAGAGGCGCCCAACTCCACTGAGGACCTCCAAAAGACTGTATGTATCATGCCTTAGGTCTGCCCCACCAAGAGACAAGAAGACTCCAACCACCAAGTCCCTCCATCATTAATCAAAGATAGTTTCCATGAGTGCTAACCCTCAGACAGTCTTGGGGTCTGCAACAAGAGATGGTGAGGGGATACACAGGGGATGGTGAGGCTGGGGGATGTGGGCACTGGCATCTTCAGCTACACCCCTCTCTATCCATGCCTGCTTTCTGCATCTTCCTCTATATGAAAGGATTTGGAAACATCTTCATTCATGTGCAAATGGCAGCTAAAACCTTACTGTGTTTTCCTATAAGGCATATCCCTGTTTTAAGATGAAATCTTAAACTGTAATGGTTAACTTGAATCGTCAACTTGATTGAATTAAGAAATACCAAGGATTCAGAGGATTGTGGTGGGTCAATGAGGGTGTGTCTAGGAATGATTGGCATGTAGGATAGCCAACTGAAATGGAGACCCCCCCCCTAAATGTGGACAGCACCAACCAAAGGGATAATGGCTTGGATAGAATAAAAGTTGTAAGAACAAGGAAGCAGTAGCAGATGCAAGCTCAATTCTTCTTGAATAGGTTCTTGATTGCTGCTGCAATCAATCGTCTGAGCATATCAGTTTTCTTGCTTCTTCACTCTTCCAAAGTGGACTCTGCCAGTGATTCTCCAGAAGCCTTTGGTCTTGGACTAGGGTGGCAGCATTGATCCCTCTTGTTCTGGGGCTTCAGGCTCTTGGACTATGCAGCTACTGGTTCTTCAGCTGTTCAGCCTGCAGAGGGCCATTGAGGCTATCCAGCTTCTGGTTGCACAAGACAACCTAATAAGTCCCATTTTTATAACTATACTTCCTATTGATTCTGTTCCTCTAGAGAACCCTGACTAATACATAAGCCAGAGGAATGACTTTTAGGCATAACTCACAAACTAATGAAAGTGACCTTCCCAGGTCACTTTTGAGAAAGGAAAGCCCTAAAAGTGGAAATGAAAGGATAGACTCCTGGGATTCAGGGTCAGGTCCTTCTCACTGTTTTATCCTGATTTACCACTGTAAAGCCTGCTCATGAATGTCTCTTTCTGGAAGCAGGACTCACCTTCAGGATCTCCTTCCTTCTGTCAATGATCATTACTAGTGATCCAAGCTTCTTTAGATGCCATTTTGTATATATATATATATATATATATATATATATACACACACACACACACACACACACACACACACCAACTATATAAAATGGAGAAAAGTGATACTGAAGGCTTTCTTCACCTGGCCAGCACTTCCCAGATGTCTCCAGTTCAGTTCTGCTTCTCTACTCTAACCTGCTGCATGCTGGACCTTTCTAATTACTTTCAGGGTCCATGACTGATGCTCATGTGATGCTCAACCTTGGTCTGCCTGACCCCTGATGGTTACCAGCACTCCACTCATGTCCACCCAAGTCAGAAGGAATGCCTAGAGTTCAGAACTGTTACCACCTGCTGCCTGCCCTTGATGCTGGACCTTACTGTCTATAACTGTATAAATGTGCTTCAAAAACTGTTGCATGCCACACATTTAAATATTACATTCCTATGTTGCTATCCCAAGAGACAAGAAGGAAAGAGGCCAATAAATGCATTACCTTTTTTTTTTTACTTCAGATAAGACAAAAATCTTATGTCATTTTAACTTCAACCATTTATGAAATGATCATTTTACAATGGTGGCACCTATCATATTGTACCACTTATTTATCATGTATCAGAGATGGCTTTTGATCTCTTTTATATTATATATCACTATTAGTAGTAGTGCTCAGAATTTCTATTTAACTTTTATATGGATATTTAACTACTTGTAGGTTTTTTCTACTTCTCTGATACTTTGAGGAAAAGACATATTTACATTCCACAGCTCCTGGCATAGGGCTTAGGCAGATATTTGCATTAAATAAACCCATAGTTTATCAATACATATTTATTGAGCACTTGGTATTTTCTTCAACTTTGTTCTAGTTACTGTGGGATTTACAGAGGAAGACTTTATAATACTCTTCTTTCCCTGAAGATTGCATTTAGCAGGAGGGGAGTTAAGACTAATGAGCTTGAAACAAATAGAGCTAGATGTGAGGCATTTTCCAGCCAAGTGCTACATTGTGGACATTGGACTACAGGGGCCATAACAAACATGCAAAAATCACTAATTAAGTAAAATTTTTAGTCATGAACTTGAGATGAGATTGAACCACATAAAACAGGCCTATCCTTCATACCATGCCAAATTGTTCCCTTCAATTGATCTCTTTACAATTGCCTAGTCTAGTCTTGCAAGCTGCTATCAGAGTTGGTAGTGTGAATCCAGTTTTCATCATGGCTATTGGGAAACACCTTCATACCCTAAGTGTTCTCAGCCTCAGGAAGTTTCTCTACTGCTCAGCTTTTGCTGCTATGGTTCATAGTGCCTTTCACAGTTTCATCATTTCTCAAGTCACAACTCCTGCTTGTGACTTTATTTTCCATCTCCTTGCCGGGATTGGCCAAAGTTCCACTTATCTCATTCTCTTGTCCTTCATTCTTTGGTTTCTTTCTATTAACAATGATGATCATGTTCACGGCCAGGAGCGTCTTCCACATTTAGTAAATGGTAAGGGTGTTTGAGTTGCAGGATCTGGAATACTTTGGAAACTAAAGCTTTGATGGTTTTGGAACATTTTTATTTCATGGTTACATGGCCATGCCTAGCAGAGGCACGCACTAGGTTCTAAATAATGATTGCTGAATGCCTACTGCAGAATGGATTGCTAGTAGCCTACTGCTCCCCAAATTGGAAACCAGGAGTCTCAAAGGGATAAAGCACAGTGGAATGGAGCACTGTATCTTCTTGATCCTGGGGTCAGGAAGAGGAGAGCAAAGAAGGGTGGTACCTCACTGTTAAGGTTTGAATGTGAGGTGTCCCCCAGAAGCTCACATATGAGACAATACAAGAAGGTTCAGAGGAGAAATGATTTAATTGTGAGAGTCTTAACCCAATCAATGAATTAATCCCCTAATAAGATTAATTGAGTGGTAGAGTGTGGCTGGAGGAGGTGGGAATTGGGGCGTGGCTTTGGGTATATATTTGTATCTGGTGAGTGGAGACCTCTCTCTGCTTCCTGATCACCGTGATGTGAACTGCTTCCCTCCACCACCCTCTTCCACAATGATGTTCAGACTCATCTCAAGCCCCAAGAAATGGAGCCAACCTTCTCTAGAGTAAGACCTTTGAAATTGTGAGCTGCAAATAAACTTTTCCTCCTCTACAGTGGTTCTGGTCAGATCTTTTAGTCACAGCAGTGAAAAAGCTGACTAATATGCTCATACAATGTTATAGAGTTATGACATGGGACAGTAGTGTATGGAGAAGAAAAGGTCTGGATAGGGAGGCAGAGTTGGTAGTGTGAACAGGATCAACTCTCAGTAGGCCTTCTCTAACTAACATGCCCACCAACTTCATGTTTGAAAAATAAACCTTACAAGACAGACCTCTCTCTATGTATATTGTCAGAATTTTAAAAAATTTTAATAGTTGACCTTTTGGGCAGAATAATAAACACTAAATATTAGTAGACAAGATAACAACAAGGAGAACACCATCACTGGTAAAGCCAGAGAATCTTTCAGGGCCCTTAAGATATACACTGCTGCTTGGTTACTTTCCAAATTGGTATCATGTTTTGGTCAGTGCCCTGACTCCATTCTCTCATTAACTCACAAGAAAATGTTCTCACATGTTACAAAAACTACAGGGTATTAGCCTGGCATTTGTTTGATCACACATTACATTCCTTCCCCACAATCTGCAGCTAGAAGTACTCTACTCACTTAGCTCAACATCCAGTCTAACAGCCATAGCAATAAAATTATGAATCTCCAATTATAACAAAGTTATGTGCAGAATTTGTGTACATAATTTGGCCATGTGTCTGTGAAGGGTGTTCGGTACCCAGAGAATGATCATACACCAACTGATCATTTCTACTTTATAATGAGCTTTTCACAGAACTATGGCCTTGAAATGATGTAAAGGACATACAAATAACCTAATTTTGAAAATATTTTTGTTTGACCAGATTTAATGTGTTTATATATATATTTATATATACATATTTCTACATGAAAGGAGTTTTGATTGAATTCTTCATGAAAATGAAGCCCTACAAACAATGAATTTCAGCTAACTCAGTCTGTATAAAAATTTAGAGAACACAAATGGAAGGAGTCAGTATAGGTGAATGAAGTCCATGACTTGAAAGATCTCTAAAATTATCATGGCTTGACCCAGTCCTGTTTCCCTTCTCAGCCTCTAGTGTATCATGAATAGGAAATGAAACTTGTTAGAATTGATACCTGAATTTTTCAAATTCAACATAAATGCTCCAACCTAAGATGGGATATTTTCACTTCCTCTTATAGTTCATTGGCCAGGACAGGTCACATGACCTCCTAGATGCAGAAGGGAACCTGAAAATACTGTTCTATCCTGTTCCTCAGGATGGAGACATAGTAGTAAAGACCACCATCCCTCCTATAAGTCTGGTCAAAGTTACCTCCTCAAGAAGACAAACCCTGACCTTTGCATTTCACAGCACAACTTCTTGATGTACTTGAGTTTCCTTATACCACCCCCCCCTTTTTTTAAAAATCAACTTTACATATCAACTTTAACTTGCTACATGCCTTGATTAATGATTGTCTTTATTCTCTATTTCTGCCTAGGAGAATGCACACTACACAAAAGCAAGGATTTTTGTCACTTTTGAAAACTGCTCCACCCCTCACACCTGAAATAGTATCCAACACCCCAATCCCTGATCTGAGACACCGAGAAAAACATCATTTCCTTGGTACATTTTAAAATACGTAACTACAATCTAATCAAGAGAAAACATCAGACAATCCCAGACTAAGGTCATTTTACCAAATTAATGATCGAAACTCTTCAAAAGTATCAAGGTTACGTAAGTTAAGAAAAGATTAAAGAACTGTCACAGATTGGAGTAGATTTAGAAATGATGAGAATTAAATGCAATGGTTAGATTTGGAAAGGGAAAAAAGGGGATATTAATGAAAAAATTGGTGAAATACAAAAAAAAGTCTAAAGGTGGTGATTAACATTATACCAATGTTAATCTCTTAGTTTTGATATTTGTGTCATGGTTATGTAGATGTTGACATTAGTGGAAGCTGGGTGACAGGTATCAGGAAATTTTTTGGCTCTAGTTTTACAGTTATACAGCCTATCACAACATGCTCAATTAATATTGTTGGCTGGGAGAACGATGGCATACTCACAGTTTTGGGTGCCCAGACTTAAAAGTAGTATGGCTCCCCCCAGAGTTGGAAGCTCTCACTCGCAATAAGGTAACTTTAATTCTAGTTCTGGCTTCATCACATTGTTTTTTGGCAGTAAGACCATAAGAATATTGTTCATTCACTTCTATTGTAAAAATAGGCATAAACACTGATCTACTCACTCTGCCTTACAAAGCTATTGTTAAGCTCAATAGACATAATGAGAGGCTGGACCAAAGCAGTAACTCAGAATCCCCTCTGTATTTATGACCTAACGTATCTACCTTTCATCATACATAGTAGTGTTTTATGAGGAACAGCATGCACAGGTGTTAAGATGCAGGCTCTAGGCTAATGTTGCCTAGTTCACACCCTAATGCTACTGCTTATGAGCTGTGTTGGAATTTCCTAAATTATAAAATGAGGGTGGTGACAAAACCTACCTCCTAGGGTTGTTTGAAGATTGGTGAAGTTTTTACAAGTTTCCTTGCAACATGGTAAAAGCTGTACAGTGTTTGCTCTTAACATTATTTTAAGATTTTTTTTTCTTGTTTTATGAAACTATTCAGGATAGTATTTACCATTGCTGGGTAAACCATCTGTGCCCTCCTAAGTAAACTGTCTGCTGTTTGAGGGCAGGGAAGTATGTGCCTTGTTTTCCTGCTGTCCGCAGTAAGATGCCTAGCACAGAGAAGATGCTCAATCAATATCTGGGGGTTGATAGATTCTTACGGCCCTAAAGCCAATGTTCTCCAAATTCACAATTTTGCTTCAGGCCAACTTGTCATCTGTGTGTATTTAAACAAACTTGGGATATAGAAAATTCTTTAGTGCTAGAACTGGTCTTTTCTGTTCTCTATCAGGGTGGCTAAGGGAGTCGTTAGCTTTTCCACATCCCTCACCTACCATCCCTCTTCTGTGAAAAATCATTCTGTCAGTAGCACATCTGAGAAGGCAGGCTCAGAAGCAGTGAGCCCATTGCTCAATCTTGTTGCACTGTCCTCTTTTCCTCTTGTATATGGAAGAAAGAAAGAAAGAAAGAAAGAAAGAAATCATGCCATTCCTTTTCCCAGGTCCTTCCTTTATATTTTGCTTCCAATAATATATGGTCAGAGTCAATTCGAGTTTCAAATTTGGAAATTACTAAAGAAATAAAATGTTACCCTCTTAGTAAGCATTTTGGCTGTATTCTTCTGGGTGCTTCCATTTTCAATGTCTAAAGTGCTGCACTCCTTCAATGCCCTTGAAGATGAACTTGTTTCTTTACTGAATGCATTATTCCATAGAAGAAAAAATATCATCTTTCAATTTATGAATCACTCTTATCTTTACTCTTCACCTTTCCTTTTCTTTGTGTTTCTCCCACTTACATACTTCTAAATTATTTCTGACCAAACATAAGGCAGCCGTGTTGGAATCCTGAGTCTATAGCTATCTTTATGATCATTTCTTTGGTGCCATTTGTATGAAATGAGGTCCCATAGATTCAAGGCTGAAACTCCTTTTATTTTTTTTATTTTTTATTTTATTTTTTTGCAGACTGCAGTGATTGTACTGTGGAGAATTATCCAATCGCTGTCGCTGTTTTCCACCCCAGGGTGTCATTTCTCTCCAATATATTATTTCCTTTTTTTTTTTTTTTTGTCTCTAAAACTCAATGGGGGAAATGATTCCTGATTCCAAGGAGCTTTTACATTTTCCTGACCCTAAAATTTTCCCAGAACCATAGTGGTCTTTCACCATCTCTTAAGAAGGAGTGAGGAGAGGGAGAGGATAAAACTCAGGCACGGAAGGCTCCAAACCTCCCCTTCTTTCATTTTCTGCATGAAAAGAAAGACAAGACAAAAACTAGTTTTAGGCAAGACAAATCCAATGCCTTCTATTCTGAATGGGGAATTTTCACGTGTATGGAGGGGTGTACTCCAAGGAGAACAGCAGCGACTAAATGAGATTCTCCACACATTTGTGGGGCACCAGGGCAGCCGACAGAAGGACAAGGTCTGAATGTGAAGAATCTACATGAAGTCCCCTTTCCACCATCTTTACCTCAGCTCTGTGACTTTGATCAAATCTTATCCCTGATCCCCTGTGGAAAGGGAAAGGACAACTTACATCTTTCTCTCTGAGAATCAAAGTACCCAGCACTTGCCAAAGCATGTACAAACTTCAAAAGGCCAGGTGGATGATGGTTCTCAAAACCAGATCCGATAGCAATGAATCAAAGAATGGCTATTAAAATGCCCATTTAATTATAATTGATCAATATGATAGGCACTTATCACGTCTGGAGGAAGCATTAGACAAGGTTCTTGACCACAAGAAACTTAAAGTTCAGTTGAGGAGACAAAACGTGCCCAGCTTGTCCAGATTTACACAGCAGATAAAATTGGGTGCTCCGATTTCAGATGCTTACATACCTCAGTGAGGAAACACTGACACTGACGGTGCTTCCCCACCCGGACTCCTCATAATGCTTTAACCACAGAGCAATGGAGGTGGTACATGAGATGAAGGCACCTCTAGGCATATGAATCCCTAGCTCAGTGGACTCAGGCTACTGGCCACTGTATTCTATCATTATCAACTTCATGTCACAGACCAGAGAGGTGAAAAGAAGCACAGTGAAAAGAGTGGAGGGTACAGGCTGTAGGGTAGGTTGGCATCATTTAATCACACTTGCCAAATGCAGCAGCTGGTGGCCTCAGATACATTATTTACACTCTTCATGCCTTGGGAGTCATAATGGAGGCTAGGAATGAAAACTGAGGAAGGTGACATTAATGTCTCTTATATCCCAAGTACAAAGAACAGTGGTTGGCATGTACTAAGTGCTCAGTCAATGCCAGCTGTCGTTGTGACTACTGTCAGTGTTGTTACAACTACTATTATTAAAATAGTGTTTCTCGATGTGTTCTAGTTCTTATGAGAACTGTTCTGACCTCAGAAGGGTGTCTATAAAAAATGCATAAGAATTGAAACATAGGAGAAATCTTTAAAGACGTTGAATTTAACCAACTAGGTAATCTAAATGTACTTGGCCCTGGGGGCCCTTGGTTCCTATGATGCCAGTGATCTTAGTCTTCTTCAGGGCACATTTGAAGGAATCCTTTCATGGGGAAGACAAATGGAGGAAATATCTAATTTATAAATATTTTAAGTTTAGTTAAAGGTCTGTACAGCAATAAGGAAATCAATTGGAAATAATATTAACCATATGCGTGATTTTTAAAAATCTTGTCAAATAAATGATTTGCATGCTTTATTTAATTATTAGCTCTTTATTTAATAGATTAAGATTGACTGAAATATTGACTTTTCTCTCTGGCCAACAGCTGATTTACAATTTTTTTTTTACCATGATTGACATGTTAATGAATTTAGCAAAATTTGCAAAGAAAACTAAATGTTGTGCATTAATAAATAAAATACTGACTTGCAATTTTAATACAAACAGAGACAGAGAAAACAGATAAGAATTGGAATATAAGCCTCAGTAATAACACAAGGACCACAAGGAATGTATTGAAAAATACATATGTTGCACCCACTAGCAAACACAAATCTTAGGAATAATGCCCTAAATAACTTCATAGGGAGTATGTGAACTTACCTAATACTCTTCAGCCTCCACCATCCTTGAGACAATTAATTTCCTTTATAAATGAAGGTTAGTATATGTGGAGGTAGTGATCAGCTACAGGTTCACCTTCCATCTCTTTGAAAACATGTCCCCATTATTAGCTTCTGCCTAGACCCACCACGACTACACTGACACTTTTTTAGAGATAAGCTGTTTAGAACAACACTGGTGGAAGTATCAGGAAAGAAGGCAAAAGAAACAGGTTCTGGCAAAATTAAGTTTCCAATATTGTTTCTCAGGATGAAAGCAAATATAATTTTCCCACATTGGAATATGATCTGAAGATAGCAGCAACACTGGCTTATGGAAAAGAATAATCTATAGTCATTCTGTGGGTCTGACCAACTGAAGTGTTCTCCCTGGGCCCCAGGCTTTGAGGGACCCCACAGTATATATATGATGTTTAGTCAACCTTTTGGGGTCTTTCCAGTGCGGACATTCCAAAGTCTTAATTCATAGTAGACCTGCAATTTAACTCGTTTTTGCTTTGTTTCCCCAGACAGTCAAGAAGAGTAGGATTAAGAAGTTAAAAACTGCTATTAGGTTTTTATTTCTGCGATCAACTGGTGATAGAAAGTTTCCTGTTGGACTTGAAATTTTAATGATAATTCTGTAATTGGTAATTTGGTCTTTGATAAAATGAAATTATATCAGAGGATCAACACAAAAACATGATTGGTTAAGATGCTTTCATATAATTGAGTTCACCTTCCTTAGCAAAGATCAGGCCAGGAGGATCACATAGAGTTAGAGGCAGAACACAAAAACGCCTTTCTTGTCCCTCACAGGACATACCCACAGGGAATTCTCTAGGCAGCTGAAAGATCATAAAAAGGTGCTAAGTTCCACTGGAATTCAAGGAAGTGGCAAGAAGTGGTTGAAATGGAGGTGATACAGTTGTTTTCTTTCTTTCCACGAGATTTGGCTTTAGGATGGCCTTGCAACTGACACCTCATTCCTTCTTAGTAGCCATAGCTTATCTATTTCTGTTCCTTCACTTTAATTCCCCATAAGGCATCAACAATCCAAATTCTTCAATAAGAATCTTCTCCTGTTCCTGCTACTGTCTGTAATTTAACTAAGGGTAGAAGGCACAATCAGTTTCTTTACCCAGGAAAAATCCAAGGCTCTGAGAGAGAGGGGTGGACATTCATTCAGACTCCTAAAGCATAGAGAGCCCTACAACCCAGGACAGAACCACCTTCCAGCTCTCCCATGGGTGAGACTAAACCAAGTGTCAGGAATCAAATGTAAAATAAATCCCCCAAGTGTGCAATGCTAAAGTTATTTCAGAGTCTTTTAAAATTTCTGGAAAGCATCTGTTGGTGTCTTCTCTCCTCTCTGAGATCCATGTGTCTACAGGTACTTGAGGGTTAAGGGCAGTGGAACTGCCTACAAAATTCTGCCAGGGATGCCTAGAACAAGGCACTAGGGCTGGTGGCATATTTAGGAAAAAAAAAAAAAAAAAAAAAAAAAAAATATATATATATATATATATATATATATATATATATATATATATATATATATATATATTATTCCTAGCTAAAACCACAAGTATTTGAAATACTCCCAGAGGAATGAAATCTCAGACCTGTGGAATGTCAGTCGTGGAAATTAAATGGCCACCACGTGACCTAGCAAATGCCACTGTGGAAAATAAACATGTGATGCTGAGCAGACTGCTGTTTACTCTAATGTTGGAGATGACAGGCAATCACTTTCCAAAACCATGGCCAGAGGTAGAGCTCTCAGAAGGCTTAAATCAAGAGTCTTTTAGAGCAAATTGACTATTCGTCTGTGATTCTCCAGCAAATGAAGGATCTGCTCTTGAACGCCGGACAACGCAACCCAGACAAAGCAGCTAAACACACACAAATGCGCTCTTTCTCTTTGGCTACAAAAGAGGTGCTATTAAGTACCAGCTTGCTCAGTCCTGTTTGCAGCTGTGCAAAATCAAGATCTCTCCGTTTTAAAGGAGGAAGGAGGAGCACTTCACTCTGGTGTGATGCTAGAGGTGACGTGAGCCAGGGATGGGAACAGAAACGTCTGAGGGTTGGAGAGATAACAAGTTGGATGGGTCTCAGGGAGGAGCTTAAAAAAAAATAAGGCAGAGAGGAGGAGAACCAGGTGGCACAGTGGGTAACAGAAATGAGGAAAGGGGATGAGGAGAGAGAGAAGGAAAGAAATAGGAAACAGAATTGCATAGGAGAGAATAGGCAAGATGGCTACCACAGAAGAAAAGAAGATGAACAGAGATGCAGAGATTTGGTTGCCCCTTTCCCCTTCTGAGAGCGCTACTCATGCAGGCGGCTTGGCCAGCAAGGCATTGCACAGCTGGAATCAATCGGAGCGGCTGCCCAGGCCTGCCCTGGGGAAGCAGTGGGAAGCCCTTCCCTCTGGTTTGGCAGGACAATACTGGAGCCTGCCAGCATCAATGGCCTCCTTGGGGCAGCCATGGAAAGCAGAAAGAACGTGGCCTAGCTGGGCCTGCTGCAGACTGAAGTCCAGGCCCACAGGAAAACCCAGGTCCTGCCTTTCTTTCACAGCGTGCTGGAGTAAAGAATCCAACAAGGGTATTTTTTTTTCCTCCTCAAACAGAGTGGCAAAGAGTGTAGATCCTTCTCAAAGAAAAAGCAAAATCCGGTCAGTTGCTCCCAGACCTTCGAAGCATTAAAATTGAAGTGTTTTACAGTAGATGGAAGGAAAGTCTTTGCCATATTATACAGTTGAGTGGTTTGTATTTGAACCTCTCTTATTCCCTCAGGACCCCTTTCCAAATTTTAAGCATCTCAGCTCATTTGATTAAAATACATGTGCGATCTCCAACATGTTAGATCTCTGGCTGTGGGCAAGAGATGTTGAATGAGCAACACAAGCCCAGGGCTGTCTCCAGCTCTTCTGTATTCCTGTATCTTTCCCCAGGGTCCTGGGACTTCAAGTTAAAATCAGAGTAAGTACATCACGAGGTACCTGACTATCAGCACCCCCCATGGGTTCTTTGAGGAGGCAATGAGGCCAGCTCAAAAGAGTGTCTTGAATGCAAATGAGACGGCCTGGGTCCTATCCCCAGGAAATACACTGCCTGGCTGTGTGCGGTAGGCACAAGAATCCTTAGGGACATTAGAGTACCTCCCTTGAAATGAAGTGATAGAACTAGGTGACTTCTAGGGCCCCTTCTAGCCTTTGGAGATTCTGCTAGGAAACCTCTTCACTTCCCAATAGTGCCCACTTTTACCAATTTCTAACAAATCTTGGATTCAAATAAAATATGGTTTGTTCAGATTCTTTTTAGGTACATCAGAACTCTATGGGGAAGGAAAAAAACCTCTTTGCTCTGAAAATTTAATTTAGGAAATAGGAATTAAATCAAATATTTCTTAAATCGCTTTAATGAGTTTACAAAATTGAAGCAAATCTATTTGTTCTCTAAAGATAAGACTTGGAGCCTGAGATTTAGTTCTGTCTTTCAGATGATTTGGGGTAGGGTTGAGGGATCAAGGAAGTTTATTCATATCTGAAAATGATTAAATAAAAATTTCATGCTTAATTATCCTCCTAAGTTGCTGATGGAATTTCATGAGTGCTCACCAAATATGATGGTGCCTGGGCTCTGTACTTTCAAAAGATTTTTTTTGCAATCATTTATTTGACTTTTAAAGTTGTAATGAGTGACTATAAAGCATCCAGCATAATGCCTATAGCAACTATTTTAAGAAGTATAATGTAAAGGTAATCTGCTTCCTTCCTTCATGATCTCTGAACTTCCTGGGTAGCTTCTTGGTCTGCATTCAGTCTTCTTCATTGTCCTACTGATTGCCATTCTGGATTTCCCCTATTTCTCCATATGGAGCCAGGAGGATGTTTCCCTTTGCAGACTGTGTTGGAGCAAAAATTCCCCAAGCATCTGGAGCTTAGCAGCAATGCTCATCCTTGGGCCCCACCTGACCTGTGGACTCAGAAACTCTGGACATATAGCCCAGCACTCTGGTTTCAGTGAGTCTTCCAGTTGATTCTGATGCCAGGTCTGAGGATGTGGAGTTGAAAGAAGAGATTTGGAACTAGTTCAGAAAAAGACTAAGATAAAGGGACTCGGCCTTTTATGTTTCATCACTCACTGATTTGTTTTCCAACCATTACAACTGCTGTTCTTTTCTTGAACAGTTCTCTTTCTATTGCCCTATCTGCAGAAATGTTCAAATCTAGTTTTTAAAAATTATCTAATGGGAGAAAAACTACCATTTCTGTGACTTTCACTGTATTCCAGCTCATCCCTTTGACTTCTTTCCACTGAGCTCTCTTTCCTGTAAGAAGAATTCTATGTTGTCATCATTGCTTATTGTTAACATTGTCAACTTTGCTACCAAGATAAAACCTGAAGTGAAAACATTTAACTTTGATTACAGTGTTCCTCAAATTGAGTTCCTGGAGAGACTGAACTTTCTTAAGTTTGAGCAACATTGATCTAGAACAGTGGGGGTCACAAACATCAGTCAGCAGATGCTCTCGATCCATTTCTAAGTTTTTGTCAGAATGAGACAAGATGTGTAAGTAAAGAAAGATTTTTTTTCCCTTTGATTTGCCCGTTAAAGTTAACTATACAATTTAATGGACTTCTTTTGGTCTGGATTATAGCCTTTAAACTTCTGGTTGTTTACATGTTCTTTACATTTTTAATTTCTGTATTTGGTAAAGCAAAAATTAGAAACACTAAAGATATCCTTGTAAAAAAAAAGTATTGGTGGCAAAACTCAAAGTCTAGAAAACACAGATGTAATATCTAAAGTCCCTGAAAGCTTTCAAAATTCTGTGGTTTCATCCCCATCTCTAATATCCCAACTTTAAGTGAAAATAGATTTTAAATCTTTTTTATGATAGAATTGATTCCTGGGCTTTTTCATGAATAAATTCAGTCTGTGATTCTTTTGTAGATGTTCAGAGAGCAAGATCTGTCCAATCCAGAGCTTGGCATGAGACTCAGTACATCCTTGGTGAGAAGGGAACCAAGGACTTTCTATTCCAGAAACACATTTTATCAGTAACAGAGTCTTCTGAAGCAAGCTGTTGCATTAAAGACAAGGACTTTAATGTTCTATAATCTACTCTTTTTTTTTCTGTTTGATACCAGGAGAGATTCTGTCACCATGGCTAACTAGGGGTGGCTATTTGCATACTCTAGTCACTTACTATCTATCACTGTCTAAATTATATCTCCCTAAAATTCATGTTTAAGACCTAACCCTCAGGACCTTAGAATGTGAATGTATTTGAATAAAGGGTTTTTAAAGAAGTAATTAAGTTAAAATGAAGTCATTAGCTGGGCACAGTGGCATGTGCTATAATTCCTACAACTTGGAGGCTGATGCAGGAGGACTGCAGTGTTACGGTTTGGATGTGAGGTATACCTCAAGAGCTCATGTGTGAGACAATGCAAGAAGGTTCAGAGGAGAAATTATTGGGCCAGGAGAGTCTTAACCCAACCAGTGGTTAATCCTCTGATAGGGATTGATTGAGTGGTAACTGAAGGGGTGGGGTGTGGCTGGAGGAGGTGAGAATTAGGGGCGTGGCTTTGGTAAGATTTGTATCTGGCAAGTGATTATCGCTCTCTCTTTCTCTGCTTCTTGATCAGCATGTAAGCTGTTTTCTTCTGCTCATTCTTCCACCATGAGGAAGCCAGCCTTCCATAGACTAAGACCTCTGAACTGTGAGCCCTTAAATAAACTTTTCTCCTCTACAATTGTGCTGTTTGGGTCTTTTAGTCAAAGCAGTGAAATAACTGACTAACAGCAAGTTCAAGGCCAGCCTCAGCAGCGTAGCAAGACCCTATCTCAAAATAAAAAAGGCTGAGGATGTAGCTCAGTGGTTAAGCACCCCAAGTGCAATTTCTGATACCAATAAAATATAAATTAATAAATAAAAAATTAAAATGAAGTCATAATTGTAGGTTCTTTCCAATGTGACTGATGTCCTTATAGGAAGAAGAGATTAGGACTCAGATACAGAGGGATGATAGTGTGATGTGAAGGGGGAAGATGGCCATTGGCATGTCAAGGAGAGTGTTCTCAAAAGAAATGGTCTTATCAATAGTTTAATATTGAACCTCTACCCTCCAGAATTGGTGACTGAATATATATTGTTTAAACCACTCACTGTGTGGGGGTTTGTTTTAACAATCCTAGGAAATGAATGTACTGCCCATCCAGTGGCTAGGAATAATCTCTTTCTGCCCGGAGGGTAGTTTGGATTCCTTTCAAACAGAACATCTCTTGAGCAAGATTCCTCTCTAATGTCTATGATTGAATTATGAGGTTTTCTTAACCCAATTTCAATCCAATATTTTAATTTTTTATATTCAGAACCACTAACACTCCTTCCTAGAAAGATGGGGTTGACAGTTAAGAGGTCATCTGGTCCACCTTCCTTCCCTCCCCCACATTTACAGAAGGAAACCTAAAGTCCTACTAGGGCAAGTGATTTTATCTGAGTTGCTGGTTAGCTACCAGAAAAGCCATAACTGAGTCCAAGGTCGTGACCCCAATTCCAGCTTTCTTAATCACATCAAGCTGACTTTGATTTCTTTTCTGCACACATTTCTTGAACTACTATGTTCATTGTGCTTTATTAAAAGTTTTAGATTAAGGCCAAGGGCTCTGTACAACAGAAAAGTTGTGATGAGATTTTTCAAAATTAGGTATATGAATGGAGAGGGTATGTGAGTGTTGTGAGTGTGTGCGCACAATGTGTGTGTGTGTGTGTGTGTGTAAGAGAGAGAGAGAGAGAGAGAGAGAGAGAAATGAAGAAGACAGAGAGATGAGAAATACAGAGAGGAGAGAAAGATCACATAGAGGCCGAGAGAAGGAAGAAAGCTCAGCTCAGTTCCCAAAGATATAATAACTCATTTCCCTTCATCTTCAGGAGCATCCCATGAGGCCTCTCTACCACGGGCCACCACCTCTTTTAGAAGGGCTTTGGGACCTGCACATCTTCCCAATTCATTTGCCGCATACGGCTCATCTTCAAAGTTTCCAGTAATGTTCACAACTGGCTTTCAATTCAGGGAAACAGACCTATAAAGATAACACTTTTTTCTTCCTCTAAGATGTATCCGTGCCAAAAAAAGCAACTATCCAGAAGACTCCGTTGTAGGACAAGGTTTCTGTGAGAAGCACAGGAGCTGTCAGCACCACTTCTGAATCCCAGGCCAGCCCTCTGCAGTGGGCTCCCCACAGACAGCTCTGATCGAATCCCCTCTGACCCCTGTTTGTGCTCTGGGGACAAGAGAAATGAGAAATGTGTATACAAAATAGTAAAAGAGAGAATAATGAGTATCACAAGGAAAGAAAAGGAAAACTCAGGGTTAGAGAAGAACTAAGAGTCATCGAAAAGGTAAAACAAAGGAAGGAAAGAAAAAAACAGAAGAAAGAAAATAAGAGAAAACAGAACAAAGCAGTGGGGAGATGTAGGCTATGTAGGAAAAGTAAGCATTTTAAAGTGCTCATGGGATAAAAGCAAGATTAAAATACCAAATAAGAACTAATAAAAAATGTACTCTCAGAGGTGTGGGTGTTGGTCAAAGTTTCTCTGAGCAAACTAGAGCTAAATGCACCGATCAGAAAAGCATTAACACAGACGCTGTCAAGAACTCTCACAATGCCCATTGTTGACTTTAGTCACTTATTTCTTTATAGTGACTGCACTTTCAGTAGTGTCATTGGCACTTATTGGTAAATCATATTTGAATTTCCATATGAGTTTACATTCCACTTTCTTTTTATTTCGAAACCAGGATCTGGCTTTAGTGAGCATCCTTCTTTTCTTCCGGTGGCTATTGGACCTGTTGATACTTAGCCAGGGAGTCTGATCCATGGAATGAATTCAACATTTTCTAAACTAGTTATGAAAGTCACTGTTTCCGAGAGCTGCAGCTGGAGGAAGGAAAGCAGCTGTTCACTGGACAGAACAGGAGGCAAGGATGGAGAGGCCAGGTGATTTTTAAGTGGCCACACACTCTCTGGTCAGGTTACTCAGGTCAGTTACTGCACCTCTCTGAGACTAGTCATGTCTTTTTTGAAATGAGTGTTGTGATATTTATTTCAAGGATTTTTCAAATGAAAAACAATGACAATGTGGGGAAGGCAAATATCACAAACCTTAAGTAAGTACTTCATGACGTTAAGTACGTCTGTGCATGTGTGCAGTTCCCAACATTCCACCCTATATGCCCTATATGTGCCGGGCAAATGGAAACTAAGACTGCAGAATTGACTACAAACTTACTGTCCTTTTTAGGGCATCACAGGGGTATAGCTAAAATCCAAATGTAATAAAGTAGAAGTGCAAAGGGGTGAATAAATGAATGAATGAATGAATGATGGTTACTTTCCATATCTAGTTTAAAAAGCATACAAGAATGTTTTTTATTTAGAGTACTTAAAGAAGGAAATATCTCAAAAAACATATTTAGGTAAAATATCCCCTTCTCTTTTGATACCAAAGCAAGCACACTTACAGAGTTATCAGTTACTCCCAAGCAAAGTTTCTTACACACAAGCAGAGGTGTGCATATACATGGTTCTGAGCTCACTGTCTTGAAGGGATGTTTTCTCTTATTTCCTTGAAAAGACATTAAAGGGAATTGAGCAGAGAAAAATTATGGAAAGTGAACGGCAATGAAAATATCATTTCACTCAGGTTCATAAATCATTTAAAAAATTCTTCTCTCATTTCCCGCCACCCAGCAGATTTATTGAAAATTTATCACCAGTTCTTTCAGGGAAACTTTCCCCTGTTCAGAAGAGAGAGGAGTTTGACCTAAATTGCTTAAGAGCTAAGCCAAAATACCATTGTAATTCTGTGGCTCCATTTCAAAAGTAGCCTGTGTTTTACAGAATTTCAAACATCTAAGTCATTTCCAGTCATAGGAGCTAAAATTGGCCAGGGTGGAACTTGTGGCTGTCAGAACTGATAAACATTTCCTGAATGCCAATTGGTTGGAGAACCATGTCTCTGAATGCCATTAAAAAGTCTACCTCAACACGTAACCCCAAGTTCCAAATGCTTGTCGGGAAACTGAAACTTTGTTTGGGCAAGCTCAACCAATTTTTTTTTTTAGTCCCACAATCTGCCGACCGGGGGTCTTATGAAGGCTGAGTTTTCTGGTGGAACAGGCTAAGACCTCCAATTCCTCACCGGGATAAGAATAATCAAGCTCAAATCCCTTTCTTTGAGGAATCAGGGCCTTGCTGTGAGAGCTAGTGGCTTTCATGGGCCTCACAAAGTTTTAAGAAGACAAGAAATCAAAATCCAATCAGAGCATCCCACATTTACTACTAAGGGCAAAATGGGTTTGACATGCTTAAGACCTTTTTTTTTTCTTCACTGTGTTGGAGAAGCTTTCTTCTGTAGGGCAAAGTTCATACATGGCCTAACTGAGGGAGGGGGTTTCTTTTCTCCCACCTTCCTGCCCCCCAATCCTTTTCTATTCAGTGACCCCTTCCAGATAAGCATGAACTACATAAATCTAGACTGTTCTATCACCAACTTTTCTAAGGATTATTGGATATATACTCCCAGAACCTCAATGATAGGAAAGTATCTTTCAAAATTGACGAATTCCCCTGAGCTAGTCTAGGCACAAAGGGAACTTGGTAGCTGAACTCAATGCTGGAAGCCCTGGGTGTTCTGGGTCTCAGGGACACTCGGAATCAGAAGTAACAATTCCACCTTCTTCTTCCTCTCCCTCTTTCATTTACATGTTTGTCAGAGTCAACTCTGTTTTCTCCTATGATAGAATGGCTTATTTTATAACAGAGGACATGGTTTCCCAAATTGGTACTGCTTATATCACATCACCAGGGAGTTGTCTCCTCTCTTGTTAATGGAGTTCAAAACTTCAGAGGAAGTGCTTTGATTATATTAATATATCAGACCAACATTACCAGATAAACCAACTGAGATTCTCAGAGTAAAGTTCTCTAGTGAACCCCCTTTGCTCAGGAGCTGGGATGCTATTTGAACTACTGAGGAAATAGGGCAGGGGAGGAATTCTAGGAATATGGAATAGACAAAGGCATATATGTTTATCAGATAAATCCACAAATATTTGCTAGGCAAATATCTCTCCCTCATTTAAATCTCAAGGCAGATGAGTAAATGAGGCCAGAATGTGAGACTATTTAGTCACAGGTTAGTCATAGGTCTCCACAATCCATTAAAGGAGGCCATTTCTCTTCTGATCAGTATCTTCTCAGCATCATCTGCTGGACTCTAAAACAGTTATATCTTTTTGTACAATTGATGAATTTGTGTAAATTGTGGGTAAATCGGTTTTTCTAAAGAGAGAATCAAATTTTAAATGTACTAGAGAATTTACTATTCAAACAACATTTAAAATAAAGCGATAATTTTGTTGATAATGCTGAAATAGCCTTAGAATTTACATCATGTTCCAGTACAGATTGTATACTGGGCCTGCTTAAATTGGAAGGGAGTAGAGTTAAGATGTCAAACACCTACACATTAAATTTGATATTCTGTTCATCACATGCTCTCAAAACCATATTTGGGTTGTGTCAAATGTGTTTCCTTCCCTTGTGGATATGGAAGGCTTACATGGTAGAGTTCATCTTCCAGTATCTTCTCTAACTTAAAAAACTTGATTAAGTCACAGATCTCTATGAAGTCTCATTTCCTTCCTCTGAAAATGGGGATTATAAGTATAGGTATTTTTGCTATTTGATCTTAATGAGAGTTTCAAAATGACATAAGCTGATGAAAAGATCTTTTTACTTATATATTACCATAAGACACACAGATATATAACATTATATGTATTCATATAATAAATTACATATGTCATGACATATGTATAATGTTATAAATGTATTAGCTAGTAAGTTTCTTATTGGCTAGGACCGCATTATATTATCCCTTCTTATCATCTGTATTTGTCTACTCAGGTTGTCATAACAAAGTACTATAGCCTGGGTGGTTTAAACAACAGAAATTTATTTTCTTACAGTTCTGGAGACTGGAAGTCCAAGGTCAAGGTATTGAAAGGTTTTCTTTGTTCTGAGGTCTCTCTCCTGGGCTTGTAGATGGCTGCTGGCTTGCTACATCCTCACGTGGCCTTTCTATGTGTATGAGCCCACTCCTGATGTCTTTTCCTCTTCTTATCAGGATAGAAGTCCTACTGGATTAGAACTCCACCCTTATGACCTCCATTTAACCTCAATTACCTGCTGAAAGACCCTATCTCCAAATACAATCACCTTAGGGATTACAGCTTCCATTTGTGAGTTTGGGGTTGGGACATAAAATGAGATCATAATAATATTCAATAATAATCCACGCAGAAGCTAGTAAGCAGCAGAAGCTGCTCTAGAAAGATGATGACTAACGTTTCAAAGAATCTTTTAAAAGAGCCCAAGCAAACTGTGTGTTCTTGAAGAAAATGTACCATGTCTGAGAGCTTCAAAATTTCAGCAGTTTGTGACTGGGTAGGAGAGGGGTTCAACAGAACTCAGAAAATGCTTGAAGGGATCCATGGACCATAGTACCTTATGAAGGAATATGAATTAAATTGTGTAGAAATGGCATCTTCTCCATACCGTTTCCACAGAACAAATTCAAAATTTACTGATAACACCTTCCCTTCACCAGCACTCTACCTGTCAACATGGCAGCCAGTTGTGGCCACTGAGAAAAGGTCAAGTCAGAGTCAACATACATATTAATAAAAAAAACATGGAGGCGAGACACCTGTAAAGCTTCCAGAAGTCCCAAATGGCCAACAGGTTCTCTTCCTCTGAGATCACATGATGAAATTATCCTTCACAGAGCTTTGGTATAGTACATTCAAGTGACAAAAAGATTATAGGGTCTGAGGAAGAATAGGCAAATCAAAGGTTGCAAAGGTGGTGACAAAGGACAGGAATGTGGCACCAAGATGTCACAAATTCCGGCTACCATGAGGTCCTGGGGAAATCTCCAGGTACATTCTTAAAGGTGATGGAATGTTTGGAGGACTATGGGAATCCCCAGATCTTGAACCCCAAACACTTTCTCACCAACCTAGAAGCTTCAATTATAAATTGGTTCCTCTGTTTGTTATAGTTTCTTTGGTCCCTCTGCAGAAAATAGGTACAGGAAAGGGCTAGGATGTAATGAATCCTAGGAGTATGATTGAGGCATTAAGTGGAATCATATAGGGTCTCCATGATATCCTTCATATACCTGTGTGACAAGTATGTCTGGATGTGGCACAGTTGTCATTTAGCAGGAAGAGAGTTGAACTACCTTGCTATCAGCATTCAGCCTCCATTGCCAGGATCCATAGTGTTTGATATGTGACTGATTCTAAGCATTGGCCAGGAGAGATGAATAGATGTGGGACAGCGGAATCTTCCCTTGGCAAAATTTTATAAAGAGTGTTTGGAATTCTCTCTTTCTGATTATTCTGGTTATTATTATTCCTGCTTATTTCCACCATGACTTCCCTGTCTGTTATTCCTTTAGGGCCCTGATCATAGCAGAGTGATAGATGATCTCTCTCTCTCTCTCTCTCTCTCTTTCTTTCCATCAGTGGGCTTTTCTCATATAGGCATATCTGTTTATTTCAAAAGTACTTCTCTTAAAAAAAAAAACTGACAGAAGGCACACAAAGCCAAAAACGAAAATAGTGACCTAAAGATCCAGAGTCATTGCAGAAAAAAAAAATGGGAGAAAATAAATTGTAAAAGAAAAAAATTGAATAAATGAGAGTTCCAGAATGAATGATTGCTGGGTTGCCCGGAGTTTCCAAGGCTTGCTGCCTAATCTGCAGTTCAGGATCTGTTTTACGGTCTTAAAGAATCAGAAACCAGATTTGGTCAGTCCCCAGGAATCAGTAGACTGGCTAGAAATTGCCTCCAATGAACCTCAGAGACATCATATAAATAAAACTGCTCATTAATTAATTAACCCCAAATACCATAACTCCTGTGCTGGATTGTAGACAGGTAGCAAATTTCTGCTTGTAAATACACACACTTAGAATGTCACAGTCAAAGAAGGCTGCTCAGTAAGCACAGGATCAGAAAAAGGGACAGTTAATGGGTTCAGATTCAGATACCAGTTGGCCTGTGATGTTTGAAGACTAAGCAATGGTGCCTGGTATCTCATTACCAGGTATGCACTCCCCCACATTCAGTTCTTACTTATTATCCTATTGGTACATCTACTGCTAAACAACACTCCTTCTACCTGATCCCATTTTCCTAAGACAACTTGAAACTTTTAATCCATTTATAATTAAGACCTAATTGCTTGGAAACCTTCCTCTCTACAAGGGGACAGATAATATCTGTTCTGATATACCATGCATTTCTAAATTAATGCTCAGGGATATCCTAGTTCCTTACTTCCAAATCTTTTTAAGTACCTGTCTTTTGTCCCCCCAGTATGATCATTCCTTTGGAGTGGGAGCTCATAGTGCTGGATCTGAGGTCATATAGACCTGGCTTGAAATCCAAGCTGGAAGAGCATGGGCAAGTCACTTAACTTCTCTGAGCCTGCTTCCTCATCTGTAAAATGGTCCTGGAAATAGCTGAGAAGACTATTGTTGGGATTAATTATGGTAACAGTGAAGCCCTTGGCACCCGTGCAAGCTCTCACTCACAGTAAGCAATAATAAATGCCACTATTACTCATTATCTCTCATTCCTCTATTCAGCTTTCCTTCCCTGAGCACCCACTGAATGTGCCGGGCCCCATACTAGGCCAGGAATCCAGCGCAGGGTAATTACTACAACTGAATATTAAATTTAGCTCTTAGCTTCCTGGCTGCCAAGGCCCAAAGGGCCAAATTAATTATTGCTAAGATTTTTTCCTGCACTCACATTTATTTGATTCTATGGTGCTTATAGAAGGAGCTCAGTACAAAAAGTCTTAAGCACTAAAGGAATGGCTATCTAATTATGGACTTTCAGATACTGAGACAATCAGAAGAGGAGGGCATTTCAGCACTTAGCTCAATAGGGCAGAAATCAGCTCATGGTAAGAACACTACATCCTTCTCTGCACTTCCAACACAGCCTAAATGTATCTAAACTCAGTGTATGACTGGTGCAAAGTCTCATTCCTTGAAAATTGGTTTGGTCCTCCTGGCTGGTGAGAACACCATGCAGGTTTAGGATAACAGAGATGTGACCACAATGATATATTATTTCTTTGCAGTTTTAAACACAGGGCTTAAAAAATGAATCCACGTGGCTAAGATGCATGTATGCGTTCATCTAGCCTCATCTTGAGTAATTCACATTAATAAGGAAGACACAGGGCGCCATCTCACCATATGCTGGCAGTCACTTTACTGGACTCGAGATAGAATCAAAGTAATTGCTCCATAAAGTAAAGCAGTTAGTAATAACCTAAACTCCAAAAGCCCTTTAATTTTCTGATTCATATCTTTAATCAATTTGCAACATGGAGCAATTGAGTTTTCCCTCTAGTTTCCCAATTGTTTGCTCAAAAGGGCTGCTCCGCTGCCTTTGACTGACGTGACATTATTGCATTTATATTGACTTTTACGGCAGTTTTTACAACATTGGAGGTGCATAAGTTACATGAAAATGTAGCACGGGAACATTTCAAGATGAAAGTAAGCCATAAAGAGAGTGCCCGGCTATAATGTCTGCGATTTACAGTGTGAGGAAATTACAAATGGGGCAGAGCAAACTGGGCCTGGCTCAGAGTCCTCTGCTTCCAAACCCCTAGGAATTGTCCAAATCACCTCCTGCAGAACCAGGATCAGGAAAGGCCAAGACCATGATGCTTGCTCTTGGCTCCACACTCCGGAACACCGTCTCAGGCACTTAGATCACAGAACCAACCAGTGTCTAGTTTCAAAGTCAGGGGAGAGAAAGTGCTGGGAGAGGGCACAGAGCTGATGGGACAGGGGTGGTTCTGAAAAGCAGACACATCAGTGGAGTACAGAAGAGGCCCAGGGGCTGTTTGAAGATGCTAACTCCTGCTGGTTGTCACCTGTTCTCAGGATGGCACCACAGTCTTCACCTTCACTTCCCACTGGGAGCCTGAGAGCAAATAGAAGGAGAAAAGTGGTTTCTGCTCACCAAAGGGCCATTCATTCCCATTGACTACTTCAATTCAGAGTCGCTCTTCTGTGGCCACTCAAGTCAGCCCTTCCATCCTCACTAGAGGGATTTTCCTAACGCAGCATACAGAGTACATCACCTCTCTTCTGTAAATGTGTCCAGGAGCTTCCAGCTCCTCTGTTATGTTTCCAGACCCTTCTCCAACTCACGAGCCACCATGTTGCAACGTGGGCTCACCTTCTAAGGTATACCACCACTCCTAGGCCTGATGGCCCTGTGCGCCTGCACTTTTTACCTCTGGTGCTCCCTACCTCTTACCTGTAGCCCATTGTTTCTCCACTTATTCAAGTTTTTGAACTTAACTCTAGAGCTAAAGCCCCTTGGTTTGATTCCCAGTGTTACCATGTCCTCCCTCTGAGATGATAAGAATATCAATTAACTTCTTTATGCCTCAGTTTCCACATCTATAAGATGGGTACAATATTGGGACCTGATTCCTAGACTGTTAGGGGGATTTATTCCTTGCATATATGTGAGGAGCTCAGAGCAGTACCTAACAGAATAAGGGCTCTCAAAGTGTGAGTTATTTGAATTTTGGATTCTTCTGCATTGCTTCTTCCTAGAATAACCTTTCCATGGTCTCTGCCCATCAAAATCCAGTTCTTTCATATTTAGCATAAGTGTTTTCTCCCCAGTGAGGCCAGCCTAGATTTTCTAGTCAGAATGCATCCTCCACAGGTGGTTTTTACTTAGAACTTTTAGTAATCCTGCCTGTGCTTCTGCACAGTGGGGCATATATATATATTTTTTTTTCTTTTTTTTTTCCTAGTAGCAGAACCATAGCAGGTCCCTTGTGCTAAACGTTAGCAGCTTGCCCTCCTAGCTCCACAGGTGAGCCACCTCAGGGGTCCTGCTGTGCATGCCAAAGTGTACAGTGCAAATCTAATTCTGTTATGTTACCTGAGATTCAGGGTCAACATAGGTCAGGGAAAGCTTAAGTTTTAGGGAAAATTTGGATTGATGGAACTGCCACCATCTTCCCTATCCTTAGCCCTTTGGCTCCTTCTGGCTGCCTTCCAGACAGGTAGGAGCAGCAGGGGACTGGAACAGGGAACTTCCAAGTATTAGCAAGATGCTTTCCTACCTGAGGGGCCTGGGCTGACTGTGGTTTCCTCTTAAGGTGCCTCTTAAGGTGCATATCCCTTTATGTACCCCTTTGCCTCAGTAGCCTTGTTCTCATCTTAAGGTGGGAAGCTTGGAAGAGGGGCTGCCCGAGAGCCCACAGAGGGACTGCTCTTGGCCAGGCTTCCCGGGGGAGGAACAGAACCCTTGTCCATCTCCCTGGAGCAGAGCTTTCTTCCAATGTGCAGCCTCTTTGCCTTATATGCAACTTTTCAAGAAAACACCTTTCATGGACTCTGGGTGTCTTTATATTGTTCTTTCAGGTAACATGGTTAATGCTTTTTGTTTTTTCTCTTGCATTGGAAGGGCCTCAAGTTTGGGACAATGCTTTTAGGTATTCACTTTTGAATGTTTTAGTTTTAAAATGTCAAAGCACAATGCTAATTTGAATGTTATAATATTATGTAAAATTAATAATAAGAATATGCTCCTTTCTACTCCTCTCCCTAATGCATGCATATTCCTCCTGGAATTCCCTAGGTTTCTTTACTTGTCTAGCACTCCTAGTCTCTTATCATCTCTCTATCTACCTACCCACTTTACCCCCACCCATTTATCCATACACATCATGTCTGCATACAAATCCACAAACATGCATATATTATACCCTTTATAACAATAAATTCATTGCTCTGCAAACTTTTCTCTCATTGAATCAAGGTCACCATTTCCAAGTCATCCATATGCAACTCACTTTTACCAATGGCTGGCCTCCTCAAAGTGGGTTATTGGGTCAAAAAAGCATGAGCATTTGGGGGCAACTTCCTCAAAATCTTCAACAGTGTGCTGCCATCTGACCTTCTGGATCTTACTTTCTGCACCCTGACCTCTTACTCATCTTGGCAGAGACTTAGCTGTTCCTTGAATGCAGCATATCCCTCTATGTACCCCTGTGCTTCATTAGCCTTGTTCTCATCTTCCTCCCCACTCAGTGTCCTGTACAGTGCAGGACACATGGCGAGGGCTCAATAGAAGCCTGTCTTAAGACTGAATGGGTGTGCAGGAAGGCCCGGATAATACTGCCCAGTCAACACCATAGCCGTCTGCTAGGCAGACAGCATATGTAGTTCAGGGACTTTCTCTGTTGCTTTCAGGAAGTTACTGAGCTTTTTTTGTTTCCTCAGTTTCCCATTCATCCAGTAAGTCTGGAGATGTTGGCATGTCTCCCCGGAGACCTCGGGTGGAATCTGGAATTTCAAAGTGCTTAATGGTGCCGCTCAGTAAATAAAAGATGTCATTAATATGCATGAAGCTATTTCATCAAGAGGCCAACAGAGCAAATTTAAAAGCTATCTTCTAGGGAAAAGAACTAAACTGCCATTATCATGCATACTACTGACCACAATGGAAGTCTGCAGGAGCCAGGACAATGCACTCCCAGGGGCCCTGCAGGCTCTGCTAAAACCTTAGGGTGCCCCAGTCTCACTCTCAATCTCTCAGGGAAGGATCTGAAGAAAGAGAATCAGCTTTTACTCTAGACTCTCAGAAGCAACTCCAGCTCTCAGCATTCCAGGGTGTGCCTAAGGGCCTTTAGATGATGCATCTAATGGTTTCCGAGAACTGTCCCTAATGCTATGAAGAATTAGATGGGAAACTGCCAACTCATAGGCCAGAGAAAGGTTCAGGAGGATTTATGATTTGCCACCATTGCAAGGTCAGGTTTCCTCTCCTAGGCTTGAGAAATGGGGAGGGTATTGAAATGTGAAGGCAGAGCCATTAGGAACTGAGTCAAGCTCCCTGCCTTGAGGAATATGAGCAAGATGCTTGCTCAGAAGGGAAGCTGGGAGTCCTGGGTTCTGTCTAGCTACTGACCTTGTGCACAATCTTTGAATTTTTCTCCTAGAACTATACCTCACCTCATCTATAGGTAACCAGGTCACCCTCCTGGGGACACTGTTATTCATACTACCAGAGGTGCTAGCATCTTCCTCTTGAAATGTCCCCTTCTTGAATTATCCAAAAACTGTGGCCACTGAGGCCAATCTTCTTTTCAAATGTCAGAAGGGAGACAACTAGGGGGCCTGGGGTGTCCTTTAATGGTTCCCCAACGGAGTCACCTTTTTTTTTTCTGTTGTCATCAGAGGTCCTGCTGATAAAAATGGTCCTACACCACACAGTCCCTGTGTTCTGGCCACAGTGGGTCTCCCTACCTGGACCTCCCTCCTTGGGCCTCCCTCTTCACAGCCACCAGTGGTTCCACTCATGTGCCCACCAGCAGGATTTCTGGGCTCCCACTCAATACTCTCAGGCCCTGGGGTTGAGACCACACCAATAGCTTCAGATGTTGAAAGTTCTCTCTCACCAAAAGACATCAGGGCAGGTATCTCAAGCTATCATAGAAGATCTAGAAGAGGTCATTTAGAGTTAGAGTCTCCCTGGCCTCCCAAGGGTCCCCAGACACCTATACAAATTTGCACTTCTCTTTTCCAGCTAAGCAAACTACAGGATATTGAAAGATATAAAAGGTTTACATTTGTCTAATTAGAAGAGATATTTGTTCATTCAAGAAAGAGGCAAATTTGAAGACTTCCAAAGCAATTTTCTGTGCTCATCCAGATAATAAAATAGTCGACACATTTTTTCAACTTCAACCCTTACATATACTTTGCTAAACATATAACCTCTGTCTCACTAGATGTTGTAAGAATTTAAAAAGGCATTAAATAAAAACATGCATTTTGACAAGCAAAAAAAAAAAACCTAATAAACACAAGGAATTGCTACATAAATGATTCAGTCTATTGGAAACAGTGTTTTGTTCTGGAAACTCTGGGTGACTTCTGGGCAGGTAGGGCTTCCCAAGAGGCAGTACAGAATGAAAATTGGTTACCCAAGGAAAGTCCAGGACAGAGCATGCTTGATTTGTGGTTCACATACAGAGTGGAAGCCAGAAATATAGAATAACTGAAATGAAATGAAATCATTTAGAAGAGCATCATGAACTGGCATTTCCCAGTCATCTACTGTTACAATAACTGCGACTCCTTTAGGTTTACCTCCAAAATTTTCTATATTTTAGTATCACTTCCTCATTTTGAGATTCAGTTTCCCACATGTGAAATAAGGGAGTTAGACTAAAATCAGTGTTTTTTAAAATTGTTTTAAGTCATAGAATACTTTGTACAAGCAAAGACTTATCAGATACCCGACCTTCCCAAATGCACTGAGATAAATTGTTTGAGTAGAGTCAGAAATAAATGGTAATATTCCAAAATTTGTCCATATCCTGCTAGTAGCAGATGCCATCCTTCCTAGCAACTCTAACAGGAGCTCCTTGGAAATTATTTAGGGCAATAATCTCTAGTGGCCTAAGTGCCAGATCCTCAGCCTGGGACTGTATCTACAATTCCTTTGACATTCTTGAGTAGTCTGGCAGTGTGTGGCTGATAAAGGAATCTAATAATTAGCATTTAATTTTTCTGAATTTTCCAAACAGAATATTTGACCCTGAACAAAAGTATAATGTGAAGAAATTAGGTCTGACAATGCTTAGAAAGCAATCTAGACAATGAATAGACCAGTCAGTCTTTCTTTCATATCCAATCTTCCTTCTTTTTTACTGGGAAGAGAGTATGGGGATTGAACTCACAGGCAGTCGACCACTGAGGCACATCCCCAGCCCAGTTTGGATTTTATTTAGAGACAGGTTCTCACTGGCATGGTGGCGCATGCCTGTAATCCCAGTGGCTCAGGAGGCTGAGGCAAGAGGATTGTGAGTTCCAAGCCAGCCTCAGCAAAAGCGAGGAGCTAAGCAAATCTTTATTCTTCTAAGCTAATTTCTCACTTTTCTTAAAGTCACCCTTGCCCATGAAAAGCAGAGTGAGTGGAGATGAGCTATTGTGCTTTCCTCCATGAAGGCTCTGTGGCCACCAGCAAATGCCTGTGGCTGGCAGTGGGTGGGGTGGGAAGGGAAGAGCACTTAGGAATGAACCCAGAAACACAGAGACACCCTTGGGAAGCAATAAGGCTGAGAGGTACTCACAAAAGTCAACTCAACAAACCAAAAGAAACTATGAACTATGAGTCAGTCTGTCGTGCCAAACATAGGGACCAATGACAGCTGACCTTTGCTTCTGTTCAGAGCCACTGAAATTGCCCTTTCTTCAAAGAAAGTTTTCATGACTACAGGAAGGATCCCAAGCAAGGTCATGACCAAGGGTAATTAGGTGTTTGGTTTCTTCCAGTGCCTTTGGATGCTCAGTACTCCCTTTCTAAATTTTTACCCCATCAAGAGAAAAACACAAGCCTTTCCTCAAGAGCAAAGGATTATGTGATCTACACGCAAGAAATTAGTTGGGGGGTGTGCATCCTGAACAAGAACAACATTCCAATATTATATTTTAGTTAGTCAAGTGAGCTTAGACTGCAATGCTGATCTTAAGAGGCTGATTGGTAGAAACTCTTGAACCACACAGGAGTCCACCTTGTGATGATGCTGCAGGAAGAGGGTCACCCAGGTTCCAGGTGAGCCTCTGTGCTCACGACCACACCACCCTGCATGGTGCTGGACAAGTCTCAGTGTTAGAGAGTTGTTCCTTAGAGTAAAGCTAACATTTCCCACCACTCCAAAGACAATTACAAGAAGAGGAAAATGTTTGACCAGTAAAAATCTCACATAGGCATTAAAGTTGGAGAAAAATTGGGGTTCAGGCAGTTGACCTGCACCCTCCTCTCATGACCTCCTCTTGAACCAGCACAGCCTTGGGAGTCTGGGCCACATAGCCTTGGCACTTGATTATATTTTTAATCACATTATCCTTTTGCGGTTTCATGCCCTTCAAGTGGCACATAAGCTGCTTAGTGGCATCTCCCATGACATCCAGCCTGGAGCAGGCTGCCCAGGAGGTGCTCTTTAAAGCCCTTGTAACTAAGCCAATTAAACTGAACTTATAACAGGATTTTTTAAAAAGTAACAATCCAAAGTGTATTTAAATGTAGTCTCTGGGGTTGTGTCACCAAGAGATTGTCTATGGTGCCAGCCTGGTTTGCCAAATGGATCTTCAAAGCTGGAATTCAAATTGGTTAATTCTCCCACATTTCTAAATAATCACTGGAACACCAAAGAATGAGAACAATGGGTTGAGGCATGTTCCTATCATGACCTAGTTGATCCTTCTCTCTCTGTTCCCATAGGTTCAGCCACTGTTCAAGCTCTCATTGCCTTGCGGTTTCATGATTGTGATGGCTTTGAGTTGAAATCCCTGAGACTGGTTCTCAAGACACTATATGAAAGGCTTCTAGTTTCATCACTCACTCCTTCCCAGAGCAGTCTGTGATTCTTCTTTGGTAACACTCTCTTACATATTCTTATCTATTTGAAGAATGGTTTATACTACTAACCTATAAAACTCCCCAAGGGGTGTGGGGGAACCCCAAACACTTACAGATGCACAATAACTACTCATTGAATGAACCACCCGGTTCCTCTATAAACTCTATAGTGCAATTGAAGTGTGTGCCATTCTCAAACATGGCCCCCAACTCTCCTGCGCTATATCGCCACTCAGGTCATTGGCTTAAGTAGTTTGGGTTATGGCCATATTAAGATGATGTCAAAGACACAGGGAAAAAAAGCGATTGGGCATAATTTGAATGGTTAATGATGAGAAAGGAATACTCAGGGTGTCTAGACAAATCCAAAAGAGGATTTTTAGAAATCACAGACTTTGAGAAAGGACTAGCTCAATCATCCAAATACCAAGAGTTTATTCTTTCCGTTTTTGACTCACTGTGACTTTGGGTAAATTACCTAGCCTCTCTATGCATTGGTTCCTTCCTCCAGAAAGGATGGAAAATAATACTACTCTACTCCTTGAAGTTTCTAGGAGGCTGTGTAGGACAACTGTAGAGCACCATGGGCTTTGGCACTCCTGCCAATATCCTATTTTGTTGTTAAAAGTTGAACATGATTGAGACCTGGGATCAAAACTTATTCTTTTTCTGCCTGAAATAACTTCCTAAAACATAACAATTCCAATCATAATATTAAGAAATATATTCTGGAAAATAACTCCCTCTTCAAAATTCTCCTGGAGTCCTCGCTGGAACTCTGAGCACTGGACCCAGTTCTACAACATTAAAAAAAAAAAAAAATCCTTTTTATGCCAGCTTTCATGAGGAATAGTTGGGGGTGGGGAAAGATTTTTCTTCAAGGATCTTGTGGTAGGCAGAGTCACAGCCACCCAAGATGTCCACCATTTGAATTATTAGAACCTGTGACTATGTCACCTTGCTTGGATAATGGGACTCACATGTGTGATTTAGCTGAGAGTCTTGGGATGGGGAGATTTTGCTGGATTAGCCCGAGTGGGCACAATCTAACCACCAGCTACTTAAAACTGGAGATCCTTTCCTGACTGCAGTCATAGAGGGAGGTATAACTACAGAAGAATGGTAGACAGAAGCATTGCTACTGTCTCTGAAGATGGAAGAAAAAGTCCACAAGCCAAGAAATGCAGGTGCCTCTGGAGGCTGAAGAAAGCACACTATGGGCTCTTCCCTGGCCTCCAGAAAAAAAAACATGGCACCACCCAGTGAGGCCCATGTTGGACTTCTGACCTATAGGACAGTAAGATAATAAACTATGGCGCTTAAGTCACTAAATTTGTGGTAACTTTCTGTAGGCGGCAATCAAATGCTAACACAGGCTTCGTGACATAATGAGGGAGGAACAAGAGAAGAACTTGCCAGAAACCAAGAGCATCTGGATTAATTTTGCAAGAATGGGACCAGCCAATATTAATGACGATGATGATGATGACAAAAATGATAACCCTGAAACAACACTTAGTGTATGCCAAGCCCTGCTCTAAGCCATCCACATGTTCGTTCATAGAATGCTCCAGATACATTTTATTATTGACCCCAATTTACAGATGGGGAAACTGAGACACAAGAATATTAACTAACTTGCCCAAGGACATGCATCAAGCCCACCCAGATCCAGGATATGAATCCAAGGAATCTGGCTGTAGATCTACACTGCTAACTATGTTCATTCCACAGAGTGGAGACTTGTACTGGGAACCCAGCAGCCACTTCCTGGATTAGGTGAAGATTACTTCCTGGATTTGGTGAGTAGAGTTTTGAGTGAAAAAACTAAGAAGACCACTTTGTGCTAGAAGTAGCGTAAGTGGCGTCCAGGGACATCTCTTAAGCTTGGATTAATGCCATTTAGAGTGCCAGAGGGAATCCTGGCAGACACAGATAGACATGGTAGGGCTCAGTGAGCTCTCACTTGGCCTACCAGGAAAGCAAAAGTTGGAAAATGGTGAAAGGGAATAATTTTTTTAAAGTTGGTTTTAGGACCACTGTCTGGCTTTTCTCAAAGGATATCAGTATTTAATATTTGCTTCTTAATTTCCAAATTGTCTTCTTTCAACATTTAGCTTCTTAGTTCTTAATTCCTGACTTCTAATCTCCTGGTTGTGCAGGATCTGACTTCTGTCTGTGGGCATCCAAGCACCTAGCAGGCCTAACTTAGCATAAGGGCTTCCTAGAGAAGAATTTAATAAATGAATGAATACCTCAGTTATGTCATGCATTCCAGCTTTTTTCTCATTGAAGTTTTTTGTTCGTTTGCTTTCTGAAAAGACTAAAGGCTAGTAATGCGTATTGCAATTCTAAGGAAACATGTATCTGCTAAACCAGTCTTCTGACAGTTGGAGAGGGTCTTTGAATGCCACATCTGAGCAGCTTCTGTGATTCCTTCCCTGGCAGACATGTGATGGTGTGTGCTGGGGAAGGCCCTGGAGACCACTAGAGAGGCGGGCAGGGTCAAGTGCTCAGGGGCTTGTGAGCATAGACAGTCACATGATAGGAATGCTGGATATTTAAAGGATGGGGACCAAGAAATGTGACATCCAGGGAAGACAGCTGGAGTCTGGATCACATGCACGGGGGTGTCTGCCTGCAGCCTCACATAGCATTGGTCAAGTTCCAAGTGCAGAATACAATCAGTCTCAGAGCAAAGAAGGGTGACACTTAGCATCAGAATCTAATGGTGGTGAAAGGCCATCTGACACCAGGAGAGAGTACAAGAGAAGGCCCTGTGAGACACTTCTCAGAAGAAGATATACAATTGACCAACAAATATATGAAAAAATTTCAAATCTGTAGCAATTAGAGAAATGCAAATCAAAACTACTCTAAGATTTCATCTCACTCTAGTCAGAATGGCAGTTATTAGGAATACAAGCAACGATAAGAGCTGGCGAGTATGTGGGGGAAAAGGCACACTCATCCATTGCTGGTGGGACTGCAAATTGGTGCAGCCAATCTGGAAAGCAGTAGGGAGATTCCTTAGAAAACTTGGAATGGACCTACCATTTGACCCAGATATTACACTCCTTGGTCTATACCCAAAGAACTTAAAACACAGCATACTATAGTGATGCAGCCACATCAATGTTTATAGCAGCATAATTCACAATAGCTAAATTGTGAAACTAACCTAGATGTCATTCAAGAGATGAATGGATAAAGAAACTGTGGTATATATACACAATGGAATATTACTTAGCATTAAAAGAGAATAAGATCATGCCATTTGCAGGCAAATGGATGGAACTGGAGAATATCATGCTAAGTAAAGTAAACCAATCCCAAAAAACCAAAGGTCGAACGTTTTCTCTGATAAGTGGGTGCTGATCCATAATGGAGGTGTGTGTGTGGGGGGGGGGGTCATGGGAGGAATGGAGGAACTTTGGATAGGGCAAAAGGGAGGGAGGGGAAGGGAGGGGGTATAGGAGTAAGAAAAATGGTAGAATGAGATGGACATCATTACCCTAGGCACGTGTATGAAGACACGAATGGAGTCACTCTACTTTGTGTACAACCAGAGACATGAAAATTGTGCTCTATATGTGACTGTGAACTGAAATGCATTCTACTGTCATGTGTAACAAATTAGAACAAATAAATTAATTAATTAACCTTAAAAAGCAAGAGAAGGTCCTATGAGACACCCTGGACTTTTGGTTACTCTGCAGATTGAACAGGGCATCTCCTCCATCAGCTGAGGGAGTGGGGTAGGCCCAGAGGGACCCCATGAAAAAAATCTCCCTTTAACAGGGATACTGAAGACCTGCATCCTGAGCTGGTGGCAGTCATCTGGCATGATATATACATCATTAGGAGAACAGAATTTCCGTACAGAGGCTGGAAGACTCCAAGGGTGCATGAAACCCATCTAGTGAGAGGGTGTTCCTTGGGGGTCCCCCACAAGCCTCCACCTTGCAAGCTTCTGACAATTACATTGGTTCAAACTCACCACTGTCACTGTAACTTGGCCATTTATTCTTCTCCAATGACCTTAAGTATTTTTTCTTTTTAACTAAAACACAATTCAACTTTAAAGAAAATGTTGCAATAAGAATAATAAATCACCCATATCCTGTCGCTCACACAACCCCCATTGTCATTGTTCTTAGTCTTAATCCCTTTAATCAATGACAGATTCCCTCTTGTCTTATAGAAAAGACATCGTCAATGGGAAAATGAAATAGAAAAGGAAGAATTCTTCCATTATCTACTTAAAGCTGATATGATCTGCTTTAAGTGGAGCACAAAGAATCTCTTCGCATATGAACCTAGAACCTTCTTTCCTGCAAAGGAATCCAGCCCCAAGGCTCAGGACCAGTTCTTTGAAATTTAGCAAATTAAAATAACTAACATATGCATCTCGTTAAAGCCTGAGAATGTGGCTGACAGGAGTATGGAAACAACAGTGGGAGCCCTGCACAGGAAGCTCCGGTTTCTGGACTAGTGCATTTGTTCTAATGTAACCCAAGTGCAGTTGGCTTCCAATCCATTCTTCCACCAGTTCTCCTTGCAAACCTCAGACCCACACCGAGTCAAGCCCTACCATCTTCTGTGGTTTGGAAGTGTCGCCTCTGTTATAGTTTGGATATGAGGTGTCCCCCAAAAGCTCGTGTGTTGGAGTTCTGAGAGCCTGAACCCAATCAGTGACTTCATCCCCTGATGCCATTAACTGGGTGGTAACTGAAGGCAGGTAGGGTGTGGCTGGAGGAAGTGGCCATTGGGGATGTGCCTTTAGAGCATATATTTTGTATCCAGAGAGTGGAGTCTCTCTCTGCTTCCTGATATCCTGTAAGATGTTCCTCTCCACCATAATCTTCTGTGATGATGTGCTGCCTTACCTTGAGGCCCAAGAAATGGAACTGGTTGTCTATGGACTGAGACCTACGAAACCAAGTGCCACCAAATAAACTTTTCCTCCTCTACGATTGTTCTTGTTGGTTCTTTAAGTCACAGCAGCACAAAAGCTAATAAAACACCCTCTGAAATCCCACTGTCACCAAAGAGAGGGTGAGAGAGATGGGCCTCTAGGAGGTGATTGGGTTAGGAGGGCTCCTCCCCATTAATGTGACTCAGGACCTTACAATAAAGGCTTCTCTTGTCTAATTGGACCTTCCACCTGCTCTACATAAGGACACAGCAAGAAGGTTATCACCAGACCAGATGCCAATGCCTCAACATTGGACATCCCATCCTCCAGAGTTGTGAGAGAGAACCCTCTGTCTTTATAAATTACCCAGTCAGCGATTTTGTGTTACAGTAGAACAAGGTGATGGAGACCCCACCCTTATATTTGCACCTTTCCTCTCTAGTGACTTCCCCTTCTCCCCGATCCCCCCAATGCCCACCTCACAATTAAAGTGAACTATTCTGTTTCTCCATGCAGAGTATGGAAAGACATTCTTGCTTTCCTCAGCCTGTCTTCCAGCTAGTGAAGGTCTGGTGACTCCTTTCTCACCCATGAGACACAGGAGTGGAGTCTGCTTTTATTGTAGAGCAGTTAGTTCTGAAAAGCATTTCCCCTCTTGCTAGAAGGTGATGGTGCTGGCACCAAACTTACTGTGACTTTCAGGCCTTGCATACAGAGAAATGTGGTGTCTGGAGTTGTGCAGCCCTCTTGTGCCAAGGAGGTGATGAGCATGAGGGAAAGTGCTGGAAAACTATACTATCTACCCAAGCTATCAAGTTTGAGGCCACAGTAGCCTACCTCAAGACTCTTTTCAAGAGAAAAATTAAACTCTCAATGGCTTAAGTCACCGCAGGTTAGGTGTTTTTATTACTTACATTTGAAACTATGCCCACCTTCATCATTCTCCTCTAACCAGTCCACCCTGAGAGGAAATGAACATAGTAGATTCAAAAACAGGTTCCAGAGCCAATTTCAGTTTTGAATGCAGGTCTATCCCTTGCTAGCTATATAACCTTGAACTAGTTATGCAATTTATATAAATCTCATTTTACTTATCCAAAATATGAGAATAATACTGGTATGTGCTTCACATAAATGTCAAATGAAATAATGTCCATAAAATATTTTTAAAAAACTGGCTTGCAGATAGAAGTCAAATAACAATGGTTTTCCTAGTGGAGGCGGGCGGTTCTATCATTCCCCAGCACCCTCTGAAGACCAAGTTGTCTGAACTCTCTTTTCCAAAATTCGACCCACTCATCCATCTCTCAGAGCCCCATGCTTGGCCTCGGAATCATGAAGACAAAATTCAGCCACCCATCCCCGTCTGCCCTGACCTCCTCTTGTGGGCCTCCCCTCCTGGAGCCCCAGGTGATTTGGCCATGGAGGGCTTCCATAGTTGCTGTTATTAATTTATCAGTTTCTTAAAGGGGGAACTTGCAGCAGGGGGAGAGAAAGGCGAGTTATGAGTCCGTCATCTGACTCCTGTTTCCCAGCGGCCGGTGGCTGGGCAGCCCAGAGGCTGTGGCCGTTGCCATGGCAGTGGGATCCGGGACCCCACACGGCAGCCTCTTGGTCGCCCTCACACTTCAAGGATGGGAAAAATAAATTGTTCAAAGAGTCTCTTTACCCCTTGGGAATGAGGGATTATGCTGAAACTTTATTATTACTTTCAATAAATAAATTACTCCCTTGGGGCCAGATGAAAACAGGCTCTTATTAAATTTTTTAAAGGAGGAACGGAATTAAAGAGAGCAAAATCAAAGGTGCCCAAACGGATTGAAGTGGCTCCTCAGAAGCTGACAGAATAGCAATTTGTATTTATATTATGCTTCTCATCAAAGGGGCATCTCACAAAGGCCCTCTTTCCCCAGAGTTGCCCCACAGAGCTCAACTTGAACGTGGAAGAGCCTAAAGCCTTGGGGTCTGAGCCTCAGGGCTCTGTCCAAGGTGGTGGACCTCCATTCCTGGTCCGCAGGGCTGGCCGAGTCTCAGATCCTTTAAGGAAGCTGGGAGGGGGCATCTGTGTCCCCACTGGTCAGGACAGTGGCTGGCTTTCATGTAAAGACACTTAATGGATACTAGCCATGGAAGCCCAACCAGGGATGAGACTGGTGCCTGCCTCCTACCATCACACACACATGCATACACCATAAAAATGTTGTGAAGAAGAGACTGTGTGGGTTGAGTTTCCTCCCTAACTATCCATTAACAGAAACCAGGATTTCTGACTGTGGTTTTCCCCCAATTGTTTCCACCATGCGGGATGATAGTAAAGAATTTTTTCTTTCTTTTTATTTTTGTTCAAAGAAAAGAGATACTCAATCATCTACCAGAGTATCCTGTTTTGTCTTTGTCTCCACTGTGCTTGATAGAGAGTAGGGATTGAATAAGTGTTCTTCAATGAAATGCCAGCAGAAGTCAGTTAACGAAGGATCAGGTGGATACAATAAGTACATGGTAGGTCAAAGTGTCCTGGTAGGGGTTCACTCTGTGCCTGGGGAGCTGACCAGGCACAGAGTTGATTTCAATCCTCAAACACAAAGGTAATTACATATTAAAAGCAGGGCCTGGCACTGTGCTAAGAGTTTTATATATTTTGAAAAGTATAATCTTCACTGCAGTCCATCCAATAACATACTTTACAGATAGTGAGATTCAGGGATGTTGTGACTTGTCCGTGGATTTGGCAAGGTCAAGGTTAGAAGCCATTTCTTTCTGGCTCTAAATCTCTGCCTCTCTTCAGGGCCTTACACACCTCTCCATCCAGTCTAACCTCATCTTTACACCATCAAGTCCACAACCATATATGGTCCATGGAAATTCCATGTTTGAAATATCTCCTTCCTCTCTTAGCAAAAAGTTTGCATATTCTTTAGAGCATAACCCTACTCTAAAACCACCTGGTTTCTAGACTAATGCCCAATTATAGCCACCACAAAAGCATTTTATCAAGAAATCCACATCAGTGAACAAAGGTTTAGATAGTCTCTATACTGGCAAGTGACTTCTAGAATACATGGGTGGGCAAGGGTTTGTTTTTTTTTGTGAGCCTCCATGGTGACATCACACACAATGAGTATGCCCTCCCTGTAGAGTCCCAGATCTATCATATACCACCTCTGGCATCTTAGGCAGGCTGCTGCACCTCTCTAGGCAATATTTTTCTTATTTAGAGAAACAGAGATAATAATATAGACTCCACCTCATAAGGCTTTGGAAGGAATAAAGGCCTTAGTAGAGATTGTCTGGCTCATGTCTGGTCAATGATAATGAGTGTTGTGATAGAGATAGCTGTGTTAGTCTTAATGGATTGGCTGAGCCTCACTTGGTAAGACCCAGCTGAGGGTCATTGGAAAATGCTGAGGCTAAAGGCCTCTGTATAGAGCCAGTTCTTTGGGAAGTTGATCCCCAGCAGGTAACATAAGACGTATCAAACAAGGGATTAAGATAGTTTATAATATTTAAGAGAAAGTGTATTGATATCAGAATGGCAGTTGGTAACTTTTGCAGATCTGAATACCTCCATGTTTTACCATTTCCCACCTTTACTTCCTCACTTACATCCCTCCAGCTAGGACCCAACCCCCATGCACTATTACCTCCTTGGATATCTTTATCTATGGGAGTCACAACCCTCCTTAAAGCTCAGTTGAAACTTACTCACTCTGGGAAATTTTTCTTTCCATTTCTCAAATGCTCCTCTTCTCCCTTGGAGCCTACAAAACTGTCTGGGCCTCTCATGGGTTAGTCTCAGCATGGTGAACTTGCACTAATAGTCCATTGTTCACATTTAAGTCCTGATGATTAGTTTTCGGTTCTTCATGGATAGGACCTGTGCCAAATAAGGATTTTTGCATTCCAAAACCAGGTCAGTACTGAGGCCAGATGGAACTGATAACCAGTTGTTAAACGACATACCTATTGGACAGAAAGATAAGTAGCAACCAACTGATCTGCCAGCATCCCCAAAGTTCCTATGGTCCAAATCCTTTCATGTGAAATAAATGAGTAAACTGAGAACCAATGTAAGGGTATCTCTAGTCCAGAGTCATGGTTAATGTCAGAGATCAGGCTAGTGTTACTCTATTCGGGCTGTGGGAAATAAGCTTTCTAAGAAAACCCAAATCAAATCACATTTTCCATCAATTTTCCCCTTCGTAGCTTTATCTTAAGGGGAATTCTGAGTTTTTTTGTTTAATGGGGAAAATAGCCAAAAACGTGTGCTCACTTTTGATCCACTGTGGGTGTTCCAAACCTTGCATATTTTGAGGATACGCCCTTTCCATCCTCAGTCTTACATTCTACTCCACTGTGCTGAAATTCCTACAGTCCCCCTAAAGCTACCATGTAAGCCTCTGCACATCTTCCCCAAGCCTCACTTCATTTGGCTAGACCCCGCCTCCTCAGGACTTGTCTTAGGGTCATGGTCTATGTGAAGTCTTTGCTGACACCTTTCCCAAGTCAACATTGAGTTTTTCCAACAAGTGCTATTGGAGGACTCTGCATTTTCCTGCTGAGAGTCAGATTTGATCCCTATTCAGATTACTGTTATTACATTGCTTCAGAACACTTATGCTTGCTTGACTGTCTTAGATCCCCAATGACACACTAAATATCTGTTTGGGTCTTTTCCCCTAGAATTTTTTCTTTGGGAGAACCCCTCCTGCTCCCATTTCACTTTTTTTTTTTTTTTTTTTGGTGGCGGGGGTGGGGTGGGGTAGGTGGATACCAGGGATTGAACTCAGGGGCACTCGACTACTGAGCCACATCCCCAGCCCTATTTATTTTATATTTTATTTAGAGACAGGGTCTCACTGAGTTGCTTAGCACCTCACTTTTACTGAGGCTGGCTTTGAAATCATGATCCTCTTGCCTCAGCCTTCCAAGCCATTAGGATTACAGGCATGCCCACCAAGCCCAGCTTATTTCACTTTTATTTTTTTTAAACATTCCAGAGGAGGGCTGCCATCTTGGTAAGATCTTGCCTCCAGCTATGCAGTAACTGCTCTGGTAGTCAGCACTGGGTGAATCTGGACCAAAGTGTCTCTCTCCCACAACACACTGATTGGTCCATGAGAGAGCACATGATGCAAGATAGGCCAATCAGAGGCTTTCCCCTGGAATGTTTAAATTCAAGCTGGGAGGCAGTCACTCCTTTTCCTCTTTAACAGTGCACTAAGGATATGTACCCAGAGATTCTAGAAAGTTGTGGTTCCCTCTTGTCTGAGTTACTGTTCTGAAACCATGAGGCAGACTGAGAGAAAAGAACAAATACAATATTTAGAGGAAGAGAATCTGGACCATGGCTGATTTCTTGATTTCCCAGTGTGGTTTCACCCCTATCAGCTAAATGGTTTGATCACATGTTCTTATTGTGGGCTGAAGTGTAGCTCCCAAGATTCACATGTAGAAGCTTTTATACCCAGGGCCTCAGAACTGACTGTAGTTGGAGATAGGCTTTTAAAGTAGTGATTAAGTTAAAATGAGGCCATTAGGATAGGCCATAATCCAATATGCCTGGTATCTCTATAAGAAGAGGATTTTTGGACATATTTATGTCTCTTTTGTTTAAAAAAGATACCAATGATGCACATACAAAGAGAAAAGGCCATCTGAAGACAAGAGAGAAGATGACCATCTGCAAGCCAAGGAGAGGAGACTCAAGGAAAAAAAAAAAAAAAAAAAAACAACTAAACTAAAACATGATAATACCTGATCTTGGCTTTCTACTCTCTATAATGTAAAGACATAAGTTTCTTCTGCTTAAGCTGTCTGATCTGTGAGACTCTGAGAGCAGCCCCAGCAAATCAATACAGATCTCTACATACATTCCATTCTTTTGTTTATATGTTCAAATTAGTTCAAGATCAGTTTCTAAGTATTGCAGTCAAAGGGCACAAGGGTAGGATGTCAAATATCTTCAGATGTAATGGTGACTGTACTTCAAACAGTTTTACAGCCCATCCTGAGGCCCAAGGCCTATGACAATAAGAAGATAAACACGTTCACCCATGGCTGCATTTATGGGCCCAGGTCAAGCCTATATCATATAAGTTTAAAATGCCTCAGTTTAATAAATTAGGGACTGCCTGAAATATTTTGTTTGTTAAACAACTTTTTCCCCTTACAGAATCCAAAAATCTAGGACTGATTGATGACAAAACCAATTCTTAGCTTGTGAGTAATAATGTTCTGGATAACTCTGACTGCAAAAAGAGGCTTGGCATTTCTTTCTAGGTGACATTTGCCTCAGATAGTGTCTCCTGCAAGACAAACCCAGTGCAGGTGGTCACTTGCCCAGGTGACTTACTTTAAATGGACTGGATGACACTTTCTTCCTGGGGCATTTTTCCAACTTCCAAATCAGCTGCCACCAGAACCGGTTCTTCCTAGCTCTATTATGAATGGCTTTGCCTGGTAAAGATCAATAGCATTCATTTTTTTTTCATTTAATAATGTTATCTGAGCAATAAGTTAGACCCCTCATTCATTCATCAAATAGCTACTGCATGCTTACTGGCCATCCAAAAATAAAGTAGCCAGACTACATTAACTTAGCTTCCTCCAGAAAAATGTATCATTGAACTGAGATTCAAAGTGCTCACCTTCCATAAGTCCCATCCTTGGGGACTGCTTCTTAAACCTGGAATAGCTTCATGGTCTATCACATATGATTTTGTTGGCAGATACTTTTACTGCCCACTCACTCCAGACCATTGCAGGGATTGTTGGCTTCCTAAGATATAGTGTTTGAATGCATTCTTCTGCCTCCAATCCCTCAATAACCCCACTGCCTCTTTAAAAGCAAACCAAAGGTTTTTACTCAGAAAAGTTGGGAAAAAAGGTTAAAAACAATGAGAAACTTAGTGAAGCTATGAAAGGTCTTCAGGTATTTTAGGTCCTCAGAGCCATGGAAATGGGAAACTGGTTTTTGTTATTGTTGTTGTTGTAATTGCTCTTTGCTCTTTGACAAATGCATCTCTCCCCATGAGTCTCATCCAGGCCTCTAAATATTTTATCCTTGGCTTTGATAACCTCCTCCCACCTTTTCACTTCTTCCTTGTCTTTACCAGTTTCTCTTGCTGGGGAAATCATGGTGAAGAATCAGACCTCCCCATGAGCACACTTCTTACAAAGGATGTAACTGCCTGCACGTATTTCCTGCTTCACAGAGCAAGAGATTACGAGGAACAGTTTATTTAAATAGCGTTTTATTAAAGTAAATTCATTTAAATAGCATCACTATGTCTTCCACAAAAATGCAGACAAAAAATATTAAAATGTTTACTACATCAATTTCTCAGCATTCTTTACGTAGACACAAGATAAACTCTTTTGCTGAGTTAAAGGATTCTAAAGCAAATAGCGAATGAATCTTCTGAGTGTGAATGTAAGTGCCTTTGTCCTAACGCTGGGAACATTGAAGCAAATTTGTCTATCTGTAGATCATGAGCTGCTCAGTATAAGGCTTACAAAGAAACCATTTTTTCACTCTCTTGGATATTGTGATCATGTAAACCTTTTACCTTGTTTTAATATAGAATATTTCAGAGCACACACACACACACCAATAATAATAATAATAATAATATAATAATAATAATAGATTCTCAGTTTAGATGTGTATTTGACCTTCTATGTCCTATGTGCAGAACACCTTTTAGAGTTAGAAGTCTGGGGGAAATCAAGTTTAATCTTTCTGACCACTTTAAAGACTTATACAAGAATGAAAATTTAAAGAGTTTTTAAAAGTTTTTTTATTTTTTTTTAATCTAAGATAGTACTTAACTTCCCCTTAAGACTAATAACTGCCTCAGGACAAATACTATTTCTGGTTGGTGCCACATTTTAGAAAAGATCATATTCAAGCCTTTAAGTCAACCAGACATTTATATCATAATATAAAAAGGATTAAGTCAACAAAACACACCCAGAGATGTCTGTATGTCTGCAGATGCCCAGGTTATGAGCATTGTATCTTCCCCAAACCCTCATGCGACAGACAACAGGTGGATGTCCCTACCATGAATATTAGTCATCCTTTTAAAGAAAGGAAATTCTGATACTTGCTGCAATAAGGAGGAAATTTGCAGACATTTTGGTAAATGATTGAAGCCAGACACAGATAGACAGGTACCAAAAGTGCTGTACGATCCCATCTCGGCAAGGTACTTACAGTAAGTAGTCTGTCTACTTGACAACAGAAAGTAGAGTGGGGGTTTCCCGAAAGAGTTCTAAGGGTGGATGGTGGCAATGGTAGCATAGTGTTGTGAACATACCTAATGTCATTAAACTGTACATCCAAAAATGGTTAAAAAGGTAAATTTTAAATTATCTGTGTTTTACCATAATAAAGAAGAACTTGAGGTAGACTACCTCATGGGCATCCCCAGGTCAGAAGGAAAAGACATTAAGAAGAAAAAGGAGAATGAATGGCTGGTATTTAAAGGATATTTAAGGCAATTTCTATACAGATATCTGTTTCCAGAATATTCTTCTGTAATAAAGGAGATAAAGCAACACAGTAACTTTGGGGGAAACAGCTAAGGGGAAGATAATTTTTAAATTCTAATATTTTAACATGTTCAATTTTGAAAACAGAAGAGGACACAGGGCTAGGTAATACTACAGACACAAATACAAAATGTGTTTATCCTGGCCTCAGGTAATTTGTAATAGTATAGGAAGACAAATCCAAGAGTAACTTGGGGACAATACAATCTGTTTTTAGAGATGTGCATGAGTTATAAATGCAGAACTTCAAGGTATGTGGAACAGATGTTAAGACTGATTGTGGAAACATTCCTTCTTCTTCACACCTGCCCTAACTCTTTAGGGTCCAGAGAAAGCTCCCCTGCCTACAGAAGCCATGCATCATTGTTCTAACTCACTGTGGTCTAACTTTTTAACTCTTACTATGATCACACTCTTATAACCATTCTGTTTTGCCCATTTTACTCAGCAGTTTTAGGTAATTAGTGTGTGTGTGTGTGTCCTCTCCATATTTGGCTAAAGGCATCCATTGCATTGGGAATGATTGGGATTGTTTAAAAATAGAAAAAGGAGGAAAATTGGGTTTTGAGTCCTTAGAGAAAAAAAAAAGTTTTGAAAGCCAGTCAGATATGTCAAGAGAGAAAGATTTGTTTAAATTCCAAAAGCTCCCCTTTCCAGGTCAGAAGCCAGTCCTGGCAAACCCAGTGAGAGCATTTCACCCTACCACACAGTACAGAGAATGGAGACAAGAAGGGATGTTCCTTCCAGGTCAGAAGAAGAGAAAGTAATTCTAGAGGAGGAGGAGGAGGAGGAGGAGGAGGAGGAGGAGGAGGAGGAGGAGGAGGAGGAGGAAGATTTTGTGTGCCTGTTCCAGGGTAAGAATCTAGTCTGAAACTTGGAGAAACAAAGGCCCCAACTTTCCAAAGCCTTCAAGTCAAGATGGGACTGAAACACCTGACTAGATAGTACAAGATCTTTTAGAACACCTGGGCTGCTCTGCCTCTCTAGGTCTAAAATGCCAAGGAGACATCTTAAATAGGTAGGTCTGGGAGAGAGCTCTGATTCCATGGATTTGTATGTTCCAGGCAGGAGCTTTCCCATTGACTTTTTTTTTTTTCCCATTTTTTTTTTTTCCCATTGAATTTTCCCATTGACTCCAGCTTGGGAAGGTGGTGAGGGACGACAGGGATGCTAAGACTTGCAACACTGCATTAAATGAGAAGGATTTAAAAAAAAATGCAAGGACCTCCCCAACGTGCATTTACTTTAATGACTCTGGGCTTCTGCTGTGGGCACTGTCTCACAATCACAAACAATAGCAACATAACAAAAACCCACCAGATGAAATTAGCCACAGTGGGCAGGAATAGAACAAACCAACCTCGCTCTGGTGGCCAGCAGAGAAAATGTTCCCTGCACATATCCAGTCATCTTGGGATGGAACAGAGAAAAATTTTTTTTTTCTCTGAAAGGGGAAATATTCTTGATCAAACATCTATACTTCAAATTCATTAAATATTTGCCCAAATTAAGACAGATTGCACCTAAACATGACTTGAAAATTAAAAAGACTGAGTTGCCTTTAACTGGACAATTTAAATTTATACCATGCATAGGAATAGAGAGAACAGTTTTAAAAAAAAACTTATTCTTTTATTTTTTGACCCATTTAACCAAGGATATCCCTTTTCATGTGTTTGAGAAGTAGGCTGGAACTTCCTGGATGTGTTTCATGCTGTTTGAAACAGGTGCCCTGAAATATATGCTATATGAAGGAAGGGAAAGGGAAAATGTGGATTTCACCTCTTCCTTGCTTCTCATTCCATCAGAGCCCAACTATATCGTAAACAGAGATATCTTTAAAAGAATATCACAGGAGAAATCACAAAGGCAGCCATAGAAAAAGAAACTGGTATTAGGAAAGACACAGGGCTTATCCCTTAGAATATTAATAATCCTGGTCACAGATGGTCCTTCTGTGAAGCTTTCCATCAATAAGCTGAGGCAAATATCTGTCTGGGCCAGTAAAGTCCCACAAAAGTAATAAGTGAAGTTTTCAATTTTCAAAACTGTTTGAACATCTCTCTCTTGTAGAGGAAAAGGCTGGGACTTCTCATAAACGGATATTTCCCTTGGGGCATTACTATCCTCTCCCAGGTCAAACTTGGAGTTCTCTTTACCAATCCGTGCAGCAAATCCACAGGAAAGTCACTTTTTTTTTCTTTCCTATTCTCTTACCTTCCATTTCACTTTGCTTGAAGAAGTCATCGAATTTCCTTTTTTTTTTTTTTTTTTTTTTTGATTAGGGCTACTCAAGGGGAAAATGTTAAGGGCAAATTTTAGACAAAGCAAAAGACAATCTTAAAAGTTGACAACTAGGCCAGGGAAGTCTTAATGACAAATTCAGCAGCCTGGCCAGATTTTCCTTTATGCACAAGACAAGGTGTACACAACTATTAACATTATAACTCTACAAGAAGCGCTGCAGAATTGCAGGTGAATATTGATTCTTAGTCTCGAGCTCATAAATAATTAACAAGGCAATTGTAGATTAAAGATACAAGCATTACTTCTTTTTCTGGCACAACAGTATTCAGAAATACATTATAATCAGTATCCCATAAAAAGAGCCTTCACTCTTTTTTTAAGAAGCCACTCAAGTTTCATCTCTAAATACTGACCATCCAGCCACACAATCAAGTCCTTCTCTGGACTCCAACAGCATGTATTGCTTGTGGTATTCACTGGACACAAGCTATTAGGTATCTTTTTTTCTTTAACAAACGTGGTCCAATAGATAATAAAACCCTCCAGGGTGTAGGGATCACATTAAATTCTTCTTATTATCCCCTGTACCTAGCCTGGAGACTGATCCACGGCCCATAAATGTTCAATAAATGTTTGTTGTTAATGATGATGCGTTGTAGACGCATGTGAAACATAATCTGGACAAACACAATACAGGAAAAGTGCAAATCATCATCTAACGAACATGCAAGCCAAGAAATCAATAGAAGAGCTGTCTGAACACTGAGTGAAAGACAAAGTAATACCCTCCTCCCTGCCCAACATCCAACATGGTGATGGATTGTGCTACATAAAATTATCGATAAAGACCAATGTAGTCACAATGATTTCTGAGCAGCAGCAAGAAATATTAGATACAGAACCTAACGTTCCAACAAAGACAGCAGAACAGAGTGGCCACACTTAGGGAAACTGAAGCATTCAGTCGATGAAGATCCTTTTTACAAATAAGTAACTTCAAATATAATGAAAGCAACCGTAGTATTTCCATTTCCTCCTTTTCTATCTCTCCAACCCAGAGACGGAGATTCTGATTTCCCTCCAGATACATGGGTTGCCCAGCACTGCCCTTGGAACAAATGACCCACAAGGCAAACTTGGGCATTTTACCTCTGCTGAAACAAACCCAACCCTTTCAAGTGGGTGAAGTTCTCACACTATGAGACAGGTGGAGTAAATTCGTACAATTCCTCTTGATGTGCACAAAACAAAGGTAGAATACTCCGTTTCTGATCCAAATTCCTGTCTTCTTCCACAATGTTTGGTTTGACTTACTAGCAGAGAGTTTGTGCCAAATCTATTCCTGCAATGAACCTCATCTTGCCTTTTTCTAACTCTCATTTACCCTTTCTCTACTTACACCCTGTCTTTTACCCTGGAAGTTTAAGAATTATAAGGCAGAAAGCTCTACCATTTTTATTGAAAGTGTAGGAAACATATATAGCACTAGTATTGGAATGACCAAAGTAAAGCAGTGAGTAGTAAATCAGACTAATTCAAATGTCCCTGGGTCCTAGCAGAAGTCTAGGATAGTGGGTTGGAGCCTGAGGACCACAGGTTATTTTCTCCCCAACTTTATATGTCCTGTTGTTAAGTGAGCAGCCCAAATAGGATAAGTAATTTAAATGGTCCACTTCATTGGAACATTGATAATGATTTGACTGATTTTCAATAGCATTTATTAGCTCTTTGGTCTAATTAACCAGTCAACAAGATATAAGCTAGTTTTACTCCTTACCTCATCTATATCCATGTTTCTCAGTCACCTTCAAAATTTTGAACAGGATAGTGAATTTGTACAATTGACTACATAGACAGGACTCCAATGACCTAGTTTTACTCCACTATTATTAATCCTTTTGGTGTATAAAATCCACCAGGTAAAGGAAATGACAATTGCATTCACGGGTTAACAGTAGACAGCAGTAATAATTTCTATATCAATTTGGTTTCCTTTATAGCCATAAGAAGACCAATGTCATCTCATCTCTTAGAAAAAAAAAATTGACCTCTTGCATTTTTTTTTTTTTTGTGGGCCAAAATTAAAGAAAGAAATTTTTTTTCCAGTAAAAAAATATATAAACTGAATTAATTTGGGAAGTCACATTATAGGATGTAAAGTTTCCTTTCTAGGAAATTCATGAAGATGTGGATTTAGAAATGATTGAGTACTCACCGTCATCCAGGTTCTGTTAGTGCAGGGGATGGAGGAGCTCCAAGCCTTTTCCTTATCCTTAGATAGAGGTGGGAATATTCAATGAGATGTATTCACTTTCAGGAACACCCAGGAGGAAAACTGGAAAAAATCTAAATAGAAATACAGAGGAGCTTATTGAGCATGGACATTCTTTGGGGTAATGGAGGCAGCTCCCAAAATGGTAAGATGGAGGAATGGCTGGAGCTTCCATGATATATACTACAGGGTAGAAAGTGGGATTTCCCACTAGATGGCGCTAGCACACATCTGTGGCATCCACGGGTACTGTTCCCAGGGCAGAGGGTTAGAGGTAGCTTTCTCACCTCCTTAAGCAAAGTCTTATATGGAGTACTATAAAGATTGTAGTGAGTACAGTTGGGTATGTCAGACCTCCTTAGATTTGATGCTATATTGAAGGGTATACATGTGGTGGCATATATGTGTGTTTATATGATTACATATGTGGGTATGAATGTGTTCACACACACACACACACACACACACACACACACACACACACACAGATGTACCTCAAGTGGTAGAACACTTTCCTAGCATGTGTGAAGCCCCAGGTTCAGTCCCCACCACTGACAAAAAAAGAAATCATACACAAGTAAATATACACATACACACACTGGGTTATTTAGAGATGGGTCCATGTAGGGATAGACACAGATGGGGACATTGTCACACAATTGGCAGTCATGTTGGAAGAAGGAGACTGGCTTCTGTTGAGTGTGTACTGTGAGCTAAGCCTTTTCATGTACTCCTTCATTGAGCCTTCACAGTAACTGTGGAAGGTAGCCATCATTAACCCCTGCTTATTTTAAACAGGAAATCTGACAGATTCCATACAGTTATGGAACTTGCCCAAGGTCATATAGTCAGAAAGTTACCATGCCTGGATTAAAATCCAGTTCTACTGAACTTCAAAACCGTAATACAGTCTTCAAAACCATAATATAGTCATGCCTCACATCCCACAGACTTTCTATAGTTTCTTGTAATGTGAAAATTAACTCCAGGGAATATGGTTTGTGGTATGTTTGCACAAACAATACTGACATGTGCATTATACAAACCGAAAATCATGTATATGCAAAAGCGTGATCTATGTTGGACTGCACATATTTGTAAAAAAGTTAAATAAATAAAGCATTCCACTTTCTCCCTTTTTGCCCCAATGATTATTAAAGAATCCAATCAGAGAAAAACATACAAGAATGAATTCCAGTACATAATTCAATCAAAATAAAAGTCATTTAAAAGAATATTAAGCTTACTTTAAAGTTGGTATATCAAATCCACATGGAGACATAATTGAAGCCATCCACTCTTTGCCTCATAATACATAGGCATTAAGGTAACAACACAAACGCCATTCACATTGCCTCTTTATGTTGCAAAAAGAACCATTTCCATTGAAATGGTTGGCATCACCCACTCATTGTCACTGAAGACATTGTAATCTTTGGGCAGCAGCCTCTCAGTGTTTTTTTCTTGTCTGGAAAGTGTATTGTTCTGTAAATTGTGGTTTTTGTGGGACAGATTAAAGAATGTAGTATATATTGAGTATTTAGCTAAGTGTTTGGCAAATAGCAAGCACTGAATAGAAGTCTACACTGGTGCTTATGATACCATCAGGAGGAAGGGAAGGAAGCAGAGGAGGGAGAGTGAACCAAGAAAGAGGAGAAGAGGAAGTAAGTGGAACTGTGGGGAGGTAAAGAATCAAGGCAACAGTTTGCAGTTTTTCTTGATGACAGTTTTCCCCTGAAGGTTCCAAAAAACAAAACAAAACAAAAAAATCATATGAAACGATATGGAATTTTAAATATCTGCCCTGCACCTTGCAAATCATTCTTGCATTCATTTTAGACTCCGTGCGGTTTTCTGTTTGTCTCTGAAATTGGTTGGATTTTCTGTAGGCTAAAGAAGAATGTGCTGAGAACTGAGCCCCTGGCAGAGATTGTGGGATTGGCAAAGGGGAGAAAGACAAGCAGCATTCCAGCCTGCTCTGCTCTGGGTGCTGGATAATATGTAGGTTGTGCTGTTTACAAATGGACTTTTTGGCCACAAGATAAAGGCAAACTCTGGCACTTCAAAACAAGATGGAAGACACAGAAGTACCCTCTAGAAAAGTCACAGAACAACAGAGGCAATGTTCTCTAATGAACATTATCTAAAAGGGGAGGTCAGAACCCAGGCAGGGGGGTGGGGGTGGGGGGCGGGAATAGACTGTTGCCTTTGAAAGTAAAATTCTACTTAGCAAATTTCATAAGTACATTTTTGCCATTTTAAACCTCAGTCTTTTGTTTCTTCTTTCATTTGTGTTGGAAGTTGAATTGGTAACAAAATTTAGTAGTAATAATGAAGGCTACCATTTATTGAGTACTTATATACATGCAGCTTTGCTGTCCCTGTTCTATATCACATTATAGTCAATCCAACTCTAAAGAGTGGTCCCATATTAAAAATGCAAAATAGGAGGCTCAGCAAATTCAAAGAATTTGGTTAAAGTCACATATGTTGTAGGTGATAGAACTAAAACTCAAACCAGGGACTGGCTGAAGCCAACTCTTTCTGTGGTCCACTGTTCTAGACTCAGATAACATTCAAAGCCTCTATGCCAGCATCTGACACATAGCTGATAAACAGTAATGCTCACTTTGCTTTCTTTAAGGGAGTATGGCCCTTGGATTGTTTCCTCTGTCAGCAAAGCTCTGTTTTATTCTGCACACAGTTTTTAAGAATGTCATGTTTCTGGGGTAGGATTGTGGTTCAGTGGCAGAGCGCTTGCCTCGCACGTGTGAGGTAGTGGGTTTGATCCTCAGCACCACATAAAAAATAAACAAAATAAAGATATTGTGTCCATGTATAACTAAAAAAAATAATTAAAAAAAGAATGTCATGTTTCTGCTTTGTAAACTCTAGATCTTAGCATAAAAGTCCAGCATCACTCTTTGGAGTGGGAGGAGATGTTTGAGGAGGTGAGACATACTGAAGAGAAGGAGGACATTTGACTCTCTTGGATCTTCTTTTCCCATCCTATTCTGCACATTCAGTCTTAGGTGATCACATGGGGTATGTAAACTACTACAAACAGGGGGAAAATCCCAAACCTTGTGTTTTAGTCAGCTTTTTCACTGCTATGACTAAAAGGAGCTGACCAGAATAATTGTAGAGGAGGAAAAGTTAATTTACAGGCTCACGATTTCAGAGGTCTCAATTCAGAAATAGCAGGCTCCATTTCTGAGAGCTTGAGGTGAGGCTGAACATCAAGGAGGAAGAGTGTGGCAGAGGGAAGCAGCTCACATGGTGATGAGAAGCAGAGAGAGACTCGACTCTCCAGATGCAAAGTATATACCCTATAGTCACGCCCCAATGAACCACTTCCTTTAACCACACTTCACCTGCCTCCAGTTACCATTCAGTTAATTCCATCAGAGATTAATTCACTGATTAGGTTAAGGCTGTAACCCAATCAAAATTTCTCCTCCAACCCTTCTTGCATTGCCTCACACATGAGCTTTTGGAGGATACCACATCTAAACCACAGCACCTTAATCTTGTTCCCATTAGAGAATTTCCTGAGCCATTAGAGGGCTATATAGCACAGGAACACTCAGCAGAGTAGCCATCAATTAATTGCTAGCTCAGTTAGAGGACATACCCCTCCATAAGAGCTGCTTCAATTCTTTCCCTATAGTTTCTTTTTATCTTCTTAACCCCCAAGCTAGGACAGCGAGATAAATGAAGAAATAGAAGCCCAACTTTGTCTAAGGTTCACCATTCGTTTATAATTGAACTAGCATCTAGGTCTTTAATATCTTGGTTAAAAATAATCTTTGATTCAAGGCATTTCCACAAATTCTGAAAGATGCATTTTTGAGGAAGAAAGGTAGGGGGAATCCTAATTAATTAAAATGTTTAGGAAACGCAGTATCCACTATCATTTTTTCAAAAATTCAAGAGCATATTTTTGCATATTAAAATTTCATAGATCCTGCTAGAAATTTTTTAAATTTGGCTTTGCCCATATCTTTCAGATGGTTTGACCAATCTTTAAATTTTTTATTTTATTGTATTTTTTTCCTCCAAAAATTTAAAAACTTGTTAGTATCCAGAGGTGCCAGTATCCCTCAAAATTCATTTAGGATCATATATTTTAGAATGATTCAGAGTCATTTCTGGGAGTGCTTCTTATTAATAATGATGGTAGGAATGACAATGATAATAATTTCCTTTTACTGATATTTCTATATTCATACTATCTCACTCCTGAATACTACTATGCCTTTATAACACCAACTTTTCCCATCTGATTGATTCTCTATAGATTTACCTTCCCCAGATCCACTGGCTGGTCCTTCTCTTACTCTGTCATTTATCCATCACGTCTATCAAAACCCACTGTTCTCAGGAGAAAACCCAACTTCTCAGTTTGGACTTCAGCCTCCCTCTGCCCCCTGCATTTTTAACCCACTGCTCTCCAAAGTGAACCCTTTGGTTAATTCAACCAAACTCATTCTCTGATCCCCAGACAGGGCACAAAAGAGATCATGGGTGGGTTCCTACCTACATCATTGATTCTCTCATAGAACCTGTAGCAGGGATGTTGTAACAAACCACATTTGGCCACCTTCCATGTCTTCACCTCCCATCTGCATCTCTCAAAAATAAATGTCCAGTGGCTCAGGAGGCTGAGGCAGGAGGATCACAAGTTCAAAGCCAGCCTCAGCAATAGCAAGGTACTAAGCAACTCAGTGAGAACTTGTCCCTAAATAAAATATAAAATAGGGCTGGGGATGTGGCTCCGTGGTTGAGTGTCCTTGAGTTTAATCCCCGGTACCCAAAACAAACAAATAAACAAAAATGAATGTCCATAAGTTTTGATGACCTGATACTCAACAACTCATGTGACTTTATTTTGTAACTTTAACTATGGTGATAAAGCATTATTATTATAGAAGTTAGAAATCCTTAAAACAATTGCATTTGAAGGGGGAAACTACCTGTACATATTTTACTACTATGTTTTAAAAACGTTTATTGGGAGTCAAGATCTTGAAGACCAAGTTGTTTTGTTGGTCATGGGAATAGCGTGTATTGCGGCCACAGCAATAGGTTGGGTACAGCAGAACTCCAGATACCTAGTCTGTTCTTCAGGCAGTTACATCTCAGCCTCACAGAGGCAACTGTAGGAGGATCAAAGGAGAGGACAACAGGGAGGCTGAGGGAGAATGACAACCCATACATAGGTCAAATATCTGGTTTGGGGTCCAGTTTTTACAGCTGACACCTGAGAGATACTGAGAAAAGCCACTTAACCTTCCTGAGCCACAGTTTTCTCTGCTGAAAAATAGGAAGTCTAATACTTAGTTACAGGATTGTTATGGGAATTAACTATGGCAATGGCTGTGAATGCCATATAAAATATAAGGGGCTCCTCAAATGTCCATTATTATTAATCAAACATTATGGGCATCTCCAATTTGTTAATGCAATACTAGAGATGTTTCTAACTGCCTGAAATTCATTTGTGTTTGTGCGATTGCTCCATGTTACAAACACCCAAATCTTTAACTTCTCTTCTGCCTGGGCCCATTCAAAATTCTTATAATGCCACAGTTTCTCTATCTTTTCTCCAGAGAGAGAAAGAGAGTGAATCTAGTCGGTAAAATGCACCTAACTGTATGTTATTTACCAATTAGGTCCCCGAACAGACTGTAAAGTTAGTGTATAATCTACAAGGACACTTGATTACTGAAAACATTCCCCAGGCATTATGTGACCTATGGGGATGATATGTTTTTTATGATGTGATGGGAATTATTGACTCACTAGAGCAGAATGCTCTTGGAAAAGGCCCACTTTCCACAATGGATTGAAAAGCCAGAGACTTGAGTTTCCTGCATATTCACAGTTTGTAGACGATTGGCAGGCCTCCTCTGGGTGTCCTTAGCTCCTTGTATGTGCATGCCTCCGTCAGGAGTTCCCCAGACCCGCATCTGCACAGCAGCTGCTTATGGCCCCAACTGCTCAAATGATTTTTTTTCTTTAAAATGTAATATTTCAGCTTTCCATGAAACATACAAGTTCAGGGAAAGTAATACCCCCTAGGAAATAATAAGTGAATTGCCATAGATGCCCAATTATAAACAAGAAAGCCCTATAAAAACATAATCATAGAATTTCCAAACTGAAATAAAATGTAATAAAATTATTTGCAAGTTATTGCACATTAAGGCAAACCTGGGTGGATTAAAGGCAAGACTCCTTTTTAAATCAGGTATGTGGTGCATAGGTGTGCATGCGGATTTTCCTGAAGGGACATTATTAATACTTGTATAATCGAATATAGTCACAAAGTAGAGACCAGAAATAGGAGAGGTGGCCTAAATCAGGTCTTCCAGATTTCTAGGATGGCAGTCTTTGGAAAAGCATGTATATATATATATGCTTCAGTGGCTAACACAAGCTGCATAGGCTTTGTGGAATATTCTGGTAAAAGGGCCAGAGTTTGATTCCATCCCCATCTTGTCTGTTGAAACAAATTATTCTCTCAATTTCAGTGTAAAGATCAATTTCTGTTTTGAATGACCACTATCTCAGATGAAACCATTATTCAGAGGAAATTACCCACTTTGCTTCTCTGTCTCTGTGGATGGACTGACTGTCCCCACCTGTCTCTCCAAGTCATCTCTCTGGCTCATGCTCTAACGGAGACCCCTCTGCTTAGTGCAGAGCTCCCGTGAGGACCAGTGATCTGAACCACTTCTCTTCCTCTTACCCTCCTCTTGTTTTGGGATTCTCCCACTTTCTTCCCACGCTCTGCCCTCTTGCTCTGGAATGGAGGGGAGCTTCGTTGAAATCACAATGTTAAGTGCTCATTCTATATTTGCTGAATAAAAGAATGAATGAATTTCAAAATGGGCCCAGCCAGCGACTTGCTCTATAAGGACTTTCTCTCTGAAGTATTTCATCATCCACAGAATCTTTACCATTTTAGGATGTGAAAGATTGAAAAGATTTCTAAACCCACAGGATTGGTTCTGTACTGATGGGATTTTACCCTCAATGCAAGCAGTGAAGTCTTGAGTAGTATGTCTTTGAATTTCACCTCCTCAATCTATTTTTCCATCAAGGGCTCATAAGCACCACAACAGCAGTGACCTTTTCCCTACTTCTGTGTTTAACCCCCAACGGTCCTCATTATATTGCTCTGTTCAACAAATGTGGATGTCCAGCTCTTTCTGCCCCTCCGATCCCCAGATAATTTAGAGTTGACTCTAATAAAATGTTTTGCAACTTGCAGCATGAAGTCGTTAAAGATTCTCTGTCAGGTAATTGATAAAAGAACAGTCCAGCCTGTCCTTCATGTTCACCAGCTCAAAGTTCACGCAACCTGTACTTGTACAAATCACACCTAAAACACCTTTGGCCTGCCGATACAAGCATATCATCCATCAGCAGGTGGATGGGGATGCTGATCTCTGGCTCTCTGTACTGCTTGATGGCTGGTGTTGCTCAGGGTGGTCCAGGGCCTCACTGCTGCTGGAATACTAGAATACTGGGATGCCAGTATAGGGGTTCCTAGCCCCTTAACACTGAGTGGTCCCCTTCCCAGTGCCAAGTGGAAGCTCTCAATTCTGACCTAGTTTCACACTATGGCTGGGACCATAACTGTACCTCAATACTTTGATCTTTTACCTAGATCTTTTGAGCAAAGCTTGGGGAGCTGCTACCTAATACAGGTGTTTCCTTACTCAGTCAATCTCCTTCCCACCCGATTTCTCCTCAAGTCATGATCACGACCCTCTTTCTACATGCAAAATTAGCATCTATGGGGTATAAGGCAGAGGGGGATTTCTGGCAACACTGGGTAGGGACCATCCCTGGCAAACACTTTTTAAAACCTTAAGCAAAGATGAAAAAAAATGAAAGTGGTTTTTTATTTAAAACAACGCATGAATTGAATTTGGCTCCCTAATGTAAAATCATGTCTTACATGTACAAGGAAAATTTCCCTTGACATCAACCAGTTAACCTGAATTTAAACCAAGAATTTGTTAACTATCTTTCTTTTACTCCTAATAGCATTTAGCATTCAGCTTTTCAACCATAATAAATTTACAGTATCTGCTCTACTCTTGAGAGTGTTATTTATAAGACAAAGTAAGAATACATGCTATCTTTGCCTTCAAACCCATGGTTGTACATAACTCAAACCAACCACCCTACAGTGTTCTCAGAGGTCAAGAAATCCCTACTCACAATCAGACCACTCATAATTTTCCATACACTAGCTCTACTATTCCACCATAATGAAGGTGCAGCAAATAGCTGGTGGACCAGAAGATTCTATTTAGCAGCCTTAATAAACTTAATGGCTGGAATAGATTTTGGAACTTCTAGGTGTGCAGATAGAGATGTAAATAGGTCCTTTTGTGCTACTGACAGAAGCCTGAAGAAATTGATAGTCATCTTTCCCAAATAAGCTCATTTTACTCTGGGAATTCCCGATAGTGTTGTTATTGTCACTCTCAAATAACACACAAATAATTAGGTGACAGCCTTCCCATTGCTGGAATGATTATTATTAAACATACAACAATTATCACATATAGTATATTCTATGTGCATACCAACCCCTTCAGGATAATGCATGTTGTCAACTTCCATGGGAAAAAATATGAATTATTAACATTCACACTTTGAGTTATGTAAAACTAACTCAGATCATGGTACTAAACAGTATTCTGGCACCTACACTGGCTGGCTGGAGAATTCACAATATAGTATTTGACACACTCATTCTCTCAGGTGAAATACTTTGGACAAAACTGCATAACTTACTAGGCTTGTAAGGTTGAATAATTAGACCATGTCCTTGTCCAAGACTACATTTTATGACAATATTTAACACTATAATCTAAAGTAGAGTTGGACTGGGATAGGGAGGAATTTTGAAAGTAAACGAATTAAAAGATGTTGTATATGAAATAACAACTATATCATTTCACACCATCAAAAGTAGGATGTAGTTTTCAAAAAGGCTTATGTATCCTCTATGTTATAGGCTAACAAGACTTCCAAATGTTTTAATGATAGAAAAGTGTGTGTGTGTGTGTGTGTGTGTGTGTGTGTGTGTATGTGTAATGTTGTATTTTCAGTTTGGTGGGTGGAGAAGAAAAGAAAGAGAAACTCAAGAAGCCAATAGTTACCCCCATGAACAGGTAGAAAAGAAGAATTTTCAAAAATTAGCGATAGAGGATGAAGTTAGAGAAAGAACTCTGCCTTACCCCACAGGTCCTCCTACAAGTAGCCAATGTCAGCCCAGAGACCACACCAAGTGTGCGGTTGGGATCCTTCTCAGGAGGTCAAGGCAAAGAACACAGCCAACTCGGAAGACATGGGTGTCCAGGGGTTTGCTGTCCTGGCTCACCCAATCCTTCCTTGCTCTTTTTAAGCTCCTCAGCACTAAAGTGGGTCCGTCATCCTAGAAGATTTGCTTTTGAAGTTCTAATCTCATTAGCATCCCGTTCTCCTTCAATGATCAAGTAATATGTAAGGACCAGGTTGGGCTCTCATTGGAGAATTTGCTTCTTATTAAGCAGTCAGACAACCCATCTCAGGGCCCCAGGCAGACCCATTGGAAGATCATTCTTCCTGTGACCACTCTTGTTCTGCTTGACCTCCCCTCTTCCACATTGCTTCCTCCCCACAGCTTTGTTTTTTCTCTTTAAGCATTACTGAGAGGTTAAATTTTTACAAATCTTATATTCATAAGACATTTTTGTCTTTGAGATGATAGAAGATAAGCAGGGTTTGTACACCTGGCCTTCTCGGGGTGGAAAACTCCATGGGCTGTCCTGAATGTTGGTCCCTGAGCATGCTTCATCGTGAAGTTCAGTGGGAAGGGCAAGTTCAAGGAAAAGGTCAAGAGAAATCCTTCTCATAAGGTCTCATCCTGTTCTCTTTGAGAGAGGACTAGACTGAAATCAAATTGTCTCATGTAGTTATTTCCAAATGAAGGCAACTTCAAACTCAGGGGCTACAATCCAGCCTCCATCACCCTCATTTTATTCTCCTCCTCTTCATTATCATTATCTTGAAATAAAACAGCTCTCATTCCTCAACATGGAGTGGGATGGTTTGCCTTGAGCATAGGGTAGGAGCAGAACTCACTTGCATTCACTCTTTCCTTTGAACATCACATAATTGGTCCCAAGATTTCCCTGAGATCTTAGATTTTATTCTGAAAACCTTACATTAGCTATGACTTTATCCTAAGGATCAGCTCCCTTTAAGCCTCAATATCTGTTCCTTGCCTTTGGAAATGGAACTGTTTTTCCAAAGGCTCAGCCTGTTCTCCTTCGGGGTTTTACTATATCTATAGCAACTAGTCATTTGGAAAACCTTACAAACAAAACTAAGCTTTGGAGTCTGAGCACAGACTCCAAAAGATACATTGTGACAATAAACATTTTAGGTTCTTTGTTTAAACCAGCAACAATAGTTTATTAATAGCTGCTGAGGTATTGCTCTTGGTTCTGATTAAAGAGAATATATTTCTTGAAATTTAGTGTATTTACAGTTTCATTTGTTCTTGCATTTAAGAAATTTCTGTTTGATACTTCAATATTAAACCCATGTTTAGATGCATGGTCTCAAGTGGCAATGGAAGGAGACACTCTGTAATCTTTGCTGAATATCTTAACTTTCTCGAGGAGTGACACATGTTCATATTGCAAGTATCCCTTTTCAAAGAAATCCAGTGGCGTCATCAGGCCTTCCATCCCATTATCAGCATTCTGTGAAAGTGGCAGAAGAAAAGCCACCAAATATTTTTATAAGTGAGAATGAGTAAAGAGAATAATGCCTTGTCATGTTGGATTCAGTGCAACATTTCTTTTTAGTCAATAATCTACTTATTAAAAGAAATCTGGTCTCCTTAGGGAAATGACTGATTTGGAATTGGGACAGGAAATAAACCCAAGGAGCCAAGAGAATCTTGCAGTGCCAACAAGTTAAAAAAATGATTAAACACACACACACACACACACACACACACACACACACACGGTGTGTATGTCAAAGAAATGCAAGAGGCAAGAGCTCCCAAAGGTCAAAATCAGAATGATTTGAGCAACAAAATAAAGTAGTAAAACACAATAAATGTCCATGAATCCATATCAATACAAGAAATTCATTAAATAGATGTGGAGAATAGACATATCTTCCACTCAAGACAATTGTGCATGATTTAAGTAGCTACTCAGTCCTTTAGAAGGAGGAGCACAACTTTCTATTGTTTCAATGTGGGCTGATCGCAGTGTTCTCCTTCCAAGATGTACACAGTGTGTGAACAGGAAAAAAGAAGTCCTTTCCACTGTAGAAACCTGGCAAATATGACCCCAGACATCAAGGACCATGTCATCGTTTTGTACTCTTGCTATCAAGTGGTGAGAACGGCACTTTACCTCTGTAGTAAAACATAGCCACACGGGTCATGATTAGAACATGAGACAAATCTACAAAACACCTGACTCATAATCCTCAAAATTGTCAAGGTCATTAAAAAAATAGTAAGTCTGAGAAAACTATAACAGCAAAGAGGATCCTAAGGAAACATGATGATCAAATGCCACGTGGTGGCCTGGAGGGGACCCTACAGGGGAAGAAAGGGAAACTAAGCAAAAGTATAACAATGTGTTGGTATCGGCTTACCAATCAGGACAAATTTATCATACCAAGGAAGATGTTAAGAATAAGGGAAAATGGAAACTCCATCTTTGAAATCATCCTGTGAATCTCAAACTGTTGTTAAATATAAAGTTAATTTTTTAAAAGAAAATCTACTTAATATATCACTGGAAAAATCTAAGTGAATGGACACATTGGCATCTAACAAACTTTTATTGGATTATGAAAAACAAAATTGTCCCTTCATCCTTATGAGTTTACTCTAGTACATCACCTGCACCCAAGAGATATTTATTTATGTATTTATTTATTTTTGCAATGCTAAGAATTGAGCCCAGCATCTGGGACATGGTAGGCTAGTGTTCTACCATTCAGCTACATCCTCAGCACCTCTTCTTTTATTTAATAACAAAAGGACATTAATGACAGCAATGGTTTGTGAAAAAAAGAAAATTGTGTAATGGAAAAATCACAAGTGACTTCTTAGCAATAAAAGTAATTATTGACATTACATATAATCACAGTAAAATTTAGAAGTAACAATGCTAGAGACTAAATATTATTTTCCAAATATTTTCACATTTATTTGTAATATCAGTTTTTGTATTGAGAAAGGCAAGGCAGGCCTTGTTTTCTCTGTTTTAAACATCAAAATCTTGAGGCAAAAATACATATGTAGAGTGTGCCTAAGGTGGAGAAATGCTCTGTCATGTACATATTAGCAATAATTAGGCTGTGGCTTAGGCAAGCTATTTCAATTTTCTGAGATTTAATTTCCCTGTCTACAACATGAAGAATACTCCCATGGTAGAGGAAGTTCAAGTGTAATACCCCTCCAACACTGAATACACAGAATATAATAAGGTTATTTATATTTTAAACTGAAGAACGGCACTAAATATTAATAAAAAAATTCAAGGATTAAAAAAGAAAGAAAATCTATAGTTACAGGCAGAGACTAAAGTTCCAGGATCCTCAGGGAGATGAGGCTAGTTATGAATAATGGTCCAGTTGGGGACTTCAAATGGGAACCTGTGAGTTCCTGACTGGGATCAGACTGTGCCACATAAAGAGTGGGACATCCTCTCTTGTCTTCCCAAAGCTTGTCAACAAAGTCAAGGTGTTCATGAGGCTAGTTCCCAGGCTCTGGTAGGTAGGTACAGACATTGAGATGTATGTTGCCACCCTTTTTTTTTTTTAAGGGAGTCCTCAGCTCATCTGCTAATATAAGGATTCCTGTGGATCCAGAAAACCAAGAGACATGGGTAGGGTGATCCTAAAATGGCCTTCCAGGTAGGCGGCACAGGAGAAAACTCTCCAAGAGAAGAGGAATATCAAAGAAACAGAAGAATTCTTCTTCATGGAAATGCAAATAATTGAAAAATCTGGAAAAAAAAATTAAAAAGTCAGTATCTTTGAAATCCTCAAAGAAGTAAGAGATGAAAGTGAGAAACTCAATAGCGAATTAAATGCTAACATGACACAACCAAAGAAATAGCAAAATGAAAGACAGAACAGAGCCAGTTTCTCGGGATGAAGAAAGACACAGTGATGGGGAAAAGAAGAGAAATTATCAGACATGGAGACTGAGAAGCACCAATATGTGTCTAATAAGAATTTCAGAGGGAAAAAAAAAAGTATCAGGGATGGGGAAGAGGTTCTAAAAGGGGTTAGGTAACATCTGTAATTTCCCAGAATTAGAGACAGGTGTTCTCGGATTAGAGAAACCCAGTGTGTGCCCACAGCAGGGGACAGGAAAATAAACCCCACATGGCCTGGCAGGAGAAAAGACCCTAAGGGGAACCAGAGGAGACAGATGACCCAAAAAGAACAGCCCTGGTTGCAACAACTCGACAGCTCGTTTCTCATTCATAAAAGAACGGGTTCAAAGAGCAATGGTGCATGGGAAAATAATTTTGAACATTGACTCTTGTGCCTTCAATAGTAAGTGTAAAATGAAGACATCTTCGCACATTTAAAGAACTCTGTTTAGTACTTTCAGAGCTTCAGGGAAGGAATTATTGAAGGATACAATTGATCACAAAGAAGAATGCAGAATTAAGGGATGGGATTCAAGACAGTTGACAAGCAAAGGAACTTGATATGATGACAGTAAATAATCAAGCAAATGTGCTTCTTTTTATCTTTAAAATATGTTGAGATTGAAATTCTAGACAGCAATAGCATGGAAATCAGAGGGTGAGGAGATCTAAAGAGTACTGAGGTGTACAAAGAGACTTCCACACTGGAAAGTAAGCAATGGCAGAGATGAGCTGAAATTTGAAGACAACCACTACAATCAAAATAAAATGCACAATCTCAAAATGAGTATAAGAGAGAAAAGGATGAAAGAAAGGAAATTAAATCAATCCAATAAAAACAACTGATGAAGGAAAAAAGAAAAACAAAGCAAAAGTCACATAAAGAGAGAACACAAAATAAGGTAGTAGAAATAAATCCAATGTATAGAGGGGAAAGCACACTTCAGTTTGCATAAGCATTGATGCATGTTATGTAAAATTTCTAAATCTCTCTCTCTCTCTCTCTCTCTCTCTCTCTCTCTCTCTCTCTCTCTCTCACACTCTCTCTCTCTCTTCTTTGATACTGGGGAATTGAACCACTGAGCCCCATCCCCAGCCCTTTTTTTCTTATATTTTATTTAGAGACATCTCTCTAAGTTGCTTAGGGCCTCACTAAGTTGCTCAGGGCCTTACTAATTTACAGAGGCTGGTTTTGAACTTGTGATCCTCCTGCCTTAGCCTCCTGAGCTGCTGGCATTATAGGCATATACCATTGCATCCGGAAAAATTTCTAAATCTCTAACAAAATAATTATAATACACACCATATATGTGATCAACTATATAGAATGTTTTAAGTAGGCTAACACTGTTAGGTGTGGTGACACAAACCTGTAATCCCAGTGATTTGGGAGGCTGAGGCAGGATGATTGTGATTTTGAGACCAGCCTCAGCAACTTAATATGGCACTATCTAAAAAATAAAAATGGCTTGGGGATGTGGCTCAGTAATAAAGAATTTATGGGTTTAATCCCACCAAACCAAACCAAACCAAATAAAAATAAGCTAAAATTTAAAGCTAAACTCATCCAACTCATATGAGCAGTTGGAAGTCTTGAACTTTGTGATTTATTATTTGTATATTTAAGAAGAGACAATATTAATATAGCAAAATATTCGTATTATTTAATTAGGAGTGATAGAAACCTGTTGTTATTAGATTTTTCTTTGTTTTTTTTTTCCATAACAGAAAGTATTGGGGGCTCTGTTATTTCTTCTGTGTCTAATAATGTATGTATCTCAGAATTAGCCGTAAGTGCTTGGGTGACTACAAGCAAGCCCAGGACCAGCACTAAGTATTCCTAATTTCAAAAGTTCCTGGTTCTTTCCATTACACCAATATTTTTAAAATCCTACTTATAATCAATGTTAGCTTCTTTCTGGGACCTTTGGAGAGAAACTTTTCAGAGTCCCTACAAACTTTGAGTTTTCATTCTTTCTCTTGTACTCTCAATGCCCACATTGGCCCCAATGTCCCCTGGAGAGGTTCCTGTGAGCTTTAATTGAGAACCACAATAGATAGCAAGGCCTTTCAGTGAGTGGCTCTGAATAATTTCCACAAGCAGATCACTCTGCAGAATTTCATTTTCAACATGAATGGTCACACTTCAAGCAATGAATGACATGCATTGTTCAGAGGGAAATGACGCACTCATCTCCTCAGAGCTGTTCAACAGTCCCTGCTCAACCCAGGAGTGCGTCAGCCTTTTCCTTATAAACCCATCAGTGGGATGGGAGTGCCCAGAGGCTGCCTCTGAAAGCAACTGCTGAGTCACTGCTGAGGGGTGAGCCTGATGGGACCCACAAGACACTGGGAACACAAACGTGGACCCTTGCCAGGAATGTCTTCCCTGGCTCCATTGGTCTTCACCCTGACCTCCTTTTGACCCTGAGTGTTTTCCTTATTTATGGGGCGTTGTTTCCTTGTTTATGAAACTTGCTTATTATCAGCTCATATCAATAGGCTTTTACTTCTCTTACCAGGTCACAATTTGTCTCATAAATTGGACAAAATGTTTGAATAGGTGAAAGGTCTTTTGTTGATGACACAGCTCCTTATGGAGTGACGTTATTGTTGTGCACCACAGGTTTTTGAGGCAGAATAACTAAACAAGAAAGGTAATCAATAACAATAATCTAAAATCTGATCATGCTTTTAGACATAATGATAACTCTCTTCCTGGCTCTGGCCTCACTCCCAGATTAGACTTAGAGCAGATAATAAGCTGCATTTATTTATTTATTTATTTATTTATTTTTGTTTGTTTCTTAGATATATACATGCTAGTAGAGTGTATTTTGACATACATACATGGAGCATAACTTTCCATTCTTGTGGTTGTACATGTTGTGGAATTATATCATCCTGGTCACGTATTCATATATGAATACAGAAAAGTAATGTTCCACTCATTCTACTGTCTTTCCTATTCCTATCCTCTCTCTCTCTTTCCTTCATTCCCCTTTGTCTAATCCAATGCACTTCTACTCTTCTGGGTTCCTGACCTTATTGTGTGTTAGCATTTGCATATCAGAGAAAACATTCAGGCTTTGGTTTCTTCAAGTTGGCTTATTTCACTTAACATGATAGTCTACAGGGCCATCTATTTTCTGGTAAATGCTATAATTTCATTCCTCTTTAAGGCTGAGCAATATTCCATTGTGTATATGTACCACAGTTTCCTTATTCATTCATCTATTGAAGGGCATCTGGTTTGGCTATTGTGAACTGAGGTGCTATAAACATTGATATGACTGCATTACTATAGTATGCAGATTTTTAAGTCCTTTTGGATATATACCAAGGAGTAGGCTAACTGGGTCAAATGGTGGTTCCATTCCAAATTTTCTGAGGAATCTCCATACTGCTACCCAGAATCGTTGCACCAATTTGCAGTCCCATCAGCAATGTATGAGTATACTCTTTTCTCCAAATCCTTGACAACATTTATTGTTGCTTGTATTAATAGTAATTGAATAGTCTTTATTTTTTTCCTGAAATATAAACATGGTGAAAGATAAACTGTGGTATGTCCAAATCCATGAACTAATATCTTTTGACTGTGGAAGCCTCCTACCTTTTTCTCTGGGCATCTGAAACCAGCTCATCCATCATGACGAATCCAAGATCAGTCCAACCCAGTCCCAGAGAAGTCTTTTCCATGGGCTCATCCCTTCCTGGCTACCTCCTATTGTTCCTAGATCATGCTTATGCCACATAATCCTCATTTATATGTTGTGTCATCTTGGTCTGTGTTATGGTTTATATGTGAGGTGTCCCCCAACAGCTCATGTGTGAGACAATGCAAGAAGGTTCAGAGGAGAAATGACTGGGTTTTGAGAATCTCAACCCAATCAGTGAATTAATTCTCTAATAGGGATTAACTGAATGGTAACTGAAGTGGTAGGGTGTGGGTGGAGGAGGTGGGAAATGGGGCATGGCTTGGGGATATTTGTATCTGGCAAATGGAGAACTCTGTTTTCTGATCACTGTAATGTGAGATGCTTCCTTCCATCACCCTCTCTGGCCATGATGTTCAGCCTTACCTCAAGCCTTGAGGAATGGAGCCAGCCTTCTATGGACTATGATCTCTGAAACCATGAGCCCTCAAATAAACTCTTCCTCCTCTATAATTGTGCTTTATTCACAGTGGCGAAAAAGCTGACTAAGTCTGTGAGTTATTTCAGGGATATTCTAGAGGCCAAATCCAGAAGAGCTACTGGAGAGAAGCCTTGTGTTTCAGGTGAATGGTCAGTTATGGTCAGTTTGAGAAGATGGCTGGCAATTTCAAAGGCACTGGAGAACTCACTCCATGTCGACTGACTGCTTTAGAGAGAATGCTCCAGCATCGTTCCTCTGGTTGGGCTTCCTTCAAAGTCATAAAGTTGGTGAACTGAGTTAGGCCACAGAGCACTCTCAGAGGGTCCACAATCATGCTTCTCCATGGTTCTGCAAAGGAAGAAACTGTTCTAAGATATCCTTCACTATTAAGGTTGGCAAACTTTAAGCAGATTTTGACTTGGAGACCCTACAGGACTCTCAGTAATGGTCGCAAACTGTACATTAATGCATCTGCAACCACTTCAGAGAATCACAGCTTCACTATGGGAAAATCCTTTAGCTTGGTAGCTTCCAAATTCTTCAGCTGCGATCCACAATAAGAATCATATTTTACATTGCAGCCTAGTAACCCAATGCCTCCTCGATAAACTGTCATTGCCTCTACCTGGCCCCAGATCAAATGGAAAGGTCTAGAGTCACTAGTTTCAAATTAGGAGCTGACTGCAGGAAAGTCTGAGGCATTTGCCCTTGTGAAAGGCCAGTGTCACTGAGGAGAATTTCTCTGTCCCTGCCTGTTCACACCTGAGCAAAGTCAGGGAGCTCTCCAAGAGTATTCTTCATGAGGATTTAGAATGTCGGCAAGGTATAAACACAGACAGGCATTACAAGAGAAGAAAACTCACCACTAGCCCTCAGAAACAGAGATACAAACACTGTCAAGGTAACAGTGGTCCACATCATGCTTTACATGCAGCCTAAGCTGCTTGCTGCTGTAACTTACTTTTTTTTTTTTTTTTTTTTTTTTTTTTTAATTTTTTATTGTTGGCTGTTCAAAACATTACATAGTTCTTGATATATCATATTTCACAATTTGATTCAAGTGGGTTATGAGCTCCCATTTTTACCCCATATACAGATTGCAGAATCACGTCAGTTACACATCCATTGATTTACATATTGCCATACTAGTGTCTGTTGTATTCTGCTGTCTTTCCTATCCTCTACTATCCCCCCTCCCCTCCCCTCCCCTCCCCTCCCCTCTTCTCTCTCTGCCCCCTTTACTGACATTCGTTTGTCCCCCTTGTATTATTTTTCCCCTTCCCCTCACTTCCTCTTGTATGTACTTTTGTATACCTCTGAGGGTCTCCTTCCATTTCCATGCATTTTCCCTTCTCTCTCCCTTTCCCTCCCACCTCTCATCCCTGTTTAATGTTAATCTTCTTCTCATGCTCTTCGACCCTACTCTGTTCTTAGCTACTCTCCTTATATCAAAGAAGACATTAGACATTTGTTTTTTAGGGATTGGCTAGCTTCACTTAGCATAATCTGCTCTAATGCCATCCATTTCCCTGTAAATTCTATGATTTTGTCATTTTTTAATGCAGAGTAATACTCCATTGTGTATAAATGCCACATTTTTTTTATCCATTCATCCATTGAAGGGCATCTAGGTTGGTTCCACAGTCTAGCTATTGTGAATTGTGCTGCTATGAACATCGATGTAGCAGTGTCCCTGTAGCATGCTCTTTTTAGGTCTTTAGGGAATAGACCGAGAAGGGGAATAGCTGGGTCAAATGGTGGCTCCATTCCCAGCTTTCCAAGAAATCTCCATACTGCTTTCCAAATTGGCTGCACCAATTTGCAGTCCCACCAGCAATGTACAAGTGTACCCTTTTCCCCACATCCTCGCCAGCACTTGTTGTTGTTTGACTTCATAATGGCTGCCAATCTAACTGGAGTGAGATGGTATCTTAGGGTGGTTTTGATTTGCATTTCTCTGACTGCTAGAGATGGTGAGCATTTTTTCATGTACTTGTTGATTGACTGTATGTCCTCCTCTGAGAAGTGTCTGTTCAGGTCCTTGGCCCATTTGTTGATTGGGTTGTTTGTTCTCTTATTGTCTAATTTTTTGAGCTCTTTGTATACTCTGGATATTAGGGCTCTATCTGAGGTGTGAGGAGTAAAGATTTGTTCCCAGGATGTAGGCTCTCTATTTACCTCTCTTATTGTATCTTTTGCTGAGAAAAAACTTTTTAGTTTGAGTAAGTCCCATTTGTTGATTCTAGTTATTAACTTTTGTGCTATGGGTGTCCTATTGAGGAATTTGGAGCCCGACCCCACTGACTGTAGATCGTAGCCAACTTTCTCTTCTATCAGACGGCGCGTCTCTGATTTGATATCAAGCTCCTTGATCCATTTTGAATTAACTTTTGTGCATGGCGAGAGAAAGGGATTCAGTTTCATTTTGTTGCATATGGATTTCCAGTTTTCCCAGCACCATTTGTTGAAGATGCTATCCTTCCTCCATTGCATGCTTTTAGACCCTTTATCAAATATAAGATAGTTGTAGTTTTGTGGATTGGTTTCTGTGTCCTCTATTCTGTACCATTGGTCCACCCGCCTGTTTTGGTACCAGTACCATGCTGTTTTTGTTACTATTGCTCTGTAATATAGTTTGAAGTCTGGTATCGCTATACCGCCTGATTCACACTTCCTGCTTAGCATTGTTTTTGCTATTCTGGGTCTTTTATTTTTCCATATGAATTTCATGATTGCTTTCTCTATTTCTACAAGAAATGCCGTTGGGATTTTGATTGGCATTGCATTAAACCTATAGAGAACTTTTGGTAATATCGCCATTTTGATGATGTTAGTTCTGCCTATCCATGAACAGGGTATATTTTTCCATCTTCTAAGATCTTCTTCTATTTCTCTCTTAAGGGTTCTGTAGTTTTCATTGTATAAGTCTTTCACCTCTTTTGTTAGGTTGATTCCCAAGTATTTTATTTTTTTTGAAGATATTGTGAATGGAGTGGTTGTCCTCATTTCCATTTCAGAGGATTTGTCGCTGATATACAGGAATGCCTTTGATTTATGCGTGTTGATTTTATATCCTGCCACTTTGCTGAATTCATTTATTAGCTCTAATAGTTTCTTTGTAGACCCTTTTGGGTCTGCTAGGTATAGAATCATGTCATCTGCAAATAGTGATAATTTAAGTTCTTCTTTTCCTATTTTGATGCCTTTAATTTCTTTCGTCTGTCTAATTGCTCTGGCCAGTGTTTCGAGAACTATGTTGAACAGAAGTGGTGAGAGAGGGCATCCCTGTCTTGTTCCAGATTTTAGAGGGAATGCCTTCAATTTTTCTCCATTCAGAATGATGCTAGCCTGAGGCTTAGCATAGATTGCTTTTACAATATTGAGGTATGTTCCTGTTATCCCTAGTTTTTCTAGAGTTTTGAACATAAAGGGATGCTGTACTTTGTCGAATGCTTTTTCCGCATCTATCGAGATGATCATATGGTTCTTATTTTTAAGTCTATTGATGTGGTGAATAACATTTATTGATTTCCTTATATTGAACCAGCCTTGCATCCCAGGGATGAATCCTACTTGATCATGGTGCACAATTTTTTTGATGTGCCTTTGTATCCGAGTGGCCAGAATTTTATTGAGGATTTTTGCATCTAGGTTCATTAGAGATATTGGTCTGTAGTTTTCTTTCTTTGAAGTGTCTTTGTCTGGTTTAGGTATCAGCGTGATGTTGGCCTCGTAGAATGAATTTGGAAGTTCTCCCTCTTTTTCTATTTCCCGAAGTAGCTTGAAAAGTATTGGTATTAGTTCCTCTTTAAAGGTTTTGTAAAACTCTGCTGTATACCCATCCGGTCCTGGGCTTTTCTTAGTTGGTAGTCTTTTGATGGTTTCTTCTATTTCCTCAATTGATATTGGTCTGTTTAGGTTGTCTATATCCTCCTGACTCAATCTGGGCAGATCATATGACTTAAGAAATTTATCTATGCCTTCACTATCTTCTAATTTATTGGAGTATAAGGATTCAAAATAATTTTTGATTATCTTCTGTATTTCTGAAGTGTCTGTTGTGATATTGCCTCTTTCATCCCGTATGTTAGTGATTTGAGTTCTCTCTCTTCTTCTCTTCGCTAGCATGGCTAAGGGTCTGTCGATTTTGTTTATTTTTTCAAAGAACCAACTTTTAGTTTTGTCAATTTTTTCAATTGTTTCTTTTGTTTCGATTTCATTGATTTCAGCTCTGATTTTAATTATTTCTTGCCTTCTACTTCTTTTGCTGTTGTTTTGCTCTTCTTTTTCTAGGATTTTGAGATGAAGTATGAGATCATTTATTTGTTGGTTTTTTCTTTTTTTAAGGAATGAACTCCAAGCAATGAATTTTCCTCTTAGAACTGCTTTCAATGTGTCCCATAGATTCCGATATGTTGTGTCTGTGTTTTCATTAATCTCTAAGAATTTTTTAATTTCCTCCTTGATGTCTTCTATAACCCATTGATCATTCAGTAACCTATTGTTCATTCTCCAAGTGATATATTCTTTTTCCTTCCTTCTTTTATCGTTGATTTTCAGTTCCATTCCATTATGATCAGATAGGATGCATGGTATTATCTCTACTCCTTTGTATTGTCTAAGAGTTTCCCTGTGACATAATATATGATCTATTTTTGAGAAGGATCCATGTGCTGCTGAGAAAAAAGTGTAACTGTTTGATGTTGGGTGGTATATTCTATATATGTCAATTAAATCTAGGTTATTAATTGTGTTATTGAGTTCTATAGTTTCCTTATTCAACTTTTGTTTGGAAGATCTGTCCAGTGGTGAGAGAGGTGTGTTGAAGTCTCCCATGATTATTGTATGGTGGTCTATTAGACTCTTGAACTTGAGAAGAGTTTGTTTGATGAACATAGCTGCACCATTGTTTGGGGCATATATATTTATGATTGTTATGTCTTGTTGGTGTATGGTTCCCTTGAGCAGTATGTAGTGTCCCTCTTTATCCCTTTTGATTAACTTTGGCTTAAAATCTATTTTATTTGATATGAGTATGGATACTCCTGCTTGTTTCCGAAGTCCATATGAGTGATATGATTTTTCCCAACCTTTCACCTTCAGCCTATGTATGTCTTTTCCTATCAAATGCGTCTCCTGTAGGCAGCATATTGTTGGGTCTTGTTTTGTGATCCATTCTACTAGCCTGTGTCTCTTAATTGGTGAGTTTAAGCCATTAACATTTAGGGTTATTATTGAGATATGGGTTGTTCTTCCAGCCATATTTGTTTATTTATGTTACTAAACATGGTTTGTTTTCCACTTTGATTATTTTCCCCCCTTTAGTGTCCTACCTCCCACTGTTGGTTTTCATTGTTATTTTCCATTTCCTCTTCCTGTAATGTTTTGCCAAGGATGTTTTGAAGAGATGGTTTTCTAGCTGCAAATTCTTTTAACTTTTGTTTATCGTGGAAGGTTTTAATTTCATCTTCCATCCTGAAGCTTAATTTCGCTGGAAACACAATTCTTGGTTGGAACCCATTTTCTTTCAGTGTTTGAAATATGTTATTCCAGGATCTTCTAGCTTTCAGAGTCTGTGTTGAAAGATCAGCTGTTATCCTGATTGGCTTACCCCTAAATGTGATCTGCTTCCTTTCTCTTGTAGCTTTTAAAATTCTCTCCTTGTTCTGTATGTTGGGCATCTTCATTATAATGTGTCTAGGTGTGGGTCTCTTATGATTTTGCACATTCGGCGTCCTGTAGGCTTCTAGGATTTGGGGTTCTGTCTCATTCTTCAAATCTGGGAAGTTTTCTCGAATTATTTCATTGAATAGATTGCTCATTCCTTTGGTTTGAAACTCTGTTCCTTCCTGTATCCCAATGACTCTTAAATTTGGTCTCTTGATGTTATCCCATATTTCTTGGATGTTCTGCTCATGGTTTCTTAACAGTCTTGCTGAGCTGTCTATGTTCTTTTCAAGTTGATATACTTTATCTTCATTGTCTGATGTTCTGTCTTCTAAGTGTTCTACTCTGCTGGTAGTATTCTCAATTGAGTTTTTAAGTTGGCTTATTGCTTCCTGCATTTCTAGGATTTCTGTTTGTTTGTTTTTTATAACCTCTATTTCCCTGTATAGTTGATCTTTTGCTTCTTGGATTTGTTTATGTAATTCATTGTTGAAGTGATCTTTCATTGTCTGATTTTGCTGTCTGATGTCTTCCTTGAGACTCCAGATCATCTGAAGCATGTATATCCTGAATTCTTTATCTGACATTCCATCAGCTGCAGCTATTACCTCTTCTAAAGTTGAGTTGACCTGCAATGCTTGTGGTCCTTTCTTTCCTTGTCTCTTCATACTGTTCGCCTTCCTTTCTTCTTGGTGAAACTGTTGTGCTATTGAATTTTCCCCCTATATATTTATATTGGTCTTGTATAGTTGCAAAGTCTCCCTCGCAGGCACGGGCGGCGGCTCTGCCCCTCCGCCAATTGGGGCAATGTGCCTACCACGCCGGCAGGCCGCTGGGCCTGCTCTGCCAGTCGGTAGCAGGTCCGCCGTCCTTGCAGGCGCGGGCGGCGGCTCTGTCCCTCTGCGGGCCGCTAGGCTTGTTCTGTCGGTGGTCGCAGTTCTGCCTACTTTGCAGGCGCAGACAGCGGCACTGCCCCTCTGCAGGCCTCTGGGGCTGTACTGCCAGTGGGTCGCAGGTCCGCCTACTTTGCAGGCGTGTGTGGGGGGGGGCGGCTCTACCCTTCCTCAGGCCACTGGGCCTGTTCTGTCTCTCGGTTGCAGGTCTGACCTGTTCTGATGGTGGTCTCAGTTCCGCTGTAACTTACTTTTAAAAGGACATGTTTCTTTCTTTCTCTCTCCCTCCCCTCCCTAATCTCAGGGGAAGCAGGATTACCTTTCTTCCCCACCTGAGGCAGTTATCTGACTGAGCACACACTCACCACAGGAATGAAGTAATCCAGACTGTGGAGAAGGCACCAGAAGATCTCACAAATGACTGTCTCCCAAATCAACAAGTGAACTCCAACTCCAACAGAGAACATGTGGAATGTAGCCTTTAGATCACCTGTTTTAAAACCCCCTTTCCTGTCCTATGGGCAGGATCACAGCCTCTGGAATAGGAGTCAACTGTGCTTTCTCCTGTGCTAGAAAAGAAATAAACTTCTTTTTTTGTTTTTCTCAAAAACACGTCCTCCTTATTAGATTGACATTGGAGACAAGGACCTAGCTTTTGGTAATATTAACACTAATTTAGAAAATGGAACCTCACAATACATCCAAAGGGCTTCATGATCAAGTGGGACTTGCTACCCTTAGAATGCAAAGTTTGTTGAACATTTGAGTGCAAATATAACTTGTGCATTAAGAAAATCTAAAATCTTGCTGGGAGTGGTGATGAATGCTTGTAATCCCAGTGACTCTGAAGGCTGTGGCGGGTGGGGGGGGGCGGGGGCGTGGAAAGTTTGAGGCCAGACTCTACAACTTGGTGAGATCCTGTCTCGAAAAATAAAAGGGATTTGGGAGGTAGCTCAGGGTAAAACACCCTGGGTTCAATTAGTGGTACCAAAAAGAAAGTAGAAAGAAAAGAAATTGACAAACTGATTCTAAAATTCCTATGGAAATGCAAAGAACCAAAAAGAATTGTAACAACTTTGAAAACGAAGAACAAAGTTGGATGGCTAACACTACCTAATTTTAAGATGATGGAGTTACAGTAATAAAGTATGCTATTAGTATAAATATAAACAAATGTATCAATGTAAAGTATAGATAACCAGAAATAAACTACTACATACATATCTGTAAAACTTATTTTGTATAATGTGAAAAATTCATTGTAGAAAGACAATCTTTCCTACAAAAGGAAGCAATTGTATATACTCACGTGAAAAGCTGAACTTGGGTACTCATTCAATATGCAAATATTAACTCAAACTAAATATAAATTCTATAACAGCAAAACTTCTGGAAGAAAACCTTTATGTCCCTGGGTTAGGAATTTTTTTTATATATATATTAACACCAAAAGTATCATCCATAAAAGAGAATATTGATAAATTTATCAAAATTAAATATTCTGCTCTTCAAAAGACACAGGCAGGGAGAAAATACTGGTAAGCTATACATCTGATAAAGAATGTGTATATAAGATATACAAAGAATACTCAAATGTAATGAGAAGAAAATCAGGAACTTAATACAAATATGAGCAAAAAGATTTAAGTGGGCACTTTACAAAATATGACTTAAAAATTCAATAAAAGTACATGAAAAGATGTTCAAGGTTTTTAGTCATTAAGAAAAAAATCAAGAAACAGAGTAAAATATTATTTTGGTTTTAATAAAATGGTTAAAATTTTTAAAATTTCCATACCAAGTATTGGACAGGATATAGAGAAACTAGAACTTATGCATGTTCCTGTAGAAATAGAAAATGATACAAGCATTTCCCAAAACAATTTGATGTTTCTTAGAAAATTAAATAACAACTACTATATGATCTAGCCATTCTAATCTCCATATTTACTCAAGAGAAACAAAAAACATGGATATACATAAAGATTTTCACATAAATGCTCATGGCAGCTTTATTTTAACTTGCCAGAAACTGGAAACAATTCATATACTTAACAATAGGAAAATGAAAAAAACAGTTGTATATCCACACAGTGGAATACCACACACCCATAAGGAAGAACATTTTATGTACACCACAATGCTGATGAATCTTAAAAGTATGTCAAAATTCTGTTGAGTAAAGGGAGGTAAATGAAGAAAAAAATTCATGCTGTGTATGCCCATTTACATAAAATAATAGAAAATGCAAATTAATGTATAATAACAATAAGCAGATCACTATTGCTGAGGACTGAATGAGATCAGATATGATCGCAGAAGAGCAATTTCAAGGGAGCAGCAGAAAACCTTCTGAGGGTGTTGGATATGTTTAGTATTGTGATTATACTGATAGGACCATAGATATATGCACATGTTGAATACGTCAAAATATATCACATTGCATTCTTCAAGTAGAGGCAGGATGTCAATTATATTTCAATAAAATTGAAAAATAATGTTTCTAATATATACGATCTTATTTTACCATCTTCAGGTACACACACATACACACACATGAAAAGAAAAAAAGGGGGAAAAAAAAAGTCGAAACCACTGGAATAAATTTTACTAACTGAAAGTGATAAACTAATTTTAGTTTTAGGACAAAATGTCAGCTGCTACTCTGCAGGGGTGAGAGATTCAATGGAGTGCAGTTAAAATCCGAGACAAGAAAAATAAGTCTAGCGTATAAATCTCTCCATGAGTTAGGACTTTTCAAAAGCCAAGTTTTATTTACACATACAGATTATAGTTCCTCCTATGGGAGCATTCCTTCTTCCTCATGACAGTTCATCAGATACTCCAAGACAGCTGTCCTCAAGCCTCTTAGGTCTCTTCTTTTCCAGATAAACATTCCCAGTTTCTCAGAGGCAAGATATGGTTTCTAGATTTACTGTCTTACCCTCTTTCTAGTTGGTTCTCCCCAATCATGACATAAATTTTCTAGTGGGTGGGTAGATGCTATGTGTGTTTGCAGCTCCCAGGTCTCATGCTACCAAGGAGGACAAGCTCCCAGAGTTTCAATGCTCAGATGGAAGATCCCATGTGTTGGGACAAAAGCCTGGAGCCTGTATCCTGAACAAACTGGTTAGTGGAAGGAGCACTCTGCTGAGGTCACCAAGAAACAGACCTGAAGTTGAGGACCAGGATACATTATTTTATGAAGTCACTAAAATGTATACCATTTCCTTTGGGATGAGACTTAGAACCTGCCCCTCCATCCAAGGTATCTTAAAGCAATTGTTATGTTGGATGCATACATTTCTATGATTTCCAACTGCGTCATTTTTATTCTTCTGGGTTCCCTGGAAAGAATGACAAATCAGGAGACACCTCATGTTGGGTCATTCTCTCTGATTTGGACGTACCTGAGAGTCCTTAATTCATATGCTTTTGTTTTATTTATCCTTTCACATAATGTACACAAAATGAGTGAGTAGGACTGAGGGTTTGGCATGGGGTGGGCTAACAGAGGGGAGCCAGATGACTTGTGGGAGAGAATTGAGATCTGGCAGGAACCCTGTGTAGAATGTGCTTTGGAGAAGGGTAAACAAGGGGAGGGAAGGCCAGAGGAGGCAGAGCTGGTTGCCAGTAAGGTCCACAGACTGCTCTTCTGTCACCTCGTGGAGGTGGAAGCCTCTCAGCTCAGGGAGTATGTTCCCACCTTCTGTAAAAAGGCCAGAATGCCCTTCCTGGCATGAAGGAAATATGGAACATTATTTTTTCCTTTAAAAGGCTACAGGAGTGGTTGAAATTGGACATGGCTTGGGATGTGGCCCTCTTTTTCTCAGCTAAGAGTTTTTGGACAGATTATTTCCTACCTCTGAGTGTGTTTTCTTACCTGCAAAACCTGAATGATAACTATACCTTTGGCTTTGGTTAATTAATTGATATCTCTTAGGTTTCAAAAAACACTGGGCTTCATGGATGCCTTATAGAAACTAGACTGGCATGGGGACTTCCTTTTGTGTCATGGAAGTGGTAGGAAAGGGTCTGACTCTCTTTGAGCTAGGCGCAATGGGAGGATATTGGCCCGAGGATCAGCTGATGTGGGTTCTGGTGAACTTCACAACCCTGCCACAGCCCATCTCTATTATGAATCAGGAGTTGAATCAGTTGACCCATTTGGTCATTAATTCAGTGGCAGGAATTCCAAAGGGGGCTACTTGAAATGCTGATTCTCAAACTCAACTGTCTACTCAAATAATCCAGGACATTTATTAAAAATGCAGACTATTAGACTCACCCCAGAGGATCCACTTCACCCAGCCTCGGGTGGGGACAGGGAAACTAGATTTTCAACATCTACTCCAGGAGCCCAAAGTAGCAATTGGAAACGTGCTCCTCTCTGAGGTCTGTCAACATAAAATCCCGACACTCATTTATTTGTTTGGCCTCAGAAAAGGGATTTGTGAATTTTTGTAGTCTGATTTGCAGCTTCTTCAAGCAAGATCTAAAGAAAGAATTTGTAGAGAAAATTGTGTAAACAGGAAAATGTTTAGCCTACTAAAGAAGAAAGGTCAACAAATGGCTCCTAAGTAATTATAAAAGCACTTTGTATGCAAGCAGTGCTGCTGGAGAGGGCAATGTGCTAATTACAACTTCTCCTCATCTCACCTGCAAAGGCTTTTCCAGTGTTCAAATATGGACTAGAGACCTGCGTCCCAGGCATCAGGCCTCAGCTTGCATGCCTTAAGGAGTCTTCTGGGGCCATGATGTGACATTCCCAAGAGAACTCTAGGAAACAAGGGCTCAATGTAAACTAGAGGTGGGATTTCTACCTGCCTACATGTGCACCCTGCACTCTCTGTCCTTTCCTTTGTTAGATTTGTGATTTTGCCTCAATTCTGGATACTCCAAGCAAAGATCCTCAGGCTATCTCATTACTGTTTCTCCCACCTTTTAATGAGCACTTACTAAGTCCCAGGCACTGCTTCAAGAGTGCCCTATGATTTATCCTAACAACTTCATGAAGCACACATGGTTTTCATGTCTCGAGGATGTAGCTATGTCCCATGTGACACAAGTAGTGAGACAAGAGGTCTAGGACTCAGGATCTTAATCATTCTATACTTCTTTACACTCTACAACAATTCCATCTCATTCTACTGATGATAATTTCTCCCTAGGAAAAATTCTGTTGTCTTTGGCTGGCAGATTTTTATTTTTTTCCTACCAACAAGAAAATTACTGGTACATAGTAATGTGACACTGTATTCTTTCAAAGGCTTTTGTGGCTTATCTCATCACCCTCATAAGGACACAATACAGTATTTTTATCCCAATTCAGCTGAAAACAACAACAAAGATAACAAAACAAAAGAGTTTTGCTTTCAAGGTTGTAGAGCTCATAATTATTGAGTCTGGATTTGAACTCAAGTCTTCTGACTATAAAGCCCAGTTTAACCTACTTACCAGAGGCTGGGTGTGTAATTTAGTGACAGACTACTTGCCCAGTATATGCAAGGCCCTGGGTTGAATACTCAGCAAAACACACACACACACACACACACACACACACACACACACTAATAACAAAAGCAGTAATCATAATGATATTAATCTACTTACCATTCTTTACATAATTCAACTGTTTCTACCTTGGAATTATAGGTGGGTTTTTGTCCTGGAAACTGAGTCGCAAATCTTATTCCTAGGAGAAAAGCGTTTAAAGACCTAGTTTGCTGCCTTGATGGAACTCTGAAAACACTGTGTCATCATTTAACAGGAGCTCTGGAGGCAGGGGCTCCCACTTTCAGCTCCTCCTTGGATAGTGATATTTTTGGATAGCTCAGCTCTCACTTCTAAACTTCCTTTGTTTTGCCTTCTCCCACCAAGAAGAGACGTAATTTTTGAAATATGCAAAGGATTTTTGATTCCTGGGTCTTATTCCCAGGCAGAATTGGTTGGGCAAAGAAAGCAAGTTTCAAGTTCAAGGGACAAGGCAGACCCTCACTGTGAAACTTGACTCTGACGAGTGTAACTATGACCACTCAAGTTTTGGGGTAATTCTTTGGTTCAGGAAAATCTGAGGACAGGAGAAAAAAAAATTCTGCAGGGGGAATTTGGGATCCAGGAGTTCCTATTATGGACAATATTAATAGAGATAGGCAGCATCCAGGTAATTCTAGGAACGTGCTAGAGTACAGGCCTAGAGGACCCTGAGTTGCAGGTAGGTTATCAAAACAGGGAAATAGACATAGGGGAAAAGATGGCAACCCAGTTACAAGACATTAGATATAAACTGGATCAAGATCAATAGCAGGAAGAATTAGTGATAAATCACTGAGAAGGTGCCCAGGGATTCTGCAAATTCTTACCTGTGGGCATTGTTAGCATGATAAATATGTGATAGGTCCAGATATAAAATTGATTCAGTTACCTACTAAGTTTTACTCTCTTATACCTCCTTCAAATTATCTTCTTGGTTTTTCCAACACTGACTCTCCACTTTCTGCTATCTCCAATTCAAATGCCTACATCTAACTTATAAGGATATCTACATTATAGCTATTTACTTTTTCCCCCCAACACATGCTATATTATACCATCCCAACAGGGAAGACTGATGTTCCTAGGATATGTAATCATCCTGTGAACTCTGACCTGAGTTTCACTTTATCCATGGAGATTACTTTGAATGAAGTGACTGCCTGGGAACTAGACCTATTTTCAATGAATTAGGCAATGCCCTCTATTGTCACACTTCCTAAGTTAGTTCGTTTAAACTAGGGTGGACTGATTAGGTTACAGTTCCCATAATCTAATCATTTATCTTTGAGTATTCATGCATTAACACAGGAGCTTTGGGGGACTCCTCATATCAAAACCATAACAAGTCCCAATGTAATGTAGAAAGAAATGAATCCTACTCTATTATGGTTTTGATATGAAGAGTCCCCTAAAGCTCCTGTGTTAATGTATGAATATTCAAAGGTAAATGATTAGATTGTAAGAGCTGTAACCTAATCAGTCCACCCTAGTTTAAATGGACTAACTTGGTGATAACTATAGACAGATGGGGCATGGCTGCAGGAGGTGAGTCACTGAGAGCGTGATTTCATCTTCTCTGCTGTCCCTTTGTCCTATCTGTCTACTTCCTGGTCACCATGAATGAAGCAATGCTTCTGCACCACACCCTTTCACCATGATATTCTGCTTTTTCTTGAACCAAGAACAAAGGAGTCTGCCCACCATGGACTAAATCTTCAAAACCATACGCCAAAATAAACTTCTCCTCCTCTAAATTGTTCTTGTTGGGTGTTTTGGTCACAGTGGTGAAAAGCTGACTAACACATACTCTGTCTGGGACCCTTTAAGAAATTTTACAAGTTTAATGATATCCACTGGTATAAGATGATCAAAGCTTAGCTCACAAAGGTAAACATTTGTCGGGATGCTTTCCAAGGGCAGAATCTTGCTGATCACCAAAACAATAAAATTTATTTATTTATTTATTTTTGTATCTGAGGAGAGGTTGGGCAAGCAGATAATTTTCATAAGACAGGGAAGGAAGGAGTAATCTGAAAATTGTCTCAAGTCACAGGTGATTTTTCTGCAGGGACAACACCAGGTAGCTTCATTTTCTTTTGGGGTGCTCTTAGCAACAACCTATCAATACCATAAAGATCCTAGGTGATGTAGCGATTTCCCAACATCATAGTGCCAAGACTGTCTCCTCCTCATTTTCTATTACACAATGTTGTATTTATCCCAAGAAGAGCATGCTAGAGAACATAAATCTCAGTTATGATTTTAGATACTTTTATTGTTTCACAATTTAATCTAATTCCAGTTGTGAGTCACATATTTTGTGGTTGGTGGCGGACATTTAACTTCATTCAATTTGTCATTCTCTCTATCCCTTTTTTAAATATTGGCTTTGAAATTGGGTTGCATATGTGCTCCCAAGCACTGTGAAGTTTGCATCTGAACTTTGAGGTTGTCTTCCTGGTCAACCACAGGATATCCCAAATCTCCTGTGGTCTTCCAGGATTGGTCCATGCAGGTCACTGATTTCCTTGTTTATCACAGTTGTCAACATAGACTAAACATTCTAAGATCAAAGGGAAGGCAGAATGGTGAGTTAAGTTATTGAGCAATTTGTGAAGAGAAATTGTTGGGTCAGCAGCCCAAGGGGCACTGTGGTGGTCAAAGGTTATTTCTGAAAACAATCTAAATGTTTCTCCTGTGTGACTGCAGGAGATTGTGATTGAGACGCCATTCATACTAAGGAATCTCAAGAGCAAAAAGAAAGAGACTTAAGCTTATGTGATATTTCAGGTAGTAGGGATTGTCCTGGTCACAAGACAATCTTTTATTGATTTGTACCATGAGAACCAAATAGAATTCCTAGGTGGACAATACTTAAAAGTTTAGGGGCTCTCCCTAAGAAGGCAAATATTGTCAGATTCTTATTCTCACACTAGTGCACACTCAGGTTTCAACAATTCAACAGAGTTACCACTTAAGTTTATGACCATAGGGGCTTCTGCTTTAGTTAAGCAGATCTTGGCTCTGACTCCCTGGATGCTCTTGTCCCTTCACATCTTGGGTGAGTTTGTCCTGAAAATTCAGTTCTTTCATGGGTTCCAGTCCTTGATATTCAATTTGTTTGGCTCTTCTCACAATGAAGAGAAACGCTCTTTACATGTAAGAGCTGAAATTGAAAGTCTCTAACTATTTCCTCATATATTTTCTTCTATAAGTTTTTAAAGTTTTAGACTTTACATTTATGGATATGAACTATTTTAAGTTAATTTTTGGAGATGGCATTGTAAGATATGAATTGAAATTGTGGTGATTTTTTTCTCAATTTTTTGCATATAAACATGCACTCATTTGAGTACCATATATTGAAAAAAATCTATACTTCAGATTTATAATGAGTATTGAAATCATATAATGTCAGTCCTCCAACTTGGTTCCTTTTCAAAGTTATTTTGGATTCTAGATGCTTTGCAATTCCATAGGAATTTTGGAATTATGTTGTCAATTCCTGCCAAAAATATGCTAGCATTTTGATTGACAGTGTATTGAATCTGGAGATTAATTACAGAGAATTGACATCTTAACAATACCAAATCTTCTGACATATGAACAATGTATAATGCTCATTTATATAGATGCTTATTTTCTCATAACAAAGTATGGCAATTTTCTGTGGATTGGATTTGCACATGTTTGGTCAGATTTTTGCTTAAGTATTTCATATTTTTGATGCTATTATAAGTGAAATTTAAAAAATTTAAACTTATGATGATTTAATGCCCACATATAGAAATGCCATTGATTTTTTAATATTTATCTTTTATCCTGATACCTTGTTAAGTTCACTTATTAATTCTACCACTTCTGCAGATTTCATTAGAATTCTTACATGAATAATCTATTGTCTGTACATAAGAATAGTTTCATTTCTTCCTTTCAAATTCATATATATACATATTTCTTTTCTTGTCATATTTCACTGGCTAGAACCAGTCAAATATATGTGATAAGGATAGATATCTTTGTCTTCCTTCTGACCTTAGGGAGATAGCATCTGTGTTTAGCTATTATATATGACTTAGCTGTAGACTTATTGTAGATGCCATTTATTAGATTGAAGATGCTTTTTTCCATTCTTCCTGATACTAGGGCAAAGCCACTCATTTCCATACCAGAATCCTCTAAGGTAACCATGTTTATGTGGACTCTTACCAGACTCAGGTGACTGCAATCCAAGAATGTTCCATCTGTTGATGTTAAAAAGTGAGATGCCATGGGACCTGTTCAGTGACACATGCACAAACTGGAAGCTCAAGTAAATCAACTTCATGTGGGGTAATCTTTAGACCCATGATCTAAATAGCAAATGAATTATTTTCTCCCCCTCCCCTAAGAAGGATGGTCCTAAGATAAAAATGTTTCTGTAGCCACAAACTGAATCAAGCCTGAGATGAAGTAAAACAATCAGTGATACTCAATGCTCAACCAAGGTCAGCTTGAATAATTATTTCTCCCTTCATTCCTGCTTCAATTTCCTTTTCCCCTTCTCCTTCCTCCATTGAATTATACTTTAATTTTATTTCTAATAAAATATCAACACATCAGCCTTGTTCTCTGGGGGAATTCAAGTTAAAAAAGTATACAGATATGAAATCTGGACCTATTATATTTATTTTGCCAACATGAAAGGAACAACTGTTGAAGGTTGCAGCAAACCCATAGTAGTGGGTAAAGCTGAAGTAATCATAGAAAAGACATTGAGCCCACTAGATTAGGCGAGTGCTCTGAAACCTGCACTACCGCTGGATTCCAATTTTGTGAAACAATACAATTTCTTATTGTGTAATTCACTCAAATAGTTGGATTTTACATTCATTGCCATTGAAAGTATACTACTTATACCTTGTTTAGTATTTCAATTATTATGTGTGATTTCTTTTGTTACTTTTATGTTTTAAAAGTGGTTTTCCATTGCAAGATTAAATGGCTATCTACATATATTTTCCATTTACTTCAATGTTTTAAATTAAATGCTTCATCCATATGGAATTGTTTTGTATGTATGGTGTGAGGTAAGGATCTAACAGTATCCTCATTCTAAATAATTATGTACTTTTGTCAGTCTAAGCTCTTCCTTCTTTTATTTCTTCCCTGATTTGTAATAACATTTTATAGAATCCCCTCTACTTGTGAACTTAAATATGAATCAGACATGTTCCAGAGCAAGAGTATGTCAACTACACCTGCCACCAAGAGATGGCATTAGTGGTCATTGTTCCTTTACTATGTATAATTGCGTTTTTCTTTGCTAGATTCATTTTCCTAACATTAAACCTATCATATCAGAACTATTCATAAGCAATGTGAATGTAGTAATATGATGACAGAAACCAAAAGGAGATGTCATTTTTAACCAGAGTTAAAACATAGAACATTATAGACAATTCAAGTATTCAGAAAATGGTAAATATTGTACAAATGTGTGGATTGAATAATTTTACAGTTACAAATCATTCTGACGAACAAAACTAATCATGCAAGCTAGCAAGGTGTTGGACTCCTCTAGAAAAAAAAAACACAATAGGTCATCATAGCAAACAAAGATAATGGAAAATATATGGGATATGGGTTAAGTAAGTATCATCAGCAGCAAAACCTCATTTGTTAAATGTTCTGAGGATAGCAGTTTGAAGACAGGAAAGCTTTATGCAATGAGAATGATTGCTCACCCATCCTTTTTCAGGACTCATTCAATCAGTAAGCCCAAATGAGCAGTAAAGATTAGAGGTGAGGTCATTTTTACTGCTCCAGTTGCATACAGAGATCTTCATGGCAGGGACTGTCTAGCATGAGAGGCACAGTCAGCCTCCATGAAATTGACATGGTTTCCAAAAGCATGAGTCATCCCATGCAGTTCAGCAAGGACATGAAAGGTGTTCCTGGATTTAAAGTACTCAAAGATCACCTCTATCTAATTCGGTGGGAATGTGTGTGAGGGAGGGGGAGCCAGTCTACACATTACCCTCCTCATCATTTTGGGCTTATGAACAGATGGACCTAGGAGCTACATTTCCAAATCTAACTGTTCATAATTCTAATCTATACCAGTCTCTGTTTTTGGCCATTTATACTGTTCTAAGTCACCAATCTGTCAAGTCTAGCACCAATACTCTACTGTTTTAATTATTCCCTCATGATTTTTATTTAAAAAATTTTTTTCTTGGCAATCTATAGGTTTTATTCATCCAGACAAATTCTAGAGTCACTTCAGATTGAATTAATCTATAAATTACAATGGAAAGAACTGTCATTTTTATAATGTATATTTTCCTACATACAGACATGGCATATTTCTCATATATTACATCATATTTTATGCCTTTCAGTCAATTTTTGCGACTTTCTTCATGTGATTGTAGCACATTTTCTATGCAGCTACTTTATATATCTTTTTTGTTGTTGTTCCTTTATATATTCTTCAATTTGTACTTTTTTACAAAGAGGATTTGGTTTTTATAATATTTTCTATTTGCTCTTTCTTGAAATAAAGGAAAGTTCCTGATTGCTATATACTTTTTTAACATTATAAAATACTCCTATTTGGTCTTAGTAGTTTTAAAAGTAATTTTCTAAATAAATACTTTCCATCTTTTTTTATGCTCTGGTATAACATCAGAATTATTTATCTTTTCAAACTTTGGAATAACACATTTTTCAAATCAGCTGGAGTCTTTGGGGAAATTTTTTTCCAATTATTTTTCTTCTCTTTAAATCAATGTTGAAAGGTATATTTTCCCAAGAAAACTACTCATTTCTTTGAATTTATCACCATAGGGTTTTGTGTAGTATTATGCTGCTTTCAAAGTAGTGTCTATTTTTATGTTATTCTTTTAATTTCTTATTCTATTTTTTTCTTGATTTAATTTTCCCGGAGTCATTTATTTGATTGTGGGTTTCTTTTTCTAATAAATCAGATATTATTTTTCAAAGCCTATTTACTTAATTTTCTTATTTTATAATTCATTAATTTTTATTTCATACATAATTTCTATTCCCTTTAGTTTTTAGGTTAATATATTAATCTTCTAAATCTTTTTTTACTTAGTTGTTTGATTTATTACTTTCATGTCTTTTTGTTTACCTAATAAGACATATGATTTTGTGATTCTGCCAGTGAATTTTTGACCACAAACCATACATTTTGATAAATACTACTCTCAGTTTATGTTCTTTCTGACCAGTTTATAATTATATATTTTATGTCCTCTTAACCCAAGGGTGTTTTAGGGAAATTTAATTGGCTGAAAAATAAACTGGGGTTTAATATATATTAAATACAATATATATTAAATTACAATGCCAGTAATTGTCATATTATAATTCTCTTAATTAATCTGCTTAACACACTAAAAATTAACATAAATGTATTAAACTATCCTTTTTGGGGGCAGTTTCTTTGTAAATTTCTGATGGGTTTTAATTTTGATGTTATTAATTGGTGTATAAATCTTTGTTTCAGGGGATCTATTTTATCAACTAAAAATGTCCTTTTGTTTTATTTTGTACAATTTTTCTTTTATCTGGAATTACTATTGTTATTTGTTCTTTTCTTATGGTGAAATTTGCTTGATTGATATTGTTCTGTATTTATTTTGGAATTTTATAAACTGAGAGTCTTACAAACAAGGGTCTGGGAGAATTTGCATTCACTTTTGCCTTTTTTTTTTTTTTTTTTTTTTTTGGCTCTCTTTGGGAGTGACTGGAAAGGCCATATAATAATTCTGTGAGCAGTGACACTACCTCCCCTGGAGAAGTTACAGTGCCTTCCCAACCCCCACCCTTTTCTGGGGGCTTTGGGGCTTTGCACCTCTGCCACTCTGAGTAGTGCCCAGGAAGTCAAACCTGACTCAAACAGGTCCTGAGCAATGGCCAGACCCAAGAACTCAACAGGGCCACCCCCAGGAGTGATGCCTGGGCCATCCAGTCACTCCCTCACCTTAAGGAGTTTGAGAACAAGACAAAGAGTCAGTGGGCAGGGCAGAAGCACAAAACTCTGAGGCCCCACAGACTGTGGCACAAGTCCTAAGGACAAGACCAAGGGATGAGGGAGCTACTGGTGGTGTCTAGAGCATCAGCTTCCAAGACAGGACAGCAGACGGCTGGTAATGGTTAGCTGGCATGGGAGCAAGCCTTACCTGAGGCTGGAAAGCAGGTCAGAGCCAAGAACACAGCTGCATGTATTCTGGGCCCCATCAGGTCTACAGGGCTGGTGTCTTCTGCTTCCTTGCTGAGTCCTCCCTCACCCTAGAACCCAAGAATCCACTGAATGTGCTTCCCAAGAACCCAGATAACACATTGCTGCCTATTTTCCATTGCTTGTACTCTGGCAACTGTCCCCTTTATTTTCAGTGTTTTTCTATGTGAAGTATGTGTTTAATTTTATGTACCCCAAGGACTCGGCAGGATTATAACCTGTTTTCAATTCTATTAGTGAATATCCTTCAGTTTCTCAAAAATACCATTTTACTAAGTTTTAGTTGTTTTATTCCAGGCCGAGTAGATATTTCTATAATGGAATGAGTCCTCTCTACGAGGGGAGGGATTCAACATGGATTTATTGGCCTTCCTTCACACTATTTTTCCCTTTAAAATAGAAACTGGAATTTTTCCACAACTTGCTCTTAAATAACAATGCATTTTATAATACACACTCCATTGTTCAAATTATTTAACATTTATTTTATTTTTAAGCAACTGTATTGACCAAAACTATTCTGTTTTAATTTCATGTTGACATGAATGTTTCAATATTTGTATCAAATTCTTATGTTTCAATTTCCCTATTTCTTATTACCATTGATCATTACCTGTGTATTCCTGCCCAGGTACCAATAACATTACAATAATGACCAGTTTAATACTCATAATAGCTCCATGAGATGGTGGTTGATATATTCCCATTCTACAGATGAACAGAGGCACAGTGAGAATAATTTTCCCTTGGTCACATGGGTAGGTAGCAAAAGAGCCAGGATTTGAAATGCATGCAGTCTGGCATTGTGCCTATGTTTGCAATGATGGATCTGCTGTCCTACCTCTCCTATGTGCTTATTTTAATTGATTTTTCTATAGGTTCTTATCAACTGCCTGTACTGCCCCCCTAAAAAAAATCCATAATACTCAAATGGTATATTTTTTAGCCCTTCTACACCTAAAACTATTTCTTATTCCTTAATTCATAAAATCGAAATTGACTGCATTTGAGTTGACCTGGAGTATACTTTTTAAACAAAAAGAAATCATGCTATAACCTTAGTTGGTTTCCCTTTGGCATTCAGGGATACACAGGAGAGGTTTGATATCTATGGATGATGATTGAATGTTTATAAACTTCATTATTATGAACAGAATGGAAACAGCATTATTTACAGATAACTTTTTAGGAAGAATGCAGAGTTTGGGTTTTTGCTATTTTTTTTTTTTTCAAAAGAGTATACTAATGACCAGTCACAGTGGAGCATGACTGTAATCCCAGGTAGGGAGGTTGAGCCAGGAGGATCTTGAGTTCAAAACCAGGTCAAATGCCTCTGAGTTCAATCCCAGGTATCAAAAAAAAAAAAAAAAAAAAAAAAAAAAAAAAAAGGAAAGGGAAAAAGAGTACACTGGTGAACTGCTTAGGCCCAAGGTGAGACTCCAAAGCAGTTCCCATGGCAGACAAGGTGGTTAGCCCTGTCTACCTGAGGCCACGGGATAGTGAGAAGAGAGATAATCAGATGGACAAGGAGAAAGAAAACCAACCAGGCACAATGGCAATAGGCAGCACTGCCTCGTGCTCTGAGGTGGCCCCTCAGCCCCTTCGCCACGGCTGTCTCCTGGAGGTGATTGGGTGATTCCGTGTCAGGCCATCACACAGGGCTCTGTGGAAACTGAAGAAGGGGCTGAGTGCCACATGAAATGTTGAAGTACCTCAGTGTCTGGGGAGGAAAAGGAGGTAAGCAAAAGGGCTAATAGAGGAAGTGACCTTCCTGGGAACTTTCAGAAGTCCCTTGGGAAGGCTTCGGTCAGTCTCCAGCAGAACTGGAGATTAAACAGGGTCTACTTATCGCTGTCAGAGGCAGGGAGGCTCTGAGGAGACCTCCAGCCATCCCTTATGTTACAGATGGCTCTGGAGGTGAACTTACTTCACTATTCCAGCGACCTCTTTTACTGGAAGTGATTAACCCCTTCCCTCTATGCAATCAGACATTTTCTTCATTCAGAAAATATTTTTTCTTAATTAATCATGGTAATTAGGAGCACAGGCCCTGGACTCAAATAACCAAGGTAGGTGTCAGGGCTGTCATCCGTGAGCTGCGGAATCTTGTGCGAATTACCTCACCACTTGGTGCCTTGGTTTCCTTCTTAGAGACAAACCCTGAACTTAGCTACGCTGCATCAGTAATGATACACTGACAAGGTAAAGACGCTTGATAGCACACACCTCCACAAAAACAGGCTTTGATAAGTTAGCTGTTATTTTTGTTGCATACCTCACTATGGATTCTATTCCAATTATTCTACCTCCTCCCTCAGGAATGCTTGTAATTCTTTATTTCTTTATTCAGAGGCATTTGTATTTCTCCCCCTTTTTTCATAGTTTACTTTGCTTCATGTTATGATAAAACTTCTCGGATTTATCCTCTTTGTCACTTGGTTTTCTGTTCTGTCTTCCTCGTTCTTTGATGCCACTACTGTGTGCTTGACTTCTGCCACTGTGTTTTCCTGGAGCTGTCTCTAATCTTAACCATCTCTCATCTGATCCACTCAGGCTTTTTTATCTCATCACTTTCTCTCCTAATATGACTGTCACTTACTCTTTTATGGAGACTAGATCCTGTTGCTTCTTATTAAGAATGCAAAACTGTTTTCGTTTTCTTCTAGTTTCCATATTAAATGATTTTTCACAGCTGTTCCCTTTCATTCTACTTTGATATGCAATGTTGCCGTTGCTTTAAGTGCTTTGTTGAAGTGTTTATGGGTCCCAATAATAATTGAATTGCCTCAACTTCCTGGAAGAGAAGAAGTGGAGCCTAATTCTCTGACTTCTCATAGACAGGCCACGTATGCCTGTGATTCCTCAGTCTACCCTTCTTGGTGTAGGCCAGATCTCTGTCTTAGGTTTGAAGGTCAGGCTGCCACTCTCAAAATCTAGACAGCTTTTTTTTCTAGTATGTATTTCTTTATCGTCTTCAACTTGGGCTTTGATCATATAAATAGATGCACTTCATGGATAAAAAAAAAAAAAAACACCCAGGATATCTTGGTATCAGTGTCCTTATTCTGCTCTCCCCTACAAATCTTTCCTTTGGGTCATTCTCTTTCATCTCTTCAGTTCAGGAAAACAGGCATTTAATAACCACGAATCACATATCTCGTCTATGCTAAGCACTAAGGATAAATTAGTAGCAAAATATACTTGATCTCATTCCTTAAGAAGTACACACAAACAATTCCACAAATACATAATTGTGAGTTTGTGAGTACTGTCTGGAGAAAAAAGTAATGGGGTGGATAAAATATTCCAGAACAGAAACAAATCCAATCATGGGAGCGATCAAGGAAGACTTCTCTGGCACTGACATTTAAGCTGATAATTGAAGGGTAAATGGGAGCAATTCAAAGGAAGGGGGGAACAGCATTCCACATGGGGAAATGGTATATGCAAATATACTGAGGAAGGACTAACAGAATATCTGCGACTGGAACACTCAGTTCAGGAGGGAGTGTGCAATGCAGTGCTCTGGAAAAGGAGCCCAGGGTCGGTCAGGCAGGACCCCCAGGCTTTATTAAGGACTCACTGATCTTTAGTCTGAAAGTAATGGAATGCCAGTTATCAGGTTTCAAGCAGTATGGTGATATGCTAGAATTAATTTAGAAGATCTCCCTGATTGAAGAGTAACATAATTAGAGGGTGAATAATGTACACATTAAAATCAGGTAAGAACTACTAGGAGCTACTACCTTGGATAAGAGAGGATGGTACCTTCCACCAGGGTATTTGAGTAGAGATGATGGGAAGTGGATAGTTTCTTTTCTAATATAATTTTTTTTAAAAATTTATTTGTTCTTTTTAGTTATACATAACAGTAGAAATTATTTTGATATATTATACATACATAGAGTATAATTTCCCATTCTTGTGGTATTCTATGATGTGGAGTTACACTGGTTGTGTATTAATATATGGGCATAAGAAAGTAATGTCCAATTCATTCTACTATCTTTCCTATTCCTATTCCCCTCCTTTCCCTTCATTCTCCTTTGTCTAATCCAATAAACTTCTATTCTTTTTCTCTCCCCCTTATTGTGTGTTAGCATCCATGCATCAGAGAGAACATTTGGACTTTGTTTTTTGGGGATTGGCTTATGTGTCACTCAGCATGATAATCTCCAGTTCCATCCTATTATTGCAAATGCCATAATAAGAAGTGGATAGTTTGGAGAGAACAATGAAAACAAAAATGACAGAATTTGGTAGAAATCTTGGGTAGAAGGTAACAAAAAGCTCAAGGATGCTCCTCAGATCCTCAGTGGTGCAAGTTGGCTGAATGGTAGAGTTTTTATTGAGATAGGTTTAAAAATAGGTTTGGAAAGAAAAATCATGGAGTCATTTTTGGTAATGTTGCAGTTAGAGGAGCCTTAGACATTCAAATAAGGAAGTCAAAAGGCATTACTAAAATTGGGCTGAATTTGTGATATTTGTGAGTCTTTGATGAATAAACCTGTGCTATAGATGTTCATGAAATCTTCAACATTTGACTTTCACAGAGAATTGTGTTCGAACTTGGGAAACTCCCTATTTATTGATCAAGGCATGAGAATGAACCAGCAAATCAGAGCAGCTGAGAGAAGTCCATACTGCAGAAAGAAAATCAGTACAGTCAGTGTGAAAATAGCTATAGGTTCTAGAAGGAGAAATGGTCAATGATGCCAAATAAGACATTCTGTAACCTTTAGCCTTCCTTCCCTATTTTTCTAGCTAGAATCATAAAAATGTTGTTATGAGGGTTTCATCTGTGAGTAGATATAGAAATGGAAATTTATGGCCTAATCTGGAATGTCCCTCAGATTTTCAGCTGTTGAAGGCTTGGTCTCCAATGCAATAATGTGCAGAAGGGGAGCTTTGAAGAAATAATTGGATTTTGAGGGATCTAACCTTATTGGTGGATTGATACAACTGGTAGAGTAATAATTTGAATGGAGTACTGAGAGGTGGTGGATACTATAGACAGATGAGGCATGATTACAGGAAGTAGGTTACTAGGGGCATGCCCTTGGGAATTATATCTTGTCCCAGGTGCTCTCCCCATTCACCCTGCTTCCTGGTTCATGTGGCCTTAACAGCTTTCCTTTTGCCATGTTGTTCTGCCTCACCCCAGGCATTAAGCAATGGAGCCAGCCACCCCTGGTCTGAAACCGTGACCCAAAATAAATTTTTTCTCCTCTAAGTTGTTTTCTTGGATACTTATCACAGCTACAAAAAGCTGACTAACAAAGAAGTGCTAGTTGGAAAAGAGGAAGCAAAGAGGAAAAAAAAAAAAAAAACAGACTGGTCAATCCGTACCAACTTTGTGGAAGTTTCCAGCCTGGTGCAAATCCTATTTTTCAACCAGGAATGGGAAAAGGCAATGGGGACAAAAAGAGTCCATGAGGTTCTGGGAGAGAACCCATTGACTGTGTGGGTTCAAATTCTACTTCTGCCTTTTCACCAGCTAAGAAAGTTTGAACATGTTTCCTGTGCATAGTTTCTTCATCTAAACAAAATTGAAATGAAAAACATTACTTATCACATTGCAGTCAATGAATTAGCATTTACAAAGCATTCCTGACAGTGCCTGGTGTTGAGAAAACCTCAGTGAGCATTAGCTATGAATATTATTTCAAGTGGGCGAGCTCATTCTCTTCCCATGAGCAAGCAGGAGTGGACAACCAGTGTGGACATCAGTCCAGCCTCACTGGTAATCTGCTCATCAGGTCCCGTTTACCAGGTCACAAAGATGAATTATCTATTCATTTTTTTTTTTCAGACAAATTTTACAAGGAGGTAGTAGAAAATTATTCACTAGAGACTACTCTATGGTATAGTTTAAATTTTTTATTTATTTGACCAGATATTTGAAGATAAAAAGGACTCCTCAGACCAAGCTACTTGTCACATGGACTGCCAGTTAAGGGCTCAATACACTGAAAAGACCCTTATGTTTTTTTCCCCCCCCGAACAAGTAGTGTGACTACCTTCAAAAGTATGCTGTCAGCATGCTCCACAGTAGGCTCTTCAAGGTTGCTAACTCTGTGACCAATCATAAGTCAACCCATAGAATATTCTATAGTGTTGTAGCCCATCACCAAGAAGAGCTTGCAGTGGGACTTGCTCAGACCCAGTCTTATTTCTTTTACCTGTCACCTTAGAAAACATCTTACTCAAGAAGTTAGGTCTGGGGTCCTATTTTTCTAAGGAATGTGATATTCATAAGTCACAAAAGTCAAACAGTACCCAGTGTGAGACTCAGTCCCCTTCTACACCTTCCCAGTTATCACTCAAAAGTCTTTGGTTGTCACACAACCAAATCTATTAGCCTCTCCTGGAATCTCCCCGAAGATATTTTATTTTCATTTTTCACATAAAATAAATTTTTAAATATTTTTTTTCCAAATCCCCAAATGTAGCACATCAGGGCCATGTTTTTTACCTTCTCTGTTTTAATCTCAATATATCTTGGGATTCTTTCCATATCAGTATATAGAGACCTCCCTTCTTTTTAAAAGCGGTATGTGCATTATGTCATTATATGGACACATGATGATGTATTTTAAAGGACCTACTGACAGACCTGGTTTGTTTCCAGCTTACTGCTATTACAAATAGGGCTGCAATGTACCACCGTGTTGGCGTATCTTCTTGCACCTGTGCGAGTCTATCTATGGGATAAATTCCCAGAAGTGGGATTACTGGGCCAAAGGGTGTTTGCATTTGTAATTTTGACAGATATCACCAAATTGCCCTCTGTAGGGGTTGTACTAATTTAAATTCCCACCAGCAATGTATGAAAAGGGCCTGTTTCCCCACAGCCTTAACAATAGGGTATGCTTTGATCTTGTGGATTTTTGCCAATCTGATAAGTAAAAAATGGGATTGCAGTGTAATTTTAATTTCCATTTCCCTTATTATGTATGAGCTTGTGCATCTTTTCATTTAAGAGCCTCATGTGTTTTCTTTTTTCTGTTAACTGTTCATATGCATGATCCATCCATCTATGGGGTAGTTCTTTTGCTCAGATATCTTAAACATGTAGAGCAACCCCCCACCATAATTTTTAATACATCACCCTAGGATCCAATTCTTGTGATTTCAGTCAGAACCCTTTCTTGCTTTAATTTTCTATTAATAAACATATAAGCATGACTATGTGGAGAAGGGTACATGAGACTATTATTAGAAGAGGAAAGAAGCAGGGAAGGATGTGATTTATGACTGACATTCAAACTCTGCCTTTTAATTTATTTATTTATTTTCGTTGCAATTCTGGCAGACTCCACTTTAACAGGGTTTCATTCTTTCCAGTTCTGAAAGAAACGTGCAAATTAGAGAATATGTGTAACCTCTCTATTGTGGTCCCCCTAGAACAATTGCTCTCTAGATGGTAGTTAGGAAAATGGTAGTGCAAAGTAGAAGATTTGAGGGAAATTGTGAAGGATGAATTACCCTTACAACCACCTGTCAGTCACCTGTAAATCTGTTGGCAAAGAAGAAAAATGGCTAGGACTTTGTCATCACTAGGGGGAAGGCAGAGTGTGTGTCATTGTTAATAGAGATGCTGACATGGTGGAAGAGATGTGCTGTGACATGCTCCCTGTCAGGGAGAAAACTCATTCCCTAGGTGTACATATCTGATCTACCCTGTGCTTTAAAAATAGAAATGGTGAGTCCAGTTCAGGGGCTGCTCCAGGGTGAGAAGGAAGCATAATCAAATGCAAAAATTGACCTGGTAACACATACTTATATGGGGTAACAACTTACTCCATCATGTCCTTTAAAGTGCAACCTGAAAATAATTTATAATGTGACCAACAATACAATCAAAATAATACCAGTAGAACGTGATTTTAATCTAAGCTCTGTCACTTATTAGCCATGTGTCTGGAGATAAGAGGTTGAACTAGTTGGAGGGGCTCAGTTTTCCCTTCCATAAAGTAGAGGGACAGGCTGGGGCATTGCAGGACCCTTGTTCAGCCTCTTCCCTACTGATACTGTGTAGCTCTATAGAGCTCTGGTTCTACCCAACAGGCCACACAGTTAGTTTCCGAGCATCCAAAGACATTGGACTGTTGAATGATACTTATCACCAAGGGAAAATAATTGAAAATCATTTGTGGTGCTCCATTTCTGCTTCAAGCTCCAGGTCAGTTCCAAACTTTTTCAGCTGCCATGGCCAAAGGCACTGGCCTCTTTTTCCAGTTCACCAGCTTCCACACACCTGGGCTTCAGCAGACCTGAGCGCTCTCAGGGGATTTTGCTTCGTCACCTTCCTATGTCTGTTCTTGAAGTTTTGCCTTGGTTTCTCTTTTCCTCTTTCATAAATCCATCCTCAGGCCATCTCTTTTACTTCTGACACTCTATGATGATGAAAGAAACAAGGTAACCAACTTGATATTGGTCTTTCATACTGGAGCAGGTACTATTGTTAGGCCTCTGGGATAATGCTTCAAAAGGGCTGTTATTGTCATTGTTTCTGAATCTAAATGATTTTTCTGGACCTAAATGAGTTTTCCTTTGGTACTTAAGTAAGATATAGAAACTTAGCAACAGAGGAGACAAATTTAAAATATTATCGGTTACATCTCTCACCTATTTCAAAATTCCTCATGCAGCATTCTTGCCAAAGTATCACTGAATTGCTTAATGCCCCAAAGACAAGGAACTCACTACCTCACAGGCAGCTAATTGTACGGCTGTCAGTACATGGCTTTCCATTTTGCCTGTGAGAAAAAGTGTAACATTGATCCATTGCTCTTTATGTCTATACTCATCCTAAATTAGGAGAAAGCACCAATTGATAGCACCAATTTAGTGTTTATTTAATAGTAAAAAACTATAATCTTTATTAGCTATTTTGTGTTGATGATACAATTCCAATGATTACATTTTATGAAGTACTCTCAAGGTTGAGGTGATCCATGGATTGTTAGGATTGGAAAGTAGGAAGAATTAAGATTTTGTCACACCTTTGCTCATAAGTATGACTATAAGGAAAGCCACCTTTATTTCTTCTGTTCTCACTTTCCTAAGATGAAAATTCAAGGGAAGAGAATAAACAATTTCTAAGCACCACCCCTGGTAAAATTATAACTTTTGGGGAGGCCATGACAGTAGTTTACAAATGGAAGATATTAAAACCATTGATAAATAAGGGAATGAATAAATGAATTTCTAAGACCAAACAAATATATTGACAAGGTAAAAATTCGACCACATGACATGGGCTCAGTGTACCTAGAAAAGGTCCAGTTACCATCAATATCCATTAACTTCAGACAAAACATGCCTTCGATCTTCCTGATGACCTCTGAGATAGAATTTCCACTTAGACCCTTCATTATTCCATTGCATTAGTGATGCTTGATGGCTCAGAGTACAAATCATCCCACCTAGAAGGAGAGCAATGAATTAATCTTACGGACTATTGCACTCTCTTCAATAAACTGTTTTGATGGTGGCTGGACACGTTCATTGGCTTAGGAAAGAGAGGGGGCCCATTTGGGAGGCCACATGCACCAAATCCCTAGTGGCAGGTTAGTGGGAGAGTCTCTAAGGGAAGTGAGTATAGGCAGAGGTTAGGGAAGGGTGAAACAACTAAGGGAATAAATCTTTGTGCAAAGTCAAATCTTATTTATGTGCTCAACCCACGCCAGTCACTGCTTACAACATTGATACACATGGAAGATTATTTTCTGGCACAAGTCAGAAATTCTCTGTGTGTGGAGAATTTAGTTGTTGGTGGAAAATAACAACTACCAGAACTCTGAAGGAAATCTACCTCCCTAAACTTCATAGAACGTCAGTAACAATTTGCCCCATGGAAGGCTAATGAAAGAAGTTGGGCCTTAGAGAAATCTGAACACCCAAGAAAGGTTTCCAAAGTTGTTTGAGGCTATTTGAGTGATTCATGGTAGAACTTAGCAAAGAACTTCATTACTTAGTTTTCACCGCCATATCCCAATAGATGGTTGATTTGTTGATTTGGGACTACTACTCTAAGCAATAATATAAATAAAACAAGCATGATGAAGTAGAAAGAACATTGGCCTGAGACTTAGGAGATCAGGGTTCTGGTCCCAGGTCTGTGACTTTGGGCTGGGCTTTCTTCATCTGTAAATGAGGGCAGCGATGACTGTTAAGATTTCTTCCAGTATTAATTGTCCATGAACTTTTTTAAAGATTAAATCTACCTAGATTCCATATCTTCAATCCAGAGGTCATTGGACTTATCAGCTTTAAATTTCCATTTGTTAGAGCAGTGAATTCCTAATAGCCACCTTTCTCTTCCACCTAAGCTCTACACTCTTAGTTTACCTGCTTCACTCAGCACTCTTTTGCAACAGGCAGCCTCCTTTCAATCATTACATACTTTTATCTTTCCTCTGAAGTTTCCATTTGTTTGAAAAAAATCTCATAACCATAAAGCTGTAGGATAAGGTTGATTCTTTCTATAAAGTGTTTTAGAATTGCCAGATAAATTGCAAGGATACCCACTTCCATTGAATTTCAAACAAACAATAATGTTTTAGTAAAAATATTATCTTTTTTTGCAGTATTTGGGATGTAATGTGTGCTAAAAATTATCTGTTGCAATTCAAATCTAACAAGGCATCCCATATCTTGACTTGCTAACTCTGACAACCATACTTTTGACCAAAGTTCTGTCTCCTACTCCCAAAGTCCTATAGATCTCTCTTTGAGTCATTCTATATTCTATATGAACTTATCATTATGCTTGATTGTGAATAGCTGTGTCCATCTGGTTTCCCAATAAGATTTTAAATTCTGTGAGAGAATAGCAACTGGGTTCTATGTATTTTGTATCTCTTCTACCACCAATGGTGCTTTTTATCATTAGATTTCTTTGAGACTCCTTCACAACCCATGTACTTGTTCCCAATTATTTAAACACAGACCATCTGTTCCTCAAGCAGACTCAGATAACATAATCCTGTCACATTCGCCTAGACCCACAAAAAATATGATGAAACTCAATGAAAATTAACACTGGGGTCCAGAGCAGTTGTTCAGTGTTAGCAGTGGATTAAACTTGGTTGAATTTTCAGACAAAAATATATTTCATATGGAAATTAATATATTTCTAATGAGTTAAAAACGGCAATGAGGTCACTTGCAAGGCTGAATTCTGAGCTTGCTAATTTTGTCCCTGCTACCTTTTAACCTTTAATCTCCATTTTCAGGGCACAAACCAACTTCCTCACATATTTGACAAGTCTCACAAGGTAGTGCGTTCCTTTTGTTTCCATGAGCAAATATTCAGTTCTGGGCATCCCTATCCCAAGGAAACCAAGAATACCAAGCATCTCTTTCCTCAAAATAAAGTCCTTTACATTTGCTTTATTCCAAAGCTGAGCCTGTTCTTTCCTGTTCAATTCTTACCTCCTCCCAAAGATTACCACTTGTTTCCTAGAACACCTTGAACCTTTGCTTGCTCTTCTACCTCTGTCTCTAAAGTTCCTCAGCTTTGCCTCTCCAAATCCCACCCATTCATAGGGTCTCTAGTTCTTGAAGTTGTGGAATGAAATGTGCCCTGAGAATCTGCCCTGATGTTTTACTTTAAATATGAAAACATAATAGATCTCATAGCTGTTCAAAAATATTCTCCTGGACAGTGACATAGCCATGACTCCAGAATTGAAAGACAATTTCATTTGTCTTCCTTCTCCAAGAATCACCTTCAGCTACTGTTTTTTAAAGATGTTCCTTATCATCCCAGCCAGAATTTTATCCTGCCTCCTTTAACCCCAAGCAACATTTGTTCGTAGCTTTCCTAGGTCCTTGATCCTTTCTCAGTTGTGTTTTCCTTGTTGGCGAGGACCCAAGAAAAAACTTCCCTGTGCTACGAGGAAGGAGACAGGTGGCCTCTGGAGTGCTGTTCTCCTAACAGCCTGATGATTCTGCTGGGAAGGATTATGAGTGGATGTGTTGCCCAGGAACTGGATGCCATGGCTGAGGCTTTGGTAAGCAAAGATCTGTGACTACCCTTAACTTTGGCCAGTGTCCAGGGTGGAGCAGGGATACCTGGATTATTCCAAAGATGCAAGTTAAGTGTGGCAGAAAAAACATGGTCTATCCAGTGGAACTGCATTGTGTTCTTTGTAGGTAACCTAAGCCCAAGGTAACTTGTCATAAATTGATAGACACATGAAGCAAGTATTAATATATCTGTGACTTTGTGATTAAAGTATTATCAGAGAGCTTTGAAGATGATACTGGCAGCAGCAATCTTAGGAGGGAGAAGAGACAGAGAGGAGAGAACAATTGCTGACAAGAAGCCAGCTGCATAAATGTTGGAGGTCACATCAATGATAGAGTGATCTGTGGACGTGTTAGACACGGGTCTCAATGTTGAAATGAATTGGTTCACCAAATTGATTCATCAGCATACTTTCCATATCCCTGAAGATTAAACTTGGTTGAATTTCAGACAAAAATATATTTCATATGGAAAAGTTTTCATTAACCACCTACTATGTAGCCAATAATTGACTTTCAAGGTTATGGCTTTTCATCAACTCCATTTTTTAAAAGTTTTTTTTTTAATTTTGAAATAAAATTATATAATGACAACAACTACAAATGGTTAATTTCTCAGTGAGTCAAACTCAAACTCTGGTCTTCAGTGGTGATGTATCTAGTCACTGTCTGTGAGGTGTGGACCTGGGCCCCATGGATGGCAGTGATTGACATGGGCAAATCTCTGTCGTCATTAAATTTGACCTCCTGCTTCAAGAACATAGAAACACCCTTTATAATTCTATGATACAGTATTTTAAATGTCTAATAAGTTTTAATAAATTTGGAGCAGCAGATTTCTTACTGAAAATTTGTTTAAAAAATTTTTAGGGCTGCTCCATCGTCAGATGTGAACATCATGTTCGAGGCACTGCCGGCCTCCTAAAAAAGGAGCTCTTTTCCCACCAAAACAATACCCTGAGCTGAATGCCTCATCAAAAGAGGAAGATTTCTTGTGATCAGCCATATTCCAAGCACTTAGATCACAATATGGTAAATTTTCAAAAGGAAAGCACTTCTACCAAGATTTAAAGACTCGTGTAAGTAAATTCTATGCTTCAAAATATAAGTACATCTAAAAAATATTATTAAAAGCACCACGTGCTAAGTCTTTCTTATATGCCCAGTACTGTAACCCTTTAGATTTTGGTTGAATCTAATCTACATGAAACTCTAAGAGGTAAGCATTACTCTCATTATTTCCATTTTACAGATAAGGAAACTAAGGCTCAGAACGGTTAACAAACTGACACAAAGCTCTTATGTGGTACAACCAAAATTTCAATCCAAATGTTTGGCTCCAGTGCCCACTAACCATTGGCTATAGGAACTGTTGAAGAGTCTGCTGCCAATCTAAATATAAATTTCTTGTCAAAAATCAGACTTTTCCCCTCTGGAAAAATTTAGGAAATATATTACAAATTTAAAAGTGATGATTGGAAGCAACTTACCTTTTTGACAATTATGTGTTACCTTAAAAGAAAGTAGCAAAAATGAGAAAAATGGAGTTTGACAAGCACAAGGCTCTCCTGAGTCATATGAGTATCAGAGAAGTATTTAGCATTAATTTGGAGTTGCAAAACCAAACAACATCAAGATGGATGGTGTCTCCATCCAGCTGTTCAACAAACTGGTTGTTTATTGAGCTGGCTGTGCAGAGGAGAGGTGGAGCAGCAATGAGGCACCCACCAAGCCCGAAGTTAATTATACAAATCACAAAGCTGACAGCAGTGTGTCGAGGAGGCCTGCCCAGGAGACAGGAGCTCAGGTCAGGTCATGACACACAGCAACCAAGTGCATCAGGAAATGACAAATGCATCATCACATGGGTAAAGCAGTGGGATAAGATAGACTTTTTCTATAAAATTTTCCCTGAGTTGCCAGATAAATTGCAACATGAATTTCAATATGATATTCAATATGAATTTCAGATAAATAATGATGTTTTAGTAGACATATGCTTTATGCAATGTTTGGGACATTCTTGTGCTAAAAATTGTAATTCAAATCTAACTAGGTGTCTCATATCTTCATTTGCTAACTCAGAGGTCCATATCTTTGATCAGAATATTGTCTCAACTGGTTTCCCAAGGAGAGAACTCAAATAACACAACATTCTATCTGAAAAAAAAAGTAAATGAATAAATAAAAAATAAAACCCCCCACACAGACAACAGTGGAAAACAAAGGCCATCTGACATCATCAGAAGAGTTGCACATTTGCTGCCAACAGGTAGGTAGATTGACTGGAACATTTTCAGTCTTGGGGACAGATGGTCTTCAAGTTTCAGTGGGGAGTTCCCAAAGCAAAAACCACCCCATCAGTGTTCACTCACAGACTGCTATGTCCTAGGAAATAGGCATAACAAATTTATCTATAAATATGTCTTACCATCTCTACAAACGGTGATAAGAGAGATCACACAACTCAAGCCAGTTTGTAACCCTGAACTTGGGATAGTTTGAGTACAATATATATTTTCCAGTTTTGTTTTATCTGTGCTTTCTGTCTGCATTCATTGGAGGAAAAAACTTTAGCCCCAATTGCTTGGTTTACCTTCTTAGTGGTTGTGGTCAGTGGCTGTGGATGGACATGCTTAATGGTCTGGTGGAGATGTGACATCCAGGGCTGTGCTAAGACTTGATGTCAATACAACTGTATATAAAAAGCAACGAGAATTGTGATATCTTTCCGTAGTATATGATATGTAGTTAAAAAAAAAAAAAACAGGATCTGTCAATATGTTTGAAAGTCATTACATTCCATACTGTCAACATAAAATATATCAAGTGGCTGACTGAAGCAATAACATCTCTTTGTGGAATAATAGAAAAGAAAGATAAGGATGCTCTCTGGAAAACTGTCACCCTGCAGGGCCAGGAGAGGCTGGCTGAGTTTTCCCTCACTGACCATAGCATCCCCCTAGGTACCCTGATGGGCAACCTAAGTTCTTCACACTAGTCTAATTCACCACATCAAGAGGATTCTGGGGCCAGACCAGAGAGCAGCAGAGCTCACAGAGTCAAGCAGCCTGGTACTGCCCTCTGTGGACCTCTAGCCAAATTAGCTCAGGGAAGGACCAGGGCTTAAAGGAACAGAGAAAGGGATAAGAAATCACATCTAGTCTAGGAGCAGCAGGAGTATCATTTAATGACTGCATGTGATGAATGAGTGTTGTATGGATGCTCCATGTGTATTAGCTCATTTATTCTTCTCATTTTTTACAGGATATTGGCCCTGTTGTCCTTATGAGGCTGTGGAGCAAACCAGAGTAGGAGCTTATATGAACTGCTTGATGTCATGAGCCTGGTGAGTTGTGAGATTGGGATTTGAATTTAGTCTTTGAGTATCAGTATCTGTACCATGTCCAAGTCAATTAGACTTAAAAATAGAATCTGAATTAGGGTAAGAAGACCTTGAGGACAAGCCACTTATGTTGAGCAGTGTTTGTGTTACAGCATATCACATTTAAAATGCTGTTTATGAAAAAGAAAGAAAATGATCATAAAAAAACTGATCCTATGATATGAGTCAGATCACTAATTCCATCAAGTTCCTATTTTTAGGAGAACTTTCTCCTCAGATATGAGCTTTATAATAGGAGCTTGATGTTCTGTAAAGTGGGGTCCAATGCTGGCGAGAGTAGTCAGCCTAAGCCAGAGCTGTCACAACAAATTTTCTTCCCAATTAGCTTGTGCAATATTCTGAACTTAGCCAAGCCCACTGGAGACCTTCCCAAATATGTATTCTCTTCTGCGTGAAGAAACAGGTGGTCAGTCTGACAATTCATTCAGTCTGACTCTCCAGATGATGTTTAGACACTTTCTAGACATATGTGTCAGCGAACGCTCTGTATTCCACAAGACATTTCTTTTCCAGCTGAACCCAGATGATGACTCTAGACAGTGACAGTTCAACATGCTCTGTGGTTGCAGGAGTTTGAAGGCCAATGCTCTCAAGAGGACACCTTGATTGCCTAGCTTACTTTTCCATGCAACTCACTGAGGGAACTCCATCTCCTGCTCCAGTTCCCAGATGAGGCTCAGTTCCACTTTATCTCTGGAATCTTCTTTGAAACATAGCAAATACAGGATGAGAAACAGCTACATCCAGAAAAGAATGATGAGCCAGTATACAAGCAAGCCTGCTGAATAAGCCTTCTTTGAGACCTTCAATTTTTCCTTTCAAACAAATGCTTCTCGTTTTAATTTCCCTTCCTGACCCGCCCCCCCACAAACCCCTCACTTTTTTTTTTTTTTTTTTTTTTTTTTTTTTACAAAAAATGCATTTCCAACTGGCTTGGCATGAGATAGGGATTCTTCAGATGCAGGCTGTCCTGTCATACCTCCCACATGCTTCATTTCCTCTTTGCATCTGCTTGACCTCCTCTGGCTCTGGGATCTACTCCTGCATGTTCATTGCATCTCTGCAGAGGCTAGGAAGAGAGGGAGATGAGAATTGGCTTTGGTTCTTGGTTTACAACTTCCCATAGAAATGACAATCTTGGTGGGGGGATGTTCAGGAAGGGGGGGATGTTCAGGAAGGAGGAGAAGTCCTCTGAGTACAACCTGCAGGCTGGACAGACCCAAAGAAGCCTTCATTCAACACTGTTTCATAAGGAATGCTGGTCAGAAGTGTGTCCAAGGGAACATCAGCACCTTGCCTCAAAGAGTTAGGCAGGACTCTTCTAGATAAAACAGCACTGAGAGATTACTTATGATTCTATTATTTAAGCAGAAAAAAAATTGTTAAAAATGAACTCTTATTGAGAGCTCTGTGTTTCATTACAAAATAACTCAAGCTTGTGAATAATTGGCTATACTTTCCATTGGGAAGGTGTTCTAACATCATCTCCTAATCCTGGCCCATAAAGGACTTGGGAGTAATCTTTTCCTAAGGTCACTCACAATATTGTTCCCTTTCTGATCCTGGCTGTAGCACTCTTCTTCTCACAGCCCACTTCTGTGAATCCATCACAACTTTTATTCACTGTATGATTTTTTCCATTCCAAACCCCTTATTGATTTATTGTTTTAATACTTTCCATCTCAGATGCCCAAACTTCCATGTGAACTTGCACTTCTGGAGGGAGACTTTGCTTGTCTTCCTGGTTGTGCAAAATGCCATTGGCAGGCTTTACTTGTTATTATAGGAAGGACAAGGATGTGTCTTCTGCTCCAGCTTCAGTGCTTTGCTAGGCCCCAGGAAGTTCTTGCCCTTGAGTTTTCTCTCTCCTTTGCTGGGGTGAAGGCAGGGAATCTACTTCCTGATTTGCAACAGGGCACATGCCATCACACATCACCCTTAAAGCCCTCAGTCAAACAAGTATCACATTCAGTATCATAAACTCAGTGTCAATGGAATCATGAGATTTCAAATCACAGGTGTTATTAATGGCTTTGTTAAACATTTTTACCTTATTAAAACATTTTTTAAACATTTTCTGATTACCTTTACACATAGTATTTCAGTACATTAAAATACTGAGGTAGTGAGGACTCGTGTCATTCCCATTCTGTACATGAAAATATCAAGTTTAAAAAGGTACATTGTGTGTTTAAGTTGAAACCCAGTGTCAGAAAAATAAGAGTTATTGTCTTCTGAATCTTAGTTCACAATTCTTCTTGCTGAATGCGCTTATGGAAAACAATTGTGTAAAATTATTTCTGGCAAATCAAATCAGCGAGCCCAGGGGAAACATGCTATTTAAAAGAGCCCCACTGTGAATCATCTTGAAGTAAATATTCTCTAATGTATCCGTTTTGCAAATCTAGATTTTCAAACAACACGTATCTGCTGAAAGTGGGTACTGGTGAGCCTTCATCTCAGCTACTGAATCATCCTGTGTTTCTCCCAACCCTGGGGAGCCACATGCTGGCTGAGCCTGAGGATTATGCAAAAGGCAGCAGAAGAGGGGTGAAATGTCCTCCTGATACACACTTGAGGACCTCTAGCCCCTGCATTTGGCCAGTGGTCAGCTACCTTCTGGGATCTGCTCAGGAAACCACCCTGCCAGGACCAAAGGACGCTGTTAGTTCACATCAGCACCTCTCTATTACCTCCTGCGTGATCCAGTCTCACCCACTGCCTGCTGCCCTCCTGGAGCCACGCTGCCAACCTCAGCTGAGGATTGTGCCATAACTTTCCCCTACTGTTATTTGTTCTTCCTGGTTGCTTTTTGCAGGATCCTCGGCTCAGACGGATCAGAGTTTCTCAGCCCTAGCTCTGCACTAGAATAACCTGAGGAGGCTTAGCCAATTTTCCAACACCCAAGCCTCACCATCAAAGTTCTAGTTTACTTAGTCCAGTATAGGGCCTGAATGTGGTGCTTTTTTGGTGCTTATTAACTTTTTATTTTATTTTACTTTAAAATTACCTAGATAATTCTAACATGTGATTAAATGAAAAACCTGTAATATATTAATGGCCCTGAACTTGACCCCTGGTAATGGAAGATCCTTATTATGGGTTGAATTGTATTCCCCTAAATTCATATGCTGAAGTTCTGACCCCTTCAGAATGTGACCTTATTTTAGAGAAAAGGTCTTTAAGATCATCAATTTAGAAAGAAGTCATAAGGGTTAATTTGGTTTGGATCTTAAATGTCACCCAAGGGTTCATGTGTCAAAGCCTTGGTGCTATTGGGAGGTGGTGTCTGGTAGGAGATCTTCTGGTCATTGGCGGTGCCCTCAAAGGGAGCCTGGATCCTCCTCTTCTCCTTTTCAGCCATGAGATGAATGAACTTCCTCTACCATAGGCTCCTACCATGATATAGCCGGTTTTCTACAGGCCCAAAGGCAATGGAGCCCCTGACCATGGACTCAAACCTCCAAAACCATGAACCAAAATAAATCTTTCCCTTTTCAGTTGATTATCTAAAGTATTTTGTTATAGTAACAGAAAACTGACAAACATAAGAATAGGACCTAATCCAATACTATTGGTATCTTACAAAAGGGGGAAATTTGGAGACAGACATCTACAAGCCAAGTATAGAGACCTGGACTATATCCTTCCCTCAGAGCCCTGAGAGAACTAACTCTGCCTCCAGGACTATGAGACAATAACTTTCTGTTGTTCAAGGCATCCAGTTTGTGACAGTCTGGTACCCTAGCAGACAAATCTATCCCTCAGGACTGCATTGCAGTCACCCTGGTCCTGAAGCAGGCCTGGAGTGACCAAGTTGCCCCAATTTGCCCAGAATTTTCCCAAATTTAGAAATAAAACCCCTGCATCCCAGGAACCTATTCAGCTCTAGGAAAACCAGGATATTCATTCACCTTAAGCATAACATAAGGATGACTTGTATGTGAGGGCTTCAGGATGAGTCAGCTCAAGTTTAAAAGCCATCTGTGCTCATCCCTGGCCATTTTGTCTAAAAAACCCTAAAGCTGAAAAAAACCTACATCATGGTGACTTCCTGTGGCTAACGTGGGTTATCATGTGTAAAACACCCAGAATATTTCCTGGCACAAAATGAGCACTCAATATTGCTAATCAAATTAATATTTTTTGTTCACAATTAAGATCAGAAAATAGTGATATAAAGATATTTGTTTTCATTACAGGAAGGTAGGTAAAGGGCCTCACTTCAAGAGCTGAATGTAATCGGAGTCCTTTACCTGCCATTTATTCATTCCAATTCTGGGGTTTCTTCTTTATTAACTAAGAAGCGGCCTTGACATTTCTCAGCTCATCTGCTCTTCTTGTGCAGTGCACATTTACCACAAAAATTGAGCCCCACAAATCAAAATAAACACAATATCATGGAGAAGACCCCCATGGGCAACAGGGAAAAGGCATGACATGGTCCATTGGTGACACTTGTACCCATCAAGAATTGAACAGGTTCATACAATAAGGATGACAGGTTTGCAAATGAAAAAGCATCAGTTCTCTAAGGCAGAGGGAGGTTAGCAAAAGAATAGAAGAAGGACTACTGCCGACATTTGACTGTGACTGAAGCAGGCATTGCTGGGCCACTGTGGAGCCCTGGGGTTTGTGAGCAACGGGACAGCATTAATAAAGGCAAGAAGACATTGAGCTGCCTGCCATGACAGGAAACTAGAAGTGATTGGCATCTCTGGAGTGTAGGAACACATGGAGGCCCAATGAGAGAGAAATTCAACCCGTCCTGACTACTCTTCAGTCTAGCACATAATCAACACTATGTGATTCTTGTCTCCAAAGCCAGATTTCTAATTCACTGAAGACAGTGCAGTAATTTTTACTTCTTTATATCACCCTGGTAAAATTTGGGGTATGTTACTTACTAATAAAAATAGCAAACTCTATCAGTAACCTTTTGTAGGATGGATAGATATTCTACACCAATGTAAATACATTCATTAATTCTTAAATTTATGTTACTAGAAATCTGTGTGTCACTCTGTAGAATTTACTGTGGGCAAATCCCATTCACCACCCTTCCCATCTTGGAGCTTCCTTAGATTCAAAATCTGTTTATAGCTGCAGCCCCACACTCCAGCCACAACTCCAAACTGATTTCTACAAGCCCTGGCTCAGTTGCAATGGGGAATACAAAAGCAGTGGGGAAAATAGGTCTTATCTATAGCAAAAGTCGCTCCTGATATAGTCTAGAGCCATTCTTATCCTCCTCCCTATTCAGCTGACCCTTCATTACTTCATTACTTGTTTTATTTTTGTTTGGTTTTAGTATTGGAGATTAAAACCAGGAGCACTTTAGCACTGAGCTACATCCCCCTTTTTATTATATTTTATTTTATTTTTTTTTTACTTTGAAATAGGTTTTACTAGGTTGCATAGAGCCTAAATTGCTGAGGCTGGCCTCCAACTTGTGATCCTTCTGCCCCGGCTCCTGAGTTTCTGGGATAACAGGAATACACCGCACCTGGCTATTGCCTTTTTTTTTGTATTTCACTTTCTTTGGGACTCATTTGTTGTCCTCCACATTAAATGGCTATTGTTCTGACCTTATGTCTTTTCTGAGTGTATACCCACTGCCCATTCTTTCCTTTTCCTATGCAAAAAATACCAAAATTCTCAATCCTGGCTGTGCAAAAGAATTGCATGTGTGTCACATGTGAAGTCAGCTGCTTAGCTCTACCTTGGAAAATCTGAAGGAACATAGGTTTCTGTACAAAAGAAAAGCAAACAAGAACAGGAAAAAAACCTACAACAATTCTCATGCACAGGCAGGATGAGAAGCATTTCGTTGAACATGAGAGCTTGGTTTCCCTAGACTTTCCCTTTCCTATGAATGCATGGGCCCCCAATTGTAATTTCACATTACAGTATAGTAAGTTGGAGGACAGAGGAGTCATGTGTCCCAGGTACCAGTTTCTGGAACTACCACCAAGATTCTAGTTTTGTAAGTATTAGCACAGAAGCAAAATCTGTAGGAAAAAGGGGCCCAGGTTCTTATATTTTCATCTGTCCCCACTAATTGCACTCTGATTACACTCTGATTAGAAGGTTTGGGGTGGAGGTCAAAATAAAACCATAATGATAATGCAAAACCTATTTGGAAATTCAGCTAAAATATTTAGTCTATCGAAATGAATTGTTGTGAGTGAAGGTCATTCCACATGGATATTCTTAGAAATCAGGTGCTTTCAACAAAATGTTGAGTTTCAAAGGTGTAGGATTTTAGAAATGAGAAAATTGGAGGGTGGTTGGTTATCATGGGGGATGGAACACGGTGCCAGCACGAGAGCCACAGAGACCCTTTGACCAACGTCTCCAGTAAGCACGGCTAATCTCTCCTGCTGCGGCTTCCCTTTGGTGTGGCTCTTTAATCTCTGAAGGACTGACACTGTTCATTATCCCAGACACCCACAAGATTCAATTGGTTTCCACAGGGATGTCCATTTTATGAAGCTGAATGTGAATGAAAGACCTGGGTGTAAGTGGCGCACTTATCAAACCAGGACTTTGCCATGTTATTCATTAGGCAAATAAATTAACGTCAGGCCTCCTTATCCACTGGGCCATCAAGGGACAGACCAGCTCCTTGACAGGATTCTTTTATGAACAGTTATTTGTGTGAGAGAGAAAATCTTACTGAAAGCCTGAAGGGACGTTCCAATGAATTAGAGCATTTCTGCAGAGCAGACGTGCTACGCACAGGCAAAGGGAGTTGTATTGTAAGTTCCAGCATTTCATGTGCTACGTTGACACCTTTGAGCTCACCGGGCCACCAAGGACTTACTGTGCATTCCCCTGCACTCTCCAGGTGTGTCTCCCAGCCAGCTGAAAGGCTCCCCACTTGGTTCATTCTACCATTAGTCAGGTAATACAAAGCCTGCTTCCCACAGCCCCTGCTGGTTCCCTCTGAGTACAACCTGGGGGCCCTACATGGTGTGCAGTGTCCTCTCCTTCCCTCAACCACTGTCTGTGAGTATATGTGCCTAATTAACTGCTGTCAATCACATGACATTGTGTCAAGGTGTCATGTGTTCAGACATCTAGTATTCTGTAGGGTGGGGGCTCCCTTTCTCACCAAAGGAATGGAGAGGAGGGGATCAGAATAGGGGCCCATCTCTTTCCATCTGTGCAGCTCTTTGACCATGGAGGATACAAAACAGCCAGTCAGGGCCCTGGTTTCCAAGCCTGCGTTTCCAGTTAGACATGTAACGCACATCCTCTTAGCCTCTGTTCTCCTGTCTGGTAAACAAGGACAGTAACATTGGTCTCCACCTGCTCCATAGGTTTTTATGACACCTAATATCAATGCTTTAGGATGCTGTAGACATGGCCATGCTGTATGTAGGCCTATGCTGTGGATACTGAATTTGGTTCTTGTGTTAGACTAGTTTACTTTAGGATGAAATGGTGCTTCTAGAAACAACTGGCCATTTCCTTCTGAGACATCTGAAACATTCCTCTTCAACCCTCCTACATATTCCCCTGTGATGTTACCTGGAAAAACGAGGAGTGGGGAAGAAGAGAGAAAAAATAAAAAGGAAGAAGAAAAGAAGAGAGGACAGTGTAGTCATTTGAATGCAATAGAAAGGACATAGCAGTGATCTTATGATACTCTGAGAAAATTAGTCATAATTACCTCACCATATCTCTGCATATAGAGCCTTGCTTGGGTACAAGGGACAGGGACAGGGGACAGCAAGAGTCAAGGACTAGAAATGGGCCCCTTCTATGAGGAACAGTGTCCCATAACTTGAAGGATAGGTTTTTGTCTTATAAATCAACATACAAATAAGCCAAATTGATGCATCTTTTTTCCTCTCCCTTTTCCAAACTTTTTATCTCTCAGATTCCTACTGTTTTTTTTATTGGTTGTTCAAAACATTACAAAGCTCATGACATATCATCTTTCATACATTTGATTCAAGTGGGTTATGAACTCCCTAATATGGCATTATGTAAAAATGTGAATGTGTAACCGATGTGATTCTGCAATTTGTATTTGGGGTAAAAATGGGAGTTCAGATTCCTACTGTTAAAAAAAAAGTCTTCCCTAAAGTTCCATTACTCAATGATTGTGCAAATTGGTAGATGCTTGGGACTGGCACAGACTTTAAACAAAGGTCAGTTATGCCAAGCCCAGTCTCCCTCTTCCAAAGAGCCTGGTGTGGAAATGTCATAATAAATGTGTGTCTGAATAGAGAAGAAGGCACCTATTCCTGGGGCATTGGGCAGCACAAAAGGTTACTCAGTCAGTAGTCAGGAGGGATTTACCACATAAGAAATGGGGAAACAGGCTTTGAGATATAGGGAGGATAACTCTCAAAGTAAAGAAAGTAAGAAGAACATAAAATACTTGCCAAAGGGAAGTGGCGGGGGGGGGTAAAGTCTATGTGAAAGGAAACCCGGAAGGAAGCCTATTCTCTATTTTTAAGAATTTTAATTTTATATTCAAAGTAATGAAGAAACATTAGATTTAAAATGGAGAGAGAGAGGATCTATATTTCAAAAAGTCCACTATGGCCAAAAGCAGAATTGCACTGGCCAATTCAGAGCTAAGGGGACAATTATGACACTCCAGGATAAATCTACAGCAGTGGCCACAGTGAAGGGAAGAAGTGAATTTGGTGTATGCACCTTCCATGTAAAAGCAGAATTCTGTTTTCACAGCACACAGAACATTAGGCTCCTACAGTGGCTCATCCACTTTGTGGCTGGGTGACCTGAGACCCATCTTTCTCTTTCTCTAGATTCCTTTTTCCTTTCTGTAAAATGACAGCGCTGGACTAGACATATCGAGATTGCTTCCAGCTCTTAGCGCTCTAATACTGTGATTCTGGTCCAATTTGAATGGCATCCAAGGAAATTTGGTTAGTGAAATTCCCCAAAGTCCTCATTATGAAATGGTCCCATGGATTACAGCCCTAGAACTCTTATGGCAGAACTTCAGAAGACTATTACTAATGATAATAACAGTGTTTTGTTTTTATACAACATTTTCACACCTATAATCACCTATAATCTGTGTTAATCTTCATTATATCATTGTGAGGCACAGGGGTATAGTGATCATTATCTGCATTTTAAGGAGGAGGACTTGAGTATTGAAACTCAAAAGATCTGCCTAAGGTCCCCAACAGGTCATACTGGAGCCTGGACTGTCATCATATCTCTGAACTTGTAACACAGATGCTTCCCATTTACCTTGGGCTGCTTCCAGGGTGCCCTGTACTTCTAGGTGAATGTCAAATGAGGACCTCTTCCTGTCCATCTGATGAGCCCTAAGGCCATCAGTTACCGGTATCCATTTCAGCTTTTGTTAGATTGACAGAAATGACCCTGAGCATTTACAACCTACTTAAGTATTTTTAGAAAGAGGTTCCAAGTAGATTTACCTTCAGAAGGAGGGAGCCCTCATTATGCTTACTTGCAAACAAATTCTGAAATTCTTTCAGTTGCTGTGTGGATTACAGGTCAAATTTTAATGCTTTGTATCGTTCTAGGTAGCTCAGAGAGCTTAACAGTTTATTTTCAGCTGGGTTTCCTGGCCTGAAAAATAGGAGAACAATTTTGGATACTCTGAAGGCCAAGGATCCTTATTTCCAGTTTCTTCTTCTCCTTCATATAGAAGGGACCCATTAGAGGTCTGGGACCATAGGAGACATTAAATTCCTCACAGAGTTCTTACCCACTAACAGATGGGCAAGGTCATAGTGAACTTTTTTCTACCTGTCAATTCTATGTCTGTAGCTGGGTCTGCTATTCATGCCACCTCCTCCACCCATCACATGGTTCACACTGTGATTAGTGACTGAGTAGTTTTTATGGAAGGAAGAAAAGGAGAAAGGCTGAGCGAGAAGAGAGGTATTTATACATTCATAATATATAATAAGTACCTACTGAGTGCTGGGCATTTTTGTAGCTACTATATACACACATAGACACATACACTATATACACACTCTGAACACACAAACACACACATATATATGTATATATGGAGCTACTATATAGGTGTATATGTTTAAACACACACATAAATATAATCTTTTCATGCTTACTGTAATTTAATTAAGTAAATGACATTTCTATCATTTTAGGGATTAAATCAAGGAAGTAAAGTAACTTACTTAAGTTTACATGGGTCAGTTAGATGAGAATTATTCTTAAAGAGTGATTTTTTCCCTTAATTTACAAGTTTTCAAAATATTAAATTAGTTTGCTAGCATCTTTCAACAGTAACCATTTTTACTATTAAGTCTCATTATGAATTAATGGATTTAGAAGCATTTTATATTTAACCAATTTATTTCTTTTTAAATATTTTTTTTTAAATCAGGGATTGAACCCAGGGGTACTTAAACATTGAACTACATCCCAAGTACTATTTTATATTTTATTTAGAGAAAGGTTCTTGCTGATTTAGGGTTTTCTAAGTTTCTGAGGTTGGCTTTGAACTCACCATTTTCCTGCCTCAGCCTCCCGAGCTGCTGGGATCACAGTGTGCTAGCTAAAGATGCTGCCACACTGGGCTTTAAAACTTTTTATTAAATGAGAACATGAGCCTAGGAGACTATGACTCCAATGCTTTCCACCTCACCATGCTACTTCCCAGTCCTAGTGGTCAGCTTGCTGCTGAAAGTTTATCTGACCAGAAGACTTCAATTTTGTACAGAATGGCTAATATGAACAGGTCATCAAGGATAGTAAGGCAGAAAGCAAATGAGGGTTATGCAAGAACATGACTAATAGTTACACATATTTTCCACATTCTTCACATCATCTTATCTATATGTCTATATTATTATTTATGATAAGAAAACTGAGGCTAATGGAAGTTATGTGCAATATGGACAGTTAATCTCAGAGCCAGGATTTGAACCCAAACATCTTGCCTCACATGTTGAGCCTGTTTCCACCCTACCGTGCTCTTAGCCCAGATAACACTTTGTCCATGGTCAAGAGACAGTGATGATGACAAATACAAGCTTCTTCGAGATTTAAAGATTCTGATGATACTGACATTTTTGTTCTGGACACACGTTGTCCCTAAAATTCCCCAGGATAAAGACAACTCCAAAGATCAAGTTCTTGAAGTACATTCATTGGCATTTTTACCAGTTTTCTTGTTCCAGAACTGTCTAAACATTATAGGATTAAGAAATGTGTTTTTAAGGTGATTTGGGCCCAGAAAGTTTTAAAAGGAAATTATAAGAAATGTTTTCCACACTCCAAAATTAAAAATGTTCACTTTACTCACTTTCAAAGGAACTGAGGAAGTGGCAGGCAGGAGAAGCTATAACAGAGTCTTCATGAAAAAGACTCAATCCCTTGTAATTAATGGGAACCTCTAAAATCAGAAGCCAAGGCCATTAATCATTCAGCCAGCTCTCCATGAGGTTGGCACCATCCACTCACCCACACACCTGTAATGACTCAATTCACAACAGGAAAACCCGAACTGCAGAATGGTCCTCAGAACAGCATTTTAAACCTGCTGCCAGTGGAACATGAATGCTGTTATTAAACCAAGGAGTTTGTTCCATAAATGTGGCTTAAAGGAACACGCTTAAGGCTGTGCTGGGGGTGTTGTGATTGCTTCCAGAATTGGAAGGGAAAGGCAGGGAGATTTTTACTCAATCATCTATGGTAGGAATTTATAACAAATGAACACTACATGGGAAAGATGTTTCCTGTCACATGGTGAGTTTGATAGGCTGAGTGACCAAAGGAGGCAGAAAGAGGGTACCTACATGGGGTGGGAGGCATTTGTGTTCTTTTCTCAATTATTTCTTGGAGTGGTTTAATTAACAAAGATACATAAAATGAAGCCAACTCCTCCTGGGAGTACCAGAGGATTATAAGGACAGAGTGACTCTCCCCAGGAAAATAGTAGTCATTTCAAACTAGATGATTCCTCAAACTCTTCTCAACTGGCCTCCAGGATTCTGGGCAGGGGTCACCAACAATCTCTGTTGGAGGGGAAAATGTCTATGATTATTTCATCCTGATTCTCCTGAGTTTTTCATTAAACTTTAGTAAGCTAGAGTTCATCTCCCTGGTATGCCTACTTATATGAATCTTACTACCCAGAGCCTTTGGATTTTACCAGAAAAGGAAAGAAAAACATTCTAGATAAAGATTGCTTTTAAATACAGGTTTCCAGGAGGCCAGTTAAGACTCAGCCTTCTCTCTTTCTAATAGACATTGATAGAACATGGGTTCTGAAATGGGATTCGGGATAGGTACCTTACAGGCACTGACTCCGGAAACAGCAGAATAAGGCGGATGTCATTATTTCCATTTTGTAGTGGAAGACACCGAGACTCAGAGAAGTTGAACGACAACCCCAAGATGACTTTCTTCTCTAACCTTCACAATTTTAGAAGGAATATTTATTCTCAGGCTCTGAAACATCCTTATTAATGAGAGAAAAAAATTGACTGACTCCCAACTAACTTCACTTACAGAAAAATAACATGGTGAAACTACTGGGATTTTCTACTTGACCTTTACTCATACCAAAAATTAAATTTATTAGAACTCTTGACTCTCTAGTGTATATTTTTTGAGTGAATATTTTTTTCAGTTCTATAGATATTATCTATTATAGGCTGAATTGTGTTCTCCTCAAATTCACATTGAAGCCCTAAACCCCAGTACCTCTGAATGTGACTGTGTTTAGAGATGGGAACCTATAAAGGAATGATTAAGTTAAGAGAATAATGTAAGGGTGGGGACCCTAATGCAATCTCGATGATGTTCTTATAAGAAGAATGGATTTGGACAAACAAAAGGGATACCAGGAATGTACCATCTGATATGACAGCACTAGGGTGACTGTCTATAAGCCAAGGAGAGAGGCCTCAGGGGAAACCAACTCTGAAGGCACATTGATCTCTTTGCTCTTAGACTTCAGCCTCCAGAACTGTGAGCAGACAAATTCTGCTTGTTGAAGCCAGCAAACCTGTGGTATTCTGTTATGGCAGCCCTAGAAACCTAATATATCATCTTTAAGAAAGTGTTCTTTTATTCATACAGAAATAAATGTAATTGTTAATACTAGTCCCAAAGGATGGAATATGTAGGTCTTTTCCACTACTCTGATCAGTCCAAATGCCTGATCAATCAGAACAGGGAGGTACAAGGCATAAATAGGAATAGAGCTGAGACTACTCTGAATGGATTTCTAACATTGAAGAACTCATCGCCTATTCATATGTCTAAGGTTTTAACTTAGGAATCTAAATAACTAAGAGGGTCTTGGTGGTTTACTAGTCATATTCCATAAAGTTTGCTAAATAAACTCAGTATTGCATGTGAAATCACATATACACATGCATATATAAAGGCATATATTTGTAAGAACAAATTCTGTTTATGCAGTCAAGTGCAGTGGTGCATGCATGCCTGTTATCCCAGTGGCTTGGGAGGTAAGACAAGAGGATCACAAGTTCAAAGCCATCCTCAGTAAAAGCGAGGTACTAGGCAACTCACCGAAACCCTGTCTCTAAATAAAACACCAAATAGGGCTGGAGATGTGGCTCAGTGATCGAGTGCCCCTGAGTTTAATCCCCGGTACCCCTCCCCCCAAAATTCTGCTTATGCTATCCAGCATAAATGTCTGAGATGATGAAAATATCCTACATCTACATTCTGTATGGGAACCACTATTCACATATAACTGCTGAGCATTTACAATGTGACTAGTGCTACTGAGAAATGAATTTTATTTTATTTCATTCCAGCTAAGCTAAAAGTGTCATATTGGATAGTGTATTTTTCAATCATATAGAAAAATTAAAACGACTTTAATTTTGTTTATAAATAAATAAGCAAATAAATCTTAATACAAACAAAGAAAGAAACAAAATTCCTCAATTAGTGTCCTGAAATGTTTAGTGCAAATTCAATTTTGCTTTACAAACACTGATTTGACTTTCATAAGAAGTGATAAGTTTCATACACAAACACACACACACACATATCAAGTTATATATATATATATATATATATATATATATATATATATATATATATATATATATACACATATATGCCTAGAAATTTGTTTAAAAATGTAGCTACACTATAGCTATAATCCCATGGGAACATAAAGAATTAAGGAATTTCAGACCTATGGGAGGTCTCAGAAACAGATATCTGGACACCTAGAAGTAAAAGGTCAAAACATCAAGAAAAGTGAAATTCCTAAGAATTCCTAAGGGTTACTAGAGGAAGGGCAGATTTGCTACACAGAAATGAGAAGAGAGTGACATCAGCCATCTCATCAGGAAAAGAGCAGTTTTATTTTGTGACTGAGAGTTCCTAATCCAGTGAACCAAATACCTTAAGAACATCACATATGTAGTTGGAGGAAGAACTTGGACTTGAACCCAAACATCAGACTTTCAAGTTCCATTATTCTTTTTTTTTTTTTGGTACTACAGATTAAACCCAGAGTCACTTAACCACTGAGCCATATCTCCAGCCCTTTTTTTATATTTTAGAGACAACGTCTAGCTATGTTACTTAGGGCCTCACTAAGTTGCTGAGGCTGGTTTTGAACTCATGAGCTGCTAGGATTACAGGCATGTGCCACTGTGCCTGGTTCCAGTATTCTTTCCACTACTTCACAGAATAATTTATATTTTGATTCTGACTTTAGTAAGAGAATATGTGTTTTCTTTCTCATTAATGCCAATTTTATATATTAAATGTATTACATATGTAAATAAACCAAGGTCATTGGTTTAATTAAAATGTATCAAACACCCATGTACCAGAGAGTCATATATTTTTTTAGGTCTTCAAAATATTGTCTGCATATGAGACAAAACATTTGACTAGCCTTGCTGAGTCTGGCTGATTTCACTTAGCTTGATATTCTCCAGTCCCATCCTTTCATCAGGAAATTCCATAATTTCCCTCTTCCTTAGGCTGAGTAAAAAAATGTGCATATACACCACATTTTCTTTATCCATTCATTTGTTGATGGGTACCAAAGTCTAAATAAGGAAAAAGAAGGAGGCAGAATCCATGAAAAGAGAAGATCAGTAGAATAGAGGAAGGGGATTGAAGGAGAAGGAGGAAGAATGGAAAATGGGAGGAATGGTGGAATAAAAATGAGCAAATTATGCTATGTACATATGTGGATATACCACAGTGGATTTCACCTTTGAATGTATCTATGAAGCACCAATTTAAAAATCTATAAATAAGTAGAAGGAAGTCCCATAGAGTACAGGAAGAAGAACAAGGGGTGGAGAATGGAGGGAAAAAGGAAGTACTGAGGACTGAAGTGAAGTAGATTATGTTCTGTGCATGTATGATTATTGCAAAATGAACCCCAATTTGAAACTGTATTTTCAGCCTGCTATAGTGTTACCACAGTCCCCAGGTGCCTGTCAGTGCCTCCTTTCAGGATTCTTGCCTTGCACATCTGAAGAATGAAATCCATGGACTTGGAAAAGTAAAGGTGAAAGAATAGGATTTATTCTTGTGAGAAGAAAGGAGACAGAGCTTCAGGGTGAAAGGAAACCCTAGGGGTTGCCACTTAGTGTACTAGTCTAGGGGCTTATATAGCTACAGGGTAGGGATATTCATTGATCAATAGCTATGTTAATTGGGTCTTTGAAAGTGCCAAGGCTAATGTTCAAAATCTATGTTCAACAGGTATTGAAAAAGTACCAATGCTTTTGATCAAATACATGCTAAACAGGTAGTAGAAAAGTATCAGAGCTACTAATTGGCCTTTGACCTTCTGATTGGCTGTTCCCTTTTAGCCCTCAAATTTGAACTTTCCCACAACCTCCGCTTGGGTCCTCTCTCACGCCCATTTTTCTGGGTCAAAACTGTGACTGGAATATTTGGAAAGTTTCTGATTATTTTCATGGAGTGGCCATTACATTTAAAAAAAAAAACCCAAAACCTTAATTGGTGCCCATTTCCTATCTTATCTTATTCATGATGTAAAACTATAATGTACTAATAAAAACAAAAATATGTAATTTCCGTCCTGGCACTGTGGCACACACCTGTAATCTCAGCAACTTGGGAGGCTGAAGCAGGAGGATTGCAAATTTATGGCCAGTCTCAGCAACTTAGTGACAGCCTGTCTCAAAATAAAAACTAAAAAGGACAGGGGATGTGGTTCAGTGGTAAAGTACCCCTGGGTTCAATCCCCAGTGCCAAAATAATAATAATAATTATTATTATAATGAAATACTTTTTTTTCAGGATCTCATGCATGCTAGGCAGGTACTCTACCACTCAGCTATATCTCAAGCCCATAGATTCTGTTTATATCTCCTTGAATGTGATATATAATGAAAAAAGAAGAAAGTCTGGCTTGGTAGTCAAGAGAGGGAGTTATAGAATTGGCAAAGGATTTTGTATCTTTCCATCAGGGCATTCCTCAGAAGTGCTAATAACATCACAGACATTAGGATTCCAGGAGATCTCAAGGGATCCTGTGACCTTGACTCCCCTTACCATGCCTTCACTTTGATTGTCTGAGATCATTGAACACATTTGCATTCCAGGTGACATTTCTTCTATAGAAGAACAGAGGATATACCATTAGCTTGACTTAATGGTATTATGGATGTTTCACTTTTCTAGGGACACACTGGCAGAATGGTAGCAACTGCAAAATCTCTTTAGCAAACTGCTCTTATAATTGTATATATATATAATTTATATAAATTTATATATATAATAATATATAAATTATATATATATATATATATATATATATATATATATATATATATACACACACACACATAAAACTTCCAAACTTCCAACTAGTCCTGCCCTCCTCTTGCCTTTCCCAATATGAAGTTTCTATTCTGAGAAAGGATTTTGCTCATCCACACTCCCACACAGTACAGTGGCCTGCTGAAGAGCTCCTATCTGGAATGTGTTAATGTGTTATCCCAGATATGTGCTCAGCCAGCCATTTAAGAGCCACCTCCAGGCACATCCCCTCCATCAAGGCATGATAAGTTCTGTTGATCCCTCCCCTCCCCAGTTCTCAAAACTGCATGGTCTAGCTAATGCATATTAGCATTTTCCAAATTATCTTAATTATCTTTCTCATAACTGACATTGAATACTTAATATATACTTTGGCATTTCCTACTGCACTTAATCTTCAAAATAGTGCTATTAAAACCTAATCAATAAATGGAAAAAGGAACCAAATAGACACTTCCCAGAAGAAGAAATACAAGTGGTCAACAAATATATGAAAAATGTTCAATATCTCTAGCAATTAAAGAAATACGAATTAAAACTACACTGAGATTTTATGTCACACCAGTCAGAATGGCAATTATCAAGAATAAAAGTAACAATAAACCTTGGCCAGGATGTGGGGAAACGGGCACCCTCATACATTGCTAATGGGACTGCAAATTGGTGCAACCACTCTGGAAAGCAGTATGGAAATTCCTCAAAAAGCTAGCAATGGAACCAACATCTGATCCAACTGTCCCACTCCTCAGTTTATATTTAAAAGATTTAAAATCAGCATGGTACAGTGACGCAGCCACATCAATGTTTATAGCAGCTCAAAACACAATAGCTAAGCTATGGAACCAACCTGGATGTCCTTCACCAGATGAATGAATAATATATATATATATATATATATATATATATATATATATATATATACACACACACACACACACACACACACACACATACATACATATAATACAGTAGTACTCAGCCATAAATAAGAATGACTATGACATTTGCAAGTGAATGGATGGACCTGGAAATTATCTTGCCAAGTAAAATAAGCCAGTCTTAAAAATAAACAAAGGTTAAATATTTTCATTGATATGTGGAAACTAAACCAAAATAAGGGGAAAGAGGGGAAGAATAGATATTTAATGAATTAGACAAAGTGGAATGAAGGGAGGGAAGGGAAGTGGGAATAGGAAAGGCAGTGAAATGAGTCTGAAATAATTTTCCTAAGTACTTATACGAATATACTATTGCGAATCCCACCACCATGTACATCCATAAGAATGGGATTCTAACTGGAGTAAGATATATTCATTCCATGCTTGCACAATTATACTAAAATGAATTCTACTGTCATATATAACTGAAACAAATGAATAAAAAATAGTGCTATTAAGTAGGCATAATCACTCCCACTGTACAGATAAGAAAGCTGAAACTTAGAGATGCTCAGTAATTTGAAAAAGACCAGAAAAAAATAAGTAATAGAGTTTGGATAGAGCAAGGGCTGCCATATAAGGTTGTACAGTTCAGGCAATGTACAACCATGAACAGCAAGAGGCCCAATAGGATCTGATACTTAATCCACTCTTTGTCCAAAAAAAATGTGCCCTGCCTAGGGAAAGGATCTCCCCCCACCCTTCCCCCGTGCTGGGGACTGAACCTAGGTCTTCAAGAATGATAGGCAAGTTCTCTAACACTGAGCTACTCCCTTAACCCTTTTGACTTTTTATTTTGAGACAACTTGTGCAGGGGTTGATCTTGAACTTGTGATCCTTCTGCTTCAGCCTCCCAAGCCAGTGGAACTACAGGCATGTGCTATCATGCCCAGCCTGGATATCTTTTTATGATTTGTCAAATGTAAACCTATGGCTAGTTATTGAAAGACACTCCAAGTTTGTCTAGGCCCAGAACCACCTTTAACCTTATGCTACTGCACCCTTTATTTAAAAGATGAAAAAATGAAGCTTAAGAAATGAAATGATTTCCTGAATTTTACAGAACTTGTGGAGTCTGAGCCAGCATTTCAGACACTCCATTGCTTTTTCTGTCACTTCACTTGAAATGCATTTCACTTAAATTTTCTGGGATTGTTTCTTGTGTACATATCTCATACCCCCAATAAACTGCACTCCTTGAGGGCAAAACCATTTCTTGTACTACTCCAGCATCATGCACCTATGCTCAGGCATAGAGAAGACTCTGAGAGATTGCCTTAACTTGAATGGAGTAATTCTCAGGTTGAAGTTGCCCCATGGCCCTGTACATACCTCTGTACTGCAATAGCACTTGGTCTTATGAAAAGACACCCTCATGGGGTCTTGTGAATGCACCAATCTGTATTCTTCCCTCTGGGAGGAAGATGGCACCAGCTTCCTGCCAAGAAGTATTTCTGTCTTCTGTAGGCTTCCAAACAGCGCAACTTCATCGTGAAGGCATTCTTCAGAAATTTTCTTTTTCTTTTCTTTCTTCCATGCTCAATTCTATCTTTAATGTAGTATAAAAAGGTATGGAGAATGATTGTGGAATCGGGCCTTAGAGACTCCAAGAATAATAACTTACATATGTCTTGAAAAGTTTGGGTATAAGATAAACAACATAAGCTCTAGGCATATTTATGAAGTCAAGAAAAGCAACATTATTTATATAAATATATCTGTATATTTATGTTTTATGTTTTATATAAGAATAAATAGAAGCTCCTAGCAGGTCACATGTCCAAAGTACCAGAGCTTATGCTACTAATAGTTAGAACATCTGGGAACAGATTCTTGGTCTTTCTACCACTTGATTCAGTGTTTCTTCCTCTCATTCCGGCTGCTGAGCCCTGGAGGGTGAGAAGATTGTGGCCCCCCCCAAAATGCCATCAAAGGTTATGACTTAAAACTTCCTTCAGCCACGTGTGAAGTCACACCAGATAAGATGCTCAGATAAATACAGCAGAAAGTGTGCAACGGGTAAGGCATCTTGGTGAGTTAATAAATTCCCCTATTTGTCTTTTAGAAACTTAGAGTAAAAGATCATATCATGGTCAGGTATAAATGCAATCAAATCTTCCCTACCAGGTAAGGAAAATGATCCTGGAACTTAGCTCGAACCCAACCCACAGGCAATTGCAGCCATTCTCAAAAGGACTCTGTCTTCCAAAAATAAATGTCTGCTCTACTTGAGTTAAAATTAGACACACATCAATTCTGGCTGTTGACACAGAAGCCTCTGGTGAGCAGGGTGGAATCCAGAACCTTCTACAGAAATGAGTAAATTCTATAGACATCCCCTAACATGACCAGAGATGAGGGACTAAAGCATCTCACTATTTCTTTATCACCAGTATTCTCTTTCCCTTCCCATAACTAGTTGCATCTCAGCCCCAGGGAATGAGCAAAAATAGCCTCTTTTGGCGACTACGATCCCAAATGGAATGACACAAATACAAGATGGGTTTATTATTATTTTTTTACAGTAATATTAATTCCTGGGATTGTAGACTGGTCTCAGTAATGCAGTATTCATTATGTCATTTATCCATTCTTCGGACAATATTTTTCACTTTTCTTCTATTACATTAAACTAAGTATCAAGATATCAGGCAAGGTTTCAGTCCTCATGGTCCTGTGACTAAGATGTAGAAAATATTGTTGTTCCTTCTTTGATGCACAGGGAAATGGGTAATCAGAAAGGTTAAGTGTCTTCTCGATGTTAGTGTTGAAACAGAGAAAGCGCTCAGCTCCCCAGTCTCTGGGTGATGTGGCCTCCCTTTTATCCTTGTTCCCATCAGAGCAGATGAACCTCATGGCCATTCTCGGTCTGCCTTATTGATGCTGCTATTATCACTTTTCTCCAAGAATATTAGAGCTATATGAGCACTCATGAAAAGAAATTATTTCTGGACTTGGGGATACAATAAGAAAAGGAAAAAAGTAGAACTTGAGCAAAACTCTACCTCAAACTCTTTATTATTTTTTTCATGAACTATTTGGATATGAAAAATTACCTGCTGAGACAACTGTTTTTGTTTGGTGCATATTTACTGGGCTCTGGCCCTCATTATTCCAGGCCTGAGTTCTTAGATCAGCTTCAGTGCTGGTCTTACCTCCGATAACTCCTTATCCACACCTAGTCCCCAAAACATCAATATTCCTAGAAAATATTTTATTCAACTCATTTTCTCAAGGGACTTTATTTCCTTGACATAGAATAAAGGCAACCTACAGGCTGGAGGTCATTCTCCTTCAGGACCATTCTAATGATCAGTCCTAATCTCCGTATCAATTAATAAAGTTGCATTAAGAATTCAAGCTTGAGATATGACAGTGTAAAATCCTGAACCCTTATATCCAAGAATTTTCTAGCCTAACAGGGGAAGGAACGGAAAGTGAAATAGGACATTTTAGAAAAAATTCACAGTGCAGTGGGGAACTTCATTAGGAAGAGCCACTACTGGACAGAAAGAAACTGGGTGTGGTGGCTCAGGCCTATAATCCCAGCAGCTGGGGAGGCTGAGGCAGGAGAATTGCAAGTTCATAGCCAGCCTCAGCAACTGCGAGGCACTAAGCAACTCAGTGAGACCTTGTATATAAACAAAATACAAAATAGTGCTGGGGATGTGTCTCAGTGGTTGAGTGCCCATGAGTTCAATCCCCAGTAACAAACAACAACAAAAAGAGAGAGACATCTTAGTGGGAAATTATTAACTCAGTTTGGAGATGTCGGGTCAATAATGGCCTCCAGGAAGAGGTGAGGTTTGAACTCCTGTTCAACAAAGTCCTCCTTTTGAATCAGACCAGGCTTCTTACTATTCAGTTTCTCCACCATGTATATTTCTGCCTCTGCTTCTGACTTTGAATTAAGTCAGTGCTTAATTCAATGACTACCATTTACTGAGCATTTGCTCTGTCTAGACATTGTGTTAAGGATACAAATCTTGATCACATTGGTCCTCAAGGAACTTAGCATTACTGAGAGAACTTACCTCCTATATGTCCCGTGCACTTCATTTAAAACACTAAAAATACAAGATACTGATGACTGTCATCAACATCATTTCCTTTATCCAAATATCCAATTTCTAGAACTTGTCTTCCATGAATTCATTTTGTAATCTCCCAGGACTCAGAAACACTCTTTCATGTTTGGGATTTTCATTATGTACTGTTTTGTTCCTCTATGATGTTTCCAGAACAGATGATGTTTTTCTGGATCCCATGGGTCAATGCCAAGGGGCCCCATAAGAAACCCCTCCAAGGACTATGCACTGTGTGACACCCAAATCATGTTGATAAGGGGGTTGTTTTTCCTTTTTTTCTCAGAGTCCTCTTTATGGTGGTACATGGGGAACATTCTCAGCCAGTATTAGTGTTAGAGTTCTGTGTCTCCTGAGTAAATCATCTATTTTAACCTGATAAGACACTGTGTAATTTGCATAATTCATCAGGTTTTTCCTTTTAAGGGAAATTAAATTATATCTTATAACCAAATTTGTAACCAACTCATAGGAATTATTTGTGGAATATTTGTCTCCATTCATCTCTCTCTCTCTTTCTCTGTCCTTTTGCCATTATTTCTATTTTCACATCTCTTGGTAAGCTACCTACGTCCCTTAGAGAATGAAAAATACCTTTTAAATAAATAAAATAATATTTTCATTGCTCTTTAATTATCCAAACCAGCAGCCCTGGGCTAGCAGGAGTCTAGAGTCTCATTACAACTTCAAGGGTCGTATTTTCTTGGCTGTTGTACTGTTTTGTTAATGGTGGAAAATGCAAGCAGGGTCCCTGGAAGAACACAGGAGCAAAGCTCTTCTTTTATGTCATGATCAGAACAAACTGAAACAAAGCAAAGATGTAAATTTCAAAGACCAAATCCAGGAATTATCAAGTCTGAGAAACAAAAAGAAAATACAAGGCCTTGAAGTTGTCACCTACTAGAGGAAAGTAGGAAATGGAGAAAACTGACCCCATTTATGTTCTGAATTTTCCAAGCTATAATGATATTCCTTTCCTTAAACTTTATTGATTTTGATAAACTCTGAACTCTGTCTTGCTTTAGGGAGAGCCATGCAAGTATAGATTTTTGTGTCAAAAAAATTTGTAGGATCAACATTTGTTCCTTGCTGAAGGGTTACAGAGGATATGGGGAACGGGCTTATTGAATAGAAGGTTTCAGTGACCAGCATGCAGAAAAGCCCAGGGAACCACTGATTGGCTTCAGGCAGCTGAAATCAGGCCAGATCTCAGTGACTTTCTCTTAGATTATATTCCAGCCAGATGAAACTCCCAGCCAAACCCCCAGACAATATAATTCTTCTGCCCCTACGGAGGTTTCCATTCTTCCTTTCTCAGACCACCTATGGAGTTGTTGATCCAGTATCAAGCTGTCTTCTGCTTGTAGCCCACAGGAAAGCAATGTGGCGTCCCAGTCAGCTGTTAGGTGTCTGTGTGAGACAGTTAATAATAGAGATCTGAGGGTCCTTTGGAAGAGTCCCTCTCTGTCCCCTTTTCTTGCCATGGATTCTCTTGTCAAATAACTGCTGTAATAGGTGATATTTTATCATAAAAGGTGGATTCTTTGGTATCAAGCATTTCTGTATTTTGATGTCTTTCAGGATCTGTGTGAATGGGTCTTCAAGAATTGTTTATCCTAATAGCTTCCATTTCTGAAAGTGGGGGAGAAGCTCATTGTTATTAAAGAGAACAAAGGGAAAAGGAGAAAAGGCAATGGGAAAAAAAATAGAGAGTCCAATCCCTCCAAGGTAGGCGCATATGTATATGTAAATCCCACCTTTGAGTTCCTAGGATGATGGAAGACACCTGAAACCATACATGAATTGATTCAAAGTAGTTGAGTACTGGTAGTCCCTTGCGGGATCCAGCAAAAGAAAGGCAAACTTTTTTTGAAGGAAAATGTATTCATCCTAAAACTTGGAGAACTGACACAAATAAATTTCCAAGGGAAATGACCAGTCCACTGTCCATACAAACAGGAACAGTAACAAGTGCAATGTCCACAAACCAGCAGAAACAACAGACAGCAAGAATCAACTTGCAAAGACTTCATGTTGTATAAATATCACCAAATACTATAAAATAACTGTGTTTACTACGTCTCAGTCTAAACATATTAAAAGCGCTAGAAAATATCTTCAGGGAACAGGAGACCAAAAAAATAGGCTGGCAAATTAAACAATAACAACAACAGATAGCTAGCTTCTGCTTGGGATGTTAAAAAATAGCCTTCTCACTCTTAGAATAAGAAAAATTGGATACTCTGAGAAAACAATTGTGTTTTCTTTTTTTCCCCCTGAAGCCAGTGGAAGGCTGAGGTTAAAGGATAACTAACTAAGCCACAATCTATGGAAAGAGAGATGTCTCCAAGGAGAGACAGGACACAAGCACTTGCTCATCTGGGACAGATGCTGAGCATAATACAAGCTGGCAAAAAACTCACCTAAAATATGTAACTATTGCTGAAAGATAATAATAGTTTGAGAGTATAAAAACACCGGGAGCAATAAATAGAAAGGACATTACTGTCTGCCTCTCAAGCTCTGCTACGCGGACCATTCTGAATACTCATAGAAGTACACTGGGGGCAAGGCACGAGAGATTAGGGAAAGAATCCATGGGCTTCTAGCCTACAGGAAGGGAACAGAAGCAGTGGTAGGAAAAAGTCCAACCCAGATTGTGCTCCTCTCTCTCTCCTTCAGAAAAAAAGTGCTTCTAGAAATGCAGAATATCTTGTAACTCTCAGGGTACAAAGTGAGCCGGGGAAAGGAGAATAGAAAAACACCTTTGTCCTTGGGGAAGGAAAGGGTCTGGAAAACAGGTTGTGTTCAGAACAATGGAGATCTAGCACCACTAAGGGAGAGGCACGATCATGGAAAAGGTCCCACACATGAAATCTAGGGACAAATCATTTTCGTAAGGCTAAATCTGAACCAGAAAAACAGAATTCCCATCTGCTCTCTCTTCCCCATCTAGGTTTGCAAGTATCAAGTAAAAAAAAAAAAATAGTGGTAGCGTATGCATAGAGGAGGACAAGAACATTTAGAGCAAGTCTCTCTGAGTTTCTGGCACAAAGGGAAGAGTCAATTCTAATGGTGAATTGGACATTAAGAAAATAGCTGTGATGAAACAGTCCTTCTCTCATGTACAAGGTAATGTTAAAGGATTTTGAAGCTTGCAATAAACAGGGTAAATATAACAACAAAATCAAAATGCAGCACAACTCTAAACTGCATGAATAATCCCTCTACAATTAGCACTGAAGGAAAAGAAACATACTAACTTAAATACTATTTTATTGCCTTACATATAATTTACTGTCTAAGGCAAAAGTAACAGCAATGTGTATTTTACTTATTGCAAATAGTAATAGTGTAATATATGATAACTATAGCAATAAGGGTGGTAGGGAAGAATTGGAAGTGTGGTGTGATGTACTTATATTACACATAAAGTGGCATGCTATAATTTGGAGGTAATATTTGGCTAATTAAAGATGTGTATTGCAAATCCTAGGGCAATAATTAAGAAGAAAACTTAAGTTATAAATAACAACACAATAATAAAGATAAAATAGAATCATAAACAATGCTTAATTAACCTGAGAAGAGCAAAAAATAAATAAAAAACATAAGAGGCAATTAAGAACAACTAGTTAATTGTATATTAAATCCAAACATTCCAATAATTATATTAAATATAAATGGTCTACACACACTAATTAAATGTCAGAGATTATGAGGATAGATAAGAAAGCAAATACAACAATATGCAGTCTATAAGAAGTACACTTCAACTACAAATTCATAGATTATAAACAAAAAAGATGAGTGATAATCAGACGAACATATCAAAAACAAACTGAAGTTTTTCTTAATATTAATAAAAGTAAACTTAAGACAAGGAACATTGCTAGAGGTAAAAAGAGATATTACATACACCAAAAATTCTTAACAATCCTAAAGGGATATGTGGCTAAAAACCCAGCTTTACAACACATGTGAGCAAAAAGTTGATAGAGCTGAAAAAATAAATAAATAAATCCACAATTATAGTTGGAGAATGTGATTTATTGTCTAATTAATAAATAGAAGTAGATAGAAAATCAATGGGTATAGAAGACCTTAACAACATTATTAACCAACTTGATCTAATTGGTATTTACAAAATATGTCCCAACAGCCCATCTGAACCTATTTTAAAAATTGAATTTGTTTCTTAGAGATTAATGAAAACACAGACACAACATATCGGAATCTATGGGACACATTGAAAGCAGTTCTAAGAGGAAAATTCATTGCTTGGAGTTCATTCCTTAAAAAAAGAAAAAACCAACAAATAAATGATCTCATACTTCATCTCAAAATCCTAGAAAAAGAAGAGCAAAACAACAGCAAAAGAAGTAGAAGGCAAGAAATAATTAAAATCAGAGCTGAAATTAATGAAATCGAAACAAAAGAAACAATTGAAAAAATTGACAAAACTAAAAGTTGGTTCTTTGAAAAAATAAACAAAATCGACAGACCCTTAGCCATGCTAGCGAAGAGAAGAAGAGAGAGAACTCAAATCACTAACATACGGGATGAAAGAGGCAATATCACAACAGACACTTCAGAAATACAGAAGATAATCAAAAATTATTTTGAATCCTTATACTCCAATAAATTAGAAGATAGTGAAGGCATCGATAAATTTCTTAAGTCATATGATCTGCCCAGATTGAGTCAGGAGGATATAGACAACCTAAACAGACCAATATCAATTGAGGAAATAGAAGAAACCATCAAAAGACTACCAACTAAGAAAAGCCCAGGACCGGATGGGTATACAGCAGAGTTTTACAAAACCTTTAAAGAGGAACTAATACCAATACTTTTCAAGCTACTTCGGGAAATAGAAAAAGAGGGAGAACTTCCAAATTCATTCTACGAGGCCAACATCACCCTGATACCTAAACCAGACAAAGACACTTCAAAGAAAGAAAACTACAGACCAATATCTCTAATGAACCTAGATGCAAAAATCCTCAATAAAATTCTGGCCACTCGGATACAAAAACATATCAAAAAAATTGTGCACCATGATCAAGTAGGATTCATCCCTGGGATGCAAGGCTGGTTCAATATACGGAAATCAATAAATGTTATTCACCACATCAATAGACTTAAAAATAAGAACCATATGATCATCTCGATAGATGCGGAAAAAGCATTCGACAAAGTACAGCATCCCTTTATGTTCAAAACTCTAGAAAAACTAGGGATAACAGGAACATACCTCAATATTGTAAAAGCAATCTATGCTAAGCCTCAGGCTAGCATCATTCTGAATGGAGAAAAATCGAAGGCATTCCCTCTAAAATCTGGAACAAGACAGGGATGCCCTCTCTCACCACTTCTGTTCAACATAGTTCTCGAAACACTGGCCAGAGCAATTAGACAGACGAAAGAAATTAAAGGCATCAAAATAGGAAAAGAAGAACTTAAATTATCACTATTTGCAGATGACATGATTCTATACCTAGCAGACCCAAAAGGGTCTACAAAGAAACTATTAGAGCTAATAAATGAATTCAGCAAAGTGGCAGGATATAAAATCAACACGCATAAATCAAAGGCATTCCTGTATATCAGCGACAAATCCTCTGAAATGGAAATGAGGACAACCACTCCATTCACAATATCTTCAAAAAAAATAAAATACTTGGGAATCAACCTAACAAAAGAGGTGAAAGACTTATACAATGAAAACTGCAGAACCCTAAAGAGAGAAATAGAAGAAGATCTTAGAAGATGGAAAAATATACCCTGTTCATGGATAGGCAGAACTAACATCATCAAAATGGCGATACTACCAAAAGTTCTCTATAGGTTTAATGCAATGCCAATCAAAATCCCAACGGCATTTCTTGTAGAAATAGAGAAAGCAATCATGAAATTCATATGGAAAAATAAACGACCCAGAATAGCAAAAACAATGCTAAGCAGGAAATGTGAATCAGGCGGTATAGCGATACCAGACTTCAAACTATATTACAGAGCAATAGTAACAAAAACAGCATGGTACTGGTACCAAAACAGGCGGGTGGACCAATGGTACAGAATAGAGGACACAGAAACCAATCCACAAAACTACAACTATCTTATATTTGATAAAGGGTCTAAAAGCATGCAATGGAGGAAGGATAGCATCTTCAACAAATGGTGCTGGGAAAACTGGAAATCCATATGCAACAAAATGAAACTGAATCCCTTTCTCTCGCCATGCACAAAAGTTAATTCAAAATGGATCAAGGAGCTTGATATCAAATCAGAGACACGCCGTCTGATAGAAGAAAAAGTTGGCTACGATCTACATACTGTGGGGTCGGGCTCCAAATTCCTCAATAGGACACCCATAGCACAAAAGTTAATAACTAGAATCAACAAATGGGACTTACTCAAACTAAAAAGTTTTTTCTCAGCAAAAGATACAATAAGAGAGGTAAATAGAGAGCCTACATCCTGGGAACAAATCTTTACTCCTCACACTTCAGATAGAGCCCTAATATCCAGAGTATACAAAGAACTCAAAAAATTAGACAATAAGAGAACAAACAACCCAATCAACAAATGGGCCAAGGACCTGAACAGACACTTCTCAGAGGAGGACATACAATCAATCAACAAGTACATGAAAAAATGCTCACCATCTCTAGCAGTCAGAGAAATGCAAATCAAAACCACCCTAAGATACCATCTCACTCCAGTTAGATTGGCAGCCATTATGAAGTCAAACAACAACAAGTGCTGGCGAGGATGTGGGGAAAAGGGTACACTTGTACATTGCTGGTGGGACTGCAAATTGGTGCAGCCAATTTGGAAAGCAGTATGGAGATTTCTTGGAAAGCTGGGAATGGAGCCACCATTTGACCCAGCTATTCCCCTTCTCGGTCTATTCCCTAAAGACCTAAAAAGAGCATGCTACAGGGACACTGCTACATCGATGTTCATAGCAGCACAATTCACAATAGCTAGACTGTGGAACCAACCTAGATGCCCTTCAATGGATGAATGGATAAAAAAAATGTGGCATTTATACACAATGGAGTATTACTCTGCATTAAAAAATGACAAAATCATAGAATTTACAGGGAAATGGATGGCATTAGAGCAGATTATGCTAAGTGAAGCTAGCCAATCCCTAAAAAACAAATGCCAAATGTCTTCTTTGATATAAGGAGAGTAACTAAGAACAGAGTAGGGTCGAAGAGCATGAGAAGAAGATTAACATTAAACAGGGATGAGAGGTGGGAGGGAAAGGGAGAGAGAAGGGAAAATGCATGGAAACGGAAGGAGACCCTCAGAGTTATACAAAAGTACATACAAGAGGAAGTGAGGGGAAGGGGAAAAATAATACAAGGGGGACCAATGAATGTCAGTAGAGGGGGCAGAGAGAGAAGAGGGGAGGGGAGGGGAGGGGAGGGGTGATAGTAGAGGATAGGAAAGGCAGCAGAATAGAACAGACACTAGTATGGCAATATGTAAATCAATGGATGTGTAACTGATGTGATTCTGCAATCTGTATATGGGGTAAAAATGGGAGCTCATAACCCACTTGAATCAAATTGTGAAATATGATATATCTAGAACTATGTAATGTTTTGAACAGCCAACAATAAAAAATTAAAAAAAAATTGAATTTGTGCTTTAAATCACTCAAAGACAAAGATTTCTTTAAAAGATGATTTCCTAAATTCAAATTCACACATGTCCAATAACAAAGCCTGAAAATATCTAAAGCAAAATATATAAAGCAAAAATTTATAAGGACAAATTGACAGGTATATCATTACAGGGTGAAGTTTTAATATCTCTCTCAATAATAATACATCAGATGATAAAATTATCAATTAGGAAATGTATACAGATAATAACCTTTATATAATTTATATGTATCAAGTATTATACTTCCAAATTCTAAAATACACATTCTTTAACTACTTTCTGTTTTACTTCTATCTTACCAAGGAATTGTAGATCTGTTTTGTGTATCCACCTGAATAGGTGTGGCATCCTTCAGGGTAGAGATCATATGCTAGTTCTTTTGGCATTCCTCCCTACAACTGCACAAAAGGAAAAAAAGAAAAGAAAGAAAAAGCATGCACTAGGCACTCAAAAATGCTGGTAGAAAATATATTGAGTAAAAGAAGATATGAGAATGATAATCTACATTACTAAGTACCCTGATCCTAGTGTGGAAGGAACTCATCTTTGTCAACATTTATCCACCCTCATAGACATGTTATGCAAAAACGGAGAAGCTTAAAAATAGAGTACAATATGGGCAGATAGCAGCTTATCCTAGTAACTCAGTATTAACATGTTTAATGTGTCATACCTTGGTTTGCTTTGACCTTTGCTTCCTTCTCTCTGAACCATCTCTTGCCCTATGTCAGCTCTGAATTCTAGCTTCAGATCTCAAAGATCTAAAGTCTCCTGATCCTCTGATCTGCTATTGCCCATTTGATTTTCTCTGTCTAAAGAGACTAAGACTCATGACACACAACCTATTCTTTCCTGTAACTCTTAGAAACTACAGCTTCTGCTCTTTTGCTGCCACCATATTACTTGATATCCTCCCTAGGAGTCAAGCCCTGCTGGCTCCACTCTACCATGCTTGCCTGAGCACAGAACTCCACACCCCACCAGCATTTCTGAAGCTGATTTTATTGTCAAAATGCCCCATTAACCAAGTTTTGATAATTTGAAACTTGAACTACAAGGATATTTCAAGAAGACCAACAAGAGATCATGTACACAATGTACAACAATTTTAACTATTATGAGATAATTAAAAAGTTTAACATGGAGTGGAGACTAATGTTGCCAGGCTGAGTTTGTAGCAGACAATGAAGCAGATTTCTTATTTATAATTGGTATGTGTTGTTGTTCAAGGGTACATGGTTTCTTTCTCATAACATATCATATTGAAAGCTGTAATGCCCTTCCCTCTGGCTTCTCTGGTTACTACCATCATCATCATCATCATCATCATCATCATCATCGATATTATTTTTCCTGCCTTTGCTTTCAACTGTTTTATTGGCATTAATTAAATGGTCTTGGACTTGCAAAGTGGGCCTTGTACAAGCGCCAGCTCTCTGACAACATAAAAGCAAAAGTTCAAATAAAGAAAAAAACAAACAAACAAGAATCCTCATTCTAATCCATGCAACATCAGGATATTTTGTAATTGGACCGTTGCCATCGGAATGTGGGAATTCACTTGAGGACCCACCATAACTGGTGACAAGAGAATTTTAGTCCGTGTCAGATCACTCATCTATGCCAAGACAGCTTGCAATGTCACAAGCAAGAAGAGTAAGAGCAATGGCATCAAGTTAGCTAGGTGATCCTGTGTTCCAGGGAAATGGAACAAGGATAATAAAACCGTAATAACCAGAGAAGAGGAAATGTTTCTTACAGAATGTATGAAAGCAAAGAAATGAGACTGAACACTCAGAAAACAGACCAACATTTCTTCCCCTCATCTATTTGACTCTTTTTTTATCTGTACCACACAGTTTCTCAGCAATCCATCCCTTAAAATATATTACCATGTTCTCTACTGACCGTCAAGCCTGTTCTAGAACCTTTTTTCCTTGGTTTTATAGATGATTTGCATGCACAGACGTATGCATGCACTGCACATGCACACACATAAGCATACCCCCAAAGATGAGGCAATCATTTCAAGGATACATCTTGTTTATTTATAACCCAAATGTTATTTCCGAGTCTGACCATTCACCTTATTTCTATCTTGGCTTCAAGTGGCTTTTAATTTTCTTTAAAAATTAAATCAGATATGGAATCAAATAGCTTTTATTGAAATGCTTACTATATACTAATATTCTTCCAAGAAGTTGCATTTATGTCTTCTTTCATCATTCTTATAAAAGAGACATGTGAGACCCGCAATCTTACCCAACTGCAAGGCATAAGTAAATTTTAAATTGTATTTTCTAACTATAAATTAAAGGATAAAGACCTGATCATTCATATTTATCAACATCTAAGAATTATTTTAATGCCCATCTTCAATTCTGTCACCAGTATGACATTCCTCCTCTCTATTCAGCCTTGTTCTCCACAGAAGACATTCCTCCTGTCTATTCCTCCTTGTCCCTCCAATCACAGGGAATGTCAGTCTTCTTTTTCATTATCATATGATGGGTGATTCTTATTTGATGACAAACTCCTTCACAGCAGAAATTGCATCTTACAATTTATCCCATAGCTCTCAGCACAAAAATAAAATTAAGAAAAACATAGATACCTGTTTTAGTCAGTTTTTTCAATGCTGTGATCAAAAGACCTGACAAGAACAATTAGAGGAAGAAAAGTGTATTTGGGGGCTCACAGTTTCAGAGGTCTCAATCCCTAGACAGACAACTCCATTGCTCTGGAATGAGTTGAGGCAGAATATCATGGCAGAAGGGTGTAGCAAAGGAAAGTAGCTCAGGACATGGCACCTGAAGGAGAGAGGGAAAGGGAGAGGGAGAGGGAGAGGGAGAGGGAGAGGGAGAGGGAGGGGGAGAGGGAGAGACTGACTTGTCTTAACACTGACAAAATACATATCACAAAGATGCACTTCCAATAACTCACCTCCTCTAGCCACATTCTACCTGCATACAGTTACCACCAAGTTAAGCCCTATCATGTATTAATGACTAATTAGGTTAAGACTCTCATAACCCAATAATTTCACCTCTAAGCTTTCTTGCATTCTCTAACATATGAGCTTTTTGGGGGGTCTCTTGTGTCTAAACCATAACAATACCCAATAAAGGAAAAATGTAATCTTAACAATTTGTTTAACCTAGCTGAATTCACGCGTGCATAAACTCCAATTCCATTGTTTCTCATGTGTGCTCAGCTCCTTTCTTTAAAAACTGCAAAACAGAATGGAAGCCCCAATACATTAATTGCAAAAACATGAGACAAAGTATGAAAGGTGAAGATTCTGATGGACTCTTTCTCTCCGTTAATGGGGTGGTGAAGGACAGAGCACAACATACTGTACTTAATGCAGATTCTGTTCAGTGAAACAATGATTACAATCAATTTGACTACTAATGTGACTTATCTTGTAAATTGCTGGGTCATTAACTTCAACAACATCAATGTGCTGTCACTATCCAATTCCACCAAATTAGTGTCCGAGGTAATAGGAGAACGAATGTATTAGTGCATTATTGGTGGCTAATAGAGACAGCAAGGCTTTAATGTGCTGCAGAGAGCAGCTGAGGCACCAGGGACCATGACAACAAGGCTAAGGGAATGGATGAAGAGATCAGGATCTGTGACACTGTGGCACATCAGGGCAGTTGCAGCCACTAACTTGGCCCCTTTGTCTTGGTGCCTAGGTTGGCAGAAGAGCTGGGTGCTGGGGAGATCATCACCCATGGTGGGGAAGATGCACATTCATTTCTCATTTGGAGCAAAAATAGCAGAAGTTTAACACTGGGGTCATATACAAACAATGGACCTATCTTAAGGTCAGGTTTTTTTGGAAGATGAACCTTTTCCTGCCTGCTCTGCATTCATAAAACACAGAGGAGTACATAGCTTGTGCACACAATAGTGCAGTTCTCATAATCCAACTCTAAAGCCGCAGCAATCTCAAACCCCATTCTGGAAGCTATTTAACATATTGTATGAATATGCAATGTGAAAATTTCTTTGATAATTATTTCTGTGAAAAAGTTAAATATTTAAAAAGAATTTAAACATTTGAAATATTTTTTTAAAAATTAAATATTTCCTTTTGTATTCTGGAAATGCCCATCATACCCACTTCTGCCCGATTTTTCTTGTGGAGAAGCTGTTACCCTCAATGACGCCACAAGGGCAGCACCCAAACTATAGAACCCAACCCCCTGTCAGAGTTCCATGGCCCACAGAAAAATAGTTGACTCAGCCAGGTCAGGCAGCTATTCTCTCAGAAAAATGGAATTGAAGTGTGGATACTGAGGCCATCACAGAATGTCAGGCACAAGAACTAGAACTCCTCCAAGGTATAGTTGTTGCCAGGACACCAAAGCCACTTTCAGGTCAAGATTATGGGGAGTTGAATTGAAGGCCTTGGAGAAAATGTTCTAAGACAGAAAGGTGAATGGAAGACTTCAGTGGAAGTGCAGAGAGAAGGTGAGTCTTAGAAAGATGAAGAAAGAACAGCTATTTAATAATATTCAGGGCCTAAGGGTAAGACTCACTGCATATCTGCCATTGTGTTCTCTCTCCTCTCTCTCTCTCTCTCTCTCTCTCTCTCTCTCTCTCTCTGGCTTTAATGGGTTTCATTTCATGCACCCAAATGACCCCTGTGATCATCTACTTTCTTCATGATTGTCAACAAGCATTTATTTATCAGTCACTGTGAGCAGCACACTAAAACCAAAAGAGGAGGTTATTACATTTCAGGGAATTATAATGGAGTTAGATTTTTTTCTTAGTGAAAGGAACTGTATTTTTCTTTCTCCAAAGTGAAACTTGTGCAAGCCCAGGTCTGTGATCTGTACAGCTCCTTCCTATGCTTAGAACCAATATGGCAAATGTAGAAAGGACCAAAGAGATGTACTGTGTAGGGCTGGGATCTTGACCATCCTGAACCTATTATCACCACCATCTTTGGTGACCAATGACTGAGGGCCCCTGTGAGCCCTGTGCTTCACAGCCACAATTTGAGGGAGTTGCTGGGAATACATTCTTGGCCTTTCTGTTCAAACCTGTAGTGTTTAATGCCAAACTCTGGAGAGAAATTTAAGTCATCATTTATCTCCCTGTAAGGGGATTTGTAGTGGTCTAGTTTATGCATCTAAACGGAAGAGCATTACCCCTGGTTATCAAAATTTATTTATCAAGAAAAAAGTAGACAAACAATAGAATATCCATGATTATTCTGGAATTCCACTCTGCTGAAGTCAAGGTTGCTCTGAAACTTTGATGTAGAATGAACTCTTCAGGAATGACTTTAGAATTTTGCTGAATTTGTGTGTTTTCCTTTACTCTCATTATAACATTAGGCAGAAGAACTTTTTTTGTGGATACGATTTAGGTTTCAGTTAGTTTATTTTGGAATGTGCTATATTCTCTTCCCTGAAGAAAAGATATACCAAAATGTTGACGTTGAACATATGGCAGATATCACTCAATATAATCAATATGTTTCTACTGTGAATACTCATCTCCTGCCAAGCCCATTTTGCACTAGGTATGTAGGGAGTGGTGAAACTGGTATCACAGTATGTCATGTATAGCCACTGAGAGTGACACATATAACCACTACATATATTGTGGGTTTGGCTTTAAAGTTGATCCTTAAAAGATTTTCCCCATCCTAGCAAGGGATTACTACTACAGAGGTTGTCATCAGGTGACAGACATGGCTGAGCATAGATGCTCAACACAATGGGTGGGACATATTGAAGTTGTAATGTATCTACAAAGTTTTGAAAAACTTTGCATTGTGAAATAACTTGCACTTTTGTGTAACAGATTCACAGGAGGCTGCAAAGAAATGCAGAGAGAAATCGAGTGCACCATTTCCCCTAGAGTCCCCCAAACTTAACATCTTATAAACTCTAGTACAATATTAAAACCAAGAATTTGATGTTAATATAACCTATAATGCTTATTCAAATTTCACCAGCTGTATGTGCACTCAGGTGTACATGTGAAGGAATGTATGGTCACGGTTCTATGGAATATTAGCACATGTGTGGCCTTGCATAACCACCAACACAATCAAGATATTTAACTGTACCACCACAAAGATTTCTGCTATTGCTTCGTACTATACCCAGCCTTACAGTACTCTCGCCAACAGTCCTACTTCCTGGAAACCATTCATCTATTCTCCATCTCTGGGTAGCTGCATGAAAGTTACATAAATAAAATCATGTGATATATGTCCCTTTGAAATTGGCTTTTTTTTTAACTCAGCATAATTTCCTGGAGGTTTATCCAAGCTTTTTGTGTTAATAGTTCACTCCTTTTACTTAATGAGTGGTACTGCATGATATGGGCAGCCACAGTTTATTTTATTCTGCACCCATTGAAGGACATGTGAGAAATTTCCAGTTTGGGGTTATTACAGAGAGAGCAGTTAGGAACATTTATATGCATGCTCTTGTGTGAAAACAAGACTTCATTTCTCTGAAAAAAACACTCAAAACTGAAATGTCTGGGTTGTATGTTAAGCGGAGTTTTCAGTTTCCAAAAGAAACTGCCACAGTGTTCTGAAGCAGCTCCCCCAGTTTACATCCCACCAGCAATGTAGGAGGGTGACAGTTTTTTTTGCATCTTTGCCTCCATTTTTCTTCACCACTATTTTCCACTTTAGCCATCTTGATAGGTGTGCAGCGGTGCCTCATTTTCATTTATCTAATAGCTAATGATGTTGAACATCTTTTCATGTGTTGATTTGCCATCTGTGGAATCCTCTTCAATGAAATATTTCTACATGCCTTTTTTCCCATTTTCTGTTTGGATTTATTTATTTTTATTGTTGAGTGTGAAGACACACAAGGTTTAGTTTTCACATAACAAGCATTTGTTTCAAACCTTCTGTTTGAAAAACAATTATTAAAAATATTTGTACATTACATGTTTAATAAGATCTCATCTTGACCTGGTTATTCTGTAAAAAGTGATGCTCAGTAATAGACACCCAGCTGTGTTCTATGGCATTCATTTAACAAATATTAAATGAGTATTGTGTCCACTTTATACATTAAAAATTAGGTATTCAGGTTAAATCTCTAGCTAATTAGTATGCCCCTCCCTTTGATTTCTCAAACTCCATATTTTACTATTCCATTCATTGAATCCTATGTTCAGTCACCCTCAATTTCCAACAACTCCTCAAATTCTCCATACCCTTCTTGACATCTTTTTGTGCATTTCTACAAGCTGTTTTCGTAGGTTAAAATGCCTTTTGCTCCTTTCTTCATGTAGAAAATTCCTGCTCAGTCTTTAAGATCTAGTTCACATACCATCACCTCTATGAATGAAATCTTCTCAATCAGTTAATAACTTCTCTAAACTACCTCATTTTGTTTGACCATAGATTATTAACACATACTACCTTAGCAATTTTCTTGATTGATAAAACAACTTTTTCTTCCCATTAACTTATGATTTTCTTCCCAGATGACAGGACACACTGAATGTATGGGACTGGTATCCCCTGTCTAGCACACCTGTACACTTCTATTCCCACCAGAATTCAAGTGGCACAAGTCCCAAAAATCAGATGTGTTCCCCAATTTTTTATGACAGCTTAACTTTTCCTTGTAAATATGCAATTAAATCATATATTATTTAATGCAGTAAAATCATGTATTATTTAAATTGATGAAACATGAACGTAAAGGTAAAAGGGGCATGGGGTTTCTACAAAAATTAAGTTAATTGGTTTGGAAAGACTTGATAAAAGCAATCAAGTTAGAAGTGAATGAAATTATAAAAAGAATAGTGATAAAGACACAAAATTCTAGAAGTGTTCAGAACTCAGATTGTTTTGATGCAAGTATTTTTAAGGTTTTACTATTCTTTGAAACAGAGAATGGTAGAAATTATATACAATGCATTGCGAATGTGGTTTGTAAGAAACATCATGTGAAGATCCAGTCATTGACCTTGTATGCATAAGTTCTTGGACTCACACTAAAATTAGTAAATCTGATCACGTTGAGATACATATATTAGTAGCTATAAGATTAGCCTTCTTTTTTCTTTCAATTCTTCTCTTTAACTTTCTCAACAAACAAAATACAGGTTTGAATGGTATCAGCTGACGAGTCTTCTATTGTTTTCTATTGAAGCTTATCATTCAAAAAACCTTTGTGTTTACTTGCTGTCTCAATAGATTGAGAGCTTCTTAATGTCAGAAACCTGGCATTTTGCCTGACATATGAGTACTCAATAAATTATTGTTGAATGAATGAAAAGAAATCTGTGAAGCAAATTTATAAAAATCAAAAGAAAATTGTATCTTATGATCTTCATGCAATTATTTAATCCAACTCATTCAAAGAAATTATCAGTCTCAAATATCAATAGTCAGTTCAGGAGAGTTCATCCTCTCTTCTTCATACAACACTACATGCTGGCAGAATTTGGACCTTTTGTAATGGCATTAGTTAGTCTTTCTAAATGTGTGTATGTGTAGGTAAAAGATAGTCCTATAAATTGAACTTGATCTCACACTGAACGAATCAGCTTTTTGGTATAGAGATGTTCTGCTTTGGGGTACTATTGTTTTCTAGATACTGTATATAAGATGGTCATGGCATAGCCTAAAGTAATCTAAAAGTTAAAATGAAACATTTTTAAAGATCTGTTTAAATTTTACCCAATATATAGTGTATTACCCACAAACCAATTTTTATTCTAGATGATTATTCTGGGCAACATCTATAGTAGCCATGTGAAATCCAACTTTCTAGGTAAAGAGTTTTCCATCGGTCTTTTGCCAACTGACGAGGAAAACTTCAAGTTCTTAGTGGACCTCTTGGCCTGTTCATTGGCCCGATTAACACAGAATGGGAAATTGGAGGGGTTCTTCCTCTGCCATTAAAAGATTTGATTGGTCAGTGGTTTTGAGGACTTCTTGTAGTGATCACAAAAAAGAAAAAAATTAAAATAGTGAATCAGGTCCTGTATTGTTTTTTGATCACCTTTGGCTTATCTCTTTCTCCACTTTCTCACTTTAAAGAGCTGGTGACACAATCCACGGTGGTGTAAGTGTCAATCTTGTCTTTCAAGTGGAAAGACAGAAGTGACAGCTTGGTATATTAAGAGGTCTCTGCTTGAATAAATTGATGTCAAGTTTTATTACATATAGCCTGAGCTAGGAGGCACAAGACGACCACTCAACAACTATGTGTTGAACAACCAGATGGCAGACAGCAGTATTGCAAGTTGTTGAAATACAGATCAAGAGAGGCAAAGTCTGTGTTCTCTAGAAGGTTGGAGTCCACCAAAAGAAACAGAAAATAAACACAAATCAAGATACACATTAAGATCCTTCCGACATTGAGAGGAACCTTTTCATCCTTATGGGACGAGGCATGGGCAAGATTCTTCAAAGTATCTCCTAGAAGCACCAAGACTTTCAGAAGACTTAAAGAAATAGGGGGATGAAATAGAATAAGCAACCTGAGAAAAGTGGTTCATATGCATAATTTTACTTATAAGAGAAAGAAATGGGGTAAGGTTATATTAAGTAAAAATAGAAACTCCTAGAGTAGTTATACACACACACCCCAATACCACTTACATTTTTATGGCACCTATGTGAGTAACTGCTAGATTCTAGAAGAGCATTTTTTAGATTAAGTGTTGTAAAACAACAGACAATTGTAAGATCATCACCTTTAAGTTAAATAAAATAGAGTAGAAAATCTCACAAGATCTCATATTTAGATGAGTAAGTGCATAGGTACTGTTTCAGTTATGGATATGTGGGGTATTGGGTCAGAGTGTAAAACTATTACTGCATAATATAATAAAATTTAAAATATTGCTCAGAAAATTTTTTCCAAATTTGGCTATCAAAATTATTTAATAACTGTAAGAAATACATAAGCTTCCAGGTCCTTTCTTAAGAGGAGGAGCCCGGGGACCAGTGGAAGATGTCTCAGAAAAAGCTACCATCCATATATTATTTACTCAAATTAGAATTAGCAGAGCAGAAGCAGTGAGAAAAATTGACAAAGTGACAGAGTGAGGTACAAGTTAAGCAGCAGGACCCACAAGCAGAGTTACAGTCTTCAGTGTGGGGAGAAGATCACCACAGAAAGCCCTTAGAGAAGATTGATTAAGCACCTGCTTTGAGCAGGCTATAAAGGTACCTAAGACATAGCGACTTGAGGGGGAAGAGATAAAGCATACAAAAGTTTGATAATTCAAGGTGCTGTTTAGTGGGACAAATAAGGAGTTCAGAATAGGGTCTACCCAGGAAAGACTCATGACAGAAGTAATACTTAGTTGAAGCTTAAAAATGATTCATCTGAAGGCTCTCCAGGGAAGAGATATGGGACTTTCATTGGGCACCAATTTCTGACAACATGGCAGGTGTTAAATGAGGAGGGAAAGTTAGTGGAGGGAAAATTAGATTAGCCAGAAAGGTGAGTCTGGATGATAAGTTCAAATAGAAGCTCAACCTCAACCCTGTATATTTAAGAGATGCCAGACAAGTTGAATAAGAAAATGAACAAAACCCTGACAGGCCAGTCAAATGTTTCCCCTCTTCTCTTGGCCCCTGTAGCAAAATTATCCAGAAATATAGAAGAAAGGATCTGAAGACACCCTCCCAAATACTTGACCATGTTCTGTCTACAAGAGGGTTTTTGCTCAGGTTTAACCAACATGTTTGGAAAGAAGTTTTTGGTTTAAGGCCCTAAGAAAAGTCACACTCAAGGATCTGCAGTCCTAGTTTGAACATTTTCCATTGTACACACAATTTTTGGCCCACTGCTATAACTTTGAATAACCAGGGAGCTTTAAGAATTCCCTGAGCTTGGGCTCCTTCTCCCAGAAAGCTAAATCAGAGCTTCCTGGGTGATGGTGAACATATGTGCTCCTAAAATATGCCCCAGGTAACTCTAACATGCAGCCAGCCTTGAGAGCCATTGAAATGTGAATCCTTAAAAATTCACACTGCCAGAGCAGAGAGGAGATTAGGCTCTCTTTCTTGCTTCTCAACAGAGGAAATCAGACTGACATTTATATTTTTTCCAACCTTGCCCCAGGGTCTAGCTGCCATAGAACCACGGACAGCAATGATTCTTTTCCTTAACTCTGTAGGCAAAACCAAAGATGGGCTTTTAAACAGAAGTTCCTGACAGCTGCTCCTGCTCAGTGCCAATTATACTAACCTAGACACCCTCTCTTTCCCGTGCTCCGTGGCACGCCATTGTCAGACCTTTGTATTCAAGATTTTCAGTAGCCCTCTATGGTTTCAAGTCAAAGCCCCAACTCTTCATCCTCATGTTCCTGGCCCTTTGTGAACTGGCTCCAAACACTTGCTCGAGCTGTGGCCTCAGAATTCTGACTACATAGTTTCCTTACTATTCCCATAAATACCACATCATTATTTCTACCTCTCTTTGGCTCCTGCCCACATTTGCAGTGATACCAGTTTTACTCTTATTCTCACTTCATCCATGTATTTCTAAACAAAGCCCAGTTTAAGTCTCGGCTTGACTCTCAATAAACCAACACCCTATAACTTATATAATCTTCCCATTGCTCTTAGTATTGGGAAAGATGTCAGATTTAATGGCACATACAGAACTGGGTCATTCAGCAAAGAAGAGTCATTGTGTTTGTATTATTTTTTTTTTAAATTCAGTATTATGATTCTGTGGTCTGGCTTCCTGGAACCAAATACTATTTCGTTAACTAGTTTATTATATGACCTCTCTAAGCCTCAATTCTTCACATGTAAAATGGGGGAAATAATAGTTCCTACCTCAGATGTAAGGATTATATCAGATAATGCATGAAAATTCTTAAGCATAGTTTCTGGCTCCTCCTGAATCTTCAAATTAAATTCTAGATTTTTTGTTTGTTTGTTTGTGTGTTCATATACTCTGATGAGTATTTATTGTCCTCAAAAGAGTACAAAAGCTTAATAGACTTGACTGTGAACTTCAGTGGCCAGATCACAGTACTACACAAAAAGCAGCACGGAATTTGAAATCACAGCATTTAATTTCTTATTAAGAATTTACTAATTGTGTGATTTTGGCATGTTGTGTGACCTGTCTGAACTTCAGTTCCCCATTGTCCAAGACAGGAATTAGGAAAATAATGGTATTTCCCATAATACAGAGATTAAAGAAAACGAAATTCCAAAAAGTTCTTTATTATTTCTCAAATATTATTCAAGAATATAGTTGTAGTTATATTAGCCTATGCTTATTTTAGATATCAAATGATGTCTAAATTTGAGACTACATATCAAAAAACACACTTGCTTACTAAAAATATTGGCACTTTATGTATTTGTTAATTTTTTTGGCTAGGCAAGCCTTCTACCACTGATCTATAGACCCCCCCCCACCTCTGTATTTGTTAATTTATGATAAAAATTGTTATAAACATCTATGTCTTAATTTACTTATATGCATTATAACAGTAGTAAACAAGAAGGAGGATTTTTTAGGTCTTTTCTGACTCTAAGTTTTAGATTTTTAGAAAATGCCCATGCTTAATTATGAGTTGAAATATTCAAATAAAGAAATATTATATATATATATATATATATATATTACACTTTAAAGAAGTAGAAAAATTGGGGCATATGCTATGTATCCAGAGTGGTTATCTCTGGATGGCAGAATTATGGATGATTTTCTAATTTACATTTCAAATATTCTACAATGAGATTGTAGTATCCGTAGATTTTTAAAAATTTGTCACTTAGAAAAAAAATAGTTCTTTAGACACAAAAACCCATCCAAAATATGCACATACATATGTTCATGCACATGTGTACAGAATCATATACAATTTTTTTTAGTACAGACAACTGGCAACATCCTATGACTGTATCTCCTTGCCAAGTACATTTTCATTCATTGTTCATTCTATTTAGAAAACTGAAGGAACAGAATGAATTCAGTGGGACCTACACATCAAATTTTATTCACTGTTACATGATAAAATCATTACAATCTCATGGCTGAAAATTTGAACTCACACCCACAAAATACATAATTCAAGAACTCCTTACTCAAAGAACCCTAGCATGTTGCAGTGACTCCTACTGGCATCATATGGTACAGCAACCAAGCTCTCTCAGACATCAAATCTCACAGGATAGGTGATTTTACAGACAGGACTAAGGAAGTCAAAGAAATTCAAGCATAAATGGCCTATGGTTATATCTGGGATTCTTGAAAAAATGTGGCTCTATTTCAAAGGTAACTACTATGCTTTTATAAATAGAAAAAATATTTAACTATTTTCCCTAAATGGGACTACAACATTACCCTGTTTAAAATGTAAGCTGTAGAAAATAGAGTTTTTTTCCATAAACTATTCAGACATCTTAATTGATAGCATATATCAGGTACAGCAAATGGTGCCTACATGTTGTTGTTCAGGTGGTTTAGTTTAGGGACCTTTGAAGATCTTATCGACTCTTTAATGTGGACCTGTGGGTTTGTTGAGGGAGCAGCACTTAGAGGGAGATAATTTGGGCTGGGGATTCTTAAGTAGAGACCTGGGACAGACTATAGTGAGTAAGTAATAAATAGGTAATATTTTTCTTGAGAAAAAAAGTATAGCTTTCATGCTTTTTATCCAAGGACTGTATGACTCAGAAAGGGTAGCCAGGACAGTCCTGATATATTCCTATTTACCTCATATTTTTTTTTATTAGCATCCCCTTCCACTCTCCAAATCATCCCAACCTAGCTGATAAACTATATGGTCATTATAGGGCTCATGAGGCAAGGCATCATTTATCCCTTTTTGTGTCTGAAGCCATTAGGAAACAAGTCATAATTTCGTTGGCAGGAGAGAAGGCAGCTTTGAGAGAAGTTCCATGAGTTTCTCTGAACAAAAATGATATACACATCAACTGTTGGCTTAAATCCCCTCATTTTATATTTCATGTAAATGTAGAAAACACAACAGCTGAATGCCTTAGCAGTAGTTCCTTCACCACCTTAAAATGTTCCTAATCATGTTTTTCTTAGTTCTAGTACATCTAGTTAAACACCAGGAATGTCAGGTAAAGAAATATTTGATCATTGCAGCATGTTCATTCAAGTAGCATTTTTAAGTATCACTTAGTAATAGTTCTATGGTAGTGATAGGGGAAAAAGTAAAATCAGATCTAATTTGTTCCGTAGCTTACAATCTGTTTGAAGAGATAAGGCACACATTTGTTCAAAGACAAAACAATTAACTAATGAATGGCTGGTAGATTTTGAAGCATCCGAGAGTAAGAAAACTGGCTGAAGTTAGTGTGGTTAGAAGGACCAACTGGGATGCGTTTTACCTTGAATGCAAGCCAGGGCCCTGGGGAGAGATCATCCTCCAGACCACAGGACACCCTTTGATATTCTTAAGCAAAAGCTAGAATGTACTAACATAAGATGGGAAATTACTCTAAGGCACAGCATCCTGAAGAAAAATTAATTCCTTAGCATTCCCAAAGACAGCCACCATAATTTTCATTCATTATAGTTCCTTCCCAGCGCCACAGCACCTGTCTAATTGCATAATCTTTCCATTTGAGTTTCCTGCAGTTATTTCAGTACATTTTGAATCCATATTGACTTGTTAGGGATTCTCTTGTCTGTCCATCTTTTTTTCTCTCTTTCTTTGACACACATACACACACACACACACACACACACACACACACAGACGTACAGACATTGATATCAAATAGAAACCAGTCCTGAGCCTTCATACAAATAGTGGTGGATGAAAGCTTTAGTATCACATCAGTGGTTTCCCCCCCCTCATATTTAAATAAGCAGGAAAGATTATTGATGGGAACCCCAGTTGCAAATGAGGCAAAATAAGTTCCCCATGTCACAATGGGGATTCTAAGTAAAATCTTTTATCCTACTGAATTTACCAGATGCATTTGAGAGAGACGATCACTCACTGACCTCTAAATGTTAAAGAACCAGAGCTCAATTCTGGTCATCTTCTCCACTTACTTTTTTCCTGTCTGTGGAGCTCATTTTAATCCCATAGGGTTATTATTTTCTGTGTGACTGCACCCAAACTTGTATCTGTACCTTTGACCTATCCCTGATCTCCAGATGAATGTGTAACTTCCTACTTCGCATCCCTGCTTGGATGTCTGTTTGGCAACTCCTTGTACATGTTTTTAAATGGGACATTCGATTTGAAGCCTTCTACCAAAGTCCTTGTTTTTTCACATACTCTCTGACTCACAACTGGTAGTTCCATGTTACCTGTTAGTTGATCAGATTAAAAAAAAAAAACAAAAAACCTTCGTCTCCATAATATGAATCAGCTTTGACATCTGTCTTTCTCTGATGCTACACATATACCCCATCAGCAACTTCAGTCAGCTGAACCATGGAAATATATTTAGATTCCAGACTACTTCCCCCCAGATGCTGCATGCCTAATCTGACAGCCATCCATTTTCTCCTGAATTATCTAAATTGCCTCTAAACTGGTCTCTGCTTCCATCTTTGCCTTCACACCGCGTATCCTCCACCATGCAGCAGAGTGATCCTTCTACATATAAGGCATATCATTCACTCCATCCCTTCAGTGGGTGCCATCATGCTCAGAGTGAAAGCCTCAAGCCCACCTTCCTACAAGATGCTGTAATATCTGGTCCTACCAAAGCTCTGACCTCATTCCCTTCCTCTCCACTGTTATTTCAGCTCGAGCTGCCTGGTTTCTTAGTTGTTCCTCAAACATACGAGGACTATTTAAAACAGTGATTCCCCATTTCTTATTCTATATCCTTTTCCTACTTTTTTTTTCAGATGTCTGAAAAAAACTTTGTCTTATATATTATCTATTTATTTGTTTATCTGTCATTATTTGAATATTGAAGTATAGGTAAAATAAAAGCCACTAATTTTATCTCTTTGGTATTCACTTGTGTCTTTGGTGCCTGAAAGAGTTCATGGTGCATGTTAGATGCTCAATAGATACTTGTTGAATGAATAAATAGATATGCAAATACATATAAATGTACAAACAAATCAATAAGCCTCTTTCTTGTTCATCTATGAGCTTGCCATATTTTTCAGAACTGAGATCTAATTCTGCTAGCATATAAATTATTAGTGAGATTTTTACTTGCTTGTTTGATTTTTTTCTCCCAGAAAAGAATATAAGAGTTAGTATGCTTCCTATCACCACTCCCTTCACTTGGAGCTTACTAAGTCTATCCATGATCTTTTCCACTTGGAATGACTAACCAATAGAATGGGAAGGGTCATTAGAGACTATCTAGTCCAAATTATCTTGTCAGAAGAAAGGAAACTGAGCTCTGATTCATTAAATGAGTTGCTCAAAGTTACAAAGCTAGTTCTAGGCAGAGCTAGAATTAGATTTCAGCTTTCTAAATTTTTATGCCCACTTCTTCTTCTAACATCACAAAGATAATCAGTATCGTCTGTCTGTCTGTCTGCCACTATCTCTATTTCTTTCTTTATCTCTCATATATTGTCCATGCTGTCACTCTTGGTGATCAAAATCCAGTAACAACAGTATTTAAAGAGAAATTCAAATTCGCAAGTGTTTTTGAAAGCTCAGCGATGACTTTCTCAGAGTGAGAGAGCCTGGTGATGGAGTCCCCCTCACTTTCACAGAACAGGAGAGGCTGGGATTCATCTGTGGGCATTGGCAGGGCTGGTGCTTACTGACAAGCACTGAAAATGGAAATATCCTGCTTGTCCTTTTAACAGGATTTCAGCCAGAGATTTGAAGGAAAAGTACTGCAGCCTAGTGGGCTGTGAATCTGAGTGGAAATGTCAGAGCTATGAATCAGTTAACACATTTTTATTTAGAATCTTCCTGTGAACGAGGATGGGAAGACATGGCTCCTGTGCTCAAACTCCCTACCATTTCAAAGTGGAGTCCAGAACAACACAAGACCCTGCTACATCTTGGAAGTTCTTGCATTTCAGAATTGGAAAGACCACCTGAATGGTAAGAATGGAAACAGTGTTCATGGAGGTCACAGTGCTTCATCTTATCAAGAAAGATGCCAGGATTTAGGCAGGTGTGGGGAATTGTGGTGAGTTGCTTGCTCCATTCTCTCTGGACTCAAGAAGAACATTCATTTTCTTCAGCTCCCTGGAAGGTAGAGGAAAGAGTCAGAGAATATATGTCTTCTTTTGACTCCAGCCTGTGAGTAGCCCAAGTTCCCACATCTGGTTAGAGCCCAGGTCCCTCAAACTTCCTCCCAGGATACCTTCTAGAATGACCAGCTTGAAGATGGCTCCTATGCAGGCATTCTCCCAGTCCTGAAAATGCTCAGTGAGATCAAAACTGGTTCCTGCTCCAAATTCTATGATACAATTTAAAAAGTAGAAGAAGGAAAAAAAAAAAAGTTCTAGGCATCCCAAGGTGTTGGTTTCTGTCTTGGTGTTCATAACCAAAATGTTTTAATAGTCCTGAGGAGATGTCCACCTATGGGGCTGTGACTCTTTGGGGCTTATCTGCAGAGAGTGCATGTTTGACCTGGCCCTGCTGATGAAAAAAGCACAGATGTGTACCATCTGGTCAGGGGTCCTTTTGCCTGTGCCAATTTCCTGTCACTGACAGCCAACACTTGATTGATGGAATTTGGTACTCCATTTTTTTTTCTTAGAACAATATAAACTCATGAATTCAGATGGCTCTTAGCCAAGCTGAGAGGATTTGAACTTGGGCAGGGGTAAAGTTTACCATCAATGAAATGAGGGTCTGTTAAATAAATTACCAATGTAAACAGGATTGTAAAAGGGACAATTTAATCTACTTACAAGAATAAATTGTTTTCAAGCACTTAAGTTGCATAAATTTACATATAGTGTGCTAATTACAAATGATTGATAGCCAGTCATTCAAACACATCTGGTAGAAACCCTGTTCTCTAACACTTTGTTAGACCCTAGCTTGCATTACTAGAAGTACTTGAAAATAGTGCAAATATATCTTTTCTGTATGCGTATATGTATTCACACACAGCTATATGAAAGACAGTCTTTTCATTGAGGCATGTTCCTGGAAATCATATCACAAAGAAGATTATTAAATGCAGATCACTGAAAAACAGATTATATTTTCAGATAGAAACAATGTTTTAATTGGGACTGGTGTACCAGACCCAGGGATCACACCAAGTAAATCATAGATTCGATCAGCATTATGTCATAACAACCTAAGCTACATCAACCACAGCTGGAGAAGACAACTCAAATTTATTAAGCAGTTGTTTCATCCAAGTGTTTTACATGTGTTACCTCAGTCAGCGGGACATGGCCAGGAGGGAGTCAGCATCTCCATTTTGTGGAAGACAACACTGAAACTCCAGAGCATTAAGCAACTTATCCCTGAGCACACAGTAACAATCAGAGTTAGTCTAGGCCTGATTCCTACTTTTATGCAAATAAGTTCTTATTTATGCAAATTCGTTCTCCAAAGTATCAAATTTAAGATATTAATTTGAAAATGGTTATAGTACATTCAATCCTATTGCTTTATATACTTTTCAATTGTTGGTGTGCTGGTTAGGCTTTCATCCTGTGAGAAAATACCTGAGTTAAACAACCTAAAAGGAGGAAAGGTTTATTGTGGCTCATGGAATCAGTGGTGTCAGCCCATCATTGCTTGGTCCCATTGCCTTTGGGACTGTGGCAAGGCAATGCTTTATAGCAGAAACCTGTTCACCTCATAGCAGCTGGGAAGCAAAGCGCAAGAGATGAGAGGCCAGGGTCTCAACATTCCCTTTGAGGGCACATGCCTAGTGACCTAAGTTCTTTCCAGAAGTCCTTACCCCATAAAGGTGACAGCCGACTAGGGACCAAACCTTCAGCCTCTGGGGGACATTTAAGATCCAGACTATCGCGTTTGACATGCATGTTTTATTTTTCCCATTTAAGCTGCTTAGAGGTGGAGACCAACATCACCAGGGTTCACACCCACCACCCTTGTGTAGTCTACTACCTAGAATAAAATCTTGACCAGTAGGCACTTTAGTGTGCTTGTTGCATGAATGAACATATAAACAAATTTTATCGTAAATAATAATATACAGTAAATTTAAAATCAACGTATGGCTACAACCAATACAAGAGTGTAATCTTTAAGATTTCTTTGATTTTTAGACAGCTTTTGGTGATGGTAATGAAAAGATAGGGAACAAAGGAAAAATGTCCTATAACTCAAAAATTGATCCCTTGATTAATTCAGAGTTAACATTCAAAGTAAAAAAATAACCTTTTTATTGTGGTAAGACAGTAACTGTTTTATCATCCCACAGAGAAACTCTGCACTCATTCAACAATACGTCTGCACCTCTCCCCTCACCTAGCCCCAGGTAACCTCTTTGCCTGTGTGTGAATTTGCATATCCTAGGTGACTCATGTAAGAGGATTCACACAATATGTTTTGAAAACTGCATTTCTATCATCTAAGTACTTGAAAATCCCACTATCATCTGCAAGATAGATAAATCAGAGGACAGGAATACCTTCACACTGGTCCTTTTATTCTTTCTGTTTGCTTTCTTTCTTTGTGCATTTAATAATATAAAAGACAGGACTGCTGGTGAAGAGTTAGTCAAGGGGTCTAGAGAGAAGCAAGTGTGCACTGCTGAGGACAGGTACCTTGGTGCCAGTGGGCAGGGCGATGTTCATATTCATCAGTGATTGCACAAGTGCCACAGCTGGCTTGACACTCTCCTCTCTCCTCCTGTCCCTGTCTCTTGTTGTTCCTTCTCTTCTTTAGCCATCCTTAGGAACCATCAAGTGAACATGTAGAAGTCTGCAGAACGGGGTATTAAATAAGAAAAACAGCATGGGTCCAGGCCAATGTGACAGCAAATCATCAACATTTCTACTTATTCAGACTCATCTTCCTTTCAGTTCAACTGAAACCAATTTAAAAGATGCTGAGTGAACCATTAAAATCACTCAACGAACTCCAAGCAGGTCACCAGCCACAGAAACTGAAAATGGAACTCCGCCAAAGGTTCTAACCATAAAGTGCTTCTTGCTTTACCTCTTCTTGAGTCGCAGCATCTCCGGGCTCAGTGCAGCCTCTGCATTATCTGTTCTCCCTACTGAGGAAACGTTCTCTTTGTTAATGTCATCCCATTACTCCTTATCACCTCTCCTTGTACCGGCTTGAATAATTCCTTTGCCTCTTTAGAAGTTAAACACGTCAAATATTTATAGGCTGTAACTTGAAAAGTTTGGGGCTAATGGATCATGTTTCTACCTGAGGGACTCCTTCATTTTCCAAAATTACTGTAGGCTCATAATCTTTAATCCTCCATGATTTTTGATTCCTCCAAGTTAAGCATCTGTGGGTGGCAGCGAATTTAACTGACACCTCCAAACTGCTTTTTGATGACAAAGACTTTTCTTCCCTACCTTTAACATTTGAGCTTTCAAGAGGACAAATTGGCTCTGTGCTTTCTGGTGTAAGAAATCTGATTTGGCCAAACAAAACATTAAAACTGCAGAGCTACAGCTGCTCCTTGAACCGGAATACAGGTAACTCTTATTACAAAATATTGCTGGAGCTTTACATTACTCAGTGAGTGAGCAGCTGTGAATCATCAAATGAAAGAATGAACAGGGTTTGTAAAATATAAAATATTATAAAAATAAAACATATTAGTATTAATATGAATTGTGTCAGGTTGTTTGAATATTTAAAGTTTTATTTTAGACTAAAACTTAAAAAGAGTAATAGTGTTGGCTATACATAGAATTTACTGCACAAATTTTATCCTTTTATTTATAACATAAGGCCATCACAATGAACATTATTACTGTAATAAGGGTAGCGCACAATTATTGAACATTTATCTGGCTTGGTGTTGTACAAAGATTATATCAACTCTTACAGCATCTCTCAGAAGAGTTTATTTCTATAACACACAAGCAGGCAATGGGCTTACAAAGGGTATTGTCCAAAGCCACTGTAATGTGTACTTTCCTGTTCTGTGATATTATGATGCTCTCCAGTTACTGAAATGTCTTTCCCCGTAATTCAGTGAGTACAGCTTCCAGGTTTTGAGTTCTTTGGAGAATTTTGTCTTTCTTTTCCTCCATCAACTGAGATGCCCTTCTTTCTCCTGTCTCTGGGATAGTCTCCTCCTTCATGTAAGTTGGTGCTACAGTTCTCCTAAGAACTCAGAATCCAGGGGAGCATGCTCAAACTGTACAGTCAATGAGAGTCGGTACACAAAGAATGTGGCACTACCAAGGATGTCCAGAGCGAAGCTGGCCAGTACATGAAGCTGGTTTAAGCAGGAGCAGCTATCAGGAGGCTGAAGTAGGTGTTGGAGCTGTAGTAGGTGAAAATTGGCCTTGAGATTTCTGTGGGTCTCTCAGTTTAGGCATTTTATGAATCTAGGAGTCCATTCTTGTGAACATATCAAAATGAACTACTTGTTCCCAGATTCATTAATTCCCAAGCTCCACACACTTTGTTGGAATCCTGCTCTGTGCTATTTACTGTTCTGACAACTTAGCCTACGGGAAGAACAGCACACAAAGGGTGGCCAAAACCCTTCCCCCAAACCAAAATCCTTGCTAAGGTAAAATGCTAGCTGGGAACATAGTGGAGTGGGATGGATCTTATCAGCGTCTCTGAGGAGATGACATTAGAACTGAGTCTCAAATGACAAGCAAGAGCAAAGGTCCAAGGGAAGAATGGTTGAGGCAGCAAAACAAATAATGAAAAGCTCCCAAAGCCGAGCGAGGTGGGCCTCCTGACAAGACAGACAGTTGGGCATGGCTGGAGCTTAGATAGAGAGGGAGAAGGCGGAGTGCAGATCACTGGGGACTTCTAGTCCAGTCTGCATGCCAGGGAAAGACACTGGAGGCTTTTAATCTGTGAAGAGCCATAAATTAATTTTCATGTTTAAAAGATAACTTTGACTGCTATCTAGAGAATGGGTTTAAAATGCAAGTATCTCCAAGGGGGAGTGACTTTTAGCTTATCATCATTGCTCACTGTCACCTCAAATTGAGGTTTTATTGAGAATTGAGAGAGGAGAGAGAGAATGAGAAAGCATCAGAGCTCTCAACCCTACCATGACCGGACACAACCAGATGTAAAAGACAGGCAGCACTTTTAATAAAAACCTCCAAACTGACAATCATTTTCTGCTTCCTTCTGGCCTTTTTTTCTATCTGAATGTCATTTTTTTTCCTTTTTCTTCCTCACTTTGCTTGAGTAAGCAATAGTCACTTTTGTTTTGAGAAAGAATTAAAGGAAAGCTTGCTAAGGCTTGTACCTGAAACCAACGTAGAAGAATGGAATTGAATCTCCAGAAAGTCACCTGGAATGTCTCAATTAGTTGCCAATACTCATTGCTTACAGCACGGAACCATGGATCTGCGGAGTGAAGAACCGCAGGAAAAGACAAACTTCCTCTGAAGACAGACAATTTTGTATAATGGAAGGAGTGTTGGATAAGACATGGAGACTTGTTTTGGAATGCTAGCCCTAGAATTTTCCCTGGTAGGCTCTTTTAATCAGATTTTATCACTGCTGCAACCAAATCGTTCTGAGAAAGAACAATTTTAGATAAGGAAAAGTTTATTTAGGGGCTCACAGTTTCAGAGGTCTCTGTCCATAGAGAGCTGGCTCCTTTCCTCAGGGCTGAAAGTGAGGCAAAACATCATGGTGGAAAGTTTGGCAGAAGAAAGCAGCTCAAGACTTCACCTCAGGAATCAGAGACAGAGAGAGAGAGAGAGAGAGAGAGAGAGACTCCACTTGCCAGATACAAAATATATACCCCAAAGGCACACCCCCAATGACCCACCTCCACCAGCCACAGCTTACCTGCTGCCTTCAATTACCACTCAGTTAATCCCCATTAGGGGATTAATTCACTGATTGGGTTAATGCTCTCATAACACAATTATTTCACCTCCAAACTCTCATGCATTGTCTCACACATAAGTTGTTGGGGGATGCCTCATATCTAAACCATAACATGGGCCCTTGGTAGAAGGAGACTCTATTTCAAGGAATTCACAGTAAAAAGTCAATGGCTATGGAATTGATCCTGGCAACAATCAATTAAGGAATTAACCAAACCAATCTCTAATAAATTATCTGTCAGTGGAAAGACAAACTTCTACCTTCTAATCACACAAAGCCAATTCTGGCTGCATAAATTAAACCTCAGTCCCATGTGTGTGCACATAGGTATATATACATGTATATATTTATAAGTAAATATATATTTATTTATAAGTAAATTTATAAGTAAAACTGTATGCATGGATACAAGTACAGGACATCTGAAAGTGTGAATATATCAAGAACCTGCCTGTTATGCTGTATATAAGTGAATTTGAACTTCTCTTCAGTAGGGAGACTCCAGCCCTGGTGAAATAATAAGAACTGGACTCACCTGCCCAGCAAATAACTATAAAACCTATATAAATCATATCAAGTCATTATTTGCAGATATTGGAGAGCAGCCAAATGAAATGCTATGTTCCTTAAGAGAAGAAAAGCTGAAACATCCCCTAGGGATATTTTCTGGCTTTGATGCTTTAGATGAATAGTAATCTTAATGGTCAAGGTAAGCAAAATCAGAGATGGAGCCTGCAGAGATAACCAGGATATTAGAGACAAGATGCCAGAGATGGGATGTATCCAAACTGTGGAAATACACCTCAGATCTGGGGCAAACTCCTGGCCTGTGTGGGGGCAGTATGAGACCCTAGGAGCCTAGGGATTGCAGATGGTGGGAGGTTGAGAGCTGGTCAAGAATACAGAAGAAGTTCCACAGGGAACAGATGGAATGGAGGTACCTCAAGCAACACCCTGAATATTTAAAGTTCTTTAAAATGCCATACTGTGGACACTTACTGTAGGAGTAAGGTACATGCTTGAGAAATTAAAAAAATATAAAAATAAAACAACAATAAAAGAAATAGTTCTGTCTCAGCAAAGCTTTTATCAGGCCTGGAAAGAATCAGAAGAGATACCAGGAATTAACTACTTGCGAAAATAAAATTTAAATCTCTTTAAAGATGATAAGATAAACCAAAACCTCTGCAAAGCATTGTTCAAAATGTCCAGCATACCATCAAAATTTACAAAATGAAACAGAAAAGGTTACTCACTATATAGAGAGAAAGACAGTTAACAGAAGCACATCTAGAGATAATCTAGATGTTGAAGTTAACCAGACAACTTTAAACAAGTCTTAAATAAAATTGAGAGGAAAATAAGTAGAATGAATATGAAGATGAATTATTTTAACACAGGATTAGAATCTCTTAAAAAGTAGTTACATGAATCTTCTAGAAGTGAGAAATTCAATATCTAAAAAAAGTTGAATATATTTAACAGCATTCTAGACACAACAATAGACAGAATTGTGGAATTCTATGAGAGAGGGTATAAGAAAACACCCAAACCAAAGCATGGGGAAGAAAAATAACATAAAGAACAAAACAGAAATAGCCAAAATTAATTATACCATCTAATGTATATGGAATTCCAATCCTCAAAGAGGAAAAAAAATAAACAAGAAATAGTCTGGGATATTCAAGAAATTTCCAATTCTAATGAAAGACATCAACCCACAGATTTGAGTAGCTCAGTGAATCATAATTGGAGAACTGTAAAAATGATATATTTGGGTAACATAGATCTAAACCTCTAGAAACAGAACTATAGGGAGATTTTCCATAGAGAGAAATAATAGAGTGGAGAAGGAAGTTTTATTCTGTTTAGTAGGCTTTTCATATTGCCTGGATGAGAATCTTTGGCAAATCCTCTGACCATTGTTAAATGCTTATGGTAATTAAAATGGAGAAGCATGTTATAAACCCCTTTGGAAGTGTTTTCAAGATCTGCCTCAGTGGCATTTCCTCCATGAAGTCTTGTGCCACTATTTATTTCACTTCCCTGAGAGCTGGGACAGAGCTAGAGGTCTCTTTTCTCTAGTTCTTTCCATGTTTTTTGTGGGCATAAATCACATCTCTCCATCTCAGTGGTAGGCTTCTTAAAGGATGCAGGCTATCTTATGAACATTTCACATAGCTTGTCCAAGGCTTGGTGCAATGCTAGAACAAATTATACTCCCTGTGAAATTTTGCTACATGGAATTAATTAAAGTACATCAGTCCTCATAACACAAGAGAACATAGTTTGCAGATATTTTTTCATTCATATATTCCATGCTTTCTTTCAATCAATATTTATTATGCTCCTTCATTGTGTGAAGCACTTGTATCTAAAAAACAATTACCATTGTTCCATAAATTCTCAAAATGTACATAAAATAGGCCAAATAAATACCAAATTCTGTATCCTGTTAAACATTATTATCCATTTACAATATCTATTACCCTTTTAAAATTTCAATACCTAAGTCTTCTATAATCAATTGCAATTGCATGAATACACAATAACTTTTTTATTAAATCTGAGTTTAAATATTTGTTGTAGAGCCTTAATTTAAAATCTGACCCTCTTTTGAATGGAATGCCTTTATGAAATTTAATAAAACATGAAGGTCATAAAATGTATTAAACTATTGTACTTTCCATTTTTAATTCTGAACAGGCAAGATTCAAAAAGAGCAGCTTGCTTTCTTGCAGCAAGACAAGGCAAATTAGAAGAGAGGATGATTTCTCTTCTTCGGGGCTCTCAGTCTCAGGAAGATTCTTATCAACTAGTATGGGAAGGACTGAATACAAAAGGACAGGGGACATACCAGATGACCTCCACATGACCTTCCAGCCATAGCACATATTCTTCTTGTGCAAATATGTCCAGAGAAAGTTTTAACAAATAGTGAGATCCCAGCTGCTTGTGCTTAAAAGACCATCAATAACCATATGAAAGGTTTGTCAGAAATAAATGCTCCAACAAGAGCAAAATGACCTCCTTAGAGCACAAATAATTTGCTTTTGAGATGCTGGATTTTTGGGAGGGGACTTGAAGAAGAAAAAAAAATATTGTTAGTTTTAGCCTGAATGTCCTCTAACTGACTGTTTATGGTGCTAAGGCTCCTGATACAGTTAATAGGTGCTAATTGAAGGAACAGATAGGTAGTTCTCTTCTGCCACATTCTCATGAATATGAGTCAAATTGAAGTGCTTCTGACAATTTTGGTCACTTGAAAAACAGTAGGATTTTCCTCCCAACATCTTGTAAAGATGTTCAGTGAATAGCTTAGTTCTCAAACTTTGGTCTTGACCCAAATTAAAGTTGCTGATGCTCTACAAAATGGTTTGGAAAGATCCCCAGAAAAAGAAACACTCCACCCTCCCTGTTCCCAGTCTTCAGGCCAACTGCAAAAAGCCAGGACATGGAGTCTTTACTGGAGGGAAACCTGTTCTAGAATGTTCTCCCCTCATACCCCTACTCTGTGGGAAGGACACAATACTTTATCTTATTAAACAACCAACAGCGGTCCCCAATTGGTTGTACATGCCATTTTTCCTTTTGACTGGAGTTTTGGAGACAGAAAAGTGGAGAGGAAAGGACGGAAAAATTATTAGCCCATTTTTTCATTGATTTCTTATGATGTGACAGGCATTGTTCAGTGGAATGTAAAGATGAGTAAGATGCTGCTGACTCCAACTTGACAATCACTGTCTGGCAGGGAATCTTGCTGGATAACTTCAATTTGTCCCTTCTGATTCATTATCAACCCTCAAGTGCCCCAGAAGCCTGAACAATATGCACCACACCAACAGATTTTCTTGACCTCTGCCTTCTGATGGGTTCAGATAGAAGAAACTTGCAGAGAGAGAGGAGCTTGAGAGTGGAGAGAACTCTGAATAGTCACTCTCCTGCTCTCTCCCTGCTTGGTCGCCTAGTCACCTGCCTCCCTCAACTTCAGCATGGCTCCCACCAGCAGCAGGTCCAGCATTCTCTCTCTTATGATTCCGTACCGCTACCCTCCTCATGTGTTTAGAGATAGTAATATCACTTCTATCTTCAAATTTAGAATATTATACTTTCCGTCATATTTCACCACATCCTGCCCACATCTTTTGAAAATAGTTCTTTCTTAGACTATCCTTGAATTATCCAATTTCATTGTGCCACCTGACTGATACAGAGGTGTTTGCTTACTTGTTTTGTGACCTTGTTCAAGTTATCTAACCTCTCTATGCCTACTTCTCAACCTGTAAAATGAAGATAATGATATATCTCCTACATTTATTTTTAAGATCAGAAAAGTACAAAAATCACCTGACACATACTAACTTGCAGTTTTATTCAGGCATTGGACTTATTCAACTACATGGGCTTAGCCAAAACATAGAAGGATCAACATTAAGTGACATAATTTTGTTATTCTATAGCTCATTTCCTTTAAAGAGTCTCTGTTCCAAGTTGGTCTTAGTTCTAATGTGACCCTTCTTCCCTGAGAATCTTGCTGCATTGCCAAAGATTTTGCCATTGAAGATTTGTATCTTATTTTCCACATTGCCCCTGAACAAAAGCCAACTGCTTCACTGATGCTCAACCAAGGAATAGCTCTGGGTGGAAAAGTTGGCTCAGTTGGGCTTATTGAAAAGTTGTAAGTTGGTTCTCACTGTGGTATTCCTATGGGACTTCAATGTAATTTTGACTTTAAATTTTCCTTTCTTTATCAGATAGGACATCTCTGTCATGTAAGGGCTCAGCATAGGAGCTACGGGCTCTGTCCTCAAGGTTCACATGGTGAACTCCACCACCAGGGTCTTTTATCTTCTTTGTCCTCATAAACCCAATTCCTGGCACAGGCCCTGGTAAGAAATAGATACGCAACACATAGCTACTGAACCAATGAGGAAAGACATGGGGGAGAAGATGCAGATTATAAAAGCTTTTCAATATCATCGCAATCCCTACAGAACGTTTCTTTTCTCTGTTTTTCCCCCGATAATGGAGGGCTGGAATGCATGATGGTCAAGGGAAACCAGTGGGTTATTGGATGTTCACTTAAAGTCAAATGTAGGAGCCTCAGCTGGAGCCCATGGATGTAAGAGATTTGGGGGATTCACAGATATGAGAAAGAGGTTTTTTTAGTGGCTGCTCTACTACATACACTAATTAGATCTCACCAAACTAAATTGGTTGGCCTCTCTGAATCCTTGTTATTTTTAAGTGGGAGGTCCTAGTCCACTCTGGTTCACTTACTGTTGGCATAATCTAAGAAGTCTGAGGGTGGGCGTTGCAGTGTTAACACAGGGAGGTGGTCTGATGAGCCAGCCCTACAGCCCTGAGTCTGGCCTGCATTGCCTCCATCTCCTTGACAGTGACCTTCAGTTTACTGAAGTGTTCCCATTTCCACCTCTACTTGCAGGGGCAGTCTTCTTGGAATGGAGTACTCTTTATACCAGTCCCTCTCTTGGAGCAAATTCCTCATTTTTTCTCAACATCGTCTGATTCTGTCTGGCCCCCTGATGCCATCTCCTAGGGTGACAAGCAGCTCTAAAGTGCCTACAGTTTGTAAACAATGCTCACGACAGAAGAGATTTTTAATTTTGTTTCTTTAATGTATTTACACGCTATGTGGGCAAACTGGGTCTGATCTGTCGTCAGTGTTAAGTAACAATGATTAAGGAGAAGATTCTGCTTTGAAAATAGGTGATTGGACCAATCAGCCTGGGCTCTTAGTGACTTCAAGACTATGGGACACATGAATCTTTGAGTAAGTTGACCCTTTAAGACTCATTATTTAATTTATGTGGCTTCTGTTTACTAGAAAATGAACTTACTTCATAACTATTTAAATCACTTTATTTAAATTTCTAACTGTCCTATATCATCCATTTACTCAATAAATATTAATGGAATTGTGCTATTGTAAGGCCCTGTTCTAGGCTGAGAAGGGAGCCTTGAGAGGGCCACAGTCAAGAGTTCCAAACTCAGAAGGGCAGCCAGCCATCAAAATGCATTTGTTGAACACTGACTATGTGCCAGAAAATGTTCTAGGCTCCAAGACTACAGCAATGAGTAATGGCTAATGCAGACAAATCCTCTTTCCTCAAGGGCTTATGGTTTTATAGGGGAATACACAGGCAAATCATGGATGAATGGACAGATGGATGGGTGGAAGGATGATAAAAATACATGAGGTAATTTCGGAAAATAATAATTCCTATAAAGATAAGAAAACAGGATCAACTTTAAATGGAGATCCATCACAGGTGTCCAGGAAAAATTTCCCTGAGAAGATAATGTATGAACTGAGAGTTAAATAATGAGGAAGAGCTAGTCCTAGCAAGATCTGGGAGAAAATATTCCAAGCAGAAAGGCATTGCACCAAAATCCTGAGGTGACAACACCCTGGGCCTGTTCAGGGGACAGGATGAAGGCCATTGAGGCTGGAGGGCTATAAACAGGGGACCAAGCCGTGGGGGTGGGGGGGGCAGGCCTGGAAAGCTGCAGAAGTTTAGATTTTATTCCAAATTTAAATATAAAACACAGGATGGCTTCAGATAGGAGAGATTTTTAATCAGCTTTTTATTTTGAAAAATTTCTCCAGCAGCTCTGTGAAGAACAGCCAACTACCGAAGCAAAGGAAGCAGCAAAGGTACGGCTGGGGGCTTGTCAGAGCAGGATGCAGCAGGGAGATGTGGGGATATGGGGTGTATTCTAGAGACACTCTATCCAATGCAGTAGCTGCAAGCATGTCCTGTGTGACTCTATGTACATTTATGAGTTAAAATTAAATGCAATTAAAAATTCAGCCAGGTGTGCTGGTGCACGCTTGTAACCCCAGCAGCTCAGGAGGCTAAGGCAGGAGGATTGTGAGTTCTAAGCCAGACTCAGCAACAGCAAGGGGCTAAGCAACTCAGTGAGACCCTATCTCTAAATAAAATACAAAAAAGGGCTGGGGACATGGCTTAGTGGTTGAGTGCCCCTGAGTTCAACCCCCAGTATCCCCACCAAAAAATAAAAAAATAAAAAAATCAGTTCCTCAGTCACACTAGCTGCACTTCAAGTACTCTGTAGTCATGTGTGGCTTCCTTCTTGGATGGCGCACATTGAGAGCATTTTGGTCATCGCAGTGAGGTCTACTGGACAGAGCTACTGAAACAGAAAAGCCACAAAGGCTTGATACAAACTAGCTGGAAGAGCAATAGATAAAGAAAATGCAGGGATTCGATGCCCAACAGGTCCTCAGGAAAACAGAAAGGAACCAAAAACAGTCTTAAAAAAAAAAAAAAAAAAGAAAGAAAGAAACTGAGGCAAAGCAGATGATGCGATGGCTACCCTCATTTCTTTTGGATTATTGGATTTTTCACAGACTGGCACATTCTGACCTCTACATTCCATGTTCCTTCTGTATCTAGGCTTTCATCTTGACATCTTCCTAGAAGGACCTAGACCTTTATTCTGAATATATTAGACAGTTGGACTTTGATTACAAGTATTAGAAATCCATTCAAACCAGCCTTAATTTTAGAGAGTTTAAAGATAAAGGTGTAACTCAGAAAAGCCAGCGGCTGCAATAACAGCAGGTGTGGTAGGACCTGAAGCGTTGTGAGGGAGTTAGAGAGTTTCTCTTCACCACTGAGAAACTCTCTGGCCTATTTTTCTCTATTATAGGTGAGCTTCTCTGCTCTTGTAAATCAGAGCAGTCCCCCCAAACAGCCACAACCCTGAGGCTACACAGACTTCTACTTGAAGCATGGAACACTGCGTAATTTAATCTGAGTTCCTTTTTGAAATTCAAGGAGAAACTTGGATTGTTCCGGCTTGACCTGGTACAGTCAGCCATGCTGCAGGGGCTTGTGAAACCTCTGATATCTAGGATTGCATTTTCATGCAAGAGGTTCATTAGGAGGTGAGTGTAAACAGAGGAAATGTCAGGCAGAGAAGTAATTGGTATTTCAGTTGGAGTGTCCTGTCCCTGCTCTGTATGCACAGAATCTACTGGAATATTATACCAAAGCTATGACCAACCAGACATGAACCTATTAATAAGTTATACATTTATTTACAGTTAGTTTGGTGTTCTGGAAAACACAGTTCCTATGTTTTAGGCGTTTACCAAATGCCACGTATTAATTAAGCAGAATCCTTATCTTTTTTAAAAATAAAATTTTTATATGTTGGTGAACCTTTATTGTATTTGTTTATCTTTATGTGGTGCTGAGAATCAAACCCAGTGCCTCACACATGCTAGGCCAGCACTCTACCACTGAGTCACAACCCCAGCCCCAAAATCCTTATGTTGATGGGCAGGAATCAAAGGAATAAGTCAGAATCATTCAGCCTTTGTCCAGTGTTATTACAGATAAAGGGAGAGGGCACAAGAAACTGGTAACCTCATATGAGTCATAGGGAAATAGCCATTCTTGTCCCCATGACCATTTGGGCCTTTTCTGGTCTCATCCTTAATTCCTTGCTCTGAATTCAGGTGGGCTTCTGTCATCTTGGAGCACTTCAGGTAGTTTTTTGGTAGGGCATGCTCAGACTTGAAGTTTTATTTTCATCCTTTATCCCTTAGCACAGTTTCTGATGCGTAGTAGATGTATAAACATATTAAATAGATGGACGGATGGAGAATGATCTCAGACTCTGTTGAAAAGTTTGGCATCCCCATGAGCTTCACTTTCTGTCCCTGGAGGGGCCATATCCTCTTCTTTACCCATGTGCTCACACTCTTTTACCAGTCTCTTTCAACACCAGCTGACTTGTATTGGCATTCAGTTCTTCAACATTTGTATTACTTGGGTAATCAGGAAAAGGCTAACTAAAGGTTCATGTTCACCTAAGCCTGAGAGACTGGCTGGTTCTCAGTATTCCAGGTAAAACAAAACACCTTCCTCTAAGGGTGCAAATGCACATTTAATTTTTTTAAAACCTGACTTTCCTGGAGGTGGAGCGAGTTAAATTGCTTATAACAAAAGATGGGTTCTCCTGGTTTTGATTTCTGTTCCATAACAGCCATTAGGCAGTTTTTTCACCTGTGTTGGACTGTTGCTGAGCATTAGGGACACTGTACCAAAGGCTGGGAAACTGCTAATTAATCCTACAGGAGACTGTAGAGACACATTTCGTCCAGCAATTGCTATTTAAAAGCCTGTTGTGAGCGAGTGTACTTGGGCTAGAGTTCATGGATGAGGTGTAACAAGAACTCCACAACCTGCCAGTGCACAGTCAGCCCACAGCCTGAAGCAATCTCCCAGGAAACAGCTCTAAATTGGCCAGGTTGCAACAGACACCTTTTAACTGTGCACCCCCCCACACCCTGCCCCAGTCATTAACACTAAGTTCCAAACTTGCTCTGCCGTTCTGCACAGTGCACCCTGTGTACCTTCTCTGGCTAAGCTGGCATTTGTTAAGGTAATAAGAAGGCAGCGAATAGACGGGAAACATGCACTTCGGGTCATTGACTCCGTACCATCCTCTCACTCCAGCCTGTTTTCTGCACAGCAGGCTTTGGCTTGAATGACCCCACTTCTCATTGAACTCCAGGAATAGAAACAGTCTCAGTTTCCTTCAGTGTCTTATGTGTTTCTCCTTGGGGGAAAATCGGCTTTTTGAGCTTTTCTCACCCTAATGGAGTGAGCTTCTGAGAGATGGCCTCCCAAGCTCTTTGAGAGCAAATGCATCTTGAAGACACAAGAAAACATGGTACAGTCACCCACGTGGGTCAGAAGCACTAAAACGTTCTGCAGCATTCAATGTGATTCGATTTAGTTCACTGAATGTATATGGATCACCTAGGCTTGTGTCAAGGGTTACAATTCTTTGAGAGCTTACTACATCCCAGGCACCAGGACTGGAGCATTATATGAGCCAGGACGTTTCATCTTTCCTGCTCTAGGAGGGCACATTACAATCTGCATTTTAGATACAGGTAATGGAGGGGCTCAAAAACCTGGCCAATTCACACAGCTAGAGATGGCTTTGAAGCCAGGATCTTCCATCTACACCTAAGCCTGAGTTCACTCCTGTTTTCCAGTCGGTCCCTGATTGCTGAAAAGGCACAGAGACAATGCAAGCCAACTCAACCAGGAATGAATGGGCACAGTATTGTTTAACAGGAAGGAAGGAATGAGCAACCCAGTAGGAGCCTTAAGGGGAAGGAAGGGGGAAGGGAAGAGCCGAATGTTGAGGCTCAGTCTTTCCTGACTTCCTACAAGGCAGGGTGATATTGGCAGTGAGCACTCTGAGCCAAGCCCCCTCCCTACTTCGTCTCCAACCTACCAGGAAAAAATCCTCCCTGTATTTATGGTGCCCCAGGTTGTCTGCCCTGTCTCCTCTGAAGACTCACCAATTCTGACATTTTTCACTTAATTTAACAAGTATTTATTAAAGACCTATTATGTGCATTAAATGCACGCTTCCTGCTTATAAATAGCAATTCAATGATTTAGTCCGCATGTGTAAAACAAAATACATATCAGGTTGTTCTTTTGTCTTAACAAAACAGAAAAAATGGTTTAAAAATTATAGTACCATTGTCACACAGGGGACTATTCTGCAGCACAGGAAAAACGTCTCCTAGATAAATGAAAAAGCAAGGTGCATAATATTTACTATGCTACCATTTATGTATTTGTGTGTGTGTGTGTGTGTGTGTGTATGCGTGTGTGTATACCTGCATGTATTTGAATGGTGCAAGGATACCCAAGAGATCAATACATTTGTTGCCTCCAGGAGGGAACAAATTGGACGGTTGAGGAACAGAGATGAAGAAGATTCTTCTCTGAATAGTAGCGTTTATCAAACTACCTGTGAGGGTTAAACTACCTATGGTCTGTCATCCACTACAGCTCATGGATAGTAATAGGATAATTTTCAGGTGTCTCTGTAACTAACTCTATGTACCACTTAGCATGTGAACTTGACAACTTCCAACTGGTTTATTCCCTTTTCCTGAACCAGAGACCATTGGCTTCATACTTAGATGTTGAGACAATCTCACATTGCTATTAAAATTTGTAACTTCTTAATTCGTATTCTGAATTTCTGTGCACCAGTAAAACAAAGTTCATGAACCATCATTGCCCTACGTCCTTTTATACTCTTAACTTTGGATATAAGATCAATTTAAAATAATTTGCTGTTTCAAAAAAGACCAGTGATTCGCCCTTAGCAGTACAACCTTGCACAGAGAGAGGATAGGCTTGCTGATCTTAGATTGCCTTGGATCCTCTCTTCTAGCACCAGCCCTCAGCAAAACTGTGAGATGGCCCACATTTGTCTCTGGTCCTGTGACAGATGAGCTCCCAGCATTCCATCTCCCCTCTCAAAGAACTGCCTTATGGTTTCTCCCTGGGCCTCTCTGGCACTTAACGTGGCTGTCAACTCATTCTTACCCAGATGTGCAGTCCTAATGCAGTCATAAAGCATTTCCCTTCCCATGAAAACAGATGAATTGAAAATACAGTTCCCAGAGTGAAGGAGAAAAGGCCTCAGTATCAGATGACCGTGGTTTAGCTCTGGTCAGCCTCCAGGGAGTGTGCTTAAGGAAACTGACGAACCCCGGGGGAGTGGAGTCCAGAAACAGGGGCTCTGTAGACTGTTCTTGGCAATGAACGTGTCCCTGAGAATCACAACACAGTGGAGGCCCAAAGGCAAATGTTGGCAGGGCCCATCTGAGCACTGACCAAAGGAGACATGTTCTGACTTGAGAACAGATCCTCCCAGGTCCGTGTGGCAAGGATGTCCCTATTGCAGTGACATGGCAGCATCAGGCTTGACCTCCTGCTCACCACCACAGAGCTTGTTCCTCTGTTCTCATGACATATGGATGGAGCAATCTGTTAATACAGGTTGTATCACCATGTGTCTTTGCCTACAGGGGGAGAATATGCTGGCTCTTCTGCTGTCTCATTGTAAATTGCTAAGCTGGCTCGCTGTGGTTCATATTTCAGGCTCCTGCAAACCCACAAATGTGAATCGACTTTGGAGATGCAGATCCACTTTTGGTCAAGAGGAAAGCTCAAGGGTATGAGCACATAAAGCTGAAGCACCAATCATGAGCTGGGGTTATGCCAACAGGGCAAAGCCACCAGGGAGGCCTGGGGCAGCCAGACAGTGAGAGGCCAAGGGGCCAGCGTCACAATGACTTTCTCTCAAATTTCTCAAGTTCTTTTGGTCAAAGCAGAAGCTCTGGACGTAATCCTCAGGCTTCTGTACTGGTTTGGATTTGGCATGGCTCTGCAGTGGAATGAGTGTGTCTGACATGCAATTACACACTAACAATGGCTGTATATTTAAGACCATGTTAGAAATTCCCCATGTCAAAATGGCCAAGACAAAAAGCCCTATAGTTATTAAAATCTGTTTTAAATTTTAAAAAATTTAGGAGATAATCCATGTACATGTTTCAAATGTTAACATGTATTTTAAAAGTACAGTGAGATTTCCCACTCCTGCTCTGTCTGCCCAGTCTCCATTTCTCCCAACAAGTAATCACTATGATTAAGTCACTCTCCATTCTTGTAAACAGTTTGGCATATAAAAGCCATATAAAAATATAGAAAGTGGTAGAGAGATTGCCTGGTACGTGTAAGGCCCTGGGTTCAATTTCCAGCCCTGTATATCTTGAAGACATTTTTATCATATATTGTGATTTTTCCACAGTAACATAAAAAAATTTATTTTTTCCAGAAATTTCATACTTCATGTAATAAGGAAATTAACATTGTAGGATTTAGCATTTAATAGACACAGCTTCATAACTTACTCTTTATGTGTTTGGGGTGAGTTTCTTAACTTTAGTAAATTTTTAACTTCTAAATCTGTAAAATGAGGGCAAAAAAAAATACCCAGCTTTTTTTATTAGCTCTCTTTGTATTTATATATCTGGAGCCCTTATTATGATAAGGCACATGACTTTGACTAGTCCCTCCAGGGGACTTCAGCTTTTTCATTTCTAAGTCAGAGAAGAATTAACCTGGATGGTTTACAAAGTGTTGGTATAATTTTTAGAGTTTGCCATCCTCAAGAATTCAATAAGCTTTCGATTTGTTTATATAGTCATGTAATGCATAGGGACATTTCAGTCAATGTCAGGCCACATAAACAACAATGGTCCATGAAATATAGTGGACACGGAAAATTCCTATTGCCTAGTGATGTCATACCATCACAGCATCCTTGCGCAACCCACTCTTCATGTTTGTGGTTTAGAAACAAATCTACTACATTGCCAGTAACTTAAGGATAGAGTCCATACATAATATATAGTGCATAAAATACTTGAAAATGATAATAAATGACTATGCTACTGGTTTTATTGTAAAATAAATAAAAATTATATATTGTATTGTTATTGTAGAGTGTACTCTTACTTATTAGAAAACAAGTTTATTGTCAAAGAGTACTCCAGGTTATACCAGCAGCAACCCCATATACATCTCTTGTTTGCCATATGTTTTAGTCAGTCTTTTTTTTCTGCTGTGACTAAAATGCCTGACAAGAACTACTAGAAGAGAAAAAGTTTATTTTGGTGCTCAGTCCCTAGATGGCTAACTTCATTGCTCGGGGCCAGAGGTGAGGCAGAACAATATGGTGGAAGAATGTGACAGAGGAAAGCAATTCAGGACATTGCACTATGAAGGGGAGGGAGGGGGTATCTCCTCACCATGGACAAAATATAAATTCCAAGAGCATGCCACCATGGACCTGCCTCCCCCTGTCACATTCCACCTGCGTATGTTACTATCCACTTAATTCCTAGGGGGATCAATGCACTGATTAAGGCTCTCATAATCCAATCATTTTATCTGTAAACTCTCTTGCATTGGCTTACACATGAGCTTTTGGAAGACACTTCACATCTAAACCATAATACCATCTCTTTCTTGCATCATTTTCTCTTGTCCTTGACTTAATTTTGTGTTATTTGGTTCATTGCAGCCCTAATAGATGTAGAGGTGGCCATATCATTTAGGTATAAGTAAGAACACTCTATGGTGTTTGAATAATAAGAAAACCATCCACAGGCACATACCTTAGAACATATCCTTGTCATACATGACACACACATTTTTATTCGATGTGCCTTTATTATGTGCCTGCTTTGTACAGAGATATTAGAGGGAGAAAGTGAATGAGGCAGGTCTCCTTTCTTGAGAATAATTTAAAGGTCAGGTGAAGGCAGGGAAAAATATAGGGCCAAGGAAAGGAGACCGAAGAAATGTTTTTCTTCAAATGCTTCATTTGAAGGAGATGGACATAAAGTTGTATCCAGGACAATGGAGTTGGACCTGAAACCTGCCCCAGACGTGCAGTCAATGTTGGTTCATCCCTATGGGTTTGCTGGAAGCAGGGAATGCTTGGTAATGGGTAATGTATTAACTTTTATCTGAGGGCTGAGATGGATAGAAGGAAGACCCCCCTCTTGGACCAGAGGCACGGCAAGCAATTACACAGGTACTGAGAAAATCTGATTGGTTCATCTTTGAAATCACAATTCGGTTTAATCCCAGTTGCTTACAAGTATTAAGCACCTACCAGCTAAGTAAACTTGGGTGAATCACCTCAATATTTCAGTTTCCCCATCTGTAAAATAGAAAAGGCATAGAAGTCTACCTCCTAAGAATCTTCATAAGACTAAATTAGTTAATATGTTAAAATCAATTAAAACTTGGCATATAATATGTCCTGTTTAAATATGTCCTGTTTAAATACCTGCTAATTGTTATTTTTAATTGGAGTCAGGAACAGCATTAATCACTAAAGGAGCTATGAAGAGCCATAAGATAATATCCTTACTTTCAAAGAGAAGAAGCTACATGAATATTCACGCTGCTGTTTTTTAGACTAACATTTAGTTACATTTGGGTAGGATCCACTTACACTTTCTAAGATAGAATACCCTGATTCCTCCAGATCACCTAGGCGATGAAGCTATCCATCCTGACTTTAGATTAATTTAAATCTTTAACATTGCCTGTCATCAACTATTGCCTGCAAAAGAAGAAAACTGATCAGCACTTTCCAAATAGAATGAAGAACCACTAGACGAAATAATTAGATGTCCCTGGATGCAATGCCAAAATGCTATTATTGCATCTTTACTGGAGAGTCCAGGAAGATAAAATACTCACTACATTCTTTCCAGAATGATGCAACCCATATCAAGATGGGCACTGACCCACTTCTACAGTTTTAGGTCACTTGTAAACACTCCCACAAGATGGAATAGGGAGGTGGCCATTGCTCTCAGGGGAGCTCTTGATGGAGCCTTGCTTCTAGTTGAAATAAAATAGCTTTTGGAACAACTCTAAGACAAATGGCCAATATCTCAACTCAGAGATTTCTTTTGTTACTATCCTCAGGCATCCATCCTAAAAGGAAAGAATGAGGAAAATGTATAATTATGTGTGTTACCCCTTCTCTGGCCTCCTCCAATCTCTCTCCTTCTCTTCCCCCTCCACAAACCATCAGAAACACAAAAATGTTCAGGAGTCAATTAGAGCAAAACCAGCTGAAAGTGGGTGATTTGCAGTTGTATATATGGGACCAATTGCTGTGATAAATGTTCTTTTAAGTAGCCAGTTTTGCAAAGGATATAGACTGTTTACGTATGATTAATTAAGAAATAATTATCTTTGACTGGGTGAATATGAGACAATAAATGGACCATAAAAATCTAAATAAACACTCAGGCTGCTGCCTTTACTTTCAATTGGTGCCAGGGAGATTTATGATTTGTATAAAAGACATGATAAACTCTCCCTTCATCCACCCACCATTTCCAAAATCCAAAGGCCCAGTGAAATTATGGTTGACACCATTCTTTGTTTATTCCACATTGGCTGTCTCTGAATGTGTCACATCCAAAGAGAGTGCTCTTGTACCATTATTATGATACCCTCATTTCCCATTTGTCAAATGCCATATCCTAGAAGTCACCATCAGTGACTTCCTCTGCCACATCCTTATCTTTTTACCTGGCTTGTAGAAATAGCCCAGGAAAGTTTCATCAAGATCTCTCTCTCTCTCTCTCTCTCTCTCTCTCTCTCTCTCTCTCTCTCACTTTCTCTCTCCATTTCAGTCTATCATGGACAGGGACTCTACTACAAGTGAGCAGCCACTGTGAGCATGGTATTTATTCTCATGCTCAGAAGCAACCCAGAAAACCTTCCCAAAAGTTCAATGTCTTTCCTCCATATCCCCCTACTTTTTTTTTTTTTCTGGTTGAAGAACAAATCTGGACTGTTTAGTCTGGAATTCAAGTCTCTATCTTTCATGAAATTATGCATTTCATAATAACAATCACTGCACCCTTACATATGACAGGCATGTATTAGGAATGTAAACACAAGTAGTATGTGTTCCTTGACTCATGGGTTTTATAATTCTAACAGGGTATAGAAATATGTAAACAAACACATAAGTGCACCATAGCTGAGCTGAAGAGAAGGAAGTGGTACAGGCCATGTTGGACTCACAAACAGTACAGCATGTTATTCTTCTAAGGAGAGCCTAGAAAATCTTATACCAAGAGAATGGAAGTTTCAACAAGGAAGATGAACTGCATTACGTGGAAGATGGTGAGAGGATGTCCAGAATACTAGGTAGGAAAGGTAAGTGGTGTAATGGGAATAAGATAAGAAAGTAAGTTGGAAGAAAAGCAGATGCCCCCAAATGCCTTTTAAAGAGGTAAGTTTTATGCTAATAGAGCCAAGGAGATCCAAAGATAGGTTATAAGCCGGGAATTAACATTATTGGAATTTTCATTTTACAAAAATTACTCTGAGGGGCCAGGATTATGGCTCAGTGGTAGAGCACTCGCCTAGCATGCGTGGGACTCTGGGTTCAATTCTCAGCACCACATAAAAATAAAATGAATGGAATAAAGGTATTGTATCCAACTACAACTAAAAAATAAATATTAAAAAACTACTCTGATTACACATGTGCAGGTGGGTGTAGGACAAGGAGGGTATAAGGGGGACTGTTCAGGAAAACAGAATCCATAAAAAGGATGCTGAGATCCAAACAGTAATTCACAACAGTGCATTTGAAAGAACGTTGACTTAGGAGATATATGCAACTGGGATGTTATTTGAAAACTCTGTGACCCATTCTAAGTCATTTAACATGCCTATGCCTAAATTTATTCAGCTGTAAAATGCAAATAATATTTTCTATGTCTCGAGGCTCTTGTGATGATAATCAAAAATAATTTTCAAAAAGTGTAGAGCACAATATCTCATATATAGGGACTAACAAACATTAGCTAGTGCAAATGTCCATAAGTCCATAAGCATTTCTGAGTTTCCTGCCATCTTTTAAATCACAAAAATAGGAAGAAGACGCAAGGAAGTGAGTGATGTGGAAGGAGTAGGGTCAACGGGTGGGTCTCATTCCCCGATTTCATAATTAAAGTTCAAGTCAAGGGAATCAAGAATACATCTCTCATTTTTTAGACAAATGAATGGACATGTAACTAAGGACAGTAGGAGATTTGGGGACAAGGCAATAAATTCAAGTGGGAATATTCAGAAGGCAGTTTGACAGGAGTATTTGGGTTCAGTTCAGAAGCATGGGTACATAGTAAAGACATGACAGCCCAGAGCATATCCATGTCAACTGCAATTTCAGAATTAGTTGAACTTGCCTAGGGACAGAATGCAAGGTGAAGAGAGAAGTTGTCCTTACAAGAACCCTGACATTCAGACAATTGGGTGGGCAAGAAAAGCCCATGAGTGGCTAGTAGAATCTGCAAACTGGACACAGATACAAGGGAATGAGAACATTGAGGAAGAAAACTACCTTGGATAAAATCAAATGTACCAAAAATATTATATAAGATAGTCATGGAATCATATCCACTTGAATTAGAAGGCTAGAAGTAGTTGACGGACATTTGCTAAAGCAGTTACTTTGTCTTGTTGAGGACCAAAACCTTGTTACCATAACCAAGAAATGAGCAGATGAGACAATGGCCAAGAAGAGTGGAAAATGTGATTTGGAGGAGGATGTGATAAAAGAGAAAGGCATGTAGGGAAGGGATAAGGACTGAGAGATGTTTCAAAAGATGGCGGGAAACTCCAAAGTGCTTATGAACTTCAGTCAATGAGTTGTGGATAAACAGTTTAAAAACATAGGCAGAGGAGGAAATAACTGGTGGATGAAGGCAGAAGAGGAAGAATCCAGATTATAGGAGAAAGTAGCAGAACAGGACTTCAGTGTTGGGAGGAAATGCTTCTAAGTGTGCCAGGTGTGAGGGGCAGGGTGCTCCCCTCAAGGATGCACATCTTAGAAACTGTGACTGGGTCATGTTATCTCTCAAACAAACTTTGCTGATTATCCAGGTTTCTAATTTTCAGAGAGGGAGGCTGTCCTGGCTTATCCAGGTGAATGCAATCTAATCAGAGGCGTCCTGACAAGCAGAGAACTTTCTCTGGCCAATGTCAGAGAGATGTGGCAGAAAGAGAAATAGGAAGAGGTAAGAAAGACCATGAAAAAGATTATTTCATAACTTTGGAGAAATTGGAAATGGAAGAGGGTGGTTACCCACTGTTACTGGAAGGGACCACAGAGAAAGCACAAGAGGAAGTGCAGGAAGCAGGTTCCAGGGGCAACGCCAGGCCCTGAATGACAGCCAGAAGGAAATAGGAACCTCAGTCTTAAAGTTGCAGGGAACTGATGGGGGCCACCATCTGAATGAATTTTGAAGCAGATTTAGCCCCAGGTTCTCAGAAAGGAACATTATCTCACTGGCACTTGAATTTTGGTCTTGTGATATTAAACAGAAGATTCAGCTGAGCCATACTTCACCTGGAATTCTGACCCAGGACTGATTGCTGAATTTGTGGTCATTTGTTATAGCAGCAAGAGCAAACAAATACATCTGTTGGCAGTCTACAGGGAAGAGGACTAAAGGGGCCATGAGTGTCCAAAGACCAGCCCATTTTCAGATTCTCATCTAGCAGGACTTCTGACCTGCCCTAACGGTCTCTGGGTTCTTACTACAAGTTTATGCCACAAACATGCAGGTAATGATTGTCCAAAAGGAATGCTAATGTTGATACACATAAGAGTCCAAAGTAACCATTTCCTTCAGTGCTATTTCTGCTGCCCCTTGTAGCTGCACACCTCCCCATTCACCCTTCTCTCTAAGGTTTCTCACTTGTGATTGTTATTTCCTAGAATCCATATTGACCTATTTTCGCTCAGGTTTTTCAAGAGTTGATCTGAAGGAGACAAAGAGAGACTGTCCAATTTCTCCATCGTGGCTGGTTGGAATCTTTGATTCCATTGGATGTGCCAGGATCTGCCAATCCCATTAAATTGTTTACTAACTACATACAATAGGTGATGTCCTATGGTTTAGCAAAGAAGCAAAATGGATCATAATGATAACTGCTTAAGAGTCCCCAAGTTCATGAGTGACAGAGGGTTGAGCCTCGTTATTTCTAAGTCTGAAATTTGTTATGTTGATAAGGGTAACTTGCCACCACACAAAGATTTGCATTTTCAGTCTCCTAACTTAAAGAGCTAGCTGGGCGCTGTGGTGCATGCCTATAATCCCAGCAACTGGGGAGGCTGAAACAGGAGAATTGCATATTTGAGACTAGGCCCAGCAACTTAGCAAGATCCTGTCTCAAAATAAAAAAAAAATAAAATAAAAAGGGCTGGGGCTGTAGCTCAGTGGCAAAGTGTCCCTGGATTAGAATTGCAGTAGCTAATAAAACAAAGGACAAAGCTGACTCTGGGTGAAAATGTTTAAAGAGCTGGAGGTCTTTAGGGCCAACAAGGTATCCATGTCCTGTTGAGAGCTTCCTGTTCTGCCAACAGGAGGGGCAGGCTCAAAGCATGAGGGGAAAAACACTGAAAATTATGATAATAAAGCCACAAAGTAACTGAACTCTATACATCTTTCTCAAGCCCAGGATTTCATTGTTCTTTGCAATAGTAGCTCTGGATGATTATGTAGAAAAGAGATAGTTTTTTAACAGGGATAAAGTCCTGGGTTTGAGCCTGTGGTCCAAAAGTTACCAGCTGCACAATTATAACTCACTGAAGTTTCCATGACTTAGTTTCCTCATCGGGAACCTGGGGATAATAATGCTTTTCCAGTGGCAGATGTCTGAACAAGATGATCCGTTAGGGTCCCTCTGTGCCCCACCCCCAAATGTGGAATCCTATGATTCCCAATTTGCTGTTGCAAAGGCTCTGTTGTAGACAATAAGATTGGGAGCCACACCACAGGAAGAGATCTTCCCAAATGAAAAATAAACTAACGTCTTTTTGGCATTTAAGTAAATCTGACTTCTTCAATATTTCCCTTTAGTTAGCCCCGTTTGACAATGAACTTCCAAGTTACCTCCCTGTGAATGAATCATGTTCTATCCCAGATCTGCATTGTCATTTCATGTCACAGAGGAACTCCATAAAGCTAACACATGACCCAGGTGTCAAAATACCACTTCAGGAAATAACTCGGAAATGAATTTTGATCACCAGGACACAGTCCATCCATTCAGCCCAGGGAGTCTGAGTGCTTCCTGAGGCTCACTTGGCTCTGAAATACATCCTAAAGTAAATCTGGAGGAAGCAATTAATTGTGTAAAATAACACAAAGATTTTACCCTGAATTGCAGGATCACGTTTGTTCAAATCCCCCTGGGAATTTTATAAGAGTTTTCTTTTCCTTAGTGAGGAAATCTACACCCGCCACAAAAATGACCATTGGTCAAACCACTCCTGGCCTAGAAGGGATGGTGGGAAGCCCTGATGGGACCGTCCACACAGTCTGCCTTTATTCTTTTTTCCCCTCTGAGTCTAGGAGGATGACTTCTTTCCCCTTCTTTGCCTCTTCTTTCCTTCCTTTTTACTTGTGTTCTTCTTTAGGTACAGGATCTTCATTCTCCTATATCTACCATTTTTGATTTATTGACTGAGATCTGCCTATTTTCTAAGAGCCGATTTGGGTAGGGAGATGTGAAAGCTTTTGCTTAGGTAATGCCCTGGAGAAAATAAAATGGAGGGAGCCCATAACATAGTAATTACAAAAATTAATAGGTGAACAGAATTAGAATGACAAGGAGGTAGGCCTTTCTTGTACCAAGACTCTAGCAATCTATGAAGACCACCACTAATGCTCCTACCACTGCAAATACTGCTACTAGTAATAATAATGGAAACTCATCTGAAGTTCTGTAACTTTCAGGTTTTCAATGTGCCTTCCATTTTCTATTCATTGGACCTCCCTTTGCATAGGCAAGCAAGTACGGAAGCTTTGTTATCATCATCCCTCACTTTGCTTACATAGGAGGCAGCTGGGCCTCTGAGATGGCACTGATATCACTGTCATGCCCAGTAGATTTTTGGTTTTGAACAAATCTGTAATCATGCTGCAGTTGAGCTTCCAGGGGACTGGGCACTTTTGTGTCTGAGTATAGGGAAGACCACAGGCTTAGCATTCCTCTTGTGTACTGTCAGCAAAAAGAGGAGTAGACAGAGGTGTTGTTTTCATTGAAAATCAATTCACCCAAAGAACATGAGAGCCCCGCAACATGGCACCCAAATGGGCCAATTTCCTGAGATTTTCCGCAGAATTACCTCCATTTGCCTTCACAGTCAACTAAGCTTATCTCATGGAGAAAACAGGGTCCAGCATGGTTGGGTTATATTCTAATGCCAACTCTCAAATGTCCTGTTGTCTTGACAGCTTGTGAGACAAATAAGGAAAATGCTGCCCATGTTGGAGGTGCCAACCGGACTGTATACATCAAAGCGTCCGGGATCTGCTGCCAGGTAGAAAAAGATGAGCATGCCAGACTCAGATCAGGCCAAACAGGGATCTCCCAGAAGGAAGTCAAAGACTCTGGGGAGACAAATAAAACAGAACAGGCCAAAACCAACAAATTTCAGTCTTCTTTGAAGGAAATCATATGATTTTAAGATGTCCTGAGTCATTGAAAGCCTACAAGTTCTACTGTTGAATCATAAATACACACTGTAGGGTCCAAGTTCTGTTTTAAGTTTTCAAAGAATGTGCACCTGCAGGATCTCACTTGGGTCTCATTTAACCCAGGAAAAAATTATAAGGCAGTTTGTCCCCATCTTCTTGGGCAGGGTGACACTAACACACAAACTTGTCTAGATGGTTTGGCCAAGGCCACACATGAATTGGCTATGGCATCCGGCCTTGAACCAGGTCTCCTGATAAGTGTCCAGAGACCTTCTTTCCTGCCTATGTTCTGACTATTTTGTGTCTTGGGAATTAGCTCTTTTCTTAGCCCTTGTGAAATGGATTTCAGTGGTTTCTCTAAGGTCTTAGGGAAAGGTACTAGCATGAAGTCACAATTCAAGATTTTCAGGCATTTGCTGACATTGCAGGGAACATGGGATTACAAGTGTTCTTGTTTAAAGAACTACTACGGAAGTCTGAGGCTGGAGGATTATGAGTTCTAGGCCAGGCTGGGCAACTTATTGAGACTGTCACAAAATTTTTTAAAATAAAAAAGACTGGGAACAGAGCACCCCTGGGTTCAATCCACAATACTGGAAGGCGAGGGAAAAAAGCAACATGTTCCTCCATAAATAGGGCCAAGGTCTATAAAAAAGTAAATCCCACAGACTTGGGGGCAACTAACTTGCTCTGTCCTAGGCTCTGATCCACCTTTCTCCACACCTGTTCTCAGGAATTAATGTCCTTTATTTTTCATACTTGAGCATGTTCCAGAATTCCTGAATCTGAGACTTCTATTTTATATAGCACTACATTCCTTCTTCTCAATCCAGAGCCTATTATCCAATTTTACTTTTTCAGCCTCTCTGTTCCTCCCTTTTAAATTATATTGTCACTCCTATGAATTTTGACTTTTTGACTTTAAGTTCCTCCCTGGCTTTGCCCTGGACCCACCACGCTGTCTCTTTGCTTCTTTCCTCCCTGGTTCTTCGTAAATGCCTGACTTTTTTAACTGATTGGACCCACAGACTCTAATTCATTCAATGAATCCTTGTGGGACACCTACCAGCCATCGCTGCATGAGCCTGTGCTGTCTCAGCATTGTTGGAGGGACTGGTGTCTTTATTCTTGGTCTAGTGAAGAGAGAAGCCACTGAGGCATTTTATCTTAACATCTTGTCTCTATTTCAGCAGTTCCAAGGCAGAATAAATGGAGTTGGAGAGCAGTCTCTATTTGGAAGGATGTTGGTATGACTGCTTAATAGATTTGGGAGGAGGCCTCTATTGCAATTCTTCATTTCCTTTGTCTATTGTTGCAGGTTTTCATTAACCTTTGAGGTTGTCTGCATTTTGTGGTTTGCATTTTAAGCATTTTCTGGTTTTGAAACTGCCTAGCAAATAATTTCTTCTAATCCAACTGCTTCCCTCAATTACTATTATATTTAACTCTTTTGTAAAGTAACAAATCCCACACCCCTTGAATATCTCAGGGCACCATCTCACTCATCTGTGGCCCTTATGGTTCCGAATTTTACTTAGGAACTGAACTTCATGCCATTGAGGAACAGATCGGATAATGTAGACTTCTGCTTCTCTCCCCAGCTGGGCAGTCCTTTTGCTTCTTCAAGTTCTAACTGAAAGGGGAAAAAAAAAAAGAAAAGAAGGAAGAGAGAAGAAAGAAGGAAGGAAGTGAAGGATGGATGGATAGGTGAATTAACAGATACTTTGTACATTTGCCATGTGACTCTATGAACATAATGGTTTACATCCCAGCCTCCTTCTCCAAACCTCTTACATGCAAAATGTCTTCATTATTATCCAATTCAGAATGATCTTTGATAACCTCGGTCACTCAATTATTAGCACTTTCTAGATTTTGTTCAAAGACAACCCTAAACAAAAATATTAATATGGCAATTTTGTATTATGGTAATAGCAAAATAGTTAAAAATTGTGGGAAACTACTTAAACACCAGGAATTACAAAAAAAAAAATCTTTTTTTTTGCATTATGTCACTTATTTTTCCTGAAAGGGCATGTGGTGAGTCTGTTATAGCATCTGACAGAAGAAGAGCTGCGGTGTTAGGTAAGGTAACTTGTCTTCTCAAGGTGACACCACCAGGCAATGACTGAACAAGACTGAATCCAGGTCTCTCTGATTCCTGGGTCTTTCTTTTCTCTTCAACGTTAAGCCACTTACACTGTCCGCTTCATTTCCTTACCTTTTTATCCTTCGAACTCAGCCCCCTACCTCTACCCACCCCACCCTAGCACCATTTGAAAGTCTTTTTCCCTCTATTCTGTAACTTCCTGTCCAGAAAGTTTATTGATAAACATATTTGCACTGACATATAAGTCATCAATCCCACGAATTAACACAACTTATATCAATTTATGACGATTAAGTAGAAAAATATTTCTGACCTTCATAAATAAATACTAAGCTGGGGAGATCCATGATGGCAGATTACTATAATGTCAATGTAGATGACAGATATCAATAATTGCAATGTGACAACATGTGTTGAAATAAAAAAAGTGCAAGGCATCCTGGGAGTCCTGGAGAAGAACATGTGTCCGAGAGACAGGAATGTCAGGGATGGGTCCTGTGGCATGGGTGTGGTTTACATCCTTTGACACATGGTTACTGAGTACCCATCTTATGCAAAGCACTGGGACATACTAAGAATCTACACTGGTGGAAGCAAAGTAGATCTGGTCCATCATTATGGAGCTTCCAGGCTGATGTGGAAAACAGGCACCAATCACATAAATAAATAAAATAAATATTAAGTATAAATTATCAAAATAAATATTAAGTATAAATTATCAAAATGTATCCTTCAAAGGAAAAATACCTAAGAGAAAATAAGAGTGAAACCTAGTTTAAGTGTGTGTTGGGGAGAACAGTATGTAAAGAAAGATCTATTTTAAAAGATGACATGGAATAGTGACTTTGAGAGACAGTCACAATAGAAGTAGATAAAATATTCTAGGCAAAGGAACAACATGTGAAGGCCCTCAGAACCAGAACCAGCTATTTCAGGAGCTGAGAGGAGGCCAGGATGATTGGACTATGGGAGTAGAATGGCAGCAGGCACAGATGGGGGGCAGGTGAGGCCTGAGGTGCAAAGTGAACAGCTTTGACTCACTGTGAGATGGGAAGGTGTTTGGAATGGAGCATAATCAGCAGTGGGGAAAGCACAGAATGTCAGCTAAGACCTCTGTAAAATTCCAGGGTTGAATATGGAAATAGATAAACCTAGTGAGAAAATCCTAGGGTGTAGCTCAGTGGTAGAGCACCCCTACAACTCGGTTGATAATTCCAAGTTCACTATAGCAAGGGAATCAGCCACAAGCAACCTGCTCCTTGGAAGAGACTCAAAGACAGGTAGAGTGGTGGGAAAGCTTCACAGGGGGGAAGGAGAAGGCTCAGGTACTCTGACCAGACCCTTGACCTGGGGCAGCTGCAGGCTGGCTGAGTAGCAGGGGCCTTCTTTGGGATTGGTTAGAGGAGCAGACATGGCTTTTCCTAGTTGGTCCTAAATTGGAAGCAGAAACAAAAATTAGAGAAGTGTCAATTATCAATCAAATCCTAGCCATTTGGAGCTGACTTACCAAAGTTATTGTTTGGTTTCCTGGATTGTCAACAGAGAAAACAACCCAGCTTCCTTTAAGGCTGACATGGAAGGCTAATTCCTGAACTATGAGCAAGAGTTCCATTTCTGGGCATGTTGCTACCAGTTGTGTGTCAGAGTTCTGTTTTTATGCATGGTTGGGTCAATGTCCCTCAGTATAATTCACCAAATCTTTTGTGGGGGAATGGTTGGGATGTGGTTGGAGCATAAAGTTCACTGAGGAAGTTCAGGAGGTTGGGAAGGTCCAGAGAGGAGTAGCCTTCAGGCCAGTCAGCACCACATGATTTTGCTTGCACATCACTGTCTGTAAGATGATTTTGAGCATGCACCTCAAATATATCTGTCTTCATGTATTCCTAAGTTTTATATGTATTCCACTGTATTTGCATTTTTAAGAAAACACAATGAAGTTTCTATACATTGCTGTTAATTTTAGTAAAACTTTTGCTAAAAAATTGGATCATCACATGACTCTAAATTTTGCTAGGGAATTACATTTTGGCATTATAATCTCAAAGGTAATTTCTTCTTTAATTGTTTTAAATAGTTAATACAATCATAATTTCAAAAGGTATAAACTGAGAAGTCCCTTTCTCACTCCAGATTCATCCACACATCCCACTTGCTTTCAGAGTTAACAACTTTTATTAACGTTTAAGGCTTCTGAATGCATTTTCCTGTGTGCAGGCTTCTACTCCTCACCCTAAAGAGCTTCCAAGGGGTCCTGGAGCTTTGGGGTCCATCAGCCTCCAGAGACTCTTCTTAGAGGCTTGCCCTGAAGCTCAGCTCCCAGAGGAGCTGTTCTCTGAAACTCACTAGGGCAGCAAGCCACTCTTGGCCAAGGAGGAGTCATCCTAAAGGAAATGGATTCATAGGCCACTCGAGGCTCTTTGCCCTGCCCATTCCCTACTGCCAGTGCCAAACACTGCTGGACTGCAGTGAGGTAACCAAATGAGGGGTAAAACACTGGATATGGGCCAGTTATACCCTTCTCCCCATGTAGCCATACACAAAGGAACTATAGTTTCTCAAAGACATATGAGGAGAGTGATAGGAAATGGCTGAGAGGCCCAGCGTCCCCGCACCCCTCCATTGCTCTAAGCTAACACATGGTCAAAGAGAGCAAGAGTCGGTTTTGTTCACCATGATTTTCTCAGTACTGAAAGCACTGCCTGGCAGGCAATGACTATCTGTAAAAACTGTTGCATAAATAACAATAAATAATAACCACTAGAAGTCTCTCTGCCTAGTTGCTCATCTCTCTCCACTCTGACATTTCCAAAGACAATGTCTTTACTGTATCCGGAGATGGCATTTTGCACTGTTGGACTATTATAAGAGCAAGTTGTCCTTGTCCTCAAGTAAAATATTTATTTTTGTAACTCTGTTCTGTGGCCTTCAGTTTTCACTGGGGGCTGGGGAGATGAGGAGGGACTCAGAGAAAAGTTATCTTCTTTCTACATTGCAAATTTGGGGTCCTGGAAACAGTTATTTTCTCGGAGATTTCTGTGGAGCTGAAGCCATGTGGTTTATTTGACCCTTCCTCTGAGGTATGATGGGGTTTCCAGATCCTTCAGCTCATTGTTCATCCCTTTGATTAGCATTAGTAAGACTAGTAGCCATAGTAATATTAAGGGTACCTGTGGCCACATGCATAGTGTTGGTGGACTTACTAATAATGTTTTCCACTTGAATAGTGGTTAGTGAAGTACATCTACAGACGTTGTTTCATTTCATCCTCAAGGTAACACCAGGCACTGTATCAGGGTCTCTTGTTTTACAAGAGACAACTGAGTGTATTGTCTTTCCACGTGCCCGTGTCCAATGCTGTCTTGACGTCAGTCAGTGCTCAGTACCTTTCTGCTACTCCTCTATCCCTAATGTCTTACTAAGCATTAAATACTCCAGCTGTGGCCAGAAACCCCGACAAGCCTTATTGAGAAAAGAGGCAGAAGAGGAGGCAGGACCCAGATACCAGCCCTGAAGGGGGAGGACAGTGTGAAGTGCTGGGTGGGAGGCTAGTTTATATGTGTGCAAAATGTCCTCATTTCTTTCCTTCCTCCTCACTCTGTCTATCTCCAGGCTGGACACCAGATTTTTTTCTTCCTGTTGAAGGAGATCCTCCAAAGAGGGCCAGCTAGGGATTCACTTGCCCCACTAAAAATTCCTCAGGTCTGATCTGGTCCCCGAGCTGGGCATTGGATTCCCCTGTCCCTATCTGCAAGCGGCCACACTGTGTATGCCCCGGGTCATACTTTTATGGGTTTTCTCTGTGAAAACTCAAGTTCTAAATTCATAATACATTCTTCAGCTCAGTCAAAAATATCACCAAACAGTAAGGGGCAACTTATATTTTCCTGCAAAATTCTGAAAGGCTTCAGGAAGCCTGAAGCATGTGTGGCCTCCCTAGCTGGCCCAGTCCACCTGCACCAGGACACATCAGCCAGCCGTGGGGCTAGATGTTCTCTTTTGAAGGGGGTTTCAAAGCATCCCTTTCCTGGAATGGGGGCCAGCAGCCCTAGTGGAGAGGCTGGGAAAGGCCCGCAGGGTTTAAGAGTCTGCAGAAACTTGGCCGGGCTTGCTCGTGAAACAAGAGGAAGGCAGAATGTTCTGTCACCACATCAGATTCTTATGCACCAGGCCTTCTGGAAATGGTTTCTCAGCCTGGGAATTGAAGGCAGATGGAGGCACATTTCTTTGGTTCAATTGCACCGTCTTCGCTTCTATTCAAATCCAGTGAACTCAGAAGAAGTAGGGAGGAGGGAGGACACAAAACAAGAGGACAGTGCCACAGGCACAGCCCCTGTGAAGGCTGTTTGGTGGCCCCTCCTTTACCCCAGGCTGCTGCCTCACTGGCCCAGCTGCTCTACCAATCCATCAAATGACCAATCAACAAACACACAATGACCTCCTAAGAGCTATGGTTGGGCTTGGGAAGGAGGAGCGGAAAAAGGTGCTGAGATGCTCAAAACCCTGCAGGCAATGAAAGCTGGTTCATCACAACTGTGTGTAGGTGGTTGCACTTCTCTGCCGGCAGGACCCCGGAGGGCAGAGCACAGTGGGCAAGAGATTCAGAGGGCCAGAGGGCTTAAACTGTAGCAGAAACCCGGAACACCTGCGAAACAGGGAGGGGGTTGGGGAAAGCAGGCCAGATAAACACAGCACACGGAACTAGAACCCCAAGTGATGGAGGAACACTGAAGGATAAGACTGAGAAGGATAAGAAACTGAGTCTGAAATTTATGTAAAACAAAAGGGGGGTTATTCCCCTTCTTGGGAGCTGAATATAATGATGCAAGATAAATTTCATAGTGGACTAAATCTAGTGGGTCTTTCCAGGGCACACTGTTAGTGTAAAAGGGACAGATAATAGTCTCAGGCTACATGGTTTCTCTCACAAGTGTTCAACTCTGTTGTATCCCAGATGCAGTCCCAGATAACGTGTGTGTAAATGAATGCGTGGAACTGTTCAAAGAAAACTTCACTGGTGAACCCTGCAATTTAAATTTCAGTGAACTTACACGTGACTTGAAATGTTCTTCTTTTGATGGCCCCCACCACCATCATTCGAAAGTGTAAAAACTATTCTTACTGTGTGGGCCATCCATAAATAGACAGTAGATCAAATGTGGCCCTGGGTTAGAAAAGATGGAAAGGAGAAGACAGAGAAAAACAGCATTTAGTAAGTACTGACATTTATCTTTATCTGAGTGCTTTGTTTTTGCTTCACATGTGTAAGTAATTCTTGAAACTAACATCCTTTAAACATATTAAAAAGGGTTGTACATTGTCCTTATCTTTAAGCCATGCTGATGGTCATTCACGGTCCCACTGGTTGGTGGATTTTTTTTATCTCAGCTGTGTTATCCATCATTGCTTAGACTTTCCTTGAGGGCCAGCACTGACTTTATGGGCAGTATATTTGTATTGGCTCACAAAGACATTTTTCTTTTTTAAAAAAAGTAGTTCCACAGTAATTTACTGCAGTGTTGAATCAGCAAATTTGAAATATTCTATGTGCAAGATACTAAGCAGGAAAGGGAGCACATAATCCAAATATAAGACTTGGCCCATAAACCACAGACTGAAACTCTCTGGAATTTTAAGTCCTCATTTATTGTTTTAAAAAAATGTATCATAAATGCTCAGCAATGTTAGGAACCTCCCCCCTTTTTTTGCTTTTCAATATTATGATCCCCTCCTATTTATTCCCATCTGTTCCCTGTTGACCCCTTCTTGTTCTGTGGCATTTTATCCTACTAGCCAGGTTGGTCTCCTCCCTGTTCCAATTAAGACATATTTGCTTATATATATATTTTTCCCATTTATGATACACACCAGGAGATACCACTTCTTTACAAAGGTTCTCGAGTTTGGTGAAACAACCACTCACATACCATGTTAGTCAAAGCAAATTTATTGCTCACAGGTAGGCAGCAAGAACAAACAGAGGCTCAGAATCCATGGAAAGAACTTTTCCCAAAGCTCAAGAAAGCTGTGGGGAGTGGGATGCAGTGGTGGTGGAATGGGGGACTTCCCACCTCACATTCCTTACATTGCATTTCAAAAAGCAGAGACCACAAAGGTGCTCTGCCCTGGTTTTATGTCCTGGACATCACTTGGATGGCTGAGCCTAAGTGTTGCTGATTATCATCTCTAGAAAGAATGAAGACACAGCCTGCACGGTCTGGACCCTTCCTCCTCACCCTACGACCTTGACCTTGCAATCTCAGTACATTCCACAGCTTTTCTGAGAACTGCCAGTGGAAAAGGGGACAGTTGGGTCAATAAAAACCATCTGGGGACTTTTCTTCCTATTCTAGTTCTTTCTCAAGCTGTCCACATGTACCCTTTCAGATCAAACTCAATCTACACCTAGAGAGATTCTTTCTCTCCACCCCCACCCTTTAACTCCTCAAATATTAGTGGCCTGGTACATTCATTTTCATCCATCTGGGTGTCATGTCTCAACTGAAGTTGGAGACAACCCTAGCTTGTGACCAGGGATGGGTTCTAGGGCTCCTTAATACCTACCTGGCATGCAGCACAGGACTAGGCCTTGACAATGTACTTGATAGCCAAAAACTCTGTATCATTTAAAATGACATTAGAGATGATAGGGATAATAGGAGGGAAACAGAAAGTTCAAATAAAGTAGAGAGAGGAAAACAGAGTCAGGAGACCCTAGGAAGCAAAGAAACATCTGTAACACTGGAGAAACAGCAGAAGATGGAACTTTATAAAATTAGAAAAGCCATCCCCAACTCTATTTCTTCCTAAAGATTCAGAAAAAGTAGTTTCAAATGAAAATTAGGAACAACAACAACAGCAAAACGTCAACTTCTATAAAAGTAATTAAAAATAAAATAGAAAAAGAAACCAAACTTAAAGCACACCAATAAATGTATTCCTAAAACAAATCAAAACTCTAATCTACTGTTTTAAAAAAAATAATCTAAAATACATTAAGAAAATGCTAACAGACAGGAAAGAATGACACACATTAGAAAAGTTTAGAAACTAAGTGATGGTAACTCAGAGAAATGAAGGTGGGGGGAAATTAAATTAAAAAAAATGAAAGGAAAAGATAAAAAGGATTCAGGGAACTAAATAAAATTGAAGCTGCACAAAGAAGATCCCTGAAGATAGTAGAAGTCTCTGAAGAAGAAAATCAGCACACACACACACACATACACACACACACACACAAACCAGAATAGATACTAAAATATATGATCCTGGAAAGATGTTCTTTAAAAAATATTTAAATTACATATTTAAAGAGAATATTTACCAACACCAAGATACATTCTAATACAACTATTGGATTATAAATAAAAAAAACATACTTTGTGTATCTAAAATTAAAAAACAAAATTAGATTATAATTAAATTTCAAAAAGCAGCATTTCATGCCAGATGAAAGTGGCAGCACCTACTTAAAATACTCAAAGAAAAGCTGTGAGCCAAGAAATTTATATGCAGCCAATGGACTGAGAGCAAAAAGGTATAAACTCTTGCTAACATGCAAGAGCTCAGGAAGCTTTGTCCCTGTGGGTCCTTTCTTAGGCATTTCCTTAAGGATGAGCTTGAGACCCCAGCATGACCAGCCATGGACACATACCTTAGACAGCCGGTTGCCCTCAGGTCTAAGATTACATACATGTGTGTTAAAAGGAGCAAGTAGATATTTCCTTCATGTTCTTAGAATATCTGAAAGTGTAGCTATAGAACCCTTAGAAATGGCAGAAAGAAGGAAACCCATGCCATGTTTCACATCCCTGGTAATCATGCTGATGATGGCATTAGCATTAGCATTGCTTTGCTGACCAACATGAATATATGATGTGGAGTAAATAAGCTGAAGGAATAATTATGTCCTTAAAAATTCTTTTAGGAGGCACAAGTGTAAGTTTTAGTAAAAACTCTTCCAATTCAAGTTCAGGAATTTTTAATAAATTTGAATTAAAATAGTCAACATGAATAAGTATATAATCACACATGTATTCATCTAACAAGTTCATTTTGATATTACCTATTCAAATTTATTTCAGATTATCTCTATATCTGCCTATCACTGTCTACCTCTCGCTGCCCTATCTATCTATCATCTACCTATCTATCCCTAGAATCCCAAATTGTAAAACTGAACTACCACATCTGATATATCAAAGTGCATAAATTCAGTCTACTGTCATGTATAACTAATTAAAACAAATTTTAAAAAAATAAAATAAAGCAATTGTTCTTGGAGAAATAGCTTATTTCAGGTATGAATATAAAAGTTACAAGATGAGCTTAGAACATCTGTCATACTGGATACTCAGAAGCTATCAAAGCATAATAGGTTATAATAAACTGCTAGGGTATGTGAAAATGACCCAGGAGCCAACTGAAGAAACCCCAATTGGTCAGAGATGGGCTAATTTGAGATTCAGTGATGATAATAATTGCAGTGGTCTAAGGTCCTTCAAATATGCTTCAATTCTTGAATTCAAAATATTCTTTTAAAAGGTCAATCAGTCTTCTTTGCAAGATGATAGGGAACTCATTCATTATCCTAAAAATTAAAGGAAGAATCAAATATTCATTCTGCTTTTCCTACAAACTATACCATAAAAGAACAAAAGCTTACCAATTAATCAGTGAAATTTTATTGATAGTAATAAATATCAAAATTCAGTTTTAGGCATTAAGTATCTGTGCCTATTAACATCACAGAGAGACAAGTAGGTCCTGTGTCCTTCCTTATAGAAGAACACAATTCCACGTCATCAAAAGTGAAGCTGATCCTGAGTCTAGATCCAGCTGCCAAATTTTAGGGAATTCTGAGGACAGAAGAACAAGTTGAATGGCACCATGAGTTATGCAGTCAGTCGCAGCCACACTATAGCAGACTCTGTAGGTCAAATAGTCCAAATTCTACTACAGGGACATGGAAAGAAAAAGAAGGGACAAAGAGGAGACATGTAAATCAAAAAGACTTAAAATACATGCTGTGTTTTAAAATGGGTAAGACTAACCATTCGTGTCTAGGGATATGCTTGAATGGTAAAACCATGAAGAAATGCATGAAAGAGATTACTGTAAGAATCAGGAGAGTGGCTGCTTTTGGAGGGAGGTCTGGAGGGGCACTCAGAGCAGTGTTAGAGGGTCTATTGTTTACCCTAGGTGATGCTTATTGAGGACATTCTTTGCAATTATTCACAAAGCCACATTTTGTGTGGTGTCTGCATTGATTTTTTATTTTATGTAGTTTTTGAAATAAAATTAAATGTCTTCAAAGACCCAGAAAGTTCAAAGAGCTCTCAGGGACTTCATTGTTTGTTACCTGTACACATGTGCCTTGCTTATCACAAAAAGAACACAGTAAACATGCACCCTCCTGACCCAAGCCAAAGGCTTGAGAAGCATCACAAAGGCTCATGTGTTAAAAGGCTTGGTCACCTGCCTGTGGCACTGTTGGGATGTGGTGGAGCCCTTAGGAGGTGGATTCAAGTCAGGGCACCAGGTACATGCCTATGAAGGGGGTATTGTGACTGGCCCCTTTCCTTCTCTTTTGCTTTCTGGTTGCCATGAGACATGTAGTTTCCTCTCCCAACTGCTCACCACCATGAACAACAGCCTCTCCAGAGACCCAAAGGAAATGAGGCCAAGCAACCATGGATTGAAATCTCTGATATTGCAATCTAAAGCAAACCTTTCTTCCTTGGTTTATCTCAGGTGTTATAGAGATGGAAAGCTAACAAAGTGTCCAATAGGGATTTGTTTCAAGGTACCCCCTCTAAAGGGTCATTATATAAAACAGTGTAAAATTTGTAGATAGCCTGCACACATCCTCATCTATCTGGTCATATGCTACATAAGAACATTTTGGGCAATGAATGCCAAATATATGATTAAACTCCCATAAGATTATAATGGAAACTGGGCACAGTAGCACATGCCTGTAGTCCCAGCTACTCAGGAAGCTGATGGAAGAGAATAGTTTGAGCTCCCAAAGTTGAGGCCAGCCTGGGCAACAGGAATGCATATCTCAAAAAAGAAATATTATAATATAGCTGAAATATTCCTATTTTCTGGTGATGTGGTGATGATGTAAGTGAACCTCCTAGACTCCCTGATATAGAATATAGTACGTGCAATTATCTAGAGTATATAACACTTGGTAATAATGATGAAGAACTATGCACTTTTTTTGTATTTAGTGTACAATACATTTAATCATCACAGAGTGTAGTTCTACTTTTAAAAATGTATTCTAAATAGTGTGGAGTATTACACTGACAGCCACAACCTTATGTAGCTCACCACCATTGTGTCTCCTGATTGCATCCAGAAGCCACATTGGAGGGATTGACCTACACCATCTAGGTTTGTGTAAGTGTTTCAGTGAGGTTTCTACAATGATGAAATCATTGCAGTTCTCAGAATGTATCACCATCATTTAACAACACTCACTGTACCAAGGATTCAGAGCCCTCTGTTTAGAGGACTAACTATATGGACATAAATTGTTGAACTGAGGAAGCAATATATTTTAGAGGTTGTTTTAGTCAGCTTTTGTGTTGCACATGATATGGGCATATAGGGTCATTGAGAAGGCCAGTCTTAGGGATATCCTCAGCAAGGATAAAGGAGATACTGATATTATCACTGCACCTCAAAACATATATGCTATTTATTTTCTACAGATTTTTCTGGAAAACAAATTATCATATATGTTTGGGGGTGCAGTGATAACATTCACAAAGGCATCAGCAGTCCCCTTATTCTTGCTGAGGAAACCTCTAAGACTGGCCTTCTCAGTGACCACATGCCCACATCATTTGCTCTGGTACCATCTGCTTTCTTCTCAAGTTTTTCACCTTTCCCTCACCTCTCTAAGGTGAAGTGCTCCTTCCTGGGCTCTCACATCATTGGTCTTCCCATCCCCTAGCCTCTTAGGATGTGAGGATGCTGGACATGGCTGGATTGAAAAAGCACCAAGAAAGTGTGTAGAATAGAGACAGATCATACAAGAGTCAAGATCTTGGACTCTAGACTGGGTTCCACCAGTAATTAATAAACTGTATTAGTATGGGAGAGTAATATCATCTCTTCTACCTCTGTTTCATCAATTGTGAATTGAAGGGCTTGAGTTATAATTTTTCTAAGACTCTTTCCAAACTAGCACACCATAATTGACTGAAAGATTCTTTTTCATTAAGAGAGAGAAATGGATGACCTAATATGACTACCAAAATTGTTGTCCATAGCAGGAAAATATTTGACCAAGAGTTAAAGTGCACTGACTTCTAATTCAAGCTGTGTGTTTCAAAAACAAATCACTTTATGTTGCTGACCCTGTTCTGCCATGCTAAAATGTGAATGATGTCCAGGTTTCGGGAGTGTGTTAAGACTTTACATGTGAATTAAAAGACAAATTATATGCTGGGAAATATATATACAAGTCATATATCCAACAAAAGCCTTAATATGTAAAATATAGACAGAATTCTTAAAACTTGACATTTTAAAAATCCAATTAGAGGGCTGGGATTGTGGCTCAGTGGTAGAGCACTTGCCTCACATGTGCGGGACCCGGGTTCTATCTTCAGCACCACATAAAAATAAAGGCATTGTGTTGTGTCCATCTACATCTAAAAACAAAAACAAACAAAAATCCAATTAGAAAATGGGCAAAATAATGCAGGGACAATTTATTGGAGAAGATATGCAGATGGAAAATAAATGTATGAAAAGATGGGCAACACCATTAGCTATTACAGAAAGGGTTATACACAGTGAGTTATCATTGCTATGTATCCCACTAAAACTTGTATGCTGAAATTTAATTCTCAAACTGATGCTTTTAGGAAAGTAAGCCTTCTGAGGGGTGATTCAGTCATGACAGTGGGATGCTTATGAATGGGCTTGGTGCCCTTGCAGACAGACCCAAAGATTCTCATTCATTTCTTCCACCATGAGAGCACACATGGAGAAGGCATCTTTATGAATCAGAAAGTCAGCTCTTAGCCGACCTGGATCTGCCAACCCCTTGATCTTGGACTACCTAGCCTCCAGAAGTATGACAAATGGATTTCCATTGTTTAAAAGCCTTTCAGTTTATGATACTTTGTTATAACAGCCTGAACATACTGAGACAACTGAATATCTATCAGAATGACTGAAAGGAAAAATAGTGACAACATCAAAAGCTGGTGAAGATGCAGAGAGACTGGACTGTTCATGTACTGTGGATGGGAGTGTAAAATTGTATCAAATAGTTTGATAGTTCTTTTCAAAATTTAAAAAAAATGGATATTCCCTATAAGCCACAATCAGAATTTGGGTCAATTTTCCCAGAGGAGTGAAAATGTATTTTTATGTATGTACTTTTATATGAATGTGCATAGCAGCTTTATTCTTTATGATTCCAAACAGGAAGCCACCTGTATATTCTTTAATGGATAAAGATCAATCAAACCTTTGTACACCCAAGCCATAAAACATTACTTTTGCAATAACTTTCAAGATTATATGTTTTGTCTTCATTGTCTGAGGTTATGTCTTCCAAGTGGTCTAATCTGTTGGTGATGCTTTCTATTGAATTTATAATTTGGTTTCCTTGAGAATATCATGCTAAACAAAATAAGCCAATCCCACAAAACCAAAGGCTGAATGTTTCCTCTAATATGCCGATGCTGATTCATAATAAGGCGGTATGGGGGGGAGGTACTAGGGAAAGTAGTGTTACCTTAGATTAGGTAGAGGGAAGTGATGGGATGGGGAGGGGAGAGGAGGGGATGTGGGGATAGGAAAGATAATAGAGTGAAACAGACATTATTATTTTATATATGTATGCAACTATATGACCAATATGATTTTGCAACATACATGTACACTAAGAAAAATATATCCCATCTATGTATGATAAAAAAAGGTATACCTCCTAATACTGCATGGTATCTGGAGTGATACCATGAGATATCTGGAATGCTCAAATTCATATGCACGGAAAGAACAATGGTGCTTGCTAGGGGCTAGGGAAGGGGAGGAGAAATATGTGGGTGTGGAACCTTAGTTTTACAAGTTGAAAAACCTCTGGGGGGCTTGGGGTATTGCTGAGTGGTAGAGTGCTTGCCTAGCATGCCTGAGGCCCTGGGTTCCATCCCTAGCACTGTGAAAACAAGTAACTCCAAAACCTCTGGGGATTGATTACATAACAGTGTGAATACACTTAACACAACTGAACTGTAGACTTAAAATGATAAGTTTAATGCTATGTGTATTTTAACACAGTTAAAATTTTAAAATAACCTATTTTGAAAATGGCTTTCTTAGAAACACTGATGAAATCCAGCCTGCAGTGAGACAAGTAGTACTGTACCAAAGTTAATTTCTTGGCTTTAATGATGGTAATGTGGTTATGTAAGATGTGAACATTACAGGAAGCTGGGCGAAAGCATTCAACAGAATGATTTTGTCACTTATAGAATTCTATAAGTCTAAAAGTATTACAAAATCAAAATTTTTGAAAAGACAAATCTCTTGTACATAAAAATCACAAATAATGTAGGAAAGTATTCAGCCCTCAAGGAGGCAGAGCACCACTTCACATTTAAATGTGGGCTCTGAGTAGGGACTTCATACATTGTGGAGATGGGGCTAAAAGGAGGAAATTCACTGTGGAGAATCTCCACAGATGCTAGGTCAGCCAGGTGATCAAGGTCAACATTAACAACTATAGATCATGTTGATAGTATGCACCCTGGATGGGAGCTGACCAGAATCTCATTTTACTGCTGTTTTTTTTTTGTTTGTTTGTTTGTTTGTGTTTTGTTTTGGTCTCCCCAGAACATGGTCTGTCTAATCATGAGAAAAGCATCAGAGAAATCCTACTTAAGGAATATTCTACACAATATACAACCAGTGCTCTTCAAACAATATACAACTGTTAAAATCATCACAAACAAAAAAAAGTCTGAAAAATTGTCACAGTCAAGAGAAATCTAAGGAGACATGGGGTTTAACTATAGAGTGACATCCCAAGCAGGGTCTTGGAAAAGAAAGAGGACATCACCTAAAAAAGTAAGAATGTCTGAAGAGAGCATGGACTTTAGTTTACTTTCAACAAATGTAACAATGATTGAAAGATATTAATAACAAAAGGAAACTGGGTGCAGGGTTCATGTGAACTCTGTGATCTTCAGGGCTTTTTGTAAGTCTAAAGCAGTTCTAAATATATACTCTTTTTAAAAAGGATACATATTGCATGATTCCACTTGTGGAACATTCTTGAAATAGCAAAACTGTGGAGATGGAGTACACATTGTCATAGGTTAGGGATGGTGATAGGGAGGGGTTGGTTAGTGTAAGAACATCTTTGTGATAATGCTACAATTGTGGATCTTGATTGTGGTGGCAGTTACATAAGCCCATACATGTGACAGAGCTGCATAAATATGCACCCACAACCACAGGCATGCACACACGTGCGAGTTACACACACAACAGGAGACACTAAATAAGATCTGTGGATTTTGCCAATGTCAATTTCATGGTATAGGTACTATACTGTGGCTGTGTGGGACATTGGCATGAGGGGGCCAGTTGGGAGAGGGTCATACTAGGCTTCCTTGTGTATTCCTTAGCAACTTCCTGTGTTTACATAATTATTTCAAAATAAAAGTTTCTAACATCTTTTGAAAACTGAAGCTATTCCGAGATGTCAAATGTCAGCTTAGGAAACTGTCTTAAAGACATACTGCTGAACCTAAGTCGTGGTCTGGTTATGCTGTTTTGTTCCCTGGCAAAGAGCTGAGGCAATTTTTGGCTTTTTGGAGTGGAGTCAGGGGTCTTCTGGAACACGGAGCACTGCAGACACAAAGGAGGGGTTGGGGTTTGCAGCTGGTGTTGAAGGTCTCAGGCAAGGGCAACATGGATGGTCTGAGGGAAAAGAAGAGGTAGAGGTAATTTTGCTAGAGGTTGGCATTACTTTTCAGTGATATACAGTATGTCTTTATTGTTTTTTTAAAGACTCTCTTTTCATGAAAGAACTTTTGTGAGAATGAGAAAAGGATGCCCACTCAGGGCAGACACCACACCAATTTCCCCTCCTTTAGTGTTTATTATACCTGTTTATTATACAGCTTGATAAGGGGATGTACAGACTTTGTCTCGGCCACCCATTTCTTTCTCAGCCATGTCCCCTAGGGCAGGGTACAGCCTGTGCAACCTTATATGGCAACCCTGACTGATGATCCTACCTTCTCACATGTGACATTAAGAGCAGTTACCAAATGAATGGTGCAAGAGATTTTTATTTGTCATCTTGAGACTTGCTAGAGAAAGTGAAGTTTGAATTATATCCTGAAGGACATTGATGATCTAGGTAGGTTTGCTTGAATAAAACTCAATGAGGCCCCGTCTTTCTTGCTAATTTTTAAATATTTGGTAACTGGCAATATGGAAGCAGAAAGGAAGGCAGAGAGGATTTGATTATATGCCGTCCTTCTATTTGTTTCATGGACGTCTTCTCCACCTTCACATCTGTCAGTTGTAGAACGACAGGACAAGCTGCTGAGACACAGACCCCAGTATGTCATGCGTTCCATTCAATGATGGGAGCTGAAGTTACAGGTAGGACTTGTTGGGAAGGTGCAACAATGACAGAATGAGAGACCTTTAGATGGGAGAGCACTGCAAGCTCATACCATTTAGTATCCCATTTTCTAAAGTAGGCAAGTAAGACTCAAAGTCATTTTACTCCTGGGGACAGAATTCTTTAGTGACCAAGCAGGTAAAGAAACACCTTCCAGGTATCTTGACCTTCTGCCCAAATTCTGTTCATTAAAAATAAGAGGATTAAATATATATATGTATATATATATATATATATATATATATATATATATATATATATATATATCAAACTTAATAAGAATCTGAAAATTTTTTGAGATTTTAATACTTCTCATTATTACTTCCCAATTTTACCATATTTTGGAAACAGTTTTTCCTTTAATTCATCCTGGAAATCAAAAGGTTTTATGTCAGGACAGTGTATTGTCAAAGCTTTATAAGAATTTAAAATCTGGATGTTGGCATTTCCCATAAAGACCACAATGAGAGGCTGAGGTTGTGACTCAAGGGGTAGAGTGCTCGCCTAGCACGTGCGAGGCACTGGGTTTGATCCTCAACACCACATACAAATGAAGTAAAAATATTGTATCTACCTAAAAATAAAAAAACCCAAATGATAGTAGTAGCAATAGAAAGGCACACCCCTTGTACACTATACTCTCTCACACACATTTAATATCTCATCTGACCTATAAAGGAGTTTTTTTTGACCTTGGGCAAATCCTTTAGCTCTGCACATCCCATTGCCTCACTTCCTGTCGCATGCCTGACAGATTTTTGAAGTGGTAATTGATTTCCAGCATCTCCATTCTTCTCCTCCCACCCTCCACCCCACAACAGAAGGAATTGGGCTGGTTTGTCCCTGTCCCCCTGGGGCATGGATCTGACAGCTAAAGCAGAGGAGAAAAATTAAAGACTTTCTTTCTGGCTTTTGAGTTTCAAATGCCTAGAAACTAGGAAACAGAAGTAGGCATAGAGGAACAATTCAGAAGGAAGTGGAGTGAGCCATTCTTGCTGGGACCTTTACTTCCTTCCCCTCCCCGTTAGAAAAAAGGATGCCTTGGTTCTGGAACCAAGATTCTGCTAGGTTAATGGACTAGGGTCTTAAAAATGAATGCAATTGAGCTGCAAAAGAATTAGAAAGTGTCTATTCCTTCCGTCCATCTATTTGTGGACTGAGATTCACACCGGCCACGTATGGACACCTGCCACTTTCCCAAGGGTCTTGATCAGCACATTGCTGCCCTATGGACTGATTAAAACCCCCTAAGTTGAGGCAATCCATTCTAAAGCAACAGTTTTGTCCCTGTGTAGAAGCTGGTAGGAAGACATTAGGGGCACTCTGGGAAGTCATTTCTGATTTTAGAAATGCCAAAGAGTCTAATGAGGCCGATTTAGGAAGAGGACTATATAATGCATTGACATTTTCTGGTTCAGTGCAAAATACTACAGTGGAGAGGAGAAAGGGAAAATTCTACTGTTTAAGATTGCTGATGACGTTCTTTGTCTCAGGAGACCATCTAAAACACAGTGCTCTCTCCTGAGAGTCTACACCTGAAAATGTCCACTTATTTCACCCACCTTCTGTTTCTCTGCTGTGCGTGCCACAAATACTGAATGTCATGTTAAATGTGACAATGGGTGTGACTGATGGTTGGGGTGGGGAGCTGCTCATAACATTTGCTACCTATCTTAGCTTTTCAAAGAGGCATGTCAGAAGACAAAAGAAAAAAAAAAAAAGAAAAAACCCCATAAATATATGTGCCTTCACCTACATAGTAGAATGTAAAAATTATACACTTATAAATTATACACTTATAAATATGAACTCAAACTTGGAATAGAAAAAGGTGGAAAAGAAAAAAGAGAAATGGAGGGATCTACACTGTTTCCAAGACTCCATCACCTTTTAACACTCGTCATGTTCTGCTTAGAACTGTAGTTCATTTTTCAAATGCACATTGTATAAGTTCCTCCAAAGGAAGGATCCTAAGTTCTGGGTAGGCGATCAGTAACTATGGTTTATAAGGTAGATCTTCCTTCTTATGGTTCCAGTAAAACTTGAAGCCAAGCCAAGGACCCATTCTTCAGCTATCTGCCATTCTGGGATACTTCGAGAACATCCATAATGTTCTTCTAAAAATTTAGAATAAGATGGATCTCCAACATCCTATAGCATCCTATGACTGGTTTTAGCAGGAGTCTGACCGTTGTGTGATCCGCCCCTGGCTTGATGTTCAGGTAGTGAAATATTCTCTGAATAGCAACCCAGCAAGCAGACTCAAATCTTGCCCACAACATATCTCTCAGCAGCAGACAAAAGAGAGAAGTTCAGTTAGATTTTTGTCAATGATTCTGTAGCCAGTTGGTGTGAGCAAAGACCCCCAAATACTATTAGACTCCTTACTGATGTGAACCAGATGGAAAATAAAACAAAAGAATTCACAACTCATGTTAGACTGAATTGAATGTCTTTAATTTCACACAATGAATAACATATGAATAGGATTAACTTTTTTTTTTTTAATAGTTAAGTGCTCTATACTGTGCTAACCTGATCTGGTAGCGAAAAAGACTGAGCTTTCTTTTAGAAAAAAATGTTTAAAACCCAACATCTAAGACCATGGAGGAGCATGACAGTAAAGCATGCCAGATGTATCTACGCCTCAAATAACAGCAAGTCCATGTTCATTTTAAATGTACAAAAATGCTTTATGAATAAAAACTGTTACAAAAGAACATTTCAAACAATGTACAATTTTTCTTGCCTCTATATTCAATAAAATACAAATACATTTTTGTTCTAAAATATGTTTACATACAATCAAAGTAGAACATGCAAATTACACTTTAAAAAAGGCTTTTAAAAACCACTTATGAATACAAACTAAAAATTAGCCAGCACGACTTGTAAGACAATCTTGTGCCCCATTTTTTTCTTTTGAAATATATATGTACATATTTAACACATCATGTGCATTTATTATTATTTAAGAAATAGATTTTTTTTAAAAAAAAGGAAGAAAAAAGAAAGACACCATCGTAGGGTGGAGCTACCTTTCGAAGTTGACCAGTTGGCAGCTCTGTTCAATTTTCCCCCCTTTAGTGTTTATTATACCTGGGCAAGTGGGCAATAGGTATCCAGGAAGTTTCTTCCTTGGTTGATATGTGCTTCTAAGACTGTTCCCCAAATGACTGTGTCCAATAGGGAAGGTAGACTCGCCAGTGGGGTAAACTCTCCAAGAAACAAGAGGCAGAAGAAGCCTTGTATTGTGGAAAGAAACTTTAAGAAACACCAAGAAAATGCTACGGTATATTACAGTTTGAGTTGCTAGGCACTGTGATGACATTATCTGTAAGCTCTGGCATTTGGACCATTGTGATACGATGGGGTAGTGTTAAGAAAAATGTCTATATTTATCTACTTTTACATAATGAGTAGGACTGAAAATCCTGCAACGTAACACTTAAATGGCTTTTGAGGCATTTCGGCTCCTGCCACCCCCTCTCTCTCCACGCTAAGGTTGGCATTTAAAGGCTTTGGAAATATATGTATAGACTTTAGACAGTTCCCAGGTAAATCTTCCTAGTGATAGAGAAAAAAAAAATTCTCCAAAAGCTCATTATCTGAATATTGTTGGGTAATAAGCTAGGAGTGGGATTTTCTACTTAAGTCCTAATACCAAATCCTTTATGATCTGCATGTAATACATCACCTTATTCTATAATTCTGTCACCACTTGCTTATCATATTTATAGACTCAGCACTGTGCAGAACGCAAATTCTGACTGCCACTGAGCGTGGCCTTCCGCTCCAGGCAGCGGCCAAGTTAACATGCTCCTCTTCTGCCAGCCCTTAGTCACCTTCCTTGGGCTGCCAGAGGCTGCTGAGTCCTGGTCCTGCCAAGTCACAAAGCATCCCTGCATGCTCTCCTTTCCTTTGACCTTTCTTTCTTGGGATATAGCCAGAGCTGGGCTATTTGAGGAAGTTAAACTTCAGCTCCTCTCATCTGAGATGAGGGATTGAAAAGCAAGTAGCCACCCAACCACTTAGTACAGTGGATTAATGATCCATCAGCACCTTCAAGGAGGCTGTCATAGCTAGGTTTCATTCTTTTCTCATCCCTAATCGGACTCCTGATATTATAAGTGGGTCCGTATCTGCTTGCTAAAGGAGAATACTCTAGGGAAAAAAAAACCAAAGGGGAAAAAAAGGAAATCAAGGGGTTTCTCATGTTTGCAAGCATATTAACTTGGGATTTTAAAATTGACTCCCATAGATAGACAATTTTTTCTTAAAAAAAAAAATGTATTGTCTCTACAATACATATAAGGAATTTTGTGCATCCCCAATGACCTCTCTGAAATACAAAAATGCAGCCCCTGTAGGCAGTGTTGGAGAGTTTAAGACTTTGGCAATCTGGATCATGAGAGCTGGGTTCTCCTCCTGGCTCTGCAATCAATGAAATGGGAAACTACACTGGCCTCATGGAGAGCCTGGACAGGAGAGGAGGGGCCTAGGAAAGCTTAGAGCATAAGAAAATGGTGTACCAATGAGATGAGTCAGATTAGTGAAAGGCAGAAGAGAAATGGGACACTGAGGGAGTCACTGGGGAGCAGAGAGAGGAAGGTATGTAGGTGATTGGATTTGCTTCCACCTCCAAGCCACTATTTAGCATGCCTCAGCTTTGGTCCTTTGATCCTTTCTTAGGATCTATATGTGGAGGATTTGCATGTAACTCACATGCCAACCATGAACCTGAATTCACATATAAGTTGTAACTTTGCTGTATTTCTCCTGGAATAGCTTTCATTGGTTTGGAAATTTTAATGAATCCCAAAGTTATCTGGAATTGTTCACCTGTTAGAGATTAATGCCAATTAAATTCTGGGTCTTCCTTAAAAAAGTTTAGCAGGCACCAGTTTGTTCTCCACTGCAAGAAGATATAGTCTGCTTACAGACTTGGTTGGGAGACAGTACAATACAGGAAGAGAGAAGGGCAAGGAAGAATGAAAGAAATCATTTTCAAATCCAACAGGAAGAGAAACCTCTTTATGGCTTAATTGGAATGAAAATGGTTGCTCTTTCATAGCAATGGTGGGGTGAGAGGGGCTAATTTAAACCTTCCTCTCTGGTGACTTTGAAACCACTCAGACATGGCTTGGGAATGACAGATTGAAAATGGCTGGTTTGATTTTGCTGTTCAACTTGTGTGAAATGCCAAAGGTCAATCCAGGTCACAAACTGAGTACCTAGGATAGTAGATTTAAAATACAGTCTTTAAACTTACATATTGCTAGGATTAAGTGCAACTGACCTAGTGGGTGACAAATAACGGGAAGTCAATGGCTCCATGGTGACAGTTCAGAACAGGATGGCTCTGTATGTGATTTCAACTACCTGCTGGTGCCACAACAGAGCAGTGATGTTTGTGAGCATACTAATTTGGTATTTTAAAAATCTACTCCCATCGATACCCCATCACTTATTCTCTTATGTTCCCAACAAAGATCCATCTCTCTCTAAGGAAAATAACATTGTGTTCTGAAGTGATAATACAATTTCCAGCTGTTCCCAACTTCCTGAAAAAGAAAGTTAATTTGGAGGTAAACCAGATCTTCTAATTCCCATTATAAAATTTCATTCTCTCTCTCAGTGTCTCTCTATCTACCCTGCCAGGTATTCGATGTCTTGGGGAAGGTGAGGGGAAGAGGGAGGGAGGAAATTGGAAATACTTATTTGAAATTTCCACATCTGACTTTTAAAAACATCTACGGCAATGGGATAACTTCCTATTCATTCTGACTCTTCTTAACATGTTTAACTTGGGCTGTGGAAATGGATAATAGAGATGGAATATCTGACCACGCTAAACCAATGGCTAGAGTACAACTTGGATGAGAAATGTACAGTTGAAATTGACCATTTAAAAGACGATTTGTCACACACAGTTTGCATCCATGCAGACTGATAGATTTATAATTACATTATGTACAAAAATGTTTTAGTGTATTAAGGCAACCACAATTTGGATACTTTGTCCAAGGTGGCATGATACAATTGGAGTGGTGATACCCTTTGAACATTTTATTTTTATTTTTCTGATAAGAACACTTACTCCCATTTGCTTTTAAGAAATAATTAACAAGAGATAATGGACTTGTTCTATTATGTTTTTGTTTCCTTTTCTCAACAACCTATGACAGCTCTGTATGAAAAAAAAAATCAGGTACCAAGGCATTGCTGGACACTTGTCTTTCTAGTGGGTCAGGGGTTTAATTTTTGGTGACTCATCAGCTATTCCATTTGTATTGGGGTATTAAAACCATTTTTTTTTCTGCCTATTCCCACTGATATGTTTTAAGTATAAAAATAACCTGGTTGACATCTTGGTCAACATATCCTTGGCTGATCTGAGTCACTTATTAAAAAGGCTCTATCAATACTGAGTATCTTCTTCACAACGATTGGGATTCAAAGCCAAGTTCCTTGGGACAAGGTGCCAAGGGCAAGCTTTACAACACAGGTAACAATTAGGTTAGATAGATGTGTACCAAGAAAAGAAGGCAGCTAGTTTAGGTACATGGAAGTACAATGGACAAAGGAAAAGCAGGAACAGACGATGCTAAAAACCAGTGTGTGAGAGATAGAGGAGGCATACAGAAGAACGTGAATGCAGGTCTAAGGTCGCCTATCACTAGATTCCACCTTCCGATCTCTCGCTTCCATCTGAGAAACTGTACTGTTGTTAACGGAAAGATTCAGGTCACCTGCAGATGATACTGGTGTCCCAAAGCCTAGCAGAGCTTGCAAACCCAAAGAAATAAAACCAATTAAGTGAAGTGGGTTACAACAAAGCCAGTTGACAAATGTGCAGCTTTTCTCCCCTTGGAATGTTTCCTAATTGAGGGTGTTTCCCTTTGATTTTCCTGGCCAGCAAATGAAATCGGAATCAAGGGCGCACCTTGGAGGTGGAGGTCAGGTGGCCTTCAGAGAGCACCAGCTTCCTCCTCCCGGATGGGTCTTCTCGCCTGAAAAGGACTCAGCCCCACTGAAGGGCCGCTGGACTGGGAACTGCCTTACAGCACAGACGAGCTTCTTCTGAAGGTGTCCCCCTGCCTTGCTATCCCAGGAGCTCTGGATGGCTCAACCCCGTCATCTGGCCTGATTCTGCCCGCCCGCTTCTGGAGAGAAGGGCATTGCTGTCCCTGCAGTGGGGGATCCCGCCCCCCGCCCCGCCCACTGCACTTCCAATTCGTCAGTTCCCCAGCTGCAGGTTCAGGGGCCCACAGCCCTAGGGAAGGACATCGCTCTCGCTCCCTCGGGATTTCCTCTGCCTCTTGGCCTTGACCTCCTCTTCCTGGGGAAGGGTCTGCTGCGGTGGCGGCTGCGGCACGGGTGGCTGCGGCTTGTGTTTCCTCTTCCCGCCTCTGGGGGTCTTGGGCAGCGGCGGCGGCGGCGGCGGGGGCGGCGGCGGCGGTGGCAGTGGCGGTGGCGGCGGCGGTGGCAGGGGCGGTGCCTCGCGGGCCATGTGGATGACCGCCTCTATGGTGGCCATGATGGTGTCTTGGCTGGCGGCCGGCTCCAGCACGAGCGGGCTCAGGCTGGGCTTCTGACCCCTTTTGCTGGGCAGGTCGACGCATTTTTCCAGCACCGGCATCTGGTCCCTGGAGTCCTCATCAAACTGATTGGGCTGCTTCCGGGGACGCCCTCGCCTCTTCTTGACGAAGTTGTTGCCTGTCTTTGATTGTCTCTGCAGCCGCTTGGCCTTCAGGATCTTGTTCACGTGGTCCAGATTCTTCTTGGTGGACAGAATCTTGGTGTAGTTGCACATCTTCCGCACCTCGCACTGGATGGCTTCGATCTCCCGTCGCTTGAATCGCTTCTTCAGGGAGGAGCTCGCTGCAGGGGGGGATGGGGGGTGGGAGAGAGAAAAGAAATTGAGCTCTGGTACACCCAGTCTTTGCGGGACAACTAGACAGGGACAACTAGACACTGGTGTTTTATTTGGCTACAAGAATTATGGAGCATCATTGCTATGGATAATATTTCATATTTTTCTTTATTTATTAAAGCTGAAAATAAGAAGAAACATTGGCTGTATACCTGCTTTGTATACCTGTACAAAGCCTTTCTATTTTATTTCAGTCTTCCTTATTTTGTGAAATACTGTTGTTCCCATTTTGGAGATGTGAAAACAGGCTCAGGCTATTGAGCTGACCTGCTCTGAGCTTTGGCACCCATGGCAGAACCCAGGGGAAGATTATTTCCTGGAATACTCTAACTAGGATAGCATCAACACTCCCTTGGTCCCTTCCCAATATTCTGGACATGTCGAATTGCCTGATGATGTCCAATTAACCAAGCCTTTCTTAACCAGTTCACCCCCTGTGAACCTCAAGGGAAACATCAGCCAGGTGTTTTTGAATCCATTTACACTCCTCCTACTGAACTGTTGTCTGCAAAGAGTTCTTTTCATGTGCTGGTGGCCAGATGCGTCTTTATTTTATAAGCCTAACTTCTCAGGAAGTCCTGTAGTGCTGCCACTAAATGGCCTTCAGAACTGCTTCGTTTTGAAGTTTAGACACCATAAAGTGTGAATGGCTTCAAGACGTAGGCGGCCTTTTGCCCTTTAGATCATCCTTTGTCCTGTAGCGCTCATGAGCAGGCACATGTGTACCCATCTGTGTGTGAGAACACACACACGCACACAGGCACACTGTCTCTCATACTGGCCACTCCCCTCTGACTGTCTGTGAACTTATGAAGTGTGCCCATACTAAATTCTATGCTAAATATCCATCTTTACCCTAAATATCCAGTCTCAAAGAAGCCCACTTAAAAGACCCAGGTGTAGAAGGGAACATATTTAATTTTAGCATCTTGGTTTGAAGTGTTGCACCCTCACTTTTTTTTTTCCTTTCATTTATTTAGTAGAGAAACAATAAATCTCTTAAGGGAGAAAAGGAGAAAAATGCTTAAAACATGGATGCCATGCCACTTATTCTTGTGTACTCCCACTTCTTTCTTTTCCCTGTTGCCCCATTTCTCCCTCATGCTGTGGCCATCACACATCTCCAGGAGGGTTTTATTTGAAGTTATTTATGCCACTAGCTTCATGGAGTGGGAAGCGCCGAGTTCCATAGGCCAGGTCAAAATGCTACTGTTTTTGGCCAAAGGTCAGCAAGACTGACTGAGCAATGAATAACTACTGAGAAATCTCTAAAACAAGTTACAAAGATCAGAGCAGAACAAAGCCAGAGCCAGCTTCTGACTATAAAAATAAAACTTTTGTAGTTAGTCTTGCAAGAAGAAAAGGTTGCTCAATTATGAGTTCTCAGAGGCAGGGACAGATTCTTGTCTGGCTTTATGTCTCTTACAGGGCCTAGCATGGTGCCTTGTACATGGACAGGATTTGAAATTTGTTTCTGTGCTAACAAATCAGAATCATCATTGCTGCTTTGTTGTCACATCCTGTAAAACAGTTTTAGTTTGGATTTTAAAAGCAACTATTGCAAATACAGTGATGCTAAGAGTTAGCAGCCCTCTGTGTTAGAGAAAGTGTTGCGCCTCGTCCACATAGTAAATGAAAATTAATCAGAAATAATCCACAAAATTTCTGGCATTATTTCAAATACAGGATCCATTTGTAGTTTTCCCTCGCTTTAGTTTATATCGTCCGTCAAGGAAGAAAATGCTATGCGATATATAATACAGAGTGCTAAGTAGAAAGTAAATAATTCTGCTGACATATAATAGAGCATCCAAGTATAAAATAAATCAATTCACTGGCACTGAGTGAAGTTTGATTGAAACACTCATGAGCTGGAGGTCATTTGGGAGCAAATATAACCAATGAATTATCCCTCTAAGCATTTTCTTTTTAAGTGACAAGCCAAATAAATAAATAAATAAATAAATAAATAACCCAGAAACTAAAAATTAAAAAGCAAACAAAAAACTAATATATGATCTCATATTCAAAAATTTTTTTGTTTACTGAATAACTTTTAGTTAAATCTTTGCATTACAAAATGGTTATGAGCCAGGTGCAATGGTGCACACCTATAATCACAGTGGCTTGCTTATAATCCCAAAGGTTCAGGCTGAGGTAGGAGGATCTTTCTAGTTTAGAGCCAGCCTAAGCAACTTGGTGAGATCCTAAGCAACTCAGTGAGACCCTGTCTCTAAATAAAAGGGCTAAGGATGTGGCTCAGCGGTTAAGCAACCCTGGGTTCAATCCCCTGTACAAAAAAAAAAAAAAATGATTATGAAAAAAATTCTCAAAGCATAAACCCACCAAAGAGGACTGAAAATAACATGACCAACTTCTTTGCATCTACCATTCATAATTAATGGATGCTATTGTTTTGTCCTATCAGCTTTTGTTTTCTTTAAAGAATTATAGATTGAGCTAAGTCATTTCTGCCCCCTCTATTCCATTCCTTTATCTTTACATGGTTGTATTTTTACTTTTGTTGAATATATGTGGATCCAAACTGATAAAAATTAAGTCTGTACACTATCCAACATTGGGAATGATGTAAAAAACTGGGAATCCTTGCAGATTGCTGGTGGGAGTGTAAATTGGATATAATCACTTTGGACAGTGATAGGGCAATACTTGTTAGAGTTAAAAATGTCCAGTTTAAAGCCCCAGCAAGTCCACATAAAGATTGCCTCTTCCTTTACTCATCTGTAACAGTAGGCAAAAGGCATAAAAGCACATCCCTTGAAGATCAGTGTATGCTACAGAAGAACAAAAATAATATAAATGTTAACTAAAAAGGTAGTTTTAGTTATAGAATAAATTGTGATACTTTTAAACAAAGGAATTTTACACATATCTTAAAATAAAAGACTACATATAAATATGGCAACATAAATAAATTTAAAGAGTTGAGTAAAAAAGCAAATTGCAAAAATATTTGTAAGTATACCAGTGTTGTGAATTTAAAAAAAACCTGATCATTTGAATTCTTATTTCATCTTCAGTATTCAATTATGGAGGTTTAGAGTGACCACTGTGAGAAAGATTGCCTGGGAATCAAGCCTTGAAAAAGGAGATTTTAATATCTGCTTTCCTTCAAAGTTACCTCATAGAACTTAACTTAGCCTCTAGAACATTCTAGAATTTTCTGAATAGTGGAAATGTTCTTTATTCACACTGTTATCTACAGTAGCCACTAGCCCCATGTGGCTACTGAGCACTTAAAATGTGGTGAGTGTGACAGATAAACTGAACTTTTAATTTTAATAGCTCTGTGTGTCTAGTGACTACTGTACTGGAAAGCCCAGCTTTAGACCAAGTTACTTCAAAATATAGAGGACACACAGGGATTTAGTCAATAAAATGCAGACTGTGGGAAATGAGGCAAACAACCTGGTGTTTTCAAGAAATAAATTGCAGGGTGAGTGGAGGGAGAAACTATAAATTAAAAAGAGACTACAGAGATAAGATAAAATGACCTTACTTGGATGCCAATTCAAACAAAGTATTAAAAAAGACCATGAAACAACTCCAAATTTGAACACTGCCTGGACATTTCATGATGTAATACTTGTTAACTTTTCAATGGTGGTCATTGCATTGTGATCATCTCTGTTTCTTTGGCACCTATATTTTAGAATGTATACTAAAATATTTATAGGTGAAGTCACAATACCATCTGAAATTGGCTTCAAAATAAGAAGAAGGAGGTAGATGGGCATATTGATGAAACATGATTGATCATGAGTAGATGTTGTTGAAGATGAGCAATGGGTATATGAGGTTTATTAATGCTATTCTGCCTACTTTTGTATATGCATGACATTTTCCATAATACAAGCCTAAAATTATGAATAAGTGGAAGAAAAAGAGATGTTCTTGAAATCTAAGACTGGTAGGAGCTCTGGTTTTCACCCTCTTGGGGTTCTAGTTCACTTAGGTAATTCCAGGAGGTTAAGAGATGTGATGTGTTCAATAAGGGACATACATCTGCTACTTCCCTAGAAAGATCCTGCTGGTTGCTGCCTTCCTGGATTAATGATACAGGAGGAACAATTCGTTCTCTGTGTTTTATGCTTTGACCAACTGCATCAGAATACGTCATGGTCATGAGCTAACTCACCACCATCAAGAGCATCAGGTGTTACAGCTTAGAATCCCTCTTTCATTAGTACATAATGATCTCTGGGATTTTTCACATCTACTAGGCATTTGAATTTTATTTTCTTTTTATGCTTATTACCAAAACTTTCAGTTCAGATTAGTTATCCCCGTGTGTGAACAACAGCAGAGTGCAGTGTAGTAGAAATGACTTTGCACAGGGGTAGCTGGAAATGACAGTGAACTAGGATGAACCCTTTATCCCCTCTGGGTCTCTCTTCATCTGTTACATTGAATGAGTGAACTATAGACTCCACGTTCCCTTCTGGATGTAGAAATTGCTATAATCCTCTCCTATATTCAGTATCATTTGCCTTCTTGCAATGGTGGTGGGGTGGTGCTTTCTAAAACATTTATTTCATGCAATAATTTTGAAATCCTAGTGTGGGGGGAGGAGGACTTTGGACTTGGCAGGGCTGGATGTTCACAAATCTTTCTCCTTATTGCTTATGATTTCACTGTCTCTCTAAATGTTTACAGATTTTTCTCTCTTCAAATTGTTTCATTATTGGACAGTAATTTCTGGGCTCTTGCTGCAAGATTGATTCCATATTTTGCTCTCCTTCCTATAACTGTCCTATATCTTGCCTGTTCTTTGTGAGTTTTAAAGAATAATTATGAGTAGCCCAGGCAAAATGCAAGTTCATTTCTTCATAACTCTGTAATACAAATGGTTTTCTAGACCCCCAAATGATTATGCAAATGGCTGAGCTGGTTTGATCTAGATCAAGACTTCCTTTTCACTCCCATTATCATCAGGACTGGTCCATCAGCATTCTGTTAACTGGTCACATAATTGAAGAATGAGGTTGCAGGTACTTTTTGGACACAGACTTATAGTATAGGCATTGTGAACAAAGTCAAAGGCTGACAAGGCTTAGTTATATAAATGGTTCACAAGAAATGGGTGTTAATGTTGGTAACCTGTACTTTGCACATGTGCAAGACACATCCTAGTTTTACAAGAAAGATCTGGGTAGGTCTTGGGTGGAGAAAGTAGATTTCTTTCTAGATTCCTTAGAGGTTTCCTTGCTGTTTGAATATTCCTATAGGGAGGTGGGGAGATGTTGGGGAAGGTCAGACTACCTGGAGTTGAACTGCCTTTCAGGATGGTCAGGCTGGAACACCATGGGCCTCAATCTAGACCTAGAGCTGCAGTGCAAGTTGCTTTGTGTGCAGATGCATGTTAGAAGGTTCTTTGCAGGCAAACACCGCATCTTTTCTCTGTACTTTCAGAGTTCCCAGCAGAGGCCCATTCACATAGCGATACATGATCTGGTACATCCTACCAAGCTTGAGGGAATTCAACTGTCTTCTTGTTCTCCAATGTAAATTGTGCCTTTTTTCTTTCTTTCTTTTTTTTTTTTTTTGCTACTTTGAACTTGAATTTGACTAAGTAATGGTCTTTATTCTCCTAATGCTGCTTTTTAGGAGGCAAATTGGCTTTCCATGTAAATTTTCTTCCTCCATCCCATGAATTTAAATTATTCTTCTAAGGTCCTGCTCAGAGGGGCCCTGCAAGGTAGAGGACATTAGAGTGGCTGCTGGTTATCAACACAAGTGCTAGTTCTGCTCTCCATATTTAAAGCATTGATTTAGAATTAAGAGTTAGCAGATGTAGGGGATTTGTCAGGATAGGGCAGTGTTTCCATTCTGTTTCTTAAAGTCATCCTTAAGTACTTTGGGGTTTGTTTGAAAATGTGACCAGCTTGTTTAAAGCACAAGTGACTGCTGCACTGTTCAACCAGCTCCCTCTGAGGGATGTGCTATGGGAGAGCATCCTCTCTCAGCTACAATGGTTTGAGGACCCTGGCCATTATTCTGCTCCTACTTCACATTTTTCCCAGGACAAGGCATGGGATGAGGGTGGCCGTTTGGATGATGGAGAGGAGAAGCAGTAGGGTGTGTAGGTGTGAGCATGTTCATGATATGAGTTCCGAAGTAGGAAAGGACACCCAGTAGGAAGTGCTCTCGGGAGCCTCCCCAGATCTGCTTGGAGGCATTAGTGGGGTTAGGAATTGAGAAATTTGCCATGTGCTCTGCCACTTATGCTATATAGCCCTCTGCTCAGTTCCTCTCTGCCTCATAGCCTCCCAAGTGGGGTACACATTCCCCCAAGAGGAAGCCAGATTATTCAGTCAGCTGACTGAAGGAAGAACACATTAGTAATTTATATTTGTTTATAGTTTATCAAAAAAATAAAAACTAAATTAAGTATTCTAATGCTTTACAAATTTTTTTGTAGTTATAGGTGGATAGAATGCTTTTATTTTAGTTTTTATTTTTATGTGATGCTAAAGAGCCAACTCAGTGCCTCACACATGCTAGGCAAGTGCTCTGCCAGTGAGCTAGCTACAGCCTCAGCCCTCTAATGCCTTATATATGGAACAACAATGATGTCTTTATTTGGCCAGCACATCAGATGATGGGTCACCTGTCATACTTAGGCATGAGGCTTCCGAGAGAAGGTAGAGAGGCTACATGAATTCCAGGGATTTGTGGAGCATCTCATCAGTTTGTTAATTTCTGAGCATTTTCAATGTCCTGTATTCTAAATGCTATAGCAGTTAAGCCTACATGATAAATTTTAGCAAAATTATACACACACACAATATATATATATATATATATATATATATATATATATATATATATATATATATATATACACATATACATATACATACATTTATAGTTAGATAGATACACAGGAGTGCTAGGGATTGAACCCAGGGTCTTGAGCATATTAAGAAAGCACTCTTATCACTGAGCTATATCATTAACTCTGAAAACAAGACTTTTAAATAAAAAGATGTTCTAAATGTTCTCACCTTTTCTGTGCTGTTTATGGGCTGTCAGTAATGTTATCTATCAGTTATTAAAACACAAACAAAAACACTTAATGCCCTTTTAGGGTAAAGTGGGCCAGAAAAAAAAAAAAAAACTGATACTATGGTAAAGAGCATTTCTGGTAATTGGGAATTTTTCCATTGTTTGGCGATTTTGTTGCTGAAACAGATATATTACAAGTTACAAAATCCCTTAAATCTGCAAATTTAAAGATCTTATAAATAGAGCTAACTTCCAAATGAAGACTTTCAGAGATTAGGGCTCATTAAAAAAATGCATTGCCGTCTGATTTGCAAGACCATCTAATTGTTAATAAGGATGATGGTTAGCCAAGCTTCTACAAGAACCTTGCTTAACTAAGGGATGAGATTAAAAAAATAATAGTGTTATGATTTCAGCACAGTTACACTGTTTCTTTTTTATATCCATGTAAAATACCTTTTGGACTTACAATATATACTAACAAATACTGAAACAAACTGAATTCAGTATCAGACCTACTAATTACTGTATGAAAAGTATTAAAAAAGAATCCCCAAAATTAAAAAAAAAATACACCAACTCAATTTCTTGGCCCTCCTTAAAACATTATTAAATTATTACAATTATTATAAAATTTTGATGATAGCAAAATATTTTTGTTTTATTATTAACAGTAAATGGAATGAAATTAAAATTATTTTAAGAATATCTTTTATTGCAGGTTTATCTCATTCTTTTCAAGTTTAAGTTTTACAAAAAGGAAGTAGCTGTAAGTTAATAATACAGTTACCTTGAAAATTCTTTTCTCCATGTGTTTGGGTTAGTTAGTTTCTTATTATAAAATGTTGGGTATTCTCATATATTTTATTTATTTAACTAAAAAGGAAGTTTCAGAAGCACTGTTTACATGTCCAAAATTATTCAAGAAAATTATTCGATAAAAATGAACAGGTTTACCTTTTTAATTAAATAAATAAAATATATGAGAATACCCAACATTTTATAATAAGAAACCAATTAACTCAATTCACAATAGCTAGACCATGGAACCAACCTAGGTGTCCCTCCATAGATGAATGGATAAAATCAATGGACTATTACTCAGCTTTAAAGAAGAGTGAAATTATGGCATTTGCCAGTAAATGGTTGGAGTTGGAGAATATCATGCTACGTGAAATAAGCTAATCCCACAAAACCAAAGGCTGAATGTTTTCTCTAATATGTGGATGCTAATTCACAATAAGTCAGGGGGCACTAGGAAAGAATAGTGTTACCTTAGATTAGGTAGAGGGAAGTGATGGGAGGGGAGGGGAGGGTATTTGGGGATAGGAAAGATAGTAGAATGAAATAGACATTATTACTGTTGTATATATGTGACTGCATGACCAATAAGATTCTGCAACATTCTGTAACACCCAGAAAAATGAGAAATTATATCCCATCTATGTATGATATATCAAAGTACATAAATGCATTCTATTGTCATGTATAACTAATTAAAGCAAATAAAAAAATTAAATCCCTCCCAAGATGAATAGGAATAAAAAATAAAGTTTAAGTTTTAAAAAAGATTGCATAAATTCTAAGTATATATTTAAATGGAGTGACTATTCAAAATTATGTTACTGATCTCATTACAGGATCAAAAAATTTGGAGACCACTGCCTTAAAAATGTCCTTTCTTTTCTTTAACTTCCTGAAGAATTCATTCATTCACTCAGCATTTGATCCCAGAGGATTTCAGCTTTCTATGTGCTCATGACTAAGAAGAGTTAATGCTTCTGAAAGACAGACAGACATGTGTTGTTCTGTCCTGCAGCTCCTGGCACATGGTAGGTGCCTGATTAATATTTCCTGTAGAGTGTTCAGGTTTTGAACTCCTAAAGAACAAGACTGGGTACCATGAATCCTGACATTCCCTAGAGCATTATGAATTGAATTGCAGGTGATTCCGTGGCCCTCACAAGAGCGGCCTGCCCGAGAGTGCTCCCACAATGAGATTGATGCTGATATCCTTCATGTAGTTAGGGAAGTCTCTAGTCCTACTCCCTGGTTTTTCAAAGTCCTTGACTTCTCATGAGCCTGGGGTTGGACAAGTCATCTGTGGCTTTGGACAAGTAAAAACAGCAGTGATTCATTCACTTGGGAGTGAGTCTGAGCCGAGTAAGGAACATTACTAGGTTGCTCAAGGAACCACTATCAAAAGCAAATGGATTTTGGCAGGCCCAGAGATCAGAGAACAATCAAAACAGGAGATCACAGCTCCCTAAAAGCTGCACGGTGCTTATTCACCAGTGCACTGTTCATGTTGGGATCACCCGGGAAGGGACAACTGTAGAGTCTTTTAAGTGTGGGAGCTTCTCTGGGGGTGATCTATTAAACTTTAGTTAGGGAGTTAATTGAAAGGAGTGGCACTGGTAAACTGAGGAAGATGAAGGCCATTTAGCCCTACTCTGTTCCAGTGGATCTCAGCCTTTGTTTGTTGCAATGTGGATCAAGCCCCAGCACATTGAGTAGACAACATAGGGTTGGGGGTGCTGGATAGAAATGGAGTGAATGCCAACATGCTTGAAGCTACATCTGCTAAGTCTCACAGCATGCCAGTTGGCCACCCAGTGGGGGTGGGCGCACCCTCTCAAAGGGCTCTTTATATTTCTTTTTTTCTGTCCTCTCAAATCTGGTGTCGCTTTATCGTTAACCATAAATATCATCCTTATATAATCTTCTACTACACATGCCTGTTTTTACCTGATGGAGAAAGATTTTCTTTCTTTTAAATTTCAGGGGGAAAAAAATTGCAGGGAAGAACGAAGAAACACACCAACACGAACTCAGAACAATTTCTACATTTTAAATATATAGGCTCAGATGAAATCAATCTTTGTTGCTCATGCTACAACTTAAAGAATTACATGAAACAGTAGACATCCATGCTCTGTTTTTCTTCTTGTTCTTAATAACTGCTTTTGCTTATGTGATATTCAGGTTTGTTGTTGGGAACATGAGAGAAAACATGTCGACTAGGACATTAGAAGAACGAGATTCTAGTTTGAACTTGTTATGCGTCTCCAGACAAATCTCTTAATTTCGTGGAAGGAGCCTTACTTCTGAATAAATATGATGTGTAAAAACTCATATACTTCCAAGACTTCTCTGTTCTCAGTACGACATCCTCAAATCCTTCACCTATGTGAATTCTAGATGATCACCATCCTCTAGAGGTTTTATCATCTGTCAAAGCTCTTGTAAAATTTTGGTGCTCAGAATTGAACCCATTTACCAAGCATGAAGTGTTTAGTACAGAAAAACTGGGTTAATTAATTTCAGTGAGCGAAAGGCAGAGCACTTATATTAATAAAGTCCACATTTAAAAATACCTTAAGTTTTTTTTTTAATAACATCATACTATTGGCTCATATTAGGTGGAGATTCAATTAGTTCCCTTAATGCGACCAAACCTGTGACCAAAACTGTGACCAAACCTGGCCATTGCTACACAGAATTGGTTTTTGAGCTTAAATGCAAGCCTCCATTGAAATCTGCAAAGTTTAATTTTATTGATCTTAGTCCAGTGCCTGGTCTGTTGCAAAAGTTTTAAATTTAAATTTTATTTTCTCAGGTTGTTAGGGATGTTTTTCAAAGGGTTTAAATATTCTTAAAGTTAATGACTGTCCCTTCCAACTCCTCTAAGCTGATTCAAGAGACTTAAAATCAGGCCATGTTTTTCCTTTTTATTGAAGACTCTTAAGAAAAATGGCAATTTACACAATAAGGTATTCTTGTACTTTTCATAAAAACAATTATACCCATTGCTTTTGACTTTCTCATATTGTTGTATCTGTATGCTTAGTGGATGATGGATGTACCCCAGAAACAATAACTTTGCATTGCCTACAGGTGTGTGCCCAATTCTATTATTTCTGTCAGTGATAGAGAGGATATTACATCTGATGTCAGAAAGGGAGAAAAGTCTTGCATTTTTCTTTTATCCAGAGGCAACACTCCTGCCCTAGTGAGAAAAATAATAATAAAAAAGGACACAGAACAAAATAATACTCATTGTGGTTCTGGTTCTTCCAAATTCTTTCTGGGATTCAGTTTATAATTCAGTCTTACAGCTTTTGATTAATACCTTACATCCAGAGACATCCTGCCCATTCTTCAAAACTCCACTTAAGTCCTCCTCCTAAGAGCTATTCATGCCCCCCTCCCCATTTCCACAGTCATCTTTCTTCTCGCTCTACATTGCTGGTATCGCTCTAATTGCATTGCACTTAGTCTATCCTGTATGAAAATTATGGGATGAATCTATATTTATCTCTCTCCTTGAATTGTGTTTTCCTAAGGGGCCAGGATCATGTCTTAGCCATTCTCGGAACAAATATTGATGAAGCCCCTCATTGTCCCAGGCCCTGTGTGAGGCAGGGAATTCTGTGACTGTCTCCCCATGAACAGAACAGAGCTGACTTCCTTGTCCTGAAATCAATCTGTGTGACTTGACCTAAACCAGCACTTACCAGAATTAGTGTGGGACATGAAAGGGTTTTTTGAAAAAGATCCAAATCATGGTAAATTAAATTAGATCCTCACATATTTCAGCTGTTTCCTGCTTTCCTCGGAGCACCATTAACTATTTGGACTCTCTAAGGCCTGACCAAAAATACTGTGAAATATAGATGAGTAGCCAAACTCCTCCATGGGACAAATGGAATTTCAATAACAAGAACACAGACAAAAATGGGCATGACACTCACTTATAATCCTAGTGACTTGAGAGGCCGAGGCAGTAAGATTGCAAGTTCAAGGCCAGACTGCCTCAATATATACATACATACATACATATATACATAAATACATAAATAAATAGAACTGTGGATGTAGTGCAATTGTAAGGCACCATTGAGAAAAAAAAAAAGACGGAAACAAGTTTGGAACTTATTATGAGCTACTAAAAAAATCAGCAGGAACATTTTGAAACCACAGATTGATTGAAACTATGGGTCCCTAGAAAGGAACACGTAAACATATGTTAGTTATCTAACCCCCAAGACTCTCTCACATACACACACACTCACAAAAAGTGTGTATTTGTGTGTATATATATTTATTTACATATATAACCAAAACCAGATAGATAAATAGATATGGATGTAAAGAAAATTAATGTGCCTCTTTAAAAAAATAGACTTTATGTTTTAGAGCTGTTTTAGGTTCTGAGAAAAACAGGGCAGAAGGTACAGAGATTTCCTATGCAGTCCCTTGCCCCCAAACATCCATAGCCTGTACCATGAATGGGTTTTCACTGCTAAACATTTGAATCTGAATTATAATGGTTTTATTGTGGTAAGGGGTCATATGCTGTCTTGGCAAATATATTTATGTTCACGTTCAGAGCACTATACCAGTAGTTTTTTGAAAAAAAAATTATTGCTTTAACTTTTTCCTTTTTAATTTTTTCCCCCAATACAAGCTTGGGCAGACTCAATGCACCAAATACTTTTCCCTCAATTTAAGATTTGACAATTTGAAAGGAAAAAGCTCATTCATCATGTTTCCCTTTTAGAGACTATAAATTATTGGCTCCTATACCATGTGGCTCAGATTCTAGGAAAAGTTAGTGTAAACAAACCCAAGTTATGATGCGTGGAATAAGAGAGTGAGTCATAAACAAAACACAGACATATGCTCTCATATAAATAAGGGCCTGGATCATCAGCTTCCAAAGTCTGCTTCCCATTAATTACACAACAAAATGAACTTTCCATATGTAAAGCCCAAATCACTTCACTCTGGCAACTTGCATGAGACAAAGACCAGGATTGTGGGCATTTAGGCACAAACAAAACTGGATTTCAAAATAAGGAAAAGTCCTCTCAAAACATCTTCAGGCATGGGAGGACTCGAAGATCCTTTGAAAGGGTGCTTCTGAGCAACAAAACTATACCCAACCCCCAACCCCATCACCACCAGGGAGGCTGGTCTGGATCCCCTGCTGGACTGATGGGGAATAGCAGGCAGGCTTTCTCTCTTTTGTTCTGAGTTCTGTCCTCTTTCTGGGATCCAGACCCACAGAGTATTCACACATTTTGCTGATAGCATCACACAGTTTAAGTTCAGTCTTTCTCTCTGTCTTTTAAACTCTCTGTTTAAAATTCATGTTTCCTGATTGTCATAGGAAAGACATCTGATACCTCTTAGTTTAAAGAGGCATCATGAAAACATAATTCCTGGACAAGATGAATTCTTCAATCATTGAGAAACTCTAAGACAGTTAGGAAGACTCTGACCTGTTTCCTTGCATCTCCTTTCCAAAGTAGACTTCATAAAACAGAAGAAGAGACTTAGTTCAAAGGATACTAAAAGAAGAGGTAAACTTTAGGCATCTTGGGTGGGGGAGAAGGGAGAAAAATGGCTTTTTCTCTTTGCTAATAGAGATGGGTGGTTTTCATTCAATTACTCAATGATTATTTCCATCACATCCATGCTTTGTACCATTTCTTAGACCATATAAGGTGAGTGGTATGCATCCTACATGCGCTCAAATGAAACTAAAGAAAAAGAGAAGGAACTATCATTTTTGGAGGACTTACAATGCAGGCTGCAGTGTTTCACATGTGATAACAACCACTTGAGACCTCTGCATCCCTGTTGTACTGAGATGATCACAGAGACCTCAGAGGTTAAGTAATTTCCCCAAGGGCACATACCTTTGAAGCCACCACTCCACAATTCAAGCAAGGGCTACCCTGTTTCAAAGCTAGTTGCATATTTTATAGGAAAGAGGCAGAAGAAAGGGAGCTAGACAAAGAGTGAGCATACCAGGGGTACCCTTGTTTCTACTACTGACAGCACCAAAGAGCCAAAGCTCTCTCAATTTCACAATCTCAAAGGACTTTCCCAACCCCCAAATTCTATAACTGAATAACAGAAAGCATTACTACAAATCACACATGCTATTCCTACTAGACTAAGTAAGTGCTCCTACTCATTGTTTTGATCCAGGTCAAATGCCTTTGGTGACTCCCTACAGGGAGCATAGTCAATATAGCTAGCTCATGATGAATATGCAATTACTCCCAAATCTGAAGAACATTCCAAATCGAAAACATTTCTGGTTCCAAGCATTTTGAACAGGGGAGGGTCAATCAGTCTACTGAGGGAAGTGGGTCAGGATGATAGCCTAGTCCACTGTGAGGGAGGAAGAACATGATAAAGCTAAGAGAGTACATCCCCTCTAATGGGAAAATGTTATTTCACTCCAGCCATTTGTTGTCAGATAAGATTCTGAGTTCAAAAATGCCAGAAAGTCTGTGTTTCAAAAAGCCAGAAATCTTGATTATTATGTAAATCTTGTGATATTTACAGCTGCTAATTAATTTTTAAAATTATAATCCTCTGCAGGACAATCAAAATACCACTGTAGACGGATATTGGCTCATGGCCATCATTTTGCTCTATCACTACCCATCAGGGATGGCCACCAGGCTTTAGTCTAGAATTTCAGACTTTGTGTCTGATCCTAAATTTCTCTTCAGCATCATTTGCCATAATTTCCCCACAGATAGGACTAAAAACTGATACAAAACAGGTGAAAACTAAGCTATGTCAGAAATGTTGTAGACCGGTCCTTCGGGCTTCTGTCTGCTTATCTAGTTCAGCCCATTCTTAGCCGTCCATCTTCACTCCTTTCTTCCCAGGACATCTTGCTGTCTCAGAACTCCCCTAATTGGAAATTAATGACCAATAAATGGCTGAATGGTAGCTGTCAGTTTGTCAGCTTGTTACTCAAAATATTCATTTAAAAATATGACTTGGTCATCTCATGTTCTGGAGCCAGGTCTTTTCAAGGGAGTGAGAGCATCCCCAGAGGGAAGGGCTGATCTTATACCTACATATGTCACTCAGGATTGAGTGCAGCGGGACAGGTGCTTTAAAAATTGACAATCGATAACAAAAATTTTTGGAAACAAATATTTAACGGTTTGCATACTTAACCATGTTGGAGTAAGATGAGCTAAATGTAGTAACTAAAATCCCTAAGAATAGGCAGCTTGGCCTATGCCCTGTGATAAGGATATATGGACAGGGAGTGAGGACATAGAGGATGCTATGATCTGACTCATAATATGACAAAATTATGACTTCACATTATTAAATCATGACTTGCCGTGACTTAATATTTGACATGAGCAGGGCCCTTAAGTTTTGAATATGTGATGGGAGTTTTCACCTTCATTTCTTTCATATTCCTGCTTAAAAGGCAGACTTTATTCTCCCCCTTTCACTGATGAGGAAAGAGGGACTGAGAAAGTCTCCCTAAGACTCAGGGACTTATTTAGGAAATACTGGGTATCAGAACTCCATGATGACCCTGATCCTGAGTTCCAAACCCGTTTCTACTCTCCCATGCTGTGGTGGCTGAAAGAGCCCATGTTTCTAATTCCTGATCAAGTAATATTTGTAACCTGTCTGGGCTTGATTTTCTCATAGGCAACATGAAGTGGTTGGCAAAGCTCCCTTCTAGAATATTCCAGGTCAGTCTTGTTTAGTCTACTCCAGTGGAAGCAACAGAAGGAGGCCCCCAGGGAAGATGGGCTAGGATTACTCCAGCACCTCCCAGGGGTAGGAGGGAGGGCAGAAGGGTAAGTGATCTCGTCTGTCTGTCTGTCTCTCTCTCTCTCTGGGTATGACAGTCTTATGATCCTTACTCTGGTCTCTCCCTGCCTCCTTTCTCCCTAAGCCTCTTGCTGACTGTCTGCTCTTAGACTTGACTGCAGGCTGCCTGGACCACTCAAGATCATACTTAATGACAGTCATTACACAGTTCTTCCACAATGCCTGAGGCGACTTCTCCAGCAATGAGCAGGAAAGACTTTGCCTCAGTCTCAACAGCTGGGCTCACCCTACCAACTTCACTGGAACCAAGAAGTTTTTCAAAAACTCTCCCATTAATTACAGGAAACCCAAAGCCCGGTGCCCCTTCTCATTAACATAGCTGCTTTCAGTTGCCACTAAATTATCTCGCCACCATTAAACCAACAATTTAATTAGATTTCTGGAAATGGAAAGAGCCGGGGAACAAGGCAGGCACCGAACTTTCATCTCAAGACTGATCATAAAATATGTGCGCTCTCTCCTTCTCAGCCACATAAAATCTGCCCGTGGAAGAGCCTCTTTTCATTCTCTCCCCATTTATAAAGAAGAGCTTGAATATTTGATTTAAAACGAGTATCTTAATAGAAATCGCTTCACGTATGGGAGGTTTTCTTTCCGGCATTTCGCTGAGTGTGGTGCGCTCATTACAATAATCGCACCTGACCCCCCCTGCGACTAGTGCCTCACAGCCAAGCCTCCCACTGGGCTTCAATGGAGGTGTGAATGATACTATCACTGGGAAGAAGATAAAATGTATTATTATCATTATTCTATTTTTAAGTCTGACTGTGGCATGAGGTGGTTGGGAGCATCATCTGTATGAAGCATTCAGAGAAGATAAATTGAGTTAAACATCTCACAGACACAGCACTTTCGAACCTGTCATTAAACCTGTCTTATGGAAAAAAAAAATCAAAGCTCTAGAGAGGAAATCATTAGCTAAATTAAGTCCAGGTGTGTTTATTGAGTATGTACTATGCGCCCAGTTCTGCACAAGGTTCTTGTCACCAAAATAGGACTGTGAATTGCTCAATAGCAGCATTCTTGGGTTTTATTTCCCTTATCTTTACTCCTTTTGTTCTAAGGGTCTAAGAATCCATGGGATGCCCAACTCATCGAATGAGACAAAATCTGAATTGGAAATGGTCACTGCCTAGGGAAGCCAATATTCCAGCCACAGTGGAAGACCATCACATAAAATAATTCAAGTACAGCATAGGGCAATGTAATCTCCAGTTCTTCACTGAGTAGCTAGCTCATCCTGAAAATTCCATAAACCTGAGTAAAGGTGGACATCTAGTGTGTACATTCCCCAGCTCTTCTCTGAAAAAAAAAAATACACTCTTGTATTGTACATACAATGTCTTGTGGGCTGACTCTTTACCCCAAAATAATTTTCCCTGAAGATGCTCTGGGGGATTAACCTGGGACAGGGCTGCCATTGTTGAACAAGGAGACTGGAGGGCCCTTCCTGGTTGCACCCTTGGCTAAGCATCCTGGGGATGGTTTGTTTCTGGTGCTGATATGGAAAATAAAAGGAAATCGTTGTCTCTCTACTCTAATGAATATAACATTAGAGTGAATATTGGCATCTACCAAATTGTTGTGCAGGAAGCAGTTGTTACACAATGCATTTTGATCTATATTTAATGATTATTTGTTGTTTGCCAACTCAGTGCTAGGGATTGGAGTTTCCAAGTTAACTAAGGTATGACTGGAGAGAGGATGATTCTCCAGCCCGGTGTAAGACATAGGAGCAGGCACAGACACAGACACGCTGTACTATGCAGTGCACCATGGTGGCACTGAGACTGTGGTACCAAATTGACCTTGGAACAGTTCTTAAAGTCAGTGTCTTAGAATCAAAGATATATATATATATATATATATATATATATATATATATATATATATATATGCTGAGATTTGAAGACCAAGCATGAATTAGATAATCAAATGGCATGGAGGGTAAGTATAGAAGAGAAAAAAATTCCAGACAGGAAGCAGATAATAACAATAACAGTAATAATATCAGCAGCAATAATAACTCCCATTGGCTGAGCTCTTGCTATACATGGGAAGCTACTTTTCTAAGTGTTATTCCACATGTTCTCCACCATAGTCCTCTACCGTGGGTGGTACTTTCTCCTCATTGTACAGACATGAACATGGAAGTCTGAGATCACCAAGGTGTAGATGCAGGCAATCTGAAGCACATTCAACTGGAGCATTCCAAGGTGTGTAAGAAAAACAAGCCCAAACTTAGCAACAAGGAAAGTGAAGGGTGCATATCCTTTTACTCCACCATGACGTCTGCCTGAGGACTGTTAATTATTTAGGGAGATGTGAGCGCTTGCACTTGCTATTTGCTACAGACTCAAAGGCCAGAACCTGTTAGTCTCTATATTAACTTGGAGTTTTTTTCCCAGGAAAACAATTTATTTTTTTTCTGGTAGGAAAGATGAGCATAGAGGTTATGTGTTTATCGCTTAGTAGGATGTTAACTGAACAATCTTACTCAACATGTTTTCTCCAATGCCTCCCTTTCTCCGATGCCCATTCCTCTAATTCTGTTTTGGACCAACTTTACCAGCTTGCTTTTTTCCTTGTTAAAGAGCTGCATGAAGCTTTGATATGGGTCCTTTGAAAATCATGCTCTGGCAATGGAGATCCCAAGGAGTGCTGAGCTGGACAGGATTTCCAAGATGAGGCCCAGTGGAAAGCTGAGGCCAGAAGTTGATGCTTCTCTGGAATGATATAGCTTTGGGCCACAGAAATGGCTCTGGTGATTTAGGATATCCAGATTAAATCAGAAAAGAGTTCACGTACTCCTTTTGGGATAAAAATAACAATAATTATGGTGGTCTTTCAGAAAGGCTTTGGTGTGATGGACCCTCAGGAAACACAGCAGCTTCCGCCCCTGCTGGGCACTCTAGTGGCCCAGAGAGAAGAGAGAGCAGTTGCTCTGGGCCTGACACTTCTAGCAGAGCTTTCTGGACACAGACTTATTTTCTGATGCTCCAATATGCATCTATGGGTAGGGTACTTTTCAGGCAATTTGAATGATTGTTTTAAAATTAAGCTTTATTTTCTCTGGATCTTTTCAGGTTTTGTACTGTATATTTTAATCAATTAGTCTAGGTTCATAGGAATTTATTTCACAATTTGAAGATTTCTTCAATATATACATTTGTACCCCTGGGATGTTTCAAATCCTATTAAATTTTACTTTTATTTTCTCTGGTTCTTTTGAAAGACAAGACATTGGCTGAATTGGCTTGTTATTTTGGTTAGGAATGTTAGGCCATGATTCCACCCAAATTCAAAAACACAAGTGAAAAAAATAATTGTTCAGTTCTTGAATTCCTAGTCATTGCTTTCTTGCACCCAGAGACTGTTTTGCTATTCGGGACCCTCCTCACAGATGGAAGATGATGGAGAGAAGAACCAGGCATCATAAAATTGGGTGCCAGACACAATTTACATCATCATTGTTTTCCAGCTATTGGCACATTGGACTTCATTAGGATACCATTAGAATAAAGAACTCACGCTATTATTTGAAAAGGTAATTAATCTTTAATGTTTAATGTAATCTTGATTACAGGTATAGTTGATGTTGATTGGGCTAAAAGTTTGGTTAATAATCAGTTTACCTAATAATATCAGTCTCAGTCATGAGAAGCAAAAATGCCTACAGATTTAATAGACTTGTGAAGCTTAAATACATTCATTTACTTATGGTATTTTAGAACAAGGTAAATTACATAGTCTTGGAGAGTAGTGGATTCTCCTCGAGATAAAACTTATAGAAACTGAGAATTGTGCTCAGTCTACCTTGTTCTGTCAGAGTTACACCTTGAGTATTAGAGATTCATTAACAGCATCCTGAATACATGTCTTTTTTTTGTTGCTGTTCTTGGACTAAAGATGAGAGAATAATATGGGGGGGGGGAGAGAGAGAGAGAGCGAGAGAGCAAAAAGGATATATTGGATTTCCCATCACTCCTTATCTAGACCTTTAGAGGCAAAAATCATAATAGTTTTTGTTTCCTGATGTTTTACTGAGTTCTTACTACAATTTGGATTACACCTATTAACACAGTTTCATCTTAAATACAAGGGAAAAAGAAAAACACATGCCTCAGAGAAAAATCATAAATTCTCTATACATTGCATGACCTCTCTGAGAAGTTAGTTCAATATGCAGAAGACAAGAAAAATTAGCCTGACTTATTCTGGTATGGATTATCTAATATGTTTATAAAATCATTATTGGGCAAGTGTTACAGAAGTTGTTTCAAATTATGCATCACTTTGAACAAACTTTATTGAAGCTTTTACTGCATTAGCCCTAATTACTTACAATAATGATGTGGTGCTCCCCTGAATCAGACCTCCTTTCCCGTGCCAGGGGATTGCAGCCGATCAATAGCCATTGAGCAGTTTGATCATGCACGCTGACCTGCTGGAGCACTGGTGGCAGCCACTGCCATCCCTACCTCTCCCTTCCCAGTCTCCCAGTAGCTCATGAACTGACATGTTTTCAGTGGCCACACTCTCCTGTGTCTTCGCTGTCCCTCCAACAAATCAATAACTTCACAATCAGTATGCATCTCAGACTCTGAGAAACAAAAAAAGTGCCTTAAAAATACTCACGGGAGGGGTGGTCCCTGGTTCATGCGTATGTCCATGTGTTCCTCCTGCACTTAAGCTAGGACAGACTTTTAAACCTTTTACCCACACTCACTCATTTCTCTCATATCATAGATTTATAAAACAAGGTGAGAAATGTTCCTTTTTTTAAAAAAACAAAACTACAGATCAATTATTTGGCAAGTATCTACCAACAACCTACAATGTGCCTGTTAATTGTTTTCTGTTTGATTGTTAAGTACTTTCAAGATTGAGCATGTCTTTTTCTGACATCTCCCATCTTGCTCATACTGGAGAGGCACACAGCTCCTGTTCTCCATTATTCATTTTATACAGTGATTATTTATTGAGTATCTACTATATGTCAGGAACTGTGCTAGGTCATTTAGCATTCATTATTTTTTTAAAAGGAATTTCTAGTTAATTAGATTATTTCAATATCTTCTTATCTCTCAGTGATTTCTTGAATTAATTTTGCCTTGTTTACCACTTAGTCTAACTTTTATTTCTTTTTTTTTCTACTTCTTCAGAACTATACTATAGAAATGACTATCTGTTAGGAAATAGGCTATCAATAAATTGATTTCTGCATAAAGCCAGAAGATGATGACAGGCACTCTAAAGAAAACAAAAATCAAGCGAGGGGTCTCATCAGAAATAGATATGACTATGGCACCCAATTAAATGAAATCAAATGCAGAAACTTGGTTTTGGTGAGCACAATCTACTCCATCAGACTATTCTCCAAAGAAGTCGAGGTTCATAGTTAGAAACAAATCTGCTTTTGCTCATGTTGAGCCTATGACAGAAGTGGGGTTCCATTGTAATCAACCAGTAAATCAGAAAAAATTGGGTTCCCATCCAATAGTATGACCTCAGGCATATCTGTGCATCTCAGGAGGTATCTGTCTCTTCACGTGTGAAACAGAGCATTGGACACAAGCCCAGCTAGTGTGTTCCCAACTCTCTCAGGTTTGTGGGAAACCATTTATCTGTGGGGAGTGAAATCTCAGGAAGGTCTGGCTTCCAGCACCTGGGGAGATCTCTGGCTTGTTTCCCCCCAAAAGTTCTGCTCGGCAGCCTGAGATCCGGAAATGAACCAAATCTGTACAATTCTCATGAGGGTCTCATTTTTAGTATTGCCAAAACTAAACAGCCTGTTCCCGCATCCTGAAACAGGAGAGTTTTGGCTTAGCTCTGATTACAGGAGAGGCAGGTTTAAAAGTCTAATACCCACCCGTTTCTTTCTCCTGCTCGGCATATGTGTCCATTACTGGGTACAAGCGTATATAAGCATGTCATCTAAGAATGGTGTCACTCACACTGAGTGGAAAGACTGCAGGGTAGAAAACTGGGGTACCACTTATCTTTGTCCCCCAGAAAATATTTATGTTTGGCCCACAAAGGCAGAACAGGCTGATTTCTGACTCCATAAAGGCAGGGGTTGCATGCTTAACTGACAAGGTTGAATAAAAAATTAGCAGGGTCGGTAGTGAAGTCCACAGATCAAATCTTTTACTTTAGCTAAGTGATGTCTTCCCAGAGTTTCAGTCCTGACACCAGTTTCCCCTTCCGGAAGTCTGCCCACATGCTTCCCTCTTCCCTTTCACAAAAGTGCCACTGTTCCATCAAGACTCGGGGGCGGCCCTCCCCCATTCCTTTCTGACTTTCCTTTCTTTGATATCTTATTCTCCTTGTTGACATCATTTACCTGCCATTTCTACCAAAAAAAAAAAAAACAACTTTCACACCCAATATGTGAAAGGCACAAAGGTTCACGATCCCATTCCTTTAAAGCAAGATATTTTTCAAATGAACGGAGAGAATCCTGTGTCCATAATAAGTTCAAAAGCTAGTCCCAGAAAAACAAGTCATGTGATCAAATAAGATTGTGGAATTCTGTGCCTCCCCTCCCAGGGCCTAACAATGAGAACAGGTCACTCAAACACCCAGAAAATTCTTGCAGGAAGGAAGGCAGCATTACTACACTCGCTTCACACACACACACACACACACACACACATACACACACTAATAAATAAATAACATTTCACAAGAACATCTGCCAATATTTTGCTGAATTCAATTTAGGAAGTGTCCTTCCAAGTATTTCTTTCTGTTATTTTAATTGTGCTCATTTTCTGGTTACTAGTGATTTCCACGAAGGAGGTGGGAATACAGACAAGTTCTCTGCCTAAAGCCACCTGCTGAATGAGAAGATGAGTTTGGAGTGAATATCAATAATGAGTTTCCTCTTGGGTTTCTGATCATGACAGGCATTTCTAAATGCTGTAGCAGGCTTACCACATTTATTTATTTATTCAGCAGATATCAATGGAAGGTGCCTTCCTTCTGCTTTTCATAAAGAGAGGAAGAATCTAATCATGGACCCTGCCTCTTACTTGTGTACAACTTTGTTACAGGGGAGAAGCTAAACAGGGGGCCTTTTCTTATGCTGTCTGTCAGAAGATAATAAAGGCACAGGAGAGACAATGGTCACTAAAGGTGTTTGTAGAGTCATGCCAGCTGAGCCTTGAAGAGCTACAGGATGTAAGTGAGAAGCAAGAGTGTCCCCAAGTACAAGTGTTAAGTCACACCAAGGCCCGTGCACCTGGTGGCAGAGGTGAGATTGGCAAAGCGAGGTTGGCACAGGGGCTGGGGGAGATGGTGGTGTGGGGTGTAGAACAGGGCAGGGGTGGAAAGGGTCAGGCTGCAGAGAACTAAGGATATCTGAATAAGGAATTCAACTACTGTTAAGGATTCTGGAAATGATAGAGGAGTTGGTGAAATTGTGGGGTGGAATGTAGCAAGGCTTCAAGTAAACTCTGTGACTGCCATTTTTCAACAGTGATGAGCATACAGGGTGATGAAATGCAGGGTGGGAGAATATAGGCTTTGGAATCCTGACTGTCCCCAGGTTGCTGGGGCAAGTGCCTTTCCTCTTAGCTTCCTCTTGTGAAGATGAGGATAGAAATAAGAGTTCTTTGCAAGATCTATGAATAATGTGCATAAGGCCTTTGATGCAGAGACTAATAACTAATAAGGCTAATAAAGAGGAATTAATATTGTTATCATATAGTTGGTCCTCACTGGACCAGTACTAGAATAAACTGGAAAGTTGTAGAGAGCGTCCCTACCTCCAGGCTCCATGTTTAATCTGCTTTTCTTCTTCCCATGAGCAAAACCCAGTGCTGAGCTGCTCCCTTGCTCAGTGTCCATGGGAGTTGGCTCAATAGAGAACTCTTACCTGCACTCAACAGGTCACTCCTAGTGGGACTGCTCCTCCCCCATCTTCATGGTGGCGAACCCCAAACACTTGAAAACTACTCACCTGCATCTGATGTTGCTGCGGATGCGGCGAGGAGAGACAACATCGGGGTGGATGGAATTGCGACACTGTCAACTACAGCTGGCTTCTTCCTGGTCATCCCGGTGGACGCTGAGCCCTCGTTCTTACTATGCACTGTCGTCTGGTCCACTTTTAAGTGGGGACTTGGCATCCCTAAAAAACAACCCAAAACCTGCCGTTGATTTAAAGGAACAGGATGACGAACAACATAAAATCTAAATATGATCCTGCAAAATAGCACAATGATTTGAACTCCTTCTGGTACCAAAAAAATGACATTTTAGAAAATTTGAAGGAAAAGAAATAGCCATAACCATGACTGGCTTTGTGGCTGAGGTTATGAGTGATGTCATTCCAGGTTGGCTGCCTGGAAGTGGGGGCCGGGCACAGGCCTAGTGAAAGAGGATATGCATCAGGCCCCCATTAGCCTTTGGAAGATCAAGCAACCCATCTTTACAAAGGTTATGCTGTGCAGAATAAAGGGGGTTCCTATGGTTTCCACCCCAGCGAGGCTGCTCATCGCAGCTGGGTAGATGAGACTAAATGAGAAGGAAAAGCTGTGGTGCAGGTGCACACAAGTTCATGTATCATTCGTCCTAGGTGCTCGGAAGGTTCTTAGGCTGCAGAAAGCAGTGTGGGGAGAGGGGAGGCAAGGCTTGGCGGAGCTTATTTTAGATCAGCAAGGAGAGCACATGGGAGAATGGGCAGGATCCAGAGGGAATCAACCTGGGTGCCCTGGACCGATGAATGGATGAAGAAAATATGGTATATATATTTATATACACAATGAAATATTATTCATCCATCTAGAAGAATAAAATCTTGTCATTTGCATCAAGATGAGTTTATGGAACTGGAGGAGTTTATGTTAAGTGAAATAATTCAGACACAGATCTGAATGTAGAATAGTAATCACTAGAGGCTGGGAAGGGGGGACGATGGCTAAAAGGAGGCTGTATTCAAGCAGGGCACCTGTATGAATGGATCAAAATAGCACACTGAATCCTATTAATATGTACAAGTAATATATGTACCAAAAAAAAAAAAAAAAAAAAAACCAGCCTGCTGGAGCAGGAAATGTATTGTGGAGACTGGTGCGTGTCAATAGTCACAAGGCTAAGGACATGCCAAACTGGGGGCCTTTGAAGGTTTGAGCCTAACAAGCATCCCAAGACTTGTCTTGATGATGCTGAAAAGCCTGGTAGACTCATGAGCTGTTCTGAAACTTTGTTCCTGAGCTTGAACTTAGATGCTGCCACTTTTCAGTTGTGAAATCAAGAGCAAGTTACTCAACCTACAGTTATTTAAAACTACAGTTTCAACCCTTATGTTTTTATAACTTTAAAAGTTGGAATGGGCTTTGCCTGGGCAAAGGGAAGGGAGGGTAGGGGAAGGGACACAGGAGCAGGAAAGGTGGTGGAATGTGATGGACATCATTACTCTAGGTACATGTATGACTGCTCATATGGTGTGATGATACATCGTGTACAACCAAAGAAACGAAAAGTTGTGCTCCAATTGAGTACAATAAATTTAAACGCATTCTGCTGTCATATATACCTAATTAGAACAAATTAATTAATTGAAAAAAAAAACGTGGAATGGTTCCCAGCAGCTCAGGAGGCTGAGGCAGGAGGAGTGCTAGTTCAAAGCCAGCCTCAGCAACTTAGTGATGCCCTCTTAATGTGACCCTGTCTCAAAAAAAAAAAAAAAAAAAAAAAAAAAAAAAAAAGAAAGAAAGAAAACCCCCAAACAGAAGTGGAATGGTAACAGTACTATTTTGTTGGATTTTTTTGAGAGAATTCAATGAGTCAATTAATATAAGGTGCTTAGAACAATATCTGTCACATAGTCTATACTACTTAGCCATTGTCATCATCATTATTATCACTTATATCATAATTATTATAATCCACTGCTTCCTCAGAACTAATTTTAACCAGTAAGCAAAAGTTTAGTTCTCTTTCCGGACATGACCAAAGTGACCCTTCACCAATGGGCAGGTATTCAGGGTCTCCTCATCTGTGGGCTACACACCACTGACAGCAGCAACAACAAACTGGGCTTTATCACGTATTTCTTGACACTTTTTTTTTTCCAATGCAACCAACCTTTGCAGAGTACCATTATCTCACTGCCACAGTGAGATCAGCTTCACTTGGGCCTTGTGACAACCCTGTGAAGCATGTGGTGTGGATATTACTGTTTTCTCAGTTTTACAGATGAGGAGAAAACATTTCTGAGAGCTTAAAGGAAAGCTGAATAAACTCATACTGTTCTTTATGTCAGAGCTGGAAGTTTCTAGAAAAATAGATGCAAAACCCAGGATCATCTTGGTCCGCCTGGCTGTACTCTGTAACACCTAATCACCACCCCAGTCTGTTGAAGCATGTTTCAGGCTGAGGACACAGACACTGTAGTATCATACCTGGAAAAGGCACTTGTAACGACCTAAGGAGAAACCCACACTGACATTTTACTTTGCCTTCTATTAACTTCACCTCATTTCCCACCCTGGTCTCTGACACACCCGCTTAAGATGCCACATTTAAATAGTAAAGCCATCTATGCTTTTTCTGAATTTTATATTTCATGGCATCTTGAAGGTGAAGATAAACAAATATCAAATTCTATGACAGAAAGATTGCAAGGCACAACCATTGAGATACACAAACATGGGTAGGTGTGGTTATTTACACAAATTTGTGCATATATGCTGGTAAAATATGCAGATGTGCTAGTGGCAGGCTAGAAACAAACATCTAATATCCTTGAAGTGCATCGAGGATCATCTGTAAGGAAATGTATCCAAGCAGTGGTGGTGACTTTGAGTCCAGAGAGCTCAGGGAGGATTGGTGGGGAGAGAGTGTCCACTTTTACTCCCTAGCTTCTTTATTGTTAATATATTTTAAAAAATCTAAATATGTGCTAAACTTTCTTTTTCTACTGAGAAAATACACATAGTTTGGGGGAAATCTAGAAATCTATCAGAGCATGGGCACTGGGGTAGAATGACTGATGAGCCTGAACACCTGGCTGCTAACAAATCTGATGCTGGGGAGAGTAGGCAGCAGTCTGATGACAATTCTCTGTTTTGATCCTCTGCACCACCACAGTGTGATTCCCTCTGAATAGAGGCAGGCAGATCCTCCCTGGCACCTCTAGAGCAATAGAACACAGTCCTATTGGATAACTGCTCCTTTGGAAAAACTCACTGTTAAGCCATCTCTGTACCTGTGGACACAGGTTGGGCAGGTACTTCTTTAAATGATGATATGCATGGGGAATGAAGGCAATAAAAGAATATTTAACCCTCACTTGGGAACAAATCAATTTCAAGTCATTTTAGATGTACCCATTTTCATGCAAATGTTCACAATCTAAATGAGTCTCAGTCCACATCATCTCATTAAAGTTGATCTGATGATACCTCTATTGGGCATACTTTGCTACTCAAGTGTTTGTGTTACAGAATATGTTAAACATAATAAGATGACACTTAAAACACTCTGTCATTCAGATTGTCACTATTTGGCTTTTTCAAAAACCCTTAGATAATTTAAGATTTCCCCGATTCTAGTACTGCTTGCGAGTTGTCAATTTGGGGAAACAAATTGAAGAAGGAAAAAAAACAACAACAAAAAAAACACCAGGCCTGACTTTTTCTCAGTAATTTTTCGATTTCGAAAGGATAATGGAAACAATCCCAGAAATAACATACACGGGTGAGAGTAATAGATATTTTCAACAAAGGCTAATCTAGGAACACTTAATAATTGATGAAATGTGCCTGAGAGCAGAGGTCTCGAGAGATGGAACGGGTGACTGCTCCTTGGGAGAGGGTACGGGGCAGGTGGCCACGGGGGGCTTTGTTTCCCTTCATTCCAGGTGGCATCTGATGCTCCTGGGTGTGAGGCCAAAGTGGTGGGACATCTGGAGAGTTTCTTCCCAGCATGAGCTTGGTTTCTCTCTCTCTCCATAGGAGGAAGGTTTTAGAGGCTGGAGCTTCATCACACACACACTCACACACTCACACACACACATACACAAAAGGAATCCTAATAAAGCCTTATACTGGTTGGACCACTGAGATGTAGCTCCCCTGCTTATACGGGGGCATGAGAAAAGTCAGGGGTGACTTGGATCTGGCAAGCAATCTCTGTCTAAATTCAGGCAGCAGACTGTTTGAAGGCTCTTAGTGGAGTTCAGAGCATGCCTATGCCCCCATACAACACATGCCACACTGAAGTTTGCATATTTGGAGGCCGGTATGTTTTTAAAGGAGGAAATAACAATGCTAATAACTTTGTGGATCCAACATCTGTTCATAATTAAGAGAAAGAGCTAAGAGGAAATAGAAGAAGTTAAACCTATATGAAACCATCCAGCTATAACCTATTGACCTCTATTGATAAATTTGTTTTTCTAAAAAGTCTTTGAAACTGTGCGGTAGCCTATCAAGGGACAGTCACTCATTTTTAAAGGTAATTTCTCATAGACCACTTATCCCCTCAAACCTCTACCTGCACACCGTGTTTGCATTAGGGACTTGATTTATGGATTCCAACTCCTGCGATGCAGAAGCTGACTTCCTGTTGCCTTGGTTACTTGGAGCTCAGTTCAAGGTTAAACTACTCCCAAATCAAAATCAGTAGCAGGCTGTATCTAGTGGCCAGGTTATTGACTGCCCCAGGATGCAAAAAGGTCAGAGACCAAAGCACTGCTTACTGCCTTAAGGTGAGTCAATAGCTTCAATATTTTGATTCAGTTTCTTCGGAAGTAGTAGTTGCTGCTCAATTACCTCTTCCCCAGGTTGCTCAAGGTCAAAGGGGTCATAGCAGAAAAGCAGGGTCTATGGTGTCTGACTTTCCCAGGATCCCTTTAATGAGCTTTGTGACCTTGGATAATAAAAACCAGCCTCCCCTTAGAGTCATTTGAACGTTGCTCTAAGGTTTACAAAGCTAGTTATCTACTTTGCCTCATTCTTCATAGGGAAAAAATAAATAAAAACCCTTGTGGATGGCTACTATTTAGTCCTATTTCTTAGAGGAGAAGTTGAAGTTTCGGAAAGGTCATGTGATTTCTCTAAAATCACAATTGGTAGGAGATGGCACTATCTAAGATCCTCTGACTTGCTGCTGGGTCCTGATTCCACAGGGTTTCCTTAAAACAAAGGAGTTGATGGAATCATCCCTGGGGAATCCCACGTAATTCATCTCACAACATCCACTGCAGAGAGCAGTATATCTTGTAGGTAGTATATGGTTAATATAGGCTCCTTGAATGGTTTCAATAATTTTCGAATTCTAATATTTGCAAATACATGTGCTTCCTGGTGAAACAGCCCAGACTAGCATGGGGGGAGAGGCGGATGTGCCTGGGATGGTTGGTTCCTTCAATTTGCCTTGCTGATCATCTCTACAGAATGCCATGGTTTGGCAAGAATTAGGGGTGAAGATATAGTGAATGGTTAGTGGTTTTTAATCTTGTAAGAGCTCTGGAATACATTATGCTATCTGTCCCTTACGGTGAGTTTTGGTAGTCAGCTCTCAAATAATTGTGGATTTCAGAAAGAATGAGTGTAGACTCATCAAAGAGCATTACACTTAAGAGTGACTTTGCCTGAATTTCATTTTTTAAGGTCCTAGAATGAAATAAAAATCATTTGACAAAAAAATAATGATAATAATAATGGTGAGGCCAATACATCTGTAGATAACAGGTGAAAGTTCCAGTTCACAAATGAGGAAACAGGGGCACAGAGGACCAGGTGATATGCTCAAGATCACCAACTCTGCGTGTGGATGTAGCAATGCTGAAATCCATGTCTCTTGACTCAATTCAATGATCTTTCCTTCCCCACAGTATTTTTACTTTTGGGTCAACCAGTAAATGATGTGTTTTCTCAAGAGGAAACTGTTTCCGAAACCTTGATAATCATTCTTTCCTAATGTACTGGTTTTCCATTTAGATTCTGCCATTGCTCCTTTTTCTTGTGGCCTTTTTTATTGGACTCATGTCCAATAAAGGGAAATCTGTGTTACAGAAGAAAGTGAATCTACTAAAGGAGACTCTTGAAATCTGGGAATAATATTTTTCTGGGCAAAAGTCAATAAACATTTTTGTTGTATCATTTTATTCATTAATTCAACAATGATTTATTTAACATCTATCACACCAGGGAAATGGCATTGGTCAAAACAGTTAAAGTTCCTGTTTTGTAAGAATTACATTCTAATAGTCTCTATGTGGCATAATGGTAGTCATTATATTTTATGAGGGCAATGACTAAAGTGCTTTTTTAATCATCAAAAGGCAGAGCCTCTTCTACAGCTCAGGAGACATCTGTATGTAAATGAGCAAAACCAACCTATCCAGATGGATACAGCCCCATGGATGCTAAGCTTACCGGAGAGAGAACTCACCTTTGTGCAAATTGGACACAGGCATGGCTTCCTAGGTGCACATGCATTACAAGGCTCATGACTTGGAGAAAGCAGCATGAGAAGGATTCCAAACAAGGTGCCTATGGATCCCAAACGACCTGCTCAGAGACAGTGGCCTCACCAACATTAATTTGGTACCAAATGATTTTTACTTCATTCTAGGACTTTAAGAGATAAAATTCAGGCAAGGTCACTCTTGAGTGGAACACTATTCAGTGGGCCTAAGATCCATCATTCTGAAAGTAGCAATTATATGAGAGCTGACTATCTCACCTTAGGAGTTGTGATTTCTATCTCCCAGAGATGGTTTAGAAGTAGAAAGTAGGATACCATGGAAACACTTATAAAACTAATAAACTCAACAAGATAGGAGGCCTTCATGAATCAGGAGGAAAATGAGATCCTAGTGGGCTCTGGGGTGGTTTCCTTCTTGTCCACTTATTAATTCAACATCCATTAATAACCCATAAGTGGCAGATACCATAAAAGCCCCAGCCACTTCATATTGAAATGGGGTCAACCATCCATTCAGGAAAACAGACACAGGTACAAAAACCCCAGTGTTAAAAGATGGGTAGACTTCAGTAATTCAAAGTGGAGGGAGGGCCAGCTGGGGCTGGGGAAGGATAGGAATAAAGCAGGAACAACAGTTCTTTCTTGTGCTACTGAGGGAAGAGTGCTTAAGATGAGTCATAAAAAGCTAATAGTGGGAGATATGTCTGGAAAAGTAGATGAGAAAACTTAAACCCACATCTTTTGTCAGGTAGAGTTAGTGCCTCCCTCCAACCTGTTGTCTTTCCACCTGGATACACTTCTGCTACAGGACTGGGGCTCTGTCTGTAATTATTTGTTCATTTCTCTGCCAATGTCTAGGCAACTGCAAATTAATTAACCTTGAACTGAGCTCCAAGGTCAGGAATCATGTCTCATCTTTTTTTTTTTTTGGCTCCCAATACTTATTTCAATAAATGCCCAAAGTACTTATCAGTAAGTACTGTTTGATTAAGTACTTTTTGAGTTCGATAAGTACTCCAAAACGTTGGAAGGATAAATGGATAAATAATATACACACCCATCCTTCTAGGTACAAACCTTCTAGGCAGTGCCTTAACTACTTTAGCCCACACATTTCTTTATTCTAAAACTACTTTTTTTTTTCCAGCGTAGTATAGAATAGAAGTGAAATGCATCTTCTAGAGTCAAACTAGCTACTTTATTCGCTGAGTGATTTTGGGTAGTTTGGTTAACTCTCCATGCCTCAGTTTCCTTAATGATTAAATGAGGTTGTTGTGAGGATTAAAGGAATTTTATAGTGTGATAGGTAATGCCCTCCCCTCCTCCCCCCAAGTTATCCACATCCTAATTCCTAGAACCTGATAATGTCATGTAATGTGGCAAGAGAATTAAGGTTGCAGACAGAATTAATGTTGCTAATCAGCTGACCTTAACATCAGGAGTACACATTTAATTATCCAGATGGTCACAATGTAATCACAGGGGTGGAGGAAGAGGGCAGAACAGAAGAGTCAGAAAGCATCCATATAATGGAGGAAATAAGGACAGAGAGATGGTATGTTGCTGGCTTTGAAGATGCAGGAAGGTGGCCATGAGTCAAGGAATACAGATGGTCTTTAGAAACTGGGTGGGGTGGGGGGTGATGAGGAAGAAAGAAAGAACGAATTCTCCAAAAGTTTCTGTAAAGGAAGGTAGCTCTGTTGACATCTTAATATCAGGTTAGTGAGATCCATTTTGGAATTCTGACATCCAATAATATAAGATGATATATTTTTGTTATTTATTTATTTTTGGGGGTACTGGGGATTGAACTCAGGGGGCACTCAACCACTGAGCCACATCCTCAGTTCTATTTTATATTTTATTGAAAGACAAGGTCTCAATGAACTGCTTAGCACCTCATTGTAGCTGAGGCTGGCTTTGAACCCGAGGTCCTCCTGTCTCAGCCTCCCCAGAGGATTACAGGCATGCACCCCCACACCCAGCACATTTTGTTATTTAAGCCACTACATTTATGAAAATTTGTTAGAGCAGCAAGAGAAAACTAATACATTGGTAAAAGCAATTATTATGGTACCTAGCTATAGTAAGCACTTAATTATGTTAACCACTATTATTTTTTTAGTGATACATTGTTTTGGTATGAATTTTCTTGTTTTAAACTGTTTCATATGTTCAAGTTATCTGTGTCTGCTATTAAGATTTAAATTCCTTAGGAAGCACAGACTTCATACTCATTTCCTGTATCTTCCTAGCATAAGACTGACACAAAACTTATTCAGTGGATACTTACAGCTAATAAACTGCATCAGAAAGTAATAATTTGTTAATATGAAAGTCAAGAGAGGAGAATTGTGACATGGGGTTATGGCAAGCTCTTTCCCACACTGGCTGGATGAACTTGGATAAGACTTGGAATTTCATTCTGCTTCAGTTTCCTCCTACTCAGAATCTATTATAGCTTTACAATTCTGATTCTAAGCTTTCTAGAGTCAGAGAAACCACCAAACAATTGGATTATTTGTTGTCACTCTTGCTTTAGAGGTACAGAAACTGGCTGAGATGACAGCATCTGTGTCTGCTGAAACCACATGGATCTTTACATTAAAGAGTATTTTACTCTATGTAGTAATTTCTAAGTTGCAGGAGGTTAGTTTCTCCTGATCCTACGGTGGAAAGACCAAGCCAGCAAAAAGGTGTATGCAAAGTGGAGATATCCCAAGTTGGATGGGTTTTAATCTTTCCGGTATCCTAGATATCAGATCTTCTTCTTAGAGAGACAAACAAATATATAGACGCTAAATAAATTTTGTACTTAGCTCAAGATTCATAAGTACTTTTAAGCTCAGGTGAAAGTTTTTGTCTGTCCCAGTTAATTCTCTCTCTCTCTCTCTCTCTCTCTCTCTCTCTCTCTCTCTTTCACATACACACAGAGAGAGAGAGAGAGAGAGAGAGAGAGAGAGAGAGAGAAAGAGAGCGAGAAGGACAAGGACAAAGGGAAAATGGAACCAAACATGATGTTGATATAATTCCACTCAAACTTGACAAAACTGCAGTGGGTGCTTGTTCTCTGGAAAATACAAAGGGGGTCTGCAAAAGGTAGTAACACAGGAGGACCAAATGTATACATATAATTAGAACCAATGTTGTGGTATACTGCATCTAATATGCTTCTTACCTAATTGGTGATCAGGTAGTTTAGGAATTTGCTAGTATGAAGTACATAAAGCATAGCATAGGCTATTGCCAAACACACAGGAGCTTTTGCAAAGTAAATTAGTTTAGATTTGGATGGAAACATAGCACAGTCCTTTATTATATCTGAGCCACAGAAAGGGGATGTAGCTTGCTTTCCTTAGAGTTACACACAGATAGTAGCAAAACCATGACTCTGAACCCAGCCAAGTCCTTGGATTGTCTCAGGCCAGCATGTTGGCTTTGTGCTGCAAGAGTTACGTTCTTCACACAACCGGTCTTCCTGTTCCTCTGGTGCTGCGTTTGAGTCTAAATTCACAGGGCAGCTTAGAAACAGACCAAGCCAAGCATAGCAGATGCAATATAAGCGGTAGGATCATTGTTTCTAGAAGATTCTCCCCTAGATCCCCTCAAATATGAAGGGCTAATCAATGTCAGTTAATATATGCATCTTTTGGGGGGTCTTCCTTTTTACCTTTGGAGTACAGAGCTGCAGAGCACATCTGCATGGTAATACGGAGCGCCATGCTAACTGGGTCACCTTATTTGCATTTTGATTACTGCTTATTTAGAAGCCACATTGAGAAAAAAAGCTTGATATCAGGAGCTCAGTGCATGTGTGTATATAAATATAGGTATAAATAGATAAATGCACATTTACTGGTTTTTGAAAGATCAGTCCAATATGAATGAACTCGTTCTCATGTACCTATCTGTAGAAGTCTGGCCTTGTGTGTGTGGGGGTTGGAATTATAAATATTATTGTATCTAATTATTTTTCTCTAGTGTGATATCACCCACTGTATCTGGTTAGAGAAATCAATTTAGCATATATTCTCCTTATTAAGTACTGTCTTGTTATGTATGGGAAGTTTCATAGTTTAAGTTTTAGTGATTATCCTTTCTTTAAACCACCTACTTTTTATCCCATTATCTGAATTCATCCTATAGAACAGAAACACATTGTGCTTGTGTGCAGGCATGCACATATAGACAGAGTGTGTGCTAGGAAAGCTCTCTTCTTTGCAATAGAAGAAAAAAAAATCACAGAAACTCAGACCCATCATTAGATAGATCTCCTAATCTTTATCTCTAGTAGTTCAGTCAGACAAGCTAATACCATGATGATGGCTTTGAAATCTCTTAGGAATTGGATGAGGAGACGCGATAGTGATGAACTCCCAGCTAATAAACACAGAGTGCTTATTTCGGCAGAATGATCAATTTCTAGATGTCCTGAGGCTTGTCTGATACAGTTGATTTACTCATCCTCGCTTACCTCACTAATAAAGCCAAAGTCCACCATCAGATTACAGAGGTGCCTGGGATTTCTTAAAGGGGCAGGAGAAAGCCAAGGTAGCATTCATCACCTCCCTCTGAGGATCCTTCCCCACCCACAGTCCTTGAAACCCCAGCTGCCTCCCTCAGCTGATACTCTGTACTCAATAGACTTTGGGCTAGTACAGTAATACAGACAATTAATTTGTTATCTTGTTAGTGGAAATTTAGTGCGATGATCTAAAAGAACTCTTACATATTGTGATAAACTTTAGTGCCTCCGGGTGGCTCCCCTTGCATTGGGCTCATTTCACATCTCATCCATTATGTAAATGAGATTTGGAAATAGTTGAGTTTCTCTAATGTAGCTCAACTCTGATGGATTGGAGAGAGTCCTACTGAAACTAATGAGGTTAAATGTGTCTCAACATTTCTTTCTACTTGGTTGATTCTGCAAGCCCCTGTTCAAGAAATGAATGCAGTGCATTATTTCCAACCATCCTTTAAGGTTGGTTGGTCCCAAAGAAAGTCTGATTTGGAAAATGTCTGTTTTGGTTCCAACCACTGTATGGTGCACAGAGTAAATGAACAACTTACTATCACACTATAGGAAGACAGATGATAAGGTTTAAAGTAAAAGGAAAGTATTTTAATTATTAATATATCTAGTTATTTAAGTAGGTCTCTGAGTCATCCAGAGGAGAGTTGGGGGGATTTTCTAGAAGTGGGCAATGGGTATGAAGAACCTTTGGTGGGACTTGCGATCAGAGAGGAAATTGTCATTGGAGAGATTGGAACCAGCAGAGACAATTGTATTTGATTCAGATTCACAGGACAATCCAGTTACTCAGGGACTAACTTCGAGATGAGATAAATAAAGACTTCTGTACTCTGAGTTTCCTTTGGAAGGTCAAGAAAAGGAAGTGCCAAAGACTGGCTGAATAAAATGGAATGAGCATTTCAGGAGAAACTGTTTCAAACTGTTTAAGGTCATAGGGCTAGAGAGGTAAGTATGAGATGGTAGTTGACAACAAGAATTATCTGTGAAAAAAAATTTAATCTTTGTTTTTAAAATGGGGGAGGGGATGGGTGGAGAAAAGCAAAACAAAGATGTGGAGATGGAAACATTCCATGCAAGAAGTAGAATCCAAATGTGTTACTGAGTAATTGGGAAATAAACCTCTTGAAAGAAAGGGAGTTTTAAGCTGGTGGATAAGGCTGTGACCCAGTCGGTCCCTGGTTTAAATCCCAGCTCTGTCACTTAACTAAGTATTTGACCCTGTCCAAGTGATTTAACCCCTCAAAGCTTCAGTTTTGAAGGCTGTTACAGGGATTAAATGAGATAATGCCTATAAATTGCTGAGCACTGTGGCTGGTACAAAGAATTCTCAGAACAGGCCAGGCAGGAAGAGGTCCAGGGAACATGAGATATTTAAAGTGCAATTGGAAGGGAGGCTACAAAAAGCTTGGATGGGGCTCACCATTTAGAGGTAAGGTGGCAGGATAAAGGCCCCATCTCTCCTGTCATGATTAACTCGTGGCTCTCTGATAGCTGACACTCCAGGAAGCAAAGTCAACTCCTAAATATTCAACTTTATGCAACAGTCTCAAAAAATTGGGGGGGGGGGGTTGACAAGAGGAAGCAATTTGGCTCATGTGTTAATTTATTCAGAAAAAAAGTTTCAATGCCTACTGTGAAGACAGCAACTCAGGGTCCTATGGGGGACCCATAAAGTATAAGAAGCAGTTCAATCTTTGGGTAGCTGGATATCTAGTTGAAGAAACAAGATTCGAGAACAAGAAATTTAAATAAAAATAACAATCTCCCCTGAGCTGGAAAGACTACCCACATTACCTTCCATTGCACCTGGGACCAAGTTAGAGATTTATGACAGTGATTTTAACTAGCATATATTCTAGCACAATAGTTGAAAATGGAATTTATTTACTGGATAACTCAGACACAACATAAATAATTGACCTGGTTGACTACAAATTAGAATTTATGTTAATATAGAGACCATAGTAAAAGTAACAAGATAACCAGGGCGATTGTTTTTATGGAAGAGGGGCATTTCAAAGTGGTTAAAAGGGAAAGCTATGAGCCCACATAAGCAGTTTTTATCTCACAGTCAAACAAACTACCCTTAGTCTGAAGCTGGGCACATTGTTTAACTTCTCTGTTCTTCAGTTTCTCATCAATTATGTAATTAATAATAGTATCCTTTCTTCAGGCTTAAATATGAGGATACAAGGATAAATTTTTAGCCTTGAAGTGCCAGAGGCTAATGTCAGTACTTTGTGATCAGGAGTGTAGGGTCAGGTTCACAAGATGTGACTACCCAGGACAATGAGTGACTTCCCTATTGTGACAGGAAGGACATCACTGAAGAGGTGATGTTTTACTTGGTTCTTGAACAATTTGGAAGCACTGGCTGAAAGGGGATAAAAGAAATTCTCAGAATAAAGAAACAGCATAGATAAAGAATGAAGCAAAAAAATCTAATGGCCCATGTGGGGAAAGGCCAGGACTCCTGGGGGCCACAGTGCATGTGTCCAGGGTGGGTGGTTGCAGGGTCACCCTTGATACAGCCTGGGTTGGGCTGGAAATGGAACTAGGAGCCTGGACTTCATCCATGGGTCATGAGGAGCCATGAAGCATTTCTACATGGCTGTGGAGAAGAGATGGCCTGTCCTGTATGTGCAGAACTTGATTATAGGGGTAAAAGCTGCTCCCTGTGTGTTCCCAGAAAGTGGCCAACAAATGATGTTTGGAAATCAAGGGTAGAAATTGAACCTCTGATGCAGAGTGGTTCAGCAGTGCGAACACTGTATACAATTCCCACTACCCTCCCCTCCTCCATTTCCTTTTTACTTGCTCAACCTTTACTGGACAAATTCTGCACTAGAAGTTCCATTGTAAGCACTACAGCAGGAGGTGGGGGCAACACTGAGTCAGTTGCAGTTCTTGCTCAGAAGACACCTAAACCCATGTTTAAATCATATTTTTGTAAGTTAAATCTTATGGTATTCATTAAGACAGCTCACTATTTAGAAAAGTGAGGGTTTTCAGAAAGTTATACACTGTTTTCAAGAATTTAACTCTGTCTCTAGTATATGGGTTCACACTTGTGAATTTTTCTGTATTTGCACTGGGATTTTCAACTTTTCTTCCTACTTTCGTGGGCTGGGTATTGGATAGTTTTTGAGGAACTTCATGACCAGCCTCAATTTGCCTACTCATGTTCAATCTCAGATTATTAAAGAAGATTTGAACATAGGAAAGAAAATGAGCGAGCTGGGGAGGGAACAGGAATAATGATGGGTGTAAGAGAACAGATGTGCATATAGAATCCATGCAGGTAGTTTAACCAGGTGAGCAGACATGGGGAGAGAAAGGCATGGATCACACTGGGGGACTAATATCAGTTCCTAAAGAGGCAGGTACATTATACCTTTCAATTACGGCATCCTTATAACTGGTAAAAAAAAAAAAATAGCCTATTTCATGATTTGTTTGATTTATAAACTAGAGTCAGCCCAGCAAGTTATAGATACCACTGCATTGACACAGATTGAGAATATTCATGTACTTATTCATTTGCCCATTGATTCATTCAACAAACATCTCTGGAGCATCTACCATGGAAAAGGGACTTTAGGAGGCTTTGATCAAAATGGCACTGCTGAACAACACAAGGATGAGGAAGGCTTAGTATAATAGTTGAGAAAGGGCAGTGATGAGGATCACTGTGACTGAAGACAAGCCACAAAAACTGAATTTATGACCACTGAAAAACAGGACTTAAACATAAACAGCCCCCAGTAATGGATGATTATGCAACAGAGCCACTCTGCACCCACGTTGCCCCGACTATTTTGCCCTCTGGCTCAGGGATTAATTCTGAGCATCCATAGCATGGTTGATGGTCAGGGAGGAAAGCTGTCAGGGGGCAGGACAGAGACTCAGGAGATGATGGCATGGTCTCCAAATCCTTCGATTCTGCATCTTGGGTACAGAGAAGAGTTTCGTGTGATGTTAAACAGTAGGGAAAATACCTGGCCCTCTCAAGTGAAGATCTCAGAGTCAGATGTGGGAAGCACTTCTATTTTTGAGAAAACATCAGAGTTCTTATTTCTTTCCAGTAAGTCAAATGACATGCCATAGTTATTGGATATGGTCAGCCTGGAAAACTCAGTCAGGTTCAGACTCATCTGAGGGTTTCTGTCATGTAGGTGTGGAAGCCTCCTGGTGACAATGACTCAGGAAGGCATGCCTTGGAGTTGTCTTGTGGAAAGCCACTTTTTAATGAGGTCCTTTTGGTTATTTCAGGATCAACTCACTATCCATGGTTGTAAACCAAATGATTATACATGTCCTTTTAAATCTAAATTCTATTACTTTAAAGGGTAGATCAGAGTAACCACATTTTGTATTTAGGGAAATGAGGTTGAAGAGAAGGTTAAGTAGACCTCAAGTCTCACAGCAAATCAATGTCATTGGGAATTCGAACCCAAGTCTCTGTCACATCTTCCTTTAAATGGTCTTTCTTTTCCACGGCTGTTAAAAATAACAGAATGACACATTAGGGTTTGGATCCCAGAAAGTGTCAGAAAAAATGAGAGGTGGTTCCTATGTGTATCCTTTGGGCAGCGGTGTAAGGGAAAGAGACCTTGTCAGCAAATGACTCATTTCTTAATTCTGTCTTGTTAGCTCTGGGTTCAAGGAGGTAATGGCCTAATGTGGGATAAAAAAGTTGTGAAATATGTTGGAAAAAAGGAAAAACAACAAAAACACACAATGTGAATGAATGTGTAAATAGGCCACAACTGTGGAAATATCCATGAACCCCGAGCCAAGAAAGAGCTGCCAGATTTGACATGAGCCTTAGAATTAAGCTTCCTTAATAGAAGAAAGAAGGCTGGGGTCAGGATTCAGGGAGGAAATAAAATAGCCAGGAAATGCCAATGAAATAAATGCAAGACTTTAAAAAAGATTTTTAAAAGACTCAAGTCACCAAAAAATGGTAAGACTGAGAACTAATGGATATATTCTTGGGCTCCATTTAGCCATTCCACAATGTACACATATTTCAAAACAACATGTTGTACAGAATAAATATATACAATTTTTGTCAAGCTTAAAAAAAAAAGAGTCCCTGACTGTATTTTTCAAACCTGGAAATTATTACATTTCCCAAGTAATAAAACTGACAGTAAAACATTTTTCCATCCTTGGTTATGTAATAAGTGGAATGTGTTTGTTTTTATAAGCACCATTTTTAAAATAATCAAAGTTATCTGAGGGCAGCCCTTCCTCAAGCTAGGAATTTGCTTGAAGGAAATCCAGCATTGAGCATTACTGGGTCCTGGGTTTGGGCAGGTGAAGGTTTGCTCTCTCCAATTATCTCATCAAAGGCTTTCCTGTTAGGAAAGAGCATTGGAGGTGGAAAACAGTGGTCTTCTGTGTTCCTAACAGCACCTTGATTCGGAGTCACTTTCTTTCTCGCCTCTGAACCAGTGCCCCCTCCATCATCCTGGGCTATCCCTGCTTCTTCCCTTCAGAGCAAACTCAAGCAGCAGGTTCCTCCCTTTTGTAGAACTTCATCCTTGACCTTGCAGGAGCACCTGCTTCCACCACAGCTTTGGAGGCTGTGCTTTCATTCAGTTCAATACTTGCCGAACATGACATTTCAAATGCTCGGGGTCAGTCAGATATGATCGGTTACTGCTCTGCTTTGGTTAGACCAATTAACTTAAGCCTCAGATTCCTTGTCTATAAAATGAAGACAAAAAGAGACATCTTCAGGAATTTTCTATGAAGCTTAAATACAAGAAAAATCTGTCCAGTATCCAGCACAACACTCCTTGCGGACATGTTGTATTTAACATCATTATTACACAGTAATCTTGATTTCCTAGGAAGATAATTAGTAAGTTGGAAAGAGTCCTATATTTTTCGAGGGTTTCTGATAGTGTCCACCCAGTGAAGGGCTAGCAAAATATCACGTGATTAACAAATGTGTTTAATTGAACATCATCGGTGTTTGTAAATGGTCCAGGTAAGAACAGCTGAATGCATCCAAAACCTCACCATGGACACTACTATTTGAAGTCGAGGCAGGATGGTGTTTTTCTCCAGTCTATAAAAGAAATATTTTCAATTCTAAGAATGTGATAAGTAAGAATATGTGATTTTTTTTGATTTGAGTAATCATATCAAAAATAAGAGCTATTTATTATTTTATTTTAAGAAAGAAAAAAAAAATAGAGGAGGAGGAATTTGATGATGAGAGTCTTAGTTTTGAAATGCCACAGGGGTAAAACATGCTCAGAGAGAGCTCCGGAGAGTCCATACCCAGGTGTCAGAATCACAGAGTATCAGGGCTGGAAGGGATCACTGAGCAGATCCCCATCATTTCACCAACGAGGAAACTGACGCTCCCAGAAATCACCCTGTGTTTTGGTGACCCGATTCTAACTTGGACCTGTGAACCCAGGTCCTCTTCCCCACTCACCAAGAGCAGCTAGCCTTTCATGGGCTTTCCTGCCCAGGTTTCTGCCTTTGCAGTTTCTTTCTTACTGTGCCTGATTGTGAAGGGGATGGCATGAAATGAGGTGGGCACGAATTAGGGTAGACAGAACCCTGCAGAGCAATCTGCAATTTGGTGTTGAGGGTCATTCCAAGCGAGGAGAGGTCCTCTGGGGCTTGGCATCCATAAAAGTCACTGGCAATAATGGAAAGGATCAGACTATGATTTGTTTTTAAAAGAAAAAAAAAAATAGGTGGTGGGTTCCTTTAGTTCCACATGAGAGGAATTTAGCTACTCTATCTATACATGGGATCTTTGAAGCTACCTCTTTTTCTCTGTCACCAGTGGGTAACCATGTCCTATGCTCTAAAATTGACCCTCCCTGAAACGGTTCCCTCCCTCTAAGGGGATTTCCAGATACAAACCCATAATGACCAAAGTGGTCATTATGAGCACAAAATTTCAGAGCTGTAGGTTCTTGGAGTTGGAGAGGATCCTAGTGACAAGGGTCTGGGGCTGATGAGAAAGGGTGCTGCCCCCCCCCCCACCACCTTGCTGTCCCTCTTCCTGTCCCCCCCCCCCCCCTTCTCCAAAGCCTGGAGCACTGGCTGTTTGGTTGTGCTGAAAATCAATTCAGGATCCTTTTATCTCCACATTAAATCCCCATAGCCAGCTGTTTTTATATGGAAGTCCCCACAGGCTGGGCTTGGTCTAGTGACCGTTTGCAAGAAAACAAAGGAAGAGAAAAAAGGCTGAGGATGGCAGCTTTCGGAGGAGGGTAGAGCAATTCAACAGAGGGTGGGGCGGGGGGGAAATTAAAAGATGGCATTTCCATGCAGCCGTGAAAGAAGCCGGAGGAATCCTCCTCTCCTTGAACGATAAAGGCTCCTGCTAATTTTAACCAGAGTCAGTTCTGAAAAAACCTGCAAGTTGACTGTGAGTCACCGCCCCTCAGGGAATAGGAGGTGGGGAGGTAGGGGGAGGTGGGAGCTGTGTGTGTGTGTGCGTGCGCGCGTGCATATGAGCGCGCACACCAGTGTGTATAATCTCACAGTGCCCAGAGCCCTGGAGATCCTGGAACACTTCAGTAGCACAGGCCAGATTCATTAAAAACCCTGGCTACAGGCCAGCAGTTAAAATTGAAGCAGCATATTTATTGCATTTTGTTCAAATAAATCTGAAAACGTGTGAATCATATTCCTTGGAGAGATTGGGAGAAGAAGTAAACAACATCAGACTAATACTTACAAGCCGTGGCGGAGAGAGAACAAAGATACAGAAGGTTCCCCGCCACAGGAGCTCCAGGAGGAGCTTGCCCTCCCTCGGTAGGGGCTGCAGGGGCCACGTGCACCCATCAGCTTTCCCTGTGGGCTCCATCCTGGCCTGGGTGGCACCCGTGGGCAGGGGCTCTGCCCTCTGCCCTGGGATTCTCAGTTGCACTCTGGCTTATTCCTCCCTACTTTGCGGGTGTGCTGTCTCCCGGATGCTGTGCCTGCCATCCTGCCTTCCAATGGCAGCTGCAGAAATTAGATTCAATTATGGGTTTTCCTAAAATAGTATATAAGGGAAAATCGCCCTCCACCCCCACCAGTCCAGTTTCTATGAAACTCGGCAAGGACTCAAACTAATTATTTGCCTCTGTAAAGCAAAATAAAATAGCTGGTCAGCTCTGTCGGGCCCGGGCTGCCATTTCTTTTGTTGCACCGTATCTTTTAGTGAGGCTCAGAGGACCTGTTTTAGGAAGTAACTTCCCAAGGGGTGGAGCCTGTGGACTTTGGGCCTTAGTTCCCTTTAAGTGTAAAATGCTAATAATTCCTCTCATGTGGCAATGATGAAGAATAAATGAATGAAGTGTCTTATAACAGCATCCAGCCCAAGAACACAATATCCTCATGACCAAATGTCAAATCTCTTTTCTTTCTCCTTGTTAAGAGATGACTTATGGACATACATATGTAACACTTGAGATCTATTTTTCTCTGTTCAACCCAAGATTTGTTTCTATACCATATTTTTTTTTGTCACCAATTACTTTCTTATTTCTTTTCATTATACATGTGCTTTTGGTGTGACATATTGATAAAGGTGGATTTACAGGTATGAAGCTCCTTTCTTATTTCATAAAGAAAAGGCTGTTTATACGTCTTCAAAAGGCCTCTGACCTTCTGGCAACCATAAAAGGCCTGGGACAGGGGTGGGGTATTAGGAGGTATGCTGATGGTCACCCAAGGAAAGTAGTTACATGTCTAGTGTCTTTGAAGGTCTTGGGGAAGGTCAGAGTACAGCTAAATACTTTATATGTATTGACTCAGGTCAGGTTCTTAGATAAAAGTTTCATGGTGATGGCAGCGAAGAAGGTAAGTTCCATGCAGTCATTGGTTACCAACCACTGATATTGCAGAAGAGCAGATTCCTGATTGGGGCCAGGATGTGAGATGACATGCCACATCCTATGGAACAATCTATTTTGCTTAGACCACTAAGAGTGAAAAGTGAGAAATTAGTCTCATTCGATCACCTGGATACATGCTTCACCTCAGTGTTTTGCTGTGGCTCACTTAGCTTCTTCTGTTCTGGCCAGGTTTTGAAGCATTCCTTTCTACCCTTTGTGCCCTGAACCCTGGAAAACATGCAGAAACTTAATCTAAACCCCAGGAGTTTCCTTCCCAAGTACTAGAATGCATGACACTGACCAGAGAACCCCTGATACCTGGCAGAGAGGCCAAAGAAGGTGCCCTATTGGCTACATTCCAGTTTCTGATTCTTCTTATCTCATCACAACTGTGCTGGTAATAGTGATAAGTGATACTTAACTTGCAGATGTGCTACGACAAGTGTGTTAGTACATCATTGCTGTGACCAAAATACCTCACAAGAATGACTTAGAGGAGGACAAGTTATTTTTTAGTTAATAGTTTCAGAGTTTTAGTCCATGGTTGGCCTGAGGTGAGGCAGAGCATCATGGCAGAAGGCAATGGCACAATAAAGCTGCTTGGTTCATGGCAGTTAAGAAGGAGAGAGAGAGGTGGGGAGAGCATGTGAGAAGCCAGGGACAAGACATAGTCCAGAGCCATACACTCCGAGACATACTTCCTCCAGTCATGCCCCACCATTCAAGTTATTAATCCAATAAATGAATTAATGACCAATTATGTCATAACTCCTGCAATCTAATCATGTCATCTCTGAGCATTCAGAAGTGAAACACATGAGCTTTGGGGGGCACATTAAATGGTGGGGGAATCATAACAGTGGAACAGTCCCTGAGCCCTTTACATGTGTTAATTCATTTCACATTTATAACAAGCCTATTTTGGGGGGCACTGTATTCATTCTCATATTTTGGAGGAGGAAACTGAAGTCCAGAGATGGTACATAATTCACCTTTATTGTCACAGTAATTGATTGGTAGAATCAGAATTTAAATGTACACAAGCTGGCCTCCAAGTTTTAACCACTAAACTATGCCATGAAGTCCTGGCTTCTTGACCCTATTAAGAACTATACACTGGGTCCTCTGGAGGCTTTTGTCTCCTGAGTATACACCAGGAGAAAATTCAGTAAGCAGCTACTAGACCTGCAGCTACTAGACCAGGAAGCTAAACCCAGTTTCCCAGTTACACAAGAGCACGTTTGTTAACTTACTATATGAACCTGTCCATGGTTATGTGGGCTTAAACTGAAGTGTGCTTCCCAGATTCAACAGCAGGAGGACACATCTAAATGATTCTTCCCATGAGGTGGGGGGGGGGCGGTATGTGCCCTGATTCATCAGCAAATCCTCCTCCTTTGTTCCTGTCAAGTAGGATGGCAGGTCACAGGTAGGGAAGGTTTCATTGGCCAGAGAAGGAGACCAGAGCCAACCAGGTGATGGGATAAAACCAACTCCTCAGAGCCCTTGAAGTCTGCACCATCTTGCTGCCCCTGGACTGTATTCGGTTGTTTCTTACTGGCTGGCCATGGCTAGCTCCAAACGCCCTCCATTCCCACCCTCCATTCTGGCTGCACACTGTGCAGCTGACTCTGGCTCTCTATGCTCCTCCCACCGTGGGGAATCTGAGTCCCAAAGCTCAGTGATTCATTTGGCTGTACTGTCTTAGAATTCAGGAAAAAAAGATTTCTGCCGAACAACATTTGCTTGTTGAATGAAAGAATGAAGGGGTTATTGAATTAAGGCAGAACCTGAGAAGAAACCAAGTTATTTAAACACATCTGTGTATTCCCAAGTGTCTTGGACACTGTGGGCCTTTTCTTGACAGCAAATTTAAAAACAGAGCAGGAGAAACCTGGTGGGAGAATCTTGTCTGTCAACCACATGGATAGAGCTTCAGACCTCACAGCTTGATTGGAGATGCCTGGTGTGGGATGTGAGTCAAGGCCACTGAGTGGACAAGGTTCCAGGTAGTCTGTGTCTAAGTGGACTCCAGCCCTAGAAGCAGGCCTGTTGAGATCCCCTGGCAACCAAACTTCCACAGCATCACTCATGACATGTATGACCAAATCAGGAAGAGTGAAAAACCAAAGGGGTAACCTCCAGGGCTTTTCCAGATCAACATGACTACTAAAAAAGGCCAGCAGTGAGGGCACCGTGGCTGGCTCCATCCCACCACCTTACTTGCTACTCCAGCCACAGCACTTCTTAAACTGGAGGCTGTCTAAGGTGGCTATTAGACTGACAGGAGCCATCACCCTGCCATGTATAAATAGCAACCCTATTCCTGTGCCACCCAGGACTGGAGTGCCTGATTATTTTTTTGTACTTCATGAAGCTTTGACTTTGGGGGTCTAGCTGACCTTGCAGAATCTGCCCCACCTCCAGGTTAGCTAATTGCTGGAGATAGGAGGGCTCCCCTAGAATGCACCTTTCCTATGCAGACTAACCAACACAGAGGCAGGCCTGCCAATTGCATCTCAGTTTGAGAGGCTGGTCACTTTCCTGCCTCAGTATCTCCTCTGGGCTAAGTATAGGACAACTGGGGACTCTCTACACCCCAGAGTCTGCTGAAATTGTGCAGCTAGCCAATCCTAAATCTGCCTACACAGCCTCTCCTACTCCTTCCCATGGAAACCAGGTAAAGGTCTTGGCCCAAGCTTCACCCTCAGCCCTGTGCCTCCTGAGTGCTTCCCCAAGTGGCCCTGCGTGGTGTTACATTGTCATGTCTCCTGTTTCTATGAATCTCTGAGTATAACCTCCTTCCTTCATGAAAGTCATTTCCATATTTGTGTCTGTTACTATAGGTGACAAAAACAAGCCCTGGCTGCGTTTGGTCACAGCAAGGTTCAGATCTGTCCATCCTCAGCAACGGATGGAACCTTAGATCACTTCACCTACCATTTCTAGAGCCCTTAATGCTGGCCAAGGTTTTCATTTATTTTCCTTTTTAAGTTGTTTGCTAGGGTCTTTATTTTACCATGATCTTTATTTTTTTAAAAAACAAACTTATGAAGTATTTCTGACAATACTAATATCAAAACCATGAAAATAAGAGGTAACCAGTTACAAAGCATCACTATGAGTTGGATTGTTTTCTTTAATTCACACCATCTCCATCTGTCATCTTCAAGGAATAACGGCTCACCCAAGATCAGGCAGCTGGGCAGAGGTGGCATTCAGAACCATGTGGTCTGACTGGGGAAGAAGCACAAAGAGCCAGCACATAGGCAGCAGGTCTTAGAAGACCACTGAGACTGACATGTGCAGCTCTAGCATAGTCCCCTGCAAAGACTGGTGCTAACTGGCCATGAAGCAGGCTGTCACCCGCCCCCTGAGAAGAAGAGATACAGACATAAGTCAAGCACGGTGCTGAGCATGCTCTTCAACTCAGCAGCTTTTTGTTCTGTTTTTCCTAGTGAGGCTTTGTGAAAGAAGGAAGCAGAGTGGGGATTCCCACCAAGGCACCCTTTCCTCCTCTTGTCCTTGGGGTCAGCACTTTGAATGTGGTCCTGGAAGGAGAGGATAAATGCTGCTCTATGGTCTCTGAGGCCCTGGAGCTGCTGCTTTCCATTTCCATGCTGAGGAGGAGATTTGTCTGAATGGTCTTGTGGGTTTATCTGTTTAATCATTGACCAGATCATTATGGGGGCTGATCCCAGGTGTGACATGGTGGTGCACGCCCTTATCACAGCACCTATCTCTCCAGTACCAGTCTCTTCCACCCTAGAAGTCGACGACGCTAGCAACATAGTCCTGTTTCAATCAAATCAGAGTCAAATTTGTGATTTGTTTTCACATGTTTATATCTTATTTAGCGTTAGCAGACTGTAATCCTAGAACTGTGCTGCATATTTCTTTGGCATTCCCAGAGCATCCATGTCAGTAAATTGTTTGATTTTACTTGATCATATGAATTATATCATCTTACTGAATAGCATATGTAATCCTATCTGCATCCAGTTATAAAATTATCATTCGCCTTTTAAAATAAGAGCTTTGCTTTCCTTTAGACAGTAGCATAAGTCCACACCAGCTATGTTAGTGGTGACCTTGAGGAATTACTTAACCCTCTTAATCCTGAGTTTTCTCATCTGTAAATATTCATGGAGCTCAACTCTGTAGGGCTGTTGTAAGGAATAAATAAGTAATGGGTATTTTTTTTTTTTTTTACATTTACAGCACTTAACACAATGTCTGGTACATAGTAAGTGTTCAGTTAGGGTTTGCTATTTTTATTGTTTTTGCTGTTGTTATTTTCAGTTTGTTGTGAGTTTGAGAGAGGGGAGGGATCCTGGAAACTTTTCTTGGTGCGACCAATGAGAACCATCCATGATGCAACGATGCATGCCCTCTCAGCACTGTTTGAAAAACCTTCTGGGCTTTCTGCATTGTGTGCTTAGTTATTGGTGCAAGGAATGTAAACATATTTTAACATCTGCATAAGCTAAAAAATGTCATGACACATGGCACTTTCAAGTTCCTAAAAATTTTCAGAGAAAGTGGTAGGAAACCTGTGTGTGTGTGTGTGTGTGTGTGTGTGTGTGTGTGTGTGAGAACATATGTAATTTGGGGATTATCAGCTTTTATGGTTTTCCCAGGCTCCAGTTTCCTCCTATATTGAAAAGGATTAGAAGTTAACAGTCCACTAGGGTGTGAATATACCAATATGATGGGGCTGAAAGCATCAGATGATTTTTAGCCATAGTGCTTTTGGGCCCAGAAGTTAAGCCACCTTGTTGTCTCACTCAGTCTGAATCTCCAGGAACCACGTCTGTGCACGCCCAAACAAGCTTTTTGGGGTGGGCCAGTTGCAGAAGGCAATGGGGGCTGCAGGGCAGAGGAGTGTGGAGAGGCAGAGATGCTGTTATAACCCAGGGTTTTTCCTTTCCTCTTTCTCCAGCTAGGCTCAGTAACAGACCCTCCCCGGCGGGAGACTGTGGTTAGCAGGCATTGATCTGTGTACCAAAGGCAAGACCACAACCGATCAGAGGAAAAGACATGTGATTAAACAGTTCACTGACAAGTGGAAACAAAAAACCCAGGGGCTAGCAGGAGGCGCGAGCAGCCCAGTAGACTGCAAAGGTTAAGGTGCTCAGACTCGCAAGACCTGATCTGGGTCATAGCTCCCTAACACAACCGGGCAAGTCACTCTCTGGGCCTTAGTTTACACAGCAAACAGGCCAGCTTAGCAATTCCTAATCTGTCTCACTCATCATTTCATAAAGAGGCCCAAATAAGATCTTAGAGGTGAACATTTCTACAAAATATACAAATATAAACATGAATTACCATGTGGTTGGAGGCAGTAAACACATTAGCCAAGGGCCTGAGCAAAGCCGTGAATGATAATCAGATTCAATGATAACAATGGAAACAAACAACAAAAATTCTTCAGACAAAAAAAATAAAAATACCAGTGAGCCCGCTGCAATATTACATACCCTCTAAAAGCCACTGCCACTACCGAACCACCTGCTGAGGTTATATTGTGCCCCATAAAACCCAGCACAATCATTATCTTCCCACCATGGGGGACCCAACTTCACTCCATGCTTTGGGCCACATGCATCTGAGTCACAGGCCATTTCTCCAAGGCAGAGCTGCTAACCTGGCACACACCTGGGTTGCCACGGGGAACCTGGCAGCCAGCACCTGCGGCTGCAGCTGCAGACCGAGCTTCCCTGTTGGCAAACACCAAAAAAGCATTTTGTGAGGTTGGCTGCGGTGCCTAGTGCTGAGAGCAATACTCCTTCCGGTGCCTGCAGGCCCGGCTGGCGGCTGGGAGGGAGCATACTTCTTCCTGTGTCTTCCTATCTGAGAACATGACTTCTGAGGAGTCCTAATTACACAGGCATGTTGCCACCACAGTGAGTGGTGGCGACTACCTCCCCAGTCTCCTGTTTTTTTAATCTGTGGAAGCCAGGTCTGGAGTGACGTACCACATCTTGCCCCACGGTCAAGGGGACACTATCTGTTCTTCTGCCTTACCTTCATCCCTCTGACGCTGTTGTAACCATGTGTCTGCCCCAGACCCAACCTGGACAGCGGGGAGGGGAGGTGGGTCTGGTCTCCTTCCCACCTACTTGGGTCAGTGCTGAATCCCAAGCTCTTGCTAGGATTTGGGGTCTGCTCTTATTAGCTTATTGGTCAGTCAGAACCTGGCCTTGAGATAGAAGAAAGAACAAGGAACTTAGGGGTGAATTTTTCTTTCTCCCTTCATTTTCCGAGGCGTGCATTAGCATTCTCCTCTTCGAGGAAGAAACTGAGGCTTGGATATCTCACACGTTTTGCCTAGAGCCAGAACAAGTCAACATTTGGAGCCAGAAGTCGAAACCTGGTCTGTCAATTTCCAAAGCCTTTGTTCTTTCAATCTCTGCTAGCTGCTTTCCTTGGAGAGAGGAACAGGATGTGATCTTCAGCATCATTCTCTCCCTGAGAGCAGACCCCAGCTGCCCTTCCTGGAAGTACATCTGGATTTCATTCTGATATGTGGATGGGGGAGAGATGCAAATTTGGGTAAAATTTCCAATGGACCCTGATGAACATACCTGGTCTCTGATGAAGACTACACATAATGTTACAACAAGGCTTCTAGCCAGAGCTAGCAGGACCCCTGTGACTTATCACTGAGACTTCATGCCTGTATACTCAACGCCCAAGAGATTGATGAAGAAAACCTCTGTTGCTTAGGGACAAGATGAAGTTTAGTTAATGCTGCTTAGACCACAAGAAAAGGGAGGTGGTGATCAAATGATATCCAGGGACTTACTCTGAGCTCTCTCTGAACTTGACTCTTATTTGTACAAACGGCAGCGGTGTCGACTTTTCCAGAATGCATGGGAAGCTTCAGGGACCAATTGGGACATCATGAAGCTTGGGTTTAGTAATTTAGGGGCTCTGAAGGAGCCCCTTTGATGCCCCAGGAAGCTCTGGAGGCATTTCTGGGTCATTTCTGGAGGGGATTCTAAGCAAATACCTGCCTTTCTGGTCTTTTTGTCCCTGGATCGACAGATCCACTTTGACCTTAGGATCAGAACTTTCTATGGTTCAACCCGAATACTTTTATATCCTCAGAATAGCTTCAGAATCCTCTGGATTATATTGAACTCAATAAAGAGTTGGACTAATGGAAAGACAAAATATGGCCAGCTGACTATAATTTGAACAGAAAATGCCTCATTTTTGAGTGTTGCCGAGTATCAATAGCTCCACCATAAATATGCAAACAAATCCTAATGATGGTAGGAAAGTGGAAAATGGAAAAAGTTCATATATATGAGATGGCAAAGCTTGTCTCCATGCCAAGGAATTATGTAGGGAAAATGGCCGGCAATGAGGCAGATACATCATCTGGAAGCTTACTGGGCTTTATGTGAAGGTTCTCAGGGGTCAGTGCAAGTTTTAGAGCGAGAGAATAATAGAGAGAGGCTTTTAGCATTACTAGTGTGTTCTGTTCCATTTCATCAACTAGGCCTTCAAATGTGTGTTGTATTACAGTTAGTATTTTTAGAAGAAGACAGAAGAAGATAGAACAGTCCACTATACTATAATACCACAACTCAAGGGAGAAAAATAACAACTGTATGAAACAAACATGATCCTTTGGCTGGGATCAGCTGGAACTGGAAACAGAATTATGAAGAGACAACCTATGTGGGGCAAATATTGGCTTTGGAATGAGTTGAGGGGACGCTGACTCTTCCGTGAGTGGCACAGTGGAGACCCAGAGCTTCTCCAAATTTGCAACTTGTAATGAGGAGAATTGTAACTGGGGGAAATGAGGCATACTTTGACAGACTTCATAATGGATAATCTCATGCAAATCAGCCCTCTGCATCTCCACCAGAGATCAGACCCTGAGGTGGGGAGACCATGTAATCATGACTCCACATTGCACTTCTGATCAACCAACAAACATTTTATGCTGTGAAGTTTACCTGGTGGAATAGAGTCTATGTGAATATAAGACAATTCCTGCCCTCAAGACTTTACGATTCAGTTGCTGTTGTAGGGCAAACTGAGTCCCCCTCAAAAAGACTATGTGGAGTTCTTACTCCTAAGTACCTCAGAATGTGACCTTATGTGAAAATAGTCTTTATAGAGGTAACCAAGTTTGGGTACACCTTCCCCCCCAACAAATCTAATCTGTTAAAGGAATGGTTGCCAGGGTGGCACCAAAGAAAGGTGATGGAACTTTTAGGAGGTGGGACCTGGTAGGAGGACCTTAGGTCATTGGGGCTGTGTCTTTGAAGAAGACTATGAGACCCTGGTTTCTTCCCTTTCCTCTTTGCTTCCTGGCTCAGGAGACTAGCAGTTTGATTTTCATGGCCCTGAGCTTCCACCATGATGTCTGCCCTCACTAGAGGCCCAAAGCAATGGGCTACTTGATCTTGGAATGGAACCTCTAAAACCAAGGGCCAAAGAAAACTTTACTTCTATGACTTAACATCTCAGGCATTTCATTTTAGTGACGGAAAGCTGAAGAACACATCAGGTTAAAAGGAAGTCTTTAGGATGGGCCCCCATCTAACGTGACTGGTATTTTTATAAATAGAAGAAATCTGAAGACAGACAAGTACACAGAGAGAGTGCTGTACTACATTAAGATTAGGGAGGATGCTTTGGCAAGCTAAGAAATGCCAGAGACTGTCAGCAAACCATTAGACACGAAGAGAGAAGTGACAAACAGAGTCTCCTTCAAAGTCCTAAAGAGAAGCCAACCATGTTGATGCCTTGACCTTAGACTTCCTGGCCCCAGAACTGTGAGGCAATGAGGGTCTGCAGGGTCTGCCGTTGAAGGCCCTGAACCAGGGGCACTTTGTTATGGCAGCCCTAGCAAACTAATATTGTTGCAGAGACACAAAATGAATCTAGGAAGAACTGTAAGGGAGCCAGTAAGTGCAAGCTGATTAAATATTAAGTAGAGCTTTGAGCTAAAGAGGAAATGTGCTGATTAGGAAAGTGGTTAAGACTTCATGGAGAAGGGGGGGCTTGAGTCAGATCTTGAGTCAGATCTAAAGTTCATTCCCTCATTTGGTCAGTCAGCAAGTGGCCTCGCATCTGGTCCCCACCATCCGTGATGACAGCACTAGCATTTTTTCCCCTAAGTCTTATTTCACACTTCCTCTTTTACATAAAAGTCCCAAACCCAAATCCAGCATGAGCACTCTCAAAGCTGGTGTGGGTGGTCTAGAAATTTCTTACCAATTTTAAGAGTCTGTTGACTCTATGACCTATGGGAATACCACAATCAGGCCACCTTACAGTTGGTTGCTGGGTGGGTAGAGCTACATATTTTTCTTCTCTGTCCATCAGAAAAATCACTATTTCATGTTCTTTCACTATGGTGAAATAAAAAATGGTTTGAAAACCACCTTAACGTGGAGGATTGTAAGGGTTAACCATCAAGCATTTTGTTTCAGCAAATTTCAAGGGAATGAAATGTGACTAATTAGTATATGGAGATTGTATATTCTCACTATAACATTTTTCTTGGGCAGTGATGATGGTTGTTGTCTGTCTTGTCACAATATTGGTTTCATTCCTTCACTGAGATGCTGTGGCAAAACCCTCGCAGCACTTTGCAGATCACTGAGCTTCTTCTACCTATTTACTTTTAAAATATCAATCACAATCCATGAAATTCCTTTTGTCCCACACTGGCTATATTCCTGGTGTGTTCCCTGCCATGATGATAGCAAAGCTTATCAGGATCACTCCCAATGTCAATTAATGGTATTTTTAAAATGACATTGGGAGTGAACTGAAGAAAGCAAGCCATTCTCTAATCTCGGCAGAAAAGTCAGGGGATTGAGCTTCACACTCCAGAAGCTCTGCAGGGTCCAGCAGTAAAGAGAAATAAGCTCTCACCCTCGAATTAAGTTTGTGACTGTACTGCCTGGGCATGCAAAGAAATCTATCATGGCGAGTACAAAATCAGCTGTCCATGCCAAACAAGACAGAAGTATGGTAAAAACCAAATGGGGAGACGAGCATTGGATTAGATTTTGGGAGACCTGGTCTAATCCTGTCATATGGCCATCTATCAGGATAGTTACCTGAATTATTGATATTCCTATTTCTTCACAGGAAAGATCACCAGAAGGCGCTTTCCGGTTTACTATTCTTTGATTTTATCATAGGCAACTGGTTGTGCAATGGGAGGGAAAATTTAAAAAGCATGGGTAGCAGAGAGCTGTGTGTCTGCCTAAGACAGGATGAACCAGGACCAGCAAGAAAGGAGGCCAAACCTCATCAAATACAGGTGCAGAAAAGATGGATTTGGGATTCCAAGGGCAACATCTACTTATTGCATTCCTGATGTCCTTGTAGGAATTAAAGGGAGCCACAGTGATCGGCCCCCACAATAAATCTTGCTCAAAGAAGACAAGAGTGTTCAGATATTTTGCCAGAGCTATGTCATGTTTATGCCATACACAGCCTTGATTTTCACCTGGTGAGACTTGTTCTCATCCAGGGTTTCTCCACTTCAGCACTCTTGACATTAAGAGCAGATAGCTCTTTGTTGTGGGGGAAAAGAGGATGCCTTATGTCTCCTGGGATGTTTATCAGCATCCTGGCTTCTAATTTCTAGATGTCAGTAGAAACTCCCACCAAGTAGTGGTAAAAAATGCCTCTAGACATTGCCAAATGTTTGAGGAGGGGGTCAAAATCACCCCCCTGACCCAGAGTAGAACTACCATATCAGTGGGAAATTATTTTACTGAAGGACTAGGCATACCCACATCAGAGCATAAGGTTAGGAAAGGTCACTCAGTCTGAATTTGAAAATAGAGCCACCATATTAGGTTAATAACACCAACAGTTATTTGGTTGCTAGCTGTGTACTAGACTTTGTAAAGTTTAAGAAAAATGATTTTCAGATTATTGATGCCTTTTATATTTTCATGGCATCACTGTTCTTAACATGGATAGGGAGGTGGAGTCTTTTGTTGGACTCACATGAGGGTGGTTTGAGTGTGGAGATGTAGGTGGTCTAGTTGCTTTTCCACATGTTTGCAGACAGAAGCACTTCCTGAGAGGCTGCACCCAGAGTAGGCACTGCCATATACCTGGCTCATGATAGAGATGGCTGCGTTAGACTGCAGTCTACTCCAGCTCCTCTAGGACCCAACTCACATACATAAACAAGTCATCAGAGAAGGCAAATTACTCATTCCAAAGGTAATGCCATTGTTCCAATGTTGCTTTGGAACCATTAGAATCAGATTGTGATTAGATGAACTAAGTAGGCCCCGGGATCCTGTAGTAATCACAAATTGGGAAGTACAAAATGCACTGATTTACTAGCATTATATGCAAGGAAGGTGACATTTGAAAGCAGATACATTTTTGGAGGTATACTCCCTATATTCCCAGAGGATAAAAATTTTCCTTGTAAACACTGAGGATATTTACAAGAAAAAACATGACATATTTGCATTATCTAATAATACAGAAATATTCTAATATACTTTGAGTAATGGGGGCTTTGAGAAATGTGATGTACTGAGACAGGGACCTAATCATCTACTTAAAAAAAAAAAAAAAAAATATATATATATATATATATATATATATATATATATATATATATATATATCAATCAGTATATTTCTTAAATGGACTAATCTAATTATTCCATATCATACATGATGCACACCAAGAACTCTTCTCCCACCTCTGATCCCAACAACTTAAAGTTGTTACCAATCCCCAAAGAAGTAGTGAGAGGTTAATGACCTCAATGTTTCACTTTTCAGCTATATTTCCAGTGGATTCCCCAGGATCACATTTTCTCTGACCCCTTAAAGCTGGCCTGAAAAAGAAAAAAAGAACTAATACTTTTCCATACAAAGGAAAGAAGCTCAATAGTATTTTGTCAGGTGAAGGTATTGCTGAGATCTTAACTCTTTAGAAAAAGATCCTCAACATGCCAGCAAATTCAGATATGAGGGTGAAACCACCCACCCAGGGAGCACGCACTTAAAGGCTGACATTGCCCTTCAGAACATTTATAGGCTTAAAAACTTAATTATAAAAGATATAGGGTGGAGAAGAAGATGAAGGAAAGGAGATGATGAAGGAAAGAAATGTACCATCTCGGGCCACCATTAATACGCTCAAATTAAAACCAATCCCAAATGAATGGGAAGAAGAGTACTGAAGTAAACAGTGAATTCCAGAGGAGACCAGGCCTTTCAAAACAAGACCACATGCTTTGGGAGGAATGCTGTGTGCTCAGCCTTGTTTATAACATGGCAAAGGACTCAAGAATGTAATCTGTTCCTCTTGAAGAAGAAGGAGAAGAAAAAAAAAGATTCCATTCAACCCTCCCTCCACCCCTTACTTAGTTTAGATCCCAGATTTGGAAGATGGGATTCTAAGGTGAATTTTTGGAATGCTCGCTTTGGGCCTGTCTTTCATCAATGTGGCTAGTGTGGAGAGAGATGGATAAATGGAGGGAAAAATAGCCAGTGACCTGAACCATGGTGGAGAGGGCTTTTTTTTTTTTTCAAGAAGGGAAAAATGTGTGTAAGTGAAGATATTCTGGGGAGCTTTTCTGACTTGTTGGATGGGAGGTATTTTTAGGCAGCCTACTATGGTTTTTAAATTTTTTGATGAGGGTGCTTTAGATAATGCACAGGGGAGCCTCGCTCCCTTTCACTCTGCACTTCATTCACCCACCCTGACTTCATTCGGTCTCAAACAAGTTTCCAGGGGATTCTTCAGCTTGAGGAGTTTACTGACAGTGCAGGTAGAGTGATGGAAAGATCATGAATTATTTAGGGGTCCATGGTCTTTTCGACTCTTGCTGGTTGTGCCATTTTTTTGGGGGGTAAGTTACCTGGCCCTGCTAAGCTTCAATTTCCTTAACTGCAAAAGGAAAATAGTAATGACTTCATTGCAGGGATTTCACAAAATTCAAGTTATAACATATTTGTAAAGTCCAGAACACAGGGTGCAAGAGAAGTATCAGTTCCTCCCCACCATAATTGCCTTGGAGAATGACAGGATTAGGAGTTGTAGAGTTGGAAAAACCTGTGCCGTACATCTGTGAAAGCCTTGTCCTCAAACAGGAGTCTCTTCTAAAAGCTCCGGGGCATCAGAAACCTGAACTCTGCTGGAATGCACGCAGGCAGAGATGACCAGCTTCCTGCCTCCTCAGGCAGCCCACCCCGTGCAGACAGCTCTCCTGATTGATGAGCTCTTCCTGAGAGCCAACAAGGGCCTCCCTCTACTTTCCACCATTGTAGAATACTGACTTGAAACTGCTGTGACAAACATTTATCATGCACTTATTTTGTAGCAAGCACTGGCCTGAGAGCTTTTCAGTTATTAGGGAATCCTCACAACAACCCGAAAGGGAAGAATTACTAAAGTCTTCATTTTAAGATGGGAAAGCCAAAGCTTTATCTTACTTAACAAGTGGAGGAGCTGAGACTTGAACCCATGTCCTGACTCCTAGGTCGTGCTGTGATCCAGGCTCCACCACTGTGGGTGGTGCTCCAGCACTGGGTGCAGTACGGGATTCAAGCCAGGGGTTCAGCAAGTGAAGAATGAATGGTGAACAAGCATGCGTGCATTTGGGCGAATGAGCATGTGCAGCCTGTCTGCAAAGGGGGTTAGGACCTCCACTCTTACAACCTCTATTTTGTTGGGGTCCCAATCTCAGGGTCTCACTTTTAGTACCTCCTGGCCTTATCTTTGTTGATGCCTCAGTCTGTCTTTGTAAATCAATATTGCACTTAAGTGGATCAAAGTATGTACTCTTACCAGTTTAAACTTCTCTAGCCTGTGTGCGCACATATGTGTGTGTGTGTATTTGTGCATTTATGGTGATATATGGATCTAATCACAATCACATACGTTGTTAACAACATTTTAGTTTCCACCATTCTTAGTTCTTGGTTATATTCCTTTTTTTTTTTTGGAACAAGGATTGAACCCAGAGGCACTTAACCACTGAGCCACATCCCCATCCTTTTTGTGTTTTATTTATTGACAAGGTCTTTGCTTTAGGGCCTTGCTAAATTGCTGAGGCTGGCCTTAATCTTGAAATCCTCCTGCCTCAGTCTCCCAAGCTGCTGGGATTACAGGTGTGCACCAACACTCTTGGTCATTCTTTAGTTATATTCTTTTATAATTTCTCTGCTTTTTTCTTTCCAACAAGAAAATTATCTGATGAATTGTTATAGAATTTTAAGAGGTTTTCTTATCAAACTCAAAATGTGTGTATTTTTAATTTAAGAATTACATTTTGCAAGATTTAGATCCATTTTGAACAGATCTGGAGGAGGGTGGGAGCTTTGTAAGGATCCACGGGACTCTTTCCAACTACGGTCTTCAGTTCCCACCTCACCATGCCTTGCTTTCAGGCAGGAGCTTGTTCAGAAAGCTTCAAGGCCACAGTGGGTTGCCCACCATCCTGGTTGTTCACTGTGACTCCTGCTCTGTCCCAGGGACTGGTTCTCACTCTTGGCTCTTGCTTTTCTCTTGGGACTATGCCTCTGCTTAGTAACTCGATCCTGATGTAAGCGTGCTTTTGTCTGCCCAAGTCCAAATGTCTATATGGGTTCCTGATAACCAACTTCCTGCTTCATTCTGTATTGGTGATGGGTGTTTTGGATCAGATGCCCAGCCTCAGCATCTTCATACCAAATCAGCTCTCTCTTACTCTTACTTAACACCATCTGAGACCCTTTGCTGGTCTTTTTGCTAATGAAGGGATCACAGAGCAGTGCTACTAGGTAGGGGAGGCAGGCATGCAAACAGATCACTGCTACATTATGTGATACCGCAGTATGGTTGAAAGAATATTGACCACTCTAATCTGTAGCTAAAAAAAAAGACTAACAAGTTTTTTATGTTTTCCTTATTCTCCTTCCCTTGGTTGAACATCTTAATTTGGCTGTCATTAATTTTGCTTTGATCAGTCACGAGTTCTCTTAGACTGTAAACCACTAGTGGCAAGGCATAACTATTATCTTAGTTTCATTGTCAATTATCCAGTGCTACATGATTCAGAATTATGTCCTTAAAAATACTTGTGTGAGGCTGTGCATACACAGACTAATGGAATCCAACAGTATGAAATGAATTAACCAGGTCAGCTAATTTTAGCAGTGCAGGCAAACTAATAGCTATTATTTTCCCCTTTAGAATGGAGCATTAGGAAGAAGGATCATCATGAGTTATTTATGAGGTTGTTCTAACTTGTTATCCCATTGTGCCTGTGTAGACAAAGCTCCAAGTTTATGATCTACTAATGTCAGATAAGACAATGCCAGAGAAATGGATGCACACCAGACATGTCCCAGGATATTTCTCAGGTATCACTTAGTAGACTCACCTTCCCATTCACTCACACTGCAATATTATACAAAATACTGAGGGCTATATAAGAATAATTGAAATTATATCTCAGTACTTTCAAAGTGTCACTCTTACGCTGAATTCTGGGTGCTCTTTTAAAAGTGTCACTATCAACAAATCAGGACTCACTGGCAACTTTTTGTTCTCAGCCTGAGTCGGACTCCATCGGGCTACAAAGAAGAATGCCACACGTGAATTCCTGCTCTTGAGTAATAATCTGATTACGGAGACCCAAGTATTACTTGTAAGATGATGATTAGACAACTTAGAACCACGGATGTGTAACTCTCAGAGTGATAACCAGAGCTATAGGAGTGAGAAGAGAAATAAAAAGCAGTGATTTCTGTGAGCTCCAACAGTGGGAGCTGGCTTGTAGAGGAACGAGGCCTTAGTGGAAGCCTGAAGGAGGCTCAGGGTTAGTAACCGTTTGCTGCATAAGAACCCGAGGACTTTACCCCTAAATAAGGAAGGCGAACAGTAACAGTTTAAGATGTCCTTAGCTCTGATTCGGCTGGCTATCAGAAAAGCTCTTGTCACAGTCTTTTTTCCCTCATCAAGCCGTCAAACTTGACAAGTCAGAATGGTAGAGTAACAAGTGCTTTCTGTGAGGGTTATTTTAGAAGTACTTCTCATAAAACAGCAGTAAACAATATTGTTTATGGAGTTCTTCTACTGTAGGTGGGTAGGCTGTAAACAATATCCCTGCAAATTTACCTCTTTGTCTCCAGTCTTTCCCAGCATCATCTTGAGTGCTTAACTTTAGACTGTTCTGCAACCCAGAGGAGGGCAAAAGATGAATTGGTGGGTGAGCGTATTTCTCCAGCACCTTCCACTCGAGGCCTGGAGAGCTATCTCCACATCTAGCTGTATGTAGAAAGGAGCGGCAATCATTTAGATCAGTGCTGGAAGCTGTGAATACAGTCAATATGTCTACTGAATGGTACATATGTTTGACTAGAAACAGACACATGGGTTTATGTTTATACAATTTCACTCTGTGCAGGGCAAGTTAATTCTCTGGGGTCCTTAATGCTCACCACTCCACCCTGAGAAGACAAGCTCCATAACGGACCTAAGGTAGGGAAGTGGTACCCGCACAAATGTCAAGCAAGTTCCTGGAGTCAGGAGAGACTCCCCCATACTGGATGATCACCCTACTCATGTGTGTTCCATATACAACTGGCTCTTCTGGAAATGCACCTGTCCAGGGGAAGCTTTCTTTTGGATTCCTCATTCCCTCTGCCCCTTCCAACAAAGCTGCTCTATCACCCAGACATTCTCTCTACACTGTCCATGCACCACTGGCCTGGCATCTTACAAGCCCCAAAGAACTGCTTCGATCCCAGTCTCCCTTCCCTGTAACTAGTGCAGGGGCTGCTAAACGGCCCCTCGCTGCCTTTGCGTGTGGTGCTAATTAACATGATCCAACTTACAATATGTGCTAAAGATTTCAGTTTTGTTACTTATTTAATGAGCTTCGTGGGATTTGAACATGAGGCTCAAAGTAGCAGGGGAAACCTCATAATTAGTTTCAATTACAAGAAGTTCCTACGCATTAAGACTATTTGATGAACTGCAGAGGGAAGGAACTACCGACCAGATACAAATCACCAATTTTGTTTCATTTATTATTATACTTATTTTCTTCCTAATTAGTACTGATTGGCTTATGATCCTAATTAATGCAAAGGAATTTGGAATGGTATACAATGGTATGGCTTAGAAGATGCCAGCATGTACAACTGCTAAATTATTGCTAATTGTTATTTACATGAGGCCTGGAAGACTAAGTAATGCAATGCCTAATTAGCATTAAAGATATGGTATCCATTTCCAATTTACACTAACGCAATAGAGATCAAATTGCTTGTTTAAAAAAAAAACTTGGTCTTTAGATCTCAAGAATTGCACTATTGTATGGTGACCTCCACCTAAGGGGAAGCTGTTTGCTCTTGTCTTCCATTGCACCTTTCCAGGACTTGGCTAGAACTTTGCAAAAAATGAAAAAAAAAAAAAAAAGTTACACAGGAATACTCGGCATCAGGCTGGCAGTGGGCTGCAGTACTTAAGGATTAGAGTTGGGCGCCAACTGGAAAATGGGCCAAGTGAAAGGCCTGGGTTTGTTCCAGTGCTGGAAGGTGTGTGCTTGCTGCAGAGGGAGGTCCTAGGATGACAGGTTTCTGGGAAGGTCTGAGCCCAATCTGACATTATGGTGCCCATAAGTGATATCTCCAGAGTAGTAGGGATGCCAACTCTGAAGAGCCAGAGGATCTGCTGTTAGCACAGGTGCAGATGCTACTGGCCCAATGGGGCTGCAGAGAGAACAAACAGTTGGTACAGGAATGGAGAGACTTAAGCTTCAACTCTCAAATACTCATGGCCAGTACTACCTCTCATTCTAAACTGATCTCCTGCAGTGAAGGATGACGTTCACAGGGAGCAGTGCGGGACCCTTCAGCGGAGATCTGCTAAAACACAGCTGTTTCTATCATTTTGCCTTTTTCATCCTTCTCCTTTTCTTTGACCATCCCTTTCTATTTCCGCCTTTCCCACTACCTCTGCTTCTGCTTTAATCCTATGTGGCAAGAATGGAAGTTTATTGGAGTAGGAGCCAGACGACCTGCCTGACTTGATGTGACAGGAGTCATCTCACCTTTCAGGAGGTGAGACTGTCCTGAAAGTGGAAATGCTAACATCTGCCTCTTGATTCCCCTCCTCACATCAACTCCAATGGACTAACATATGTGGAGGCCTTCTGGGGATCACAAAGTTGGATATAAATGGGAAGGATTCTCAGAGTTGGTTCAACCATTGTATCTTTTTTTTTTTTTTCCCTTTGCAGTACTGGGTATTGAACCCAAGGCCTCATACATGCTAGGCAAGCACTCGACCACTGAGCTAGCTATACCCTCCTCCTTCAGCCATGATATCTTTGATGGATGGAGTTATTCTGTGCCCAACAGAGTCACAATCCCGTTGGTGGATATCTTCTTTTTCACTGTCACACTGACCCAAGGGTGGCTGTGCAGAGGTGATGAAACCAAGGGGAGAGGGTGGCTTCTATCCAGGCCCCTGAATCCCACGCCACTAGTGACCGTTCTGCTGCAGTTCTAAGCACCTTTATACCGAGAGCCGGGCTTTACCCATAATCTGGGCCATGGTGAGCAAGCTCTGGTTTCTTTAATTCTCTGACAAATTCTTTCGAGAAAACTGTTTCAAGGCAAACACTGCTCCTGGTCCTCAGGTTTTATTTAAATGCCCTCTCTATAGTCTCATACCCATTTGATTTTATTAGAGAAAAGGAGAGAAAAGAGAAACAAGCATAGCAGTCACTAAATGTTTAGTTATAACTTCACTAGAGGCCTTTGATTTCTCTAAGTTGCTTTAAAAAAAACATTTTCCTGATAAATATCAGTTCAAAGTATCAGTTAGGTTATGTGTGATATATATATACACATATCTGAATTATTATATAAACCTTTCCCAAGAGAAAGAATAATTAGCTATGCATGGGACATTTATTATCTACTGCTCTTTTTTAGTTAATAAGATAGCCATGTTCCAAAAACTTAATTCCATGAGTTTTTAAATTATTATACCACACATCATACACATAAAGCATATGCATATGTAGTATGTGTATTTTCATGTAGGTATATCAACTTTGGCTACTTTATACATGTAATTATCGTGTATGCTATATGTATATATGTGTATCTACACTTAAAAATATGGTCTTCATATATTCATTTACAAAATGTAAATAATGTGTCCAGTTATCCACTAACAGTCAGCTCAAGAAAAAGTATTGCCAGTACCTTTGGCTCTCCCATGTGTGTCACCCCAACTCCTTGCCTGTGTCTTGGGTCAACTTGAGAAAGGTCCTCTTGCCTCTAGTGGAGATTCATTCTCACACCAGAGTAAAGGCTTGGGAGTAACTTTAAGGGATAGTCTTTATCTCCAATAGTTTCTTAGCTGAATGTCTGAGTAATGCATAAACATACATAAAAATGTTGCCCAAACTCCCCCAACCCCCCCCCCCCCTTTTGTTGCAGTTTTATCATATACCGAAAGGTGCCACTTAATGATAGGGAGACCATCTGAGATATACATTGCTAGATAATTTTGTCATTGTGTGAGCATCATAAAGTGTATTTTACTGGGATGGTTCCGACATCACTAGATGATATAGTCTTATGGGACCACCACGGCATATGTCATCTGTCTTTAACAGAAACATCACTATATGGTGAGTGTACATATGCATTTCTGAACAATATGTTGTTTGTTTTTTCATATCTCGAAACTTCGTAGAAATAAACTTACATGTTTTGCTTCCTCAACATTCTCCAAGATTCCTTTAGGCTGATATGTATATATGGCTAATTCCTTTTTTGGGCTAATAGTCCTCTTCTGTATGAATAGCCCACTAATTTGTTTATCCATTTTCCTATCAATAGATACTCAAGTTGTGTCTAACGTTCATAGTTATTACAGAAGATATTTTCCCTGAGAGTAATCTGGAATTTATCTTTGATGTGCATGTGCAGGAGTTTCTCTTTCTCTGGAGGAGATAACTAGGAATGGATCTGCTAGATGAGATCTGGAGACTTTAATTACATCTTTAATTTTACTATGTAATGTCAGATTGTTTTTCAAAATGGTTGAGCAAACTGATATTCCCACTAGGAGGGTATAAAGAATTCTCATTGCTTTCTAACTTTTCTAATCCTTAGTATTATTGGATTTTAATTTTGGGCAATCTGATTAATGCATCTTTGATTTGCATTCTCTTGATTATGAATGAGGTTGAATATTTTTCTTGTGTTCCTTCATGTTAAATGCCTTTTCATATTTTTTATCTAGATTTTTTTTTAAAAATCAGGTTGCTTTCCTTTGTCTTATCAATTATAGAAGTTCTTTAAATATTCTGAATTCTCCTTTGTTGGTTATATGAAATGCAAATATTTTCCCAATTGACAAGTTATTATCTTTTTCAAGTCTTTTGATAAAAATTTTTCATTAAGATAGTTAGATTTATTTATTCTTTCTGGTTTGCAGTTTTGTCTTAAGAATTACTTTTGTATTATGAGGTCACAAAGTGTTGTTTTATATTTTTTTAAAAGTTCAAAGTTTTACCTTTCAAAATTAATTACATAATTTATCTGACTTCAATCTTTTTTTCTTCTTAATCATACCTGAGCTGTTCCTATACTTTTCATAAGGCTTTTTAAATCATAAAGTTGAAAACAAATCTGCTTGTTAAAATTTTGACTAGAATTCTATTAAATCTAGAGATCACTTTGGAGAAAACTGATACACTTAATTATGGCAAAGATGCTATTCATCAACAAATTTTTTCCATTTGTTTTTTAATATATTTCAAATATGTCTCATTTTTAAAAAACTTACACGTTTTGTTGGATGTATTTCTACATACTGTATTTTTTTATTATTGTCAATACGCATTTCTATATACCAAAAATAAAAAGAGATGCACATCCAAAGGCTTTTCTGTATTTAATAACTTTCAGTTTATAAATTTATTAATTTGGAGAGCTTGTTTATATTCATTTTGGATTTCAGTATTATCACATCATAAGCAAATAATAACAGTTTGAGTTTTAGTTTCCAAACCTTTGCTTTCAATTTTTCACTTCCTTAACTTGCTGGCTGAAACCTGCAATACCACTTTGAATATCTTTAAACAGTGGGCATCCTTGCTTGGTTCCTGATATTGAAAGGAAGACTTTCAATGCTTCCTGGTTAGGTATAATGCCTCCTGAAGATATATATATATTTTTATATCTCTTATCAGGATTTAGAAGTTTATATTCTTAGTTTGTTGAAAACATTTTATTTTATTTTTTTAAATCACAAATGAATGCTAACTTGCATCAAATAACTTCTGCATCAAGATAATCATTTGGATTTTGCCCTTTGTTCTGTTAAAATGAGGAATGATATTAAATGCTTCCTAGTGTTAAATAAAAATTGCACTGCTGAGTTAAACTTGGTTAGAGTGGCTTTGTATTATTTTCTTTGGGATTTTCAAATCTGTTTGTGGGTAAAATTGGCCTGTTATAACTTCTTTCGTCATTTTGTGTTTGTTGTCATTAAGATAGTGTTCTGACACTTCTGACTCCCAATAACTTTTTTCCCTAAGGTAAAAATTGTTAGATATGGTTGTTAGTAACCACAATCATTATTTTGATAATGATAAATGATAAATAATAATAAATAATCATTATTTTGATTGTTATTAATATAAGTACAGAAGCTTTCTATTCTCATTTGTATGGAATGTCTTTATCCATACCTTTATATTGTGTCACATATTTTCATATATTTTATGTGTATGCTTTATAACTAGCATATTTCTGAATTATGAATTTGAAGCTTGATTAGAACCCTTTTTAAAGCTTCTATGTTGCTGTTATTGATTTATTTATTTAGATGATTTGTGCTTTATATTGTATAATTTTTGGCTTCTTATGTTTCTTCTTTCTTTCTTTATTTTTTTATCTCATTCCTTTCAACTTTTTCTATGAGTTTGTAAGTCACACCTTTAACACAATCTGTTTACTGGCTACCCGACAGCCTGTCACTCAAATTTAATGCAATAATATTGAAAGTTAATGTCTTTAGCCTTTCCTAGAACAATTAAGCAATCTTAAGCTATTTTAACCTGATAACTCCTATTTACGTCATTTATTTCTTTTATCATTTTCTTAACACTATAAGTTGAAGATTATTTTTATTGTTTGTACATCCAATGTTTGTGTATTTAAATTTAAATTTATCCACATTTTTTCCACTCTCTGGGTTCACTATATCTCCTTACTTCTCAGATTTCTGGGATAATATTTTTGCTTTCTGAAGTACATTTTTCAGAAATCTCTTTAGGGAGAATATATTGGGTACCAAACATTCTCAGTTTTGTTAGACTTAAAATAACTTTATTCTTATTTTTGAAAGATGGTATTGCTATAAATATTTTTCTAGAATGACAGGTTATTTTTTTCTATGCTTTGAAGATAATTTTCAACTGTCTACTGAATTTCATTGTCACTACTGAGAAGTTGGCTAAAATTCTAACAATTGGATTTTTGTTGTTTAAGGCTTTCTATCTTTTCCTCTGACTGTTGCCTGATTATGACTTATCTACTTTGATAACTTTTTAACATATTCTATCTGAAATTTCTTGGGCTTTCTGATTTTGGGGATATAGGCTTTTCATCTATCCTGGAAAATAATATTAAAGATGATATATTCAAATACACTCTTTGCCTTATTTTTTCTACTTTCTGTTTTCTGGAACTTCAGTAAAGTGCATGAAAAACCTTGCTCTTTATCTTATGATTTCTTTTAACCATTGTTTATTATTTTCTACGGTTTTGTCTATATTACATATGATTTCCTTAGACCTACCTTCCAGCTATTCTATCTTTAGTTATACTTATTTTTTTAACATCATCTATCATGGTGCTTCTAATATAAATGATTACATATTTCATTTTTAGAATTTGGGTAGTTTTCAAAATACCTTGTTGATTGGACTTAATCTTCTTTCAATGCTTTCTTTATCATTCTTTGGCTTACTTGGTTTATAGTTGAGGGTGGTTCATGCTTTTGCAAATGTAGTAGGTCTAATTCTACTCTGTGTAGTTTCTGTTGACTTTTACAAAAACTTGTTTCTTCATGTATTTTATTATGATATTTTGTCACGGTTTATGATTTTAGCATTTTATCTATAAGAATTCTTTGAGACATGATCACTAAGTATTTTTCGAGAGGCAACATAGACTTATATCTGCCAGGTACCTAGTATTTCCACCAACCCAGGAGTATTTTAAATGAAAAATTTGGCTTGTCTTTTTCAAGTCACAAAGGGTTGGACCCTAACTCACATGAGAACTGTCTTGAGATTAATATTTCTCAGAGATAACTGGTCTACTTCTGTTTCCAGAGCAGAAATAAATGAGATTTCTTTCTTTCTTTGTGGGTGGGTTATGTTATACCTAACTCTGTTGCTTAGATTTTTGTTTCATAAAAATCTAGTCTTTTTGAAGAAATTTTGGACCACATTCCCCATAGTACAGGGACATTACATTTGTCCTTGGGCATTCAAAATACCCAAAGTCCGGATGGCCAGGGTTGGCAGATGCCCATAGAAAATTTATCAACTTTCAAACTACTTATTTGTTTTTATTTTTGCTTTATGATCATTGTTAGCTTCTAAGAATCCCCATCCTTACCATCACTTGGTTATTATTATTATTTTTGTACCAGGGGTTGAGCTCAGAGTGCCATGTCCCCAGCCTCTTGCTTTTGCTGGGCTCTCAATCCTCCTGCCTCAGCCTCCCATCTGCTGGGATTACAGGTGTGCACCACATACACAGCTTAGTTATACATTTAAACAGATCTATTACACTTCCTTTTCCTTTTAAATGTTTTTTTTTAATCAGTTTGAAAGCATATTTTGCCTGTTATGCCTTAGACTAGAAACCTTTCATATGATTTTAATTTCAAATGCCAATAAAAAGTGACCCACAAATGTCTCACCTTTTCTATTATCATCATTCATTATTTTATTAGTTATATCCAGAAAATCAAATTCAGCTAACTAACTAAAGATGCTATACAATAAATAATTCTCAGCTTCTACTGAAAAGTCATTATTCAACACACTTTTATAAATACATCAAATGATGTGAGTTCAGGCCAGTTTTCTTTGTTAATCCTAAGCCAAAAGTTCTGAACATGATATCCATTTCCCCTCCTTTCCAAATCATATTTCTATTTTTTTCTACAAAAGGGTACATAATTTTCAGCAGATTCTAAAAGAAGTATGTAACCTTAAAAAAAAGGCTAAGAATTGCTTATCTTAGAGGAATATCAACAATTTAAGAAGTTCACATTTACAAGAGAATTCTGGAAACTATGCCTGGGGAAAGGCAATGAAAAATATTCCATGAGAAACAGTCTATATAGTTGTATCTATCTATATAGTTCATCTGTCTGGCTGCAGACTGATCTGTGGATTTACATGTGATTGACTACACGCAGGTCCACACTCTCACTTGAGTACGTGCCGCTCTGCTAAATTGCAATAGTACACAGGGTTCAGAACTGCAGCTATCAACAATAAATTTGTTTTAATTATGTGTATTGTTCTACTGTAAGCTTAAAGAAAATAAACAGCCTGACCTTCACGGTGAAAAGTAAACCACACGTCTCTGAGAAAACTCTTGACAGCACTCGTCTCTAAAATGGGTAATTCTAAACTACCATTACCCATCTTGACCTCTCTGCCAGACTTGGCTCCAAGTGAGTTGGCTGTGTCCATAAATCACATCTTCCTTCCAAAGACAAAGACATTTCAGAAGGAAGGATATGGTGGGGCTTCAAAGACCCTCCAAGAGAGCTCTGAAACATTCTGAGCAGAGATGGCTGCATGGGGTCATGTTGCCAGTGCCCACCACTGTGCTGGTGAGGGACCTCACTTGGGGATTTGGTGTTGTGACTTCATGAGCCTCAGTGCTTTATCCTGCTCTGTTCCTGTCTGAGTATGTGACTAGATAGTGGCCCAAACAGTAACTCTGAGGGCTGTTCTGGAGAAGTAACTGTGAGTATGTTAACATATGACTGTACCTCTGTGACAAGGTGACAGGGTGACATCTTAAGTGACATCTTAAGAGGCAACATCTACTGGGACAAAGAGGCTTGGTTATGCACACTAGAAGCAGCAGGATCACTTTATGCTTGTTCTTATACTACTCTGGGACATAATGTATATTTTTCTTCGTTGCAAGAAATTCTACAGGTTAGCCTCTCCTTTCCTCTGGGAACAAGATTCTAGAGGGCTATTGCATACTCTGGTTCTCTGCTCCAAATATTGTTTTTAAACAGAAAATGTTATGTCAGTTGTCCCTGCAGGGCCTCTCCAGCCTTCTACGAGGAAATCATAGTACTTGGACAATGTGGCTGGTGAAAGGCTGAACACTGAAAGTGAACAATGAAGAATTCATAACCCTAAAAGCAAATTAAAAGTAATCCTTCAGATACTAAATAGTGGATCACAGACTGATTACTGACAAACTGATAGATGTGCACCTAGACATCATAAGAACTGAACAGTTGCATTATACACTTAAGTTAAGACAATTTAGGAAAAGAAAAAAGAATCCTCATATAAGTAACCGTGGTCTTGTGTGAGATTCATATAAAATAAATATGCCTGTATTCTTGATGGATTCCGTAGTGTAAAACAGCTCAACATTAGTTCAGGTATGAAGCCAGCATTGTTTTGATTATTGCTATATCATCACACATAGAGTTGCTTGGGCCATTAAGAGAGAGACAGAGGAAAAGCACAGCTCTAGAAAGATAAAAATCTGGAGAAAGTGAGACTCCAAGACAGTTATAAGTTATTTGAAAATGGAAACATTTCCCAATGTTTATCTCAGAGGCCTTGAGCATATAAACTTTAAATCACTGCAGTGACTTAGTATTGGTAGCAGTAGCTTAGTATTGATAATGGTAATTATTGGTAACATAATAACCAACATGTGCCCCCTGTGTGTCAGATGCTATGGAGAGTAGAGTGCTTTAGATCTGTGACCTCATTTAATTCATACAGCACCTTTATGATGTACTGTCCCCTCTCTTATCTGCGATTTCACTTTCTGCTGTTTCAGTTACCCATGGTCAACCTTGGTCTGGGAAATATTAAATGGAAAATGTTACAAATAAACAATTCATAAGTATTAAACCCCATGTTCTGCGTAGTGTGATGAAATCCTGCACTATCCTGCTCTGCTCACTTGGGACGTGAATTATTGCTTTGTCCTATGTATTCATGTCGCATATACTACCTGCCTATAATTCACTTAGCTGTCTTGGTTAAGAGAAGGATGGTAGCAGTATCACAATGCCCACATTCAAGTAACTCACACGCAGTAGCATAGTGCTAGGTTGCAAATTCCTATATCATTCATCTTGCTTCATCTCATTCTGTAGGAATACCTCCTACAAAGGTATTCCTCTACCTCATATCATTACAACAAGAAGGGTGACTACAGTACAAGAAGATATATTGAGAGAGAGTGAGAGAGAGAGAGAGAGAGAGAGAGAAAGAAAGAGAGCAACCATATTCATATAACATTTATTATAGTAATATCATTATAATTGTTCTATTTTATTATTAGTTATTGTTTTTAATCTAACTGAATCTAAGTTAATTAATAAGTTCAAGTTTATTATAGGGATATGTGTATTGGACAAAATATGGTATATATAGGGCTTGGTACTATCCATGACTTTAAGAAAACACTGGATGTCTTGGAACATATCTCCATTAGAGGGTTAGTAGTAATAATAATAATAGACACCTTACCATTATAGTCATCATTCTGTAGTTATATGATATTAGGTATTTTGATTCCATACCTTTTATAAGATAGGTAGGGCAGGAACAATCATCTTTTGACAAAAGTTCAGAAAAGGTGGATCATATATGTAAAGAAAGATGACAAATGAGGATTTAATCTTCTGGTTCTTCCCAAAGTTTCATATCATCACAGACCAAAGGGTGACAAATAGGGGGTTATTTAACCAGATAGATAGTTAAATGTTGTCCCCAAACCCAGAAGAAGCCCTGGCAGGGACTGTTCAGCATTCTGGTGTTACTGGGCAAGAGGAACAAAGGCTGCTACTGCAGCCAGAAGAACTGAAACTTAGACTTGAAAACCTGGGCCAGCAAGGAGAGCCACGATGCCCTGGGCACCAGTGTGGGTTCGAGGATGGGTGGTTCAGGTCAAATCTTGGGTCTCTTCCCTGTGCACTCCACGGCCTTGGAAAGCAACCTCAACTCTCTACGCCTCATTTCCCTGATCTGTATAATCGAGATAATAGTAGTGCTGAGTTCTTCGAGCTGGTCAGTGGAAAAATAAAATTAAGCCTATAAAACACTTAAGATAGCACCTAACATTTTGTCAGCCCTCAAAATTAATTATTATTATTATTAAAACTTGAATGTAACAGAGAATGTGTCCAAGGGAGGCTGTGCATACCTTTCTTCCATAATCATGTTTTTATGTACACAAAAGCCATTTGCTTGAGCGAGTGCATCCAACCCTATGATTCTGTGAAATGGAATAGCTCTCTCTGTGTTCTCCCTCCTCTCCTTTTTCAGAGTTCCTAATCATGATTCCCTCAACAGACCTGGTTTCCACCCAATGAGCTCTGTGCAAGGCTCAGGTCTGGAGGCTGAGAGTCCACAGTGGACAGAAGATATCAGGGACTCCCTTCTCAGGGGCTTGCATACTGCAGTTGCAATTATAGTGGTGGCAGACACTAAGCCATTCTGTGACCTTGGGCAAGTCCCTAATTTGTTCTAGGCCTTGATATTGCCATCTATAAAATAATATATGGAAACCAAGGCATCCTCAGTCCTAGAACAATGAACAACTGGCTGGATTAAGTCTTGGGTCCTGGAACCCAAGACTCCTCACTTAACCTTGGAGTCCTCTGTGTACCATGAAGCCATCCATCCTCACTTTCAAAGAGGCTTTAAAAGTAGAGGTTAAAAAAAAAGTTTTCCAAAGTATCTCTTCTAGGCCTGCTGAGTGGGATGCAGTGGGAACAGAAATAAAATAAGAGCAACATCAAATGTTGTGTTGTATTAAAAGTACTCATAAAGTTTCTGGTCCCTGTAATGATCGGCACGGATCACAACTTATTGCTCACCAGATTTACTATTTTATTTCTATGGATAAAAATGAAAAAGATATGTCGTCCTTTGGTTTCATATACTTTTCAGCAGGTCATGGCAAACTCGGAAGGGAAGAAAAGAAAGTAAATCAAGCCAGAGCCATGAATAAAGAAAAAAGCAAATTCTCTAGGCAGGGAATACTCTAACTGATATAATAATCACAGAATCATCCAAATTAGATGTGGAAGGATGGAGCCTGGGCTCCGGGCCCCTAAGGCAACTGCTCTACAAAGCCAAGGTGTTCGGATCCTCCAGCCAGTGTCCCCTGCCTCCCCAGCTCAGCTTCCTGCCATATGCTTACTTCCTTGCTTTTTGCTTTTATGCATTTCAATGATGCTACCATTTTCCTCACCCAATTTGTATATTTTACAACTGTATAGGAAAATGTTATTGAAGTGTCATTTATTCCAGAGCTGTGAAGCCACAAATAGGAACCGACTTTACCAGCAACTTCAATTCACACAATCAAGCAATTGAGGGCTTTTACTACCTACGACTCCACCCCACCTTCCCCAAACTTCCGCTTTATGGGGAGTTTTTTATGCTTCCTACAATAAGCTCGCTCTGAATATAAACGCACATTTCCGATGTATATGGCACTTTCGAACAGCGTGAATAGAAAATCTTGGAAAGATGCTACAGTGAAGCAACTGCAGACGTAATGCCCTGTTGTTTTTATTGCTAATTAGAAACAAAACACAAGTTCGACCTTATTGCATCCTAATCAGGTATTAAAACTAAGAGCTTCTTAAAAAAATCAAATCAAATCTGGTTTCCTTCCTTAGACATGCAGAAAAGAAAAATATAACTTACAAAGGGGGCATGAGCTTTAAAAGCCTTTCCTTATTCATTTCTGGGATGATGAAGATCTATTGAGTGGTTCTGATGCAAAATGTAAATGTGGGCAAGGCAGCCAGCGGTCTCAGGGCAAAAATGTGGCTGCCATAATAACCCCTGGATGCTCTTTTCTTGGAAAGTCCTGTTATTGTCAGAAAGATGAATTCTAAAACAACTCTATATTGTGCAATCTGCAGATTTTATTGACAAAGGTGTCAAGTCTCACAGAACTGAAAGTTGTTTCCCTTGTCATGAAATAAATAAGTACGTTTGCTTGAGCTCCCAGCTCTATTCAATTTGCTTAGACACAAGGTGACTGTAAGCATTGATTCCATGAGAGACCGGATATAGATTTTTAAGGGAGGTACATGTGCTGGGAGTCAGAATCACCTCCTGAAGCAGACTGGCTTTGCAGCTTGGCTCACAGATCCAAGGAGAGAGAGTGTGTGTGTGTGTAAAGCCACTGGAACAGCATATAGAGAGACTGAGGGACAAGTGGGCTGCTGTAATTTTCAGTGCTTTGCCCTACAGAGTCACAGGATCTCACAGCTTGTTCCTCAAACTTAAGCGTGCATCAACATTCACACAGATTGCTGATCTCCTGCCCCAGAAGTTCCAATTCAGAAAGTCTGGGATGAGGTCTGAGAATCTGCATTTTCAACAAATTCACAAGTGAGGCAAATGTTGTTGGTCTGGGGACCGCACTTTGAAATCATTGGTCCAAAACAACTTTTATTTTATAGATGTACAAACTGAGATACAGAAAGAAGTATCGCTCTGTGGAGGCCACACCCACATGGTCATTTGAAAAAAAGAACTGGGCCCAGAAGCTCCATAGTTTTTGCTTTTCTACCAGGGTGCTTGCCTTTTCCCTAAAGCCTGGCACTGCAGCCTTCCACCTGCTACATACCCTTAATCTAGGGATGAGGATGCCTCTAAATCTGGCAGAAGTGGAGACCTGTCTTCCTGCAGGTGACCTGCAACTCCTGTGCATTCAGTCAAGGTGAGCAGGCTTGAGAAACAAAGAAAAGACCTTTGGAGATTCTCCCTACAGTATTGCTTGTCAGAGAACAGAACTACAGAGGAGGCTAGGTCTGCTCAGAAACGGCTTGGTTGTCTTATACAGTAATGAATTTCTGGAGCCCAGACTTATTTTTTTTTCCTTTCAGTAAGAGGAATATGGTAAAAGGTGAGTGCAAATCAGAGAAGCTATTCGAGCTTGGATGACCTCTAAGGTCCCTTCTAACTTTGAGATTCTATGATCTATGAAATTGGCCCTCTTAATACATACTATAGTAAAATTCCTCATTTCAAACCCTACTACACCACCGATTTGTGAAGGGACACAAGTTGTAATCGAATAATGCTGAGCCCTGAAAAACAATTTACTGTGCAAACTACACATTTCCTGAGTCTTATTTCAGCAATCAATTTATAAAATGCCTGTTTTGACACCACTATCAAAAGATTCCCACCTCACTCGGGGGGTGCTGTGCCCTCTGAGCTGCTTTTCCTCTTCTCAGCATTCATCGACATCTGAGATCAAATTATAGACTCTGGTTTGCTTTTTGTCCAGCCCCACCAAAATAAGAAGAGAGACAAAATACCACACCTCTTGGATACTGCTCTCACTGTGATATTCAGTGCTGGGTGCACAGGGACAATGGGTCAAATTTGAGTTTTTTCTTACCTCAGATTCACATCCACAGAAGTTTTGAGACAGCAGAGATCAAGAGTTAGTAAGTAACTATTGTACATAAAAATCTATTAAATGAGGGAACATGAAGAGAGAACCAGGAGACTCACATATTTCTGCCTTGTCAGACAATAACAGTTCTCTGTGTCTGTGGGTTGCATACCTACAGATTCAACCAACTACATAACTAGAAATACATTTTTAAAAAATATTTTTAGTTGTAGATAGACACAATACCTTTATTTTATTTATTTATTTTTAGGTGGTGCTGAGGATCGATCCCAGTGCCTCACACATGCCAGGCAAACGCTCTACCAACTGAGCTACAAACACAGCTCATAACTGAAAATATTTTTTAACAATCGCATCTCTACTGAATGTGTGGAGACATTTTTTGGTCATTTTTCTCTAGACAGCACAGGATAACAACAATTTATAGGGGAGGATATGTGTGTTATCTGCAGAGGAAACATACACTAAGTAAAAATCCATGGATTTGGGTATCTGCTGGGGGTCCTGGAACCAATCTCCTATGAATACTGCTATGAATATTGTTCCTATGCAATACATGGTATTGAGAAAACATAATGAATACTAAATTGCATGAAACAAATCTTCTTGAGCCTTGACCATGTTTGATTTCTCTCAGAGCCTCCACATGTAAGCCTTCCTGATGATTTCTGTATCTGCGTGGACCATTTGCTAGCACTTAGCTCTAAAACACCTTCTTACCAAATTCATACAGCAAGACCACCAGCTCAATCAATGGCTTAACATTTTAGATTCATTCAACACACAAAAAATGTCACTCTGCTATCCAAAGTATAATGCTTTGTGATCATCTCCATGGAAAAAACTTTACTAAATTATGTTTGAAATCATGGAAAATAAAACTATTCATAAATTTTCACTGACTACCATTTTGTTACAAGATTGTGGACTAAGTCTTAAGCTAAGTCACAATTCATGGACACCACCAGTAATACTCTAGATTTTATTCAAATAAGGCAACTCTTTTGAAGTTATCCTAGAACAAAGGGCCAGGCATATGTAAGGCTTAGGGGTAAAGTTGGAAGCAGAGTTTTTAGGAATACAAGTTTCAAGCACAAAAACACTGAAGATACTAGAGTTGACTTCTTACTTTACAGTAGTGGTGGGTAGTCAATACGGATTCGGGGGTTTAAGTCTAAGGGTCAGCGTGTCCATGAAAGTCCTTCCATGGAGTTGAGGTAGCCTTCGTCCCAAGTGATCTCAGCTCTGCATTGTGCTCAACTTCTAGATGGGGACACCAGAAGTGTGAAAAAATCTCCCATGGGGCCGCAAAGGCATTCTAACTAATATTTGTGAAATAAATGCATTGTTTAAATAAGCAGCTTGGTGGAAGGAAAATAATAGAAATTCTTAAGTCAGATTTGGGTTCAAATTCTTGCTAGGCCTCTTATTAAATACATGATCTTAGACAAATCATTCACTTCTTTAGACCTAATATCTTCATCTTAAAGTTGGGATAATTGTGCCTAAACCACTTTTTTTTTTGGCACCAGGGATTGAACTCAGGAGCATCAACCACTGAGCCACATCCCAAGGCCCTTTTTGTATTTTATATAGAGACAGGGTCTCACTGAGTTGCTTAGCACCTCACTAAATTGCCAGGGCTGGCTTTGAACACTTGATCCTCCTGCCTCAGCCTCCTGAGCGTCTGGGATTACAGGCGTGTGCCACTGCACCCAGCTAAACTATTGTTAAGAGGCCTGGAATAAAGATATTTTGTGAAAAATATTAAATGGCACATACTGAGGTTTTAAAGACATATCAACTGACAGCTATAACTCATGATGGGGACATCAACCCAGCCATGGAGGACCTGGAACAGGACTCTGTAGATGTACATCTCTATATTCCATCTTTAAAGACCCACTATGTTTGGCATTATCCAGTTTAAGAATAACAGCAAGCTGAGTGCAGTGGCGCATGCCTGTAATCCCAGCAGCTCGGAGACTGTGGCAGGAGGATCTTGAGTTCAAAGCCAGCCTCAGCAACTTAGTGGGGCCATAAGCAACTCAGTGAGACCCTATCCCTAAATAAAATAAAAGAAAGGGCTAGGGATATGGCTCAGTGCTTAAACACCCACAGGTTCAATCCTTAATTCCAGAAAGAAAAAAAAAAAAGAAAAGAATGACACTCAGGCAGCTTTCTGTTTTTGATGTTTGGTAATAGCCTTTCTTCAAAATTTTGTCTCCTTATCTGTCCAATTTATTAAATGGAACTAATCATATTTAGCTCCACCCACTTCAGCAGGAAGATTTTGAGAATTGTGGCAGATGCAGGAGGTCGGAGATGCTATGAGGAGGGTAAGGATTGGGCAGTGCTCTGTTATTAGGATTAGACTCCCAGTGCTCCCTCATTTGGGCTTCTATTTATTTGGGCTTTGTGATTATCATCACTACAAGATGTGACACAAAATGTCCTGGTTCCCTCTGCACAGGCAAATGCCTTATCCCTGAATCCTGCTTCCGGTTTTATTCCTTGTCCACTCTAGAGTGGGGACAAGAAAAAAAGCTGGCTTGCAATCATGTAGTGGGATGTCTCTTGAAAATCAGGGCTTCTGTGGGTGAAGTCTGTATTGACACTCTAAAAATACAAGCCTTTCTTGGTGCTTTATGTCATCAATTGTGACTGTCGGCTTCCTTTGCAAGCAGACAAATGATGGAGCTATGTTTTTTCTTTGCCCTTCTCCAAACTCATGCTGGCTTGTGCACCGGTTGCAAGCCTGGATTTGGTGGGAGGATGGGTCTGTTTCCGGAATATGGAAGGTTTTATGATACTATGTAGTTAATCCCAATCTCAACAACAGGGAGCGCACAGCACATGACACTAGCTGAAAAGTGTACCATGTCACTTATCTTTTGGGTAGACCAGCTGGGGAAGATTTTACCACCGGCATTGTTTATATCTCTATGAAGCAATGATCAGTCATTCCTGGACAGATACCTAAAGGGGACAAAAAAGACTGGAGGGAAAAGTAAGGGAGTCTTTGCTTTCAGCTGGGTTCAACACGCCTGTGTTTACAGGGTGCGCTGGCCTCTGTGCTCTGAGCCCCCAGATCCATCCCAGGTTACAGGATCATTCCAGGAAACATGTTTTAACTTCTACCAGGGAAACATAAAAAGCACAGTGATCCACTAATAAATCAGAAGACAATTAAGGTTAAAAAGTCAATGTTTGGGGAAACATCAAGGTTCTGAATTAAATCAACATATCAGGGTAATTCAAAGGCTGGTGCCTGGAAGGCAGTGTTTCATTCACAATCCAATTCATCCGTCAAGAAGCATTTCCCCACTCGCGGTCCCTCATTCTACAGAACGATTTGGGACGTCTGCCAGCTGCAGCCAGTTTTTCTGGCTCCTGCTCATTCTTGATTGTACATTGGCCAGGGTTTATTACCACAGTTGGATTCAGCTTATCTGCCATCCCTCTCTTCTTTGCTCCTTTTCTTTTTTTCCTTCTCTTTTCCAAGAATATTACTTGTCCACACATCATTCCTCCATTTCCTCCTTGACAGCTACCTAAAATAGACCAGAACAGTGACCCCAAACACTTCTAGGGCTCTACCTGGAATCAGAAAGCGTGGTACAATGATCCACCTTCCCTTCCAGCACATCCCTGAGGGGACAAACATGGAACCCTCTCCTGATGATAGGAAGCCTTTCCTTGCCCTCGGGGTTGGCCCCATACTGAAGGTTAAAGAGTTCTTTCACGGTCTGAAATGGGAGAAATCTCAGAGGTCATAGGAGCTGCCATAGAGTGATGATTTATTACATGTTGTTCTTCACCTAGATCAGCACCTTTAATCTTGACAGTAAGTCCCAGGACAGGCTCTATGGCTTACCAGTTTACAGAGGTACAAACCGAGGTTCATAGAAGTTAAGTTACGTGATACAGTCATAGAGCTAGTATATCACAGAGTTGAGACTCAATTGCTGGTATGTCTAATTCCATGGGCCATTTTTGTACTTCTTGTTGCAATTTTGGGGCCTGTGGGTCTCAGATTAGCAAACAATAAAAATTTAAATACATAAATACTTTTTGAGCATTTGCTTCCTATATGCTTTATGAAGTCCATATTTCAGTCCTTGTAACATATCTCTGACGTAGATGCAGAATATCATTCTTTACATATTACAGAGAAGTCAAAGCACATAGAAGTAAGCACCTTGCTCAGCTAGAGAGTGTGATGGAGCTGCGTTCAAATCTAGATATTATGAATGAAGATCATGTTCCTAATATCTACTAATCATACCTACAGCCAATTATTTCCCTGTTTGCCCTGAATGTAGCTCATCCTGGATTCCGTTGTTAAGGCCACAAACTCAGGATGGCTCACTCATGGCTTCTCTACAGATTCTGTGCCCCATAGCCAGGTGGATAAAGGCCCGATTACTTCCCAACAGCCTTGCGTCCCTGAGTTGACACCAGATCACTAACTTTTTTTCAATATTGCCTTTTTCTTTGTGGTTTAATTATTTACTCACTCAGGTTCATTTGCTTTGGAGCTTCTTGAATGTCAGAGCTTCAGATCTCAAATGTGAGCCAAGCTTTGGCCTTTGAAACAGCCCAGGGTTAATACTGACTGCAAACAAGGGGCCTTCAAGTCCCACTGTGGCTCTCTGCTGCTCCCCTGCACCTGCTTCATGTTCCAGCACGTTTCCTAGGTGTTGTGAGGAAGGGGCCCGAAGCCCTGAGGAGCGCTGGTGCATATGAATGAGTGTGTGTGTGTGTGTATGTGTGTGTGTGTGCGCGTGCTCGCACATGCATGCATGAGCACTCCTTTCCTGCCAAGACTGTCTCATCCCTACCGAATATACCTGCATGGTCCACAGAAGGTGACAGTAGATATTTTAGGAAATAATTCCTCAAGGTAGAGCAGAGAGTCCTAGGCTTAAAGACATGCTTTTTATTCCAGATTTGGCCACTATGTCTTGATCTCAGGACACTTAATCCTCTGATCCTTAAATCTGCCATTTTTAATTTTAGGAGATTAAACTAGATTAGTAGTTCCCAAACCATCTTCTGCAGAATATTAGTATTCTTTGATATTTTAATGGGTACATTTGCAGAAAAGAGAGTTGTGTAGTCAGGTAAGTTGCAAAAAAGGAACCTTTCCTCTGTAGACAGATTCACATTGCTCATCAGTATGTTAAGTGCTATGAAATGTCGTATAGTAGACAAGCAACCATTTTTGGTTATTTTAGTATCTAATAAATGCATTTGATTGTTATAAAAAGTTTCTGCTTTCAATAGAACATCTATTCATACTTATTGGAGTGCTTGAGAGTGCCAAGAATTAGTTTGGGGATATCAAGCAGGATCTTCACATTTGAACTTCCAGAAACCGAATATGAATAAGAGATTTTTTAAAATGATTGGACTAACATGAGAAAAACATGAAAAGCGAATGTATTTTAGTGTAAAGCCATCAATTGATAAGGCAGTAGAACCCACATATAGATTACATCTCTGTGGCAAGTGGTGAATGGGAAGGGGTAAATGAATGATTCACAGGGGAGACTGTCAAATGTCCTGCATCTATCAGAACTGAAGATGCAGATGGTGTTCACCGTACTACACCTCCAGGTTCTTTATGATGTTGTTGTTGTTGTTGTTGTTGTTGTTGTTGTTCTTCTTCTTCTTCTTCTTCTTCTTCTTCTTCTTCTTCTTCCTCTTATTCTTCCTCTTCCCCCTCCTCCTCCTCCTCCTCCTCCTCCTCCTCCTCCTTCTTCTTCTTTTTAACCGCAGAAGGACTCTTAAGGTCAAAAAATGCAAATATCTCCCTGGCAAAGAGCTTCTCTTGGTGGATCTACAGATTTCCAATCATATCTTTGTATACCTCCATATAATCTTTATACACCTCATGGAATTGATAACAGGGCCACAAAAACACAAAAGCTAATAAAGAGGGATGGGTCGAATCAGATTTCAAAAAGTGCCTTTGTGAGGAGTACAGGCTCATGAAGGGCAAAGAGACAATAATCCAATTGTTAAAGAAAGTCACTCACAGGCCAATTCTGTAAAATTCTAGACTGCTCCTACTGAGGTCTTTGTTTTGTTGTTTTTCTCTGCAGCGTCTTTAACATGTGCATGGAAAGTGAAGTCTATAAAATGGCTGCATGTCAGATGAAATTGGTTTGCCCTTGCTTCCTCTTGCTCTTAGCACCAAGGGTGTCTGGGATGTTCTTATTTCATTTTAAAGAGATCAGGAACTTTCACTCTCCTCTTCATTCATAATAAATAAATAAATAAATAAATAAATAAATAAATAAATAAATAGACTCATTGATTGCTTGGCTTCTGTTTCACCAGGCTTTAATACATCTTGTCCTCTCACTGAACTTAAGAGGCCACATCCATCACCTGGGGGTTTCTCCCAGCGCTGAAGCAGAGAGCCTCTCTGAGCCTCAGCCTGGTGTAACAGCCCTCTCCTTCCCCTGCCTCCCCAGCACATACCTGGCCATCCCCTCTCATCATAACCCACTGGGTAGCCTCACTAGGACTCTGTGCATCCTTTTCAGCACAGTTTCTTTACAGCTCCAGTCTTTATTCTCCTGGTTGCCCTTGTCTTGGACCCTGACTTTCTGTCTGCCCAGCCACCAGACCTACAAGGCCATCTGGGGAGCACTGACTACTCTCCCTCTCCACTTGCCCCTCACACTATCTGGGTACCACAGGCGTCCCACTGCCCTTCTCTGCCTCCATGTGCATCTCTCTCTTTTGAAGGGCAATTTTTGGAGGGCAGCAACTACATCACAGGAATCTTTAGGTATTCCCTGATACAAAGCAGGTAGACATTTAATACACACTTGCTTAAAAATAATCATAAACATTTAAAATGATACCATCAATAGTATATTCTACTGAAGAGCAACTGCAATCACTACATAAAAAGTATAAGAGGCTGGTATATGATAGGTGCTCAATACTTGTTTAATAACCACTACAATTGATTAATATTTTATTGCATGCTTCCTATGAGTCAGGCATTACGCTGCAAGTTCATAAGCAAACACACCCCACAAGGCAGTAACTGCTGCTGATCCCATTTAAGACCTCAGAAAACAGAGGTGGAGTTTGCTTAGTTCATTTGCCCAAAGCCTTCCAGTTGGATCTGTTGGGTCAGCCGGTTTCTTTTCCCATTTCCTCTTAGTGATGGCTCACTGCCCCAACGCAGAAGGTGCCCATCACATTTTGAACTGAGTCCCCAAGCAAATCTGCTGGGGCTGCTCCCTGGAGGAATTCAGATGGGTCCTCAGCTTACAGGGCTGTGATGATCAAAGGAGAGAATGAACAAGAATATATTTTGAAGAAAGATATAAGTCACTCTTCCGAAGCATGCAAAATAAGCAGATGTAGCAGGTTAAGGAATTAGGATTCCTCAACTCCAAGACAGGAGTGGATTTCTGGTGTCCACTTGCCTGTTTGACCTTAGTTGGACATGATTTGGGATTTCTTCACATGCGGTGACACTTGAGGCCACAGCGATGGGTTCCTGTAAGAACACCTTAAGGGACAGCTGCCTGGAGAAATAAGGACACCAGCTGGTGACAGAAGATGCGATGGGGTAAGCAGAGGTGGAGAGTGATATTTATTTCCCCCCCCAAATCAGGAGTGTGTTGGGAGGGCAAGTCTCCTCTGGGTAGCACCGTGGAGGTACCAACCAGCTTCCTCAAGCAGGCACTTGTTGTAGGAGGGACAAAGGGGGTTTCATACACAAAGCCAGCCTAGACTCCTGCCAGCTAAGAGTGCCTGCTTTTCATGGGGCCCTCTCTTTCTCATGCCACCGGCAGAAGCGATGCCAAAGGAGCCAACCCAAAGCCCATACTTTATTTGAATAAAAACGTCTCTAAATGCCGAGATTTATAACTTCACAGGAAAGGTTTGGAAGGGGGAGAAAGCTTCAGAGAACATTCTGGGTAGGGTTACAGGGCTGCCAACAGTTTGTGGTTGGACAGGGCACTGCGTTCCTGAAGATTAGACATAACTGAGGGCTTTTTCTTCTTCTCTTTTAATAGCAAGGAAATATAAATCCTCCCCTCATGTCAGAGTCTGAACTCTTCAGACGTTTGGTACAATTTTCCCCATTCAGGCGTATTTAACGGAAAGGAAATTAGGAAAACCGTAGCTTTTTCTTTTTTTCCCCCTTGAAACCAAAAGAATTAAAGATATCAAGTTTAGCTTTCTAATTTAATTTCTGAACTTTCTATTTTTTAACAAGAGAAAGAATTTGAGTGGATGTGAAGAGAAGGCACATGTTTTTGTGATTATGAGAATTCTGGTGGTTGGTATTTAATGAAAATGCCATAGAGCTGTTCCATGAGGTATAGGAAGCCTTCTGAGCAAGCCCCCACCCTGACTCCCACCAAAAAGAAATGTCAGCAAGAAATCCAAGCACAGGAGTTATTTTACTTTTCACATGGAATAGAACACAGATTCAGAACTGTGAAAAGAAATCCAGAGTGAGAAGTATTTTGATTTTATACATGTTCTGAGCCACCTTCTCCTCTCCTCGCACGCAGGCTCTTCCTGGATTACAGGCAGCTTTGATTGTCACTTTGCCTTACCAGCACACTCTGAGAGAGCGAGTCATAAAACTCAACCCTTCCGCTGGGCATGGTGGTACACGCCTGTAATCCCAGCAGCTCCAGAGGCTGAGGCAGGAGGATTGCAAGTTCAAAGCCAGCCTCAGCAAATTAGTGAGACCCTAAGCAACTCAGCAAGACCTCATCTTTAAATAAAATACAAAAAAAAAAAAAAAAAAAGGGTTGGGGATGTGGCTCAGTGGTTAAGTGTCCCTGAATTCAAACTCCAGAATCAAACCAAATCAAAACAAATAAACAAAAAAAATCTCAACTATTCAGGTAGGGGCTGTAGGAAAGGACATTGCTGCCTATGTAGGAAAGAAAGTTTTGTTAAGCTATTCAGATGTGTACTGAACTTGCATGGTGATCTAACTACTTAAACCACCAAAAGTACGTACCATGCCACTGCTCTGATTCTAGTGGTCTGCGCTTATGCACTACTATACCCAGTCAAAACCTGGCAATGGGAGTAGATCCTTCCTTAGGTCCTGGCCACACCTTGACTTCGGCCTCCAGAGACCTCAAGCAAAGTACCCAGCAGAGCCCACTGGACTTCTCCCTCTTAGAAACTGAAACAACCAATTTGTACTGCTTTAAGCTCAACCTGTGGTACTTTGTTGCGACAGTTATGGAAATGAATACACATTTCATTAATTCTCTTATGGCCATGTTTGTATGGCAGAGGTAAGTAGATAAATTGGTTTATAGAACAGGTACTGCCTGAGAATACTTAACACTCTTTTCTAGGACATACCAAATGCCAGGGGACTGAAATTGCCACCCCTTTCAAGAAAACCTGCAAGTCCTGCACATGAACTTTGGGTGAGATGTGTACTTTTGTTACTTATCCACCATAACTGCATCTCAACACCTGTGTCCAAATACCATCCGTAGTGTAGCTAATTTCTGCCCCTCCACGTGTGTATGTTCAGAAACAGATTTAACTTCACCCCAGTAAGAGCATGATTGGGAAGGGAATCCTGCTGTTTATAGAAGGAGCCTTCTATAACAATCTGCTGTTTTGTATTTTCTGTGCTTGAATATATTATCCAAAGTGGAAGTGAGAGGAAACGAACATTATTAACCACTACATGGTAAGTAGTGTGCTAATGCTCCCGTGAGTGTTCTACCTTTATTTGGCTCTAGTAAAACTCAGCGAGGCAGGTATTAATAGCCTCATTTTTCAGATGAGGAAAAGAAGGATCAAAAAGTTTAAGTTGCCCAAGGTCATGCTACCAGTAAGTGCTGGATAGAGCATCGTAATCTACATCTGAAAACTTGAGGCTTCTCTTGCTCTACTGGACTGCCTTAGCAGGAGGAATTTATTCTTAAGCTAATGCTTCTCAAAGTGTATGCCAGCAACCCATCCTGGTCTACAAGAATGGACACAGTTGGTCAGCTGGTCAGTAGAATCTGTATTCAGTTGGTTGCGGTGGTGCACTCTTGTAATCCCAGCAGCTCAGAAGCCAAAGCAGGAGTATCACAAGTTCAAAGCCAGTCTAAGGAATTTAGTGATGCCCTAAGCAACTTAGCAAAAACCTGTCTTTAAATAAGACTTAATAAAAGGGCCAGAGATGTGACTCCATGGTCAAGTACTGCCGGCATCTATTTTTGATACCAAAAAAAACCAAAAAAAAAAAAAAAAAAAGTCTGTACTCAGCACCATCTCTAGGACTGAACAAGTTACAGAGATGTTCGGCAGGCATGGTTCTGAGCTCCACACTATTCAAATTTGATTTGGCTGGGTTAAGTTAAAGATAAACAATGCAAGGCCACATATAAATTTGCACTAAAATAACAGGAAATATACTAATGATATTCAAGAAGAAGATGCCAAAATGGTTAAGCAAATTAAGGTTAAGGTAAAATTTGGAAGCCAGATGGAAAAGGAGAGGGCATATTACAAGAAGGAAGGCAATGTGGTGATCGGAGACTCAGATGAAGGGTTAATTATGGTATTTTCTGTAGGACAAGGGAGAGATTCACCAGAGCTCACAGTCAGAGTAAGCTGAAAATGATCAGAAAACAAAGTGAGACCCCTTAGGGTAGATAACAAAGGGTCTTTTAAGCCAGATAATTTTGGACTCGATTCAACAGGAATTGATATTTCTACAACTGGCATCAATTATTCATTTACCTATGGTCGCCTTCATTGGTATCCTCTGAAAAACGACTACATTTGCCTTTTTCCATTTCAATAATTAATATATTTATTTAGTTAGAGGTGTAAGGAGGAGATGGATATAATAGTGTTTGGCCCTGAGTTATTATTGTCAAAAGGATCATCAAAATGAAAAATGAAGTCGAAAAGCATTGCTCAGGACTAAGAAGTTGCAATCCTGACCTGGAGGAAGGTCAGTCCAAATGAATAAAGTGTTTTGGGGGTCTTAGTGATTTCCACGGTGTAGGGGAAACTGGCATGCTCTGCCAGGGGAACAAACCTGAGGGAGCCAATACTTGGAAACCAAGATCTCTTGGCACTTCTGAAGTAGGGCCCTGAGTCCCTCAGATAAACGGGGAAGGGGAAACGGAAGCCTTAAGCAAGAGGCCAGGAAACCTGATAAATACTCACAGCCAAATGGGATCATGCAGACCTCAAATACATCATTTTTATTTTTACAGGAACAGGTCTGCAGCCTGTGTGGACTGCATGGTGACAGCAATATTGGCTCACTTTGGTGCAATACACTCTTCCATGATGGTTTCAATGCCCCATTAAGAACTTGCCCTTAGGCCAAGGTGACATCATCACCAGCCCAGTCTATCCCACTCCTAAGTTGTGCAGGTAGGTATTTGAACAGAGGAAAGAGAGACTAGTGGGGAGAAGAGAAGGAGGCGCAAAGGGCCAATAAAGTGCACAGGAAGAAGTAGTGCAATTCAACTGGATGAGTACCTACTTGCTTACTGTCACTCTCTGATGTTAGGAGATTGCACTGAACATCTTGATTCTTACTCTAGAACCACTCCCTGCACCAAAATCTGTCTTAGGGTCTTTAGAAAATTGGAACTAATAAGATACACAGATAGGTGATAGATAGATGATAGAGATTCATTATAAGGTACTGGCTCTTGTGATTACAGAAGCTAAGAAGTCCCATGATCTGCATTCTGTTAGCTGGAGACCCAGGAGAGTCAGTGGTGTAGTCTGAAGGCCTGAGAGCTGCAGAGTCAACAGTTTAGATTCCAGTTGGAGTCTGAAGGTCTGAACCAGGAGGGAGAAAAGATCAACATCCCAGCTCAAGAGTCAAGGACAGAGTTCGAGGCAGGATATGGGCCAGTATTAGAGGCACTGACATAACCCCGCCACCTTGAAAATAAACTCCCCTCTTGCAATAAGCTCTGTTTCTTCAGGTGAGAAGATGGCTCTGCACACAGGATCAGCCCCACATCCTGTGAGTGGATAATTTTGGCTCCAAAGAGCTGCCTTTACGTCAAAACAATTTTTAGAAAAGACTAAATTGTCTATTAGCTAGTGTCTTATTCTGGGGCCCATGATTTAATTCACTGGCAAGCATTCTTTTGGGGGATAACTCAGAAGCTGAGTCATGCTATCGACCTTGTCAAAGACTTAAGAAATATAGAGGGAAAAAGAGAGTGATGCTGGGAAAATTTAGGAAAACTGGGATCCAGTGCTTTTTCTGTCCCAAACTGGTTGATCAACTTTGGATTTTGATTTTCTTGTCTGTTAAATAGGAAGGCAATGCCTATCTACAGACCTCACAGGATTTTAAGCAGAGAAACACAATTTGAAATGCATAACACCCTGCTCAGGTGTAAGGGCTATCTGGGATTGAGCCTCCATGGCAGATTTCTCCTTATATCCCCAGATCCTGCATCAACAAGGTGAACCCTATCCCCATACTGATTTATGGCCCACCTTCTCCTCCTCCAGCCCACCTTGGAAGAATGGGTGAAACACAGCAGAGGCTCCTTTGGGGATTTGCCTCTCTATTCTATCCACCTACCCTACCCACATGCCTCCTTGTTACCCAACTTGTTTTGAATCTTTCTGTCATACTGCAAAGACCAACATCAACTTGCTTTTACTAAGTGCATCTTATTATTCCATGAGCTTTTTTCTTATGGAATGGGTTTTTATTTCTAGTCATTGAATATGTGGCCTTCCATTATTTTCTCAATTGCTTCATATATGTGTCTATATCTACCTTTTGCCTCCTGATAGCTTTAGAACGTCCTTGAGGACAGGGTGTCTCCTGCTTTCTTCACCCAGGTATTTCACCCAGCACCTAGCACCAAGCTCAGTACCCATCAAACTTAGCACCATTTAATTTCAATGCATCTGACCTTCCTCCATGACACAGTGTTCATTAATCATGACAGCTATGTGTCTTTAAAAATTCCATTCTCATTCAACTGCTACCTTCAGTAGCAGAGTGTACTGATTTCTCCAGGTCCCTTCCTTTACCCCAATGCATCTTCATCCCTTTTGGTCATCTTGGCTCATCCTGCCATATTCACTCATTCTTTCATTAGGGACTCCTCTCCAAGATTCCACCCCAGGATTTTGTCTTTCACTGGACATTCTTTTTATTTATCATTCTGGATCCCTATAGCTATATTGTTGACCACCAAGTAAGCATTCTACATTTACTCTCTATGTGTCTCCTCAAGTATGTGCTTTTTCTTCTCTTTATGGTCCTCCTAATTTCCTCTGTCATATGCTATGCACTGAGTAACTAAAGAGCTCCAAATCATTTTTAAAGTGTAATCTTTTTATGAATATATATTATTCCACAAAAAAAGTAAAGAGCTCTGGAAAATCAACAATCCAGTATCGTACACACACACACACACACACATACACAGAGAAAATACTTTTATTAAGACTTGTGATAAGAGCTGGGGATGTGGCTCAAGCGCTCGCCTGGCATGCGTGCGGCCTGGGTTCAATCCTCGGCACCTCATACAAACAAAGATGTGTCCGCCGAAAACTAAAAAATAAATATTAAAAAAAATTCTCTCTCTCTCTCTCAAAAAAAAAAAAAAAAGACTTGTGATAACTTGGGTGATTCTTCCATACACTCACAGTGGTATTGCCAACACCCATGGAACCAGAGAGAGGAGTTTTCAGAAGTTTACAAAAAGTCAGTATCATGATAAACAATCCTACCACATGGGCAGGAAAAGGGGATGTGGCCTGGAATCTGTTTCTTCTTCTCAAGTATTATAACCTTTACCCTCTGGATGCATGTTTGTCATAAGGACGTGCAATGAAATAGTAAAAGAGACTCTGGCATTGGATTTATGCTTCCAAAACTAGGGGGCCTCAGACTTAAGACCTACTGAGAATAGTAGTTCTGCTTCTCGTCAAGAGCTGAGTCAGGAACAATCTCCTTAGAAGCTGAGCACTGCTAGAGGCACAACAGATCTCTTACTTTCTGTACTGCTGCCTTCATCTTCTCATCACCCACTTATCCATCAACTTCTTGCCACCTGGACTGGGCATTCAGGCCATCAAGGCACTCAAAACATAATTTTTAATATTTTGGTTGTCTTTAGGGCTGCCAATATTTTCACTCATATTTTCATCCTTCATGAGCTCTGCAGCTTCTGGGTCTCTTGATCATGTTACTTCAATCTTCTTTGACCCTTCCCTTCTCTTCTAGTATTTCTAAAACACTTTTCTTTTTTTTTAGTTATAGATGGACACAGTATCTTTATTTTTATGTGGTGCTGAGGATCAAACCCAGGGCCCCATGCTTGCGAGGCAAGCTCTCTACCACTGAGCTATAACCCCAACCCCTCTGCAACACTTTTCTTGTTTTTCCTGATTCCCTCTACTATACCTCTCCATTTAAGGTGAATGGCAGAGTCCTCTCTTCCATCCCTTTCCTCACCCACTATGGTTCTCTCCTTGGATAAAGCCCCACCTCTGTACAGCACTTTTTATTGCTGGCTTAACAGCTCATTGCCTCCAGTACCAACCAGATTCTCTCTCTGATTTCTATAATTTGACTCATGTGCCATGACTCTCCCAGTTGCCAAGGGCCAACGTATAGGAACCATCCTTAGCTAGAGAGAGAAAGAGATGAATTAATAACAATTCCTTATTATTATGCTTTTGTGTGGGCATTGGGTCGATAATGATGCTTCTGAGAGACTTATAATCTGGGGGTGGGGTGGTGGGGCAGGAAGGGCAGGACGGGCATCATGGTGGAGGCCATCCACAGTGGAGAATTACAACAGAGCAGAAAGAGTGCAGGGACAGGTACTTGTTCAATCCAGATTTCAGGGAGTGAGTGGTCAGGAAAGAAAGTCAAAATATAATGTTGTCATTTCATGACTTTATCATCTTAAAAAGATTGCCTACTTAAACAATCCTCTGAATGTAGGAAATAGACCGTTCAAACTATGACCACAATATTCTTATTTGCCCTGATTCTCTAGCTGCAGATCTAAACCTCAATAAGACAGGATGAAATACCATTAATCAAATAGTCCTTGGATATCTCCCCCTAAATACCTGTGTTTACATGGCTCCATTTCTATGTGGTACATCCCACCCTCCTCCCATTGTCTCCACCACCATCTCCACTCTGTTCAGTCCATTTGCATAAAGTGTTCCAGTGGATGAAGGCTAGACTACAATTACCCAGTCTTATTACATGTTCATGTATGGTGTGAAGACATGGTTTTCTGTAGTTTCCTTCCATAGGTGCCTCTTCTATCCTTTAGACCCATCTCAGATGGCAACTACTATAAAGAAGTACCTCCTGGTTCCATCCCTCCCCCTCTACTGAAAGCATGGCTTTGGGTCACCATCACTGGGTCAGCCTAGTTTTTCTCTGTGATATACTCACAACCCTTCTAATCTATTTCTAATATCATGAGTAGTAGCTGATTTCTTCCCCTATGGAGGATCATGGATTGTGTGCCTTCTTTGACAACAAAAACATTGAATTAGTTGTCAATTCTAATATTTTTCCCAGGACTGCACCAAGATGTATAATACATTCTTGGCACTGAATAAATAATTTTTAAATTTTTCTCTTGAATTGAGTCAATTTGAATTAAGTGCTACAGGGGCTCAAGGCTAGACCACAATCCTAGCAAGTATTCAGTCTTGTTACTTGTCCACATGTGGTGTGATGAGATGGTTTTCTGGAGTTTCTTTCCAACAGTGCTGTCCTTATCTCTGCCCAGCGACAGGCCAGCCTTTGGAAAGCACACTGTACTGATTTCTCCAGCCAGGAATGGCCCCATGTTAAATGGAAGTCATGTCTGTGGGGATTATAACCTCTCTGTACCCGCACCTGAATCTACATCATTCCCTAATCCCATAAAGGCATAAATAAAAATTTCTAACAGGACAGGAGGACATTTGCCAACTGTGGGAAGATAAATGACCCAGAGGCTTCATGCTTCAAAGGAGCAACTGCTTGATTTCTGATGTCAATGTTGCAAAAAAGATGCTGTGAGTCTAGGTTGTTTTTTTAATCTTCCTTGCCAGAAAGTTATGGGTTACAACATTTAATTTGATTAATTCTTGGTTTCCAAAAGGAAACCTTAGGAGGCTCAATAAAATAAGTATGTGCAATTGTTAAGACAGGAAAGGAAAAAAAATGACTTCCATCGGAGGCCATGAAGATCGTTTCCAGTCCCTAACATGGTTCCCCTGAGGTAGCCTGGAAACCGGATTATTGTCAAAGAGATGCTTACCTTTTACAACTGCTCACAGCAAAAAGAAAACATATAGCTTAACATCTCTCCCATGACTCACCTTTCTGTTCTTTTCTTTTATTCTCCTTCTTTCTTCCCCATTCTCCCTGATGGTAAGCTTCCCAGTCTCAGCCTTTCGACCAATTAGATACGTCACTTTGAATGAGTCACTTGACCTTCTTAAGCCTCAGTATGCTCATCAGCAAAATGAGGTGTTTATCTACATTATTAACATTCTTTCAATTCTGAGTCTAAATATGAGTGCAAGTGCGCTCTGTCTACTGCCACGCAATGCCTTTAACCTGTTTATTTCTGAGATGGTGAGTGTGGTTTCAGCATGCACGAGGAGCTGGCTAATTTGTTGGCAGGAGGTAGGCATGAGGACCCCCATCTTCCCAAAAGGTGATATAAAATTCCTAAAAGTGACTGGAGTCAAAGACCAATGGGATGAGTCCTATGAATTGAAACATGGTCCACAGGATTCTAATCCTTCATTGAACATCAATTTATTTTTGGTCAATGTGTCCAATAACTTGGGCATTTTCTTCCTAATTATCTATTCTGAGTGTGTTTGTGTGTGTTTTCAGATTTAAATTCCATTGCAATAAATTGAAGACTTTTAGAATCCTAGATTATCAGGTCTGGTCAGAAACTTTACTGTTACAGTCCTAATTGGGATATTGAGGAGAGTCATTTTTTTTTTTTTTAAAAAGAGGTTTTTCACCCTGTTAGGGTGGAAGACAAGATTTGCACAGGTACCCATAATCCCACCTGAGCTGCAGCAGCCATTACTTAATTAATCTTTCATCTCCTCCTGCAGACTTTATCTTGGATGACGGTTACACAGACTACACTTCATGAGCTTTGCATTTATTATTTTTGTCTTCTGGTTTTAACTTTCTCCTCCCACGAGTCCTCTTCTTCCTTTTATTCCATTTTTAGAAAACTTCCCTGGTATGCTTCTTCTGTATAGGTTTCATGACATTTCTTCCGTGTGGCTAATTCCCTTCTGTGGACGGCTGCTTGGAGGAGGTTTTTGTATTACTTTGGCTTGGACATCCTTTTTCTGTTGCAGAGTGACAGCAGATGCTGCCTCCAAAATCCCCCACAGTGCTGATAAGAGGAGCTGGCAAAGGGCAAGACAGAAGCCCCAAGAAGAGGTGGAGCAGGCCAGGCTCAGGGGATCCCCGCTACCTACATGGCAGGATTCTGATATCTGCGAGGTGAGCTCAGGATTAATTCTCAGCATCCATTCATCATGAGGCAAGTACTTGACATTTGGGAAGTAGGGATGGCTTCCTTGCCTAACAATGGCATTGAGCTAAGAGGTAACACATGTAAATTTATTGTCTCCCTGTTTTCCCATTATCTGATAGGAGCCTGAACAGCAGTAGTTGTGCTGTCTCAGTACCTGGCATAATAAGGTCAAAATATGCAAAGACTGTTTCCAAGTAGCCTGAACAGAAGAGCATCACTCATACTGGAGACTTCTTTATTACCTGTGGGAACTTAGCTTAGAGGGAACATGACATCATTCTGACCATGTGCTGTCAACTCTGAACAGGTTTGCTTTTCTGGGGATCTGCTGCATTGTGAGAGACAGCAATGCCTGGTGACAGAGAGGCTTGAATGAGGCTGATGAGGCTTCTTCCAATGATGAGATGGTGCCATCTCACTTTTTATCCATTGTTTTGGCCCCAAACAAGTATTTTTTTTTTTTTTTATAAATGGAGATTTAGCAGATGGTATGCATTTATAAAATGGGTTAAAGAGCCCCTGTCTTCTAAAACAAGGAAGCAGAAGGAACAAAATATGGAGAAAATGGTCAGGAGTCTGTACAACTTGTAAGCTCTAGGTGTGTTGTAACAAAGACAATGCAGTCATCTGCTGGGTCAGGGGACAGAGAATGAAGGATTTTCCAAGCAGGGAAGAGGAAATGGAGTGTGCAACTGCTGCCACTGCTAAATGGGGTCTCTAATTCCTCTCCCTAGAATGGTAATGACACACATCTGTATGGTGCCTTTCATCAGCTCTGATCTCGGGGAGCACTCAGAGCTCCCTCTCTACTCAGCTCCTAAACATGCCCATCAAGAGGCTAAGGGATGACATCGATATTTGTGCCGTTTCTATTTTAGAGGAGAAGAGCTCACATGCAATAGGACATTCAGATGCTGGGGAAATGAATTCAGAAGGGAGAAGGAAAAACTGGCCACTGCTTATTTCCAATCATGACCCTTAGTATCATTGAGCTGATCCACCACCTCTACTCATATCGTCTCTGAAGAGCCCATCATGCCTCCAGTAGCCTTGGCCTCTTCTCCTCAGCTTCCCTCTTTTCATACTGCTTCCCTCTCGGGAGCATATCACAAACGAAGGTGAATGTGCTCCAGAAAGTTGTGACAAACTGACATTGGGGTCCAAGTGCTGCTAAAGACATTTTCCCCTGATGCTTTGGGATGTCAGAAATAGAGGGGACATTTGGGGTATAGGAATGAAGAGGACAAGGCTTAGAAGGGAGAGGAATGGTGGGGAATCTGGTCTGACCCAGTAAGATGGTCGACAACATGAGCAGGGCCATCAGACATAAGTTATACAGATAGGGAAGCAACCAACAATTGTGATTCATTAAGATGTTGCAGAAAAGTGAACCATCTAACACAAAGATCGGCTCAAAGACATGGTAAAGATAACTCAGAGAACTAGATTTCAGCAGAGAGGTTGAAAGCCCAGTCTGGAGATGTTTCTAGGCTGGTATTTAGAAAGGGTTAGGACATAAGGATTCTTTCTTCCTTGGCTGAGGAATGAATAAAAGCATGCCTCGTTCCCTTACTTCCTCCATTTTGCAAGTATCCTATGATGTTGTTGCCAGCCCCTTTGGTTAAGGCACATTATCAGAAGATGAATGGGATTCTGCAGTGGTGACACAGAGGAGCACTAGGCTGGGTACCAGGACCTGTGTTCTAGACTTGTTCTTAACCAACTGGGTGACATGTGGTTGAACTTCAAGGCACAGGGTAAAGCCCTGGACTTGCTTAGAATCAATACGTACAGCTTTATGAACCTGGGAAGGCGACTTTATCTATTTGGACCTAAGTCTTGATATGCAACAATGTAATAAAAGTACAAGTTGAGCATCCATAGTCTGAACATCTAGACTGTGAAATGCTCCAAAATCCAAAACTCTGAAGTGATTTTCCAAAATACATGAAAATTCCATACCACAAATAAACTTTGTTTTCTGGGCAAAATTATTGCAAATACCATATGAAATTATCATTAGGCTATGTGTATAAGGGGATAGAAAACAGAAATGATTTTCATGTTTAGACTTGAGCCTCACCCTCAGGATATCTCATTATGTACTGACTAACATCTCCAAAAAACCAAACCAAAACAAAACCCCACATAGAAAACACTTCTGGTCCTAAGCATTGTGGATATGGGATACTGAACCTGTATTTGTAAGGAGCACAGGAAAATTGTGAGGAAGATAGGTATGTGAAAAGGCTTCAAGGACTAAAATGCACTATACAGAGAGGTCTATTTGTATCCCTTGAGTTGTATACACATGGTAAGAGAGTACCCTGAGGAAATGGAACCATGCCTGAGGCCACACAGGGAGTTCATAATAGAACTGGGCTTACTATCCATTTTTTAGAATCCAGATTTCTTTCATGACATTGTCCTGGTGCCTGTTTCTTTCCGTCTTATGGCTGGCAGAAGATCAAATGAGACAACAGGAGAGGAGGTAGGGAGAATTCTGAATAAGTCACGAGCCAACACAAGGGAAGCAGTACAATTAGAGTACGGGTTCCCTTGGAGATACTCTCAGTGATGTGATGAGATGAACCCCAGCTGGAGAACTTTTGAAGTCAACCAGCATCCAGCAAAATTGTCTGGTCATGGGAAAACTCTAGAAAGACTGCTGAGAAACTTAACGTGCAAAAACAGCTGGGTTTGTCCTCTGAGGTTTGCTTCGTGGGTCTATAAAGTTGGAATTCTTGCCTGTAGATTCTTAGCAATGATCGATCACCATTATTTTCTAGCTAAATAATTCCCAGAATATACAAATATAAGAACATTCTCTGTCCCTGATTAGCTTACATCCTGTGAATCATCATACTGAGAGGGATCAACAGTATCTCTCATGTGCAAGCTTAACCTAGTGCCCCCTGCTCAGGTGGGCTTAATATGGGTTCTGAACAAAACCAAGCCCTTTCAGCAATGTCTGTCAATGAGAAATGGCAGAACCAGATCCACCTTTGGGCATGCACAAAGGGTGGGCCATTTATCACCTTCAGCCAATGCAGAAGGCATGACTGCTAATTGGTCTCTTCATTAACCAAGGAGAACATCTACCATCACAACAACTCACAAGCTAGCAGCAATTTGGGGCAATATTTAAGTGGTTTCTAACTCATAATCATATTTCTTCCTGAAATCTGCTGGCCTAGAAAATATCTTTCATTCCTCATAAATAGACTGCTCTCACCTTTAGTAATTATGGACTCCCCAGGGAAGAGAAAGAATGAGTGAGGGGTATGCATCATACACAGAGGTGAGACACTATATTTAAACCTTAATCAAGGATGGTTAGTTCTTTAAAACCAGGCTTATACTACTTGGGGCAAAAGAAACATAAAATATTCTTTTAGCTTCTGCAACCCACAGGAAAGAAATTTCCACTGTATTCCTAGTAAATATCTCTCTGTTATTCTATAAGAGTCTTATCATGTATGTGATATATGGACAGGGATGCTGAAATACTTTTGCCAAAGTATGAAGCTCTCTGGCAGGGAAGGAACTGTGTCAGTGGAGAGGTTAGCAAAGAAACCCTGCCTGCAACTGACAAGAGTGGAGTATTTCTAGCAGCAATGACACTCCAGTTTGAGGTCAATGAACAAAATCCCAATTCAGTGGTAAGGTTGTGTTGGAGGGTGGTCAAGGCAGAAAGCACCTTTCAGCCAGACCCCTTTCCCTTAGTGCAGGAAAATGGCAAGTGTCTGAATGTAGCCAAGTATCATTCTGGGGGGTCTGCTGAGGGCAGTTTTGTGAATGCCCATGGATCAAGAAAAGACAATATGGCCTGAGGCTGAAACTCCCTGATCAGTTAGACTTCAGGATGCACTAGGGGCAACTTCCATTGACTTTGAAGGAGATGTCACACTTTGGATGTGTGACTTCTAGGGATAGCATGCCACAAAACTAAGATGTTCATTCCCATCCAGCCTTGGTATTCTTGGGATCTTGTTGGTATACCTAATGAGTTTTGGAGGCTTTATATAATTAGCCTCCCAAACTAGCCATCAGATCAGGACCTAAGAAGCTAAAAACAGCACCTTTAATGAAAAGCATAAATGCAATAGGTATGCCTGTAGCTCAGGCAGCTAGTGAGGGTGGCCTCAGGGTCCACAGTTTCCCAGGCAATGGCTCCAGGACAGAGGAAAGACAGTGAAAACCAAGTAAACAGTGCTTGAAATGTACAAGCTCAACTGTGTGAGGACATTCATTGTCATTTAGTTCCCACCTCTTTGCAAATTAGTGAACCCAACTTGCCAAAGATGGTGTCCAAAGTCCCAAGCCCAGCAATCAACATCTAGGGAGTACCAGGCTGAAGAGAAATTTAGCCTTACCTGGAGACATGGAGGAATCGTAGGAACTTCTCTCCTTGCGGTTCATCTTGAAGGCCTGGATGTCCTTTTCCCTGTACGTCCCAAAGCCTTCAAAGCTCCTCCTTTTACTCCCACTCATGTCACTGTCCCACTTGTCATTCGAAGGGGTCATGTCACTGAACACGTCCAGGCTCTCTGATCTTGTGCTGCTGCCATCCCCGCTGCTGCCAGAGTACCTTTTAGCGCACGAGTCCACAGACTCGATGCTCAAGTCGCTTTTGTCCTTGGCCTGCGTCCAATGCTGGGCATCAGAAAGCGACAGGTTAGACAGGGTGTCCACCTCAAAGCTGTTCTTGGAGGCTTTGTGGCCGGCTTCGCTGTGCTGATGCTTCTGTTTCTCCTTATGCTTGCTCTTCTCACTCACCAGCGGGAGCTCTTTGTCTGCGCTGCTCAGCCGCTCACTCAGGAGGTGGCTGGAGAAGCCTGTGGCTTTGCCTGTGAAGAGACCGCTCAGGTTGTCGTGGGTCCCCAGGAGCCGGTCTTCCTTGTGCTTATGCTTGTGTTTGTGTTTCCTCTTGTGGAGCCGACCGCTGGACAGAGTGGCGCTGCCCACCTTGGGAGGGTTCAGGGATGGCTGGATGTCACCGAGGCCCATGCCAACGGGTCCCTGCAGGTGTACTCCATGCTTTGCTTTATGCTTAGCTGCCCCAGACATCTTTACGTGGGAGCTTGTGTGGAACTGAGGTGGTGGCACTGTTGGCCTTATGAACGGGGAGGCTGCTCCCAGCGTGTGCGATAGGTACAGCGGAGCTGGGTACTGACCGTAGTAACCAAGGTTCATCATAGGCATTGATGTGTAAGGCAATCCATAGGGTGCATAGTAACTTCCACTGGGAATAGGGTAGCTGAACCCTTGTAAAAAAGGCACCTTTGTCATGGTGTCATTGGTTTTTGCAGGCCTACCACGCTTCTTCTTTGACTTCAAGTCTGAAGTCCTACGAAGATAGAGCAACGGGTCATATTGGATATATGGCACCGGGTAATAGTGATCAAAATTAATCCGAAAAATGCTGGGGTATGGATTCTCGTGGTAAAAGGTGTAACTCCGGTGGGAGATCCTGAACACTTGGAATTTGGTGATGAGCTCTTCCAGCTCGGCCAGAAACTGGAGATCGTCACGGTTTTGCAGGCTTTTCCGTTTCCTCTTGTGCTTTGGCTTCTTGAGGCTTTCGTGGGCCAGGAAGGTGTCCACGATGAGATGCTTCTGCCGGTGGCCATGCCGGTTCTTTGTGCTGGTGTCGGACGGGATGGCCTCCGGGTTATCCAGGGAGCAGAAATCAAAAGAGTACCTCCGTCGGGATTCTGAACTCTTCTCCGCTTGGTCAGATGTGCTGTTGTTGTCCGTCCCGATGCCACTGTCGCTTGGGATCGTCTCCTCGCTGTGGGACTCACTCACGGGGGACAGCGTTATTTCCTTCAGTGAGCCGATCTCACAGAGGTGTGAAGGGGAGTTGGCCATCAGCCTGGGTGGAGACAGCTTCCAGGTTCCACTGTGGATTCCCTTTTGGGTTTTGGTTGGAAGAGCACTGATGGGTTGGAGATTTGGCATAGTTTTCAACTCTGAAAAACTGGTTTCAGTGCTGGCGGGGCTCAGGTTGCCATTGGACCCACCTAACTGGGTTGAAAGTGGGTGCATAGCTGCTGGTGAAGATGCCACGAGGGACTGAAAGTTGGAAGGCACGGCTGGAACGTCCGGCTGGCTAGAAACAGGCCTGGGGTGTTTGATGGCTGTTTTGGGTTCTTCGGATGGGGGCGGCAGCTCCGTCCTTGGCTTTCTGCCCCTCTTCTTGCCGATGTAGATGGTTCCCCTCTTGCTGACATTAATCTGCTTGCCCAGTTTGCTTTCAATGGCTGCTGCCCCAGGGCTGGTCTCTGGGGGAGCTTTGGCCTTCAGAGCCATGCTGCTGGAACAGGACAAGATCTGGTTCAAGATGTTCTTCCTCTTGAGCGTCTTCATCTTGTTGATAGTTTTGATGGTCTTCTTATCCAACACACCGAGCTTTCCAACCTTTTTGTGAAACTTCATCTCACTCATGGGTTTGTCCTCTCCCGGGACTAGCTGGGCCAACTTAGCTAAATTGCGTCGTCTCTTTCTTTTCTTGGTGCCAGGAAACTCTCTGCTGATGGGACTGACTGGGCTGGTGGAAGTGCCCTCGTGAATCGTCTCCACCGTGAGCAAAGGCTGCTTCTTTGGTCGACCCCGCTTCTTTTTGACTGGAGTAATCACAGTCAGACTGTCCGTGTTGGTGTAGAGAGGGCTGGACGGGGTGATGGGATAAGCAGAGGGGGGTTCTACCATCAGTTTATCAGAGGTGGCCATGACTGCCTCTCGCAGCATGCTGGTGGGTTTTGGCTTGCTGCAGGTCCACCTCCGTTTTGCAGCAAATTTTGGATGCTGGATATCTGGCAACTTTCTTGATGGAGAGTGATCGGTGCACATTGGGGGCGCCATGATCATGGGTGGTTTCCGCTGCTTAGACATACCTCCTGGGACAATTTTCTCAGTATTTCCACCAGTCTCGAGGCCAACTGAGGGGGACTCATTCTCTATCAGTTTACTCAACTTTGGGACACGGGGGTCTTTCTTATTTCCCTCTGAGTTGGAAAGTATCCTGTTAACCACTTCACTACTCATAGCAATTCCAGAAGCCAGTGTTTTCTCTGGGATGATCTTTTCTACCACTGCTTTAATGGACTGTCTCTTTTTCCTCTTATGGCTGGTTGGATCTAGAGAGGGTGCCTTGATAGGGATAGTAATCCGGACATGACTGGAGTCATTTTCAGGATTACTGATGGAGCCCACGTTCTGCCTGGCTGGTGATGCCTCTTGGCCATTCTCTGCAGAGTAGCCCTCCCTTTTCCCTTCTGTGTTCTCAAATACCTTCTGGGCACTCTTGACCCAATCCAGGTCTGGGTTTGGTATGGTTTGACTTATCACATCTTTTTTACTGGACTTTTTCTTGCTGCCTATTGTAGGTGGTTCTGGGGGCTCCTTTGTACCTCCTCCATCTTGATCCCCCAAGGACTGGAGCCCAGTGCACTCGGCAGAGCTGCTAGGAGGGGTCGGCGAGCTGTGGTTGCTTGGAGATGGAACCACACCTCCCAAGAGCAGATCTTTGCTGTTGTTGGACAACTGACTCCACGTGCTCCCTGCACTGCCTTTCTTACCCTGGGCCTTTGCAAAGGAAGCCACGGGTTCAAGAGCTGAGATCTTGCTGGTGCTTGCAGTTTCTCTGCCAGAGTCTGGACTGATGAAGCAATTCTGAGTGGCGGGTCCGCTGTCAGAGTTGGTGGACCAGTCCATGTGGTTCTGGCTGCTGCTTTTTTGCTGGTGCTTTGGTTTTAAGGTGTCACCGGTGAAGTCCTGCGGGAGGCCTGGGTCATAATGGAGACTTGAGTGCTTCTGGGGCCTCTCGTAAGCCTGAGGGTGGGAAAATTGGAGAGAGAAAAAGAGAAACAAAGATGAGCATGTTAGGACTACTTAAAAGTTAATATCAGGCCAGGGGTGGCAGCGCATGCCTATAATCCCATGACTTGGTAGGCTGAGGCAGAAAGATTGCAAGTTCAAGGTCAGCCTCAGAAACTTAGCAAGGCCCTAAACAACTTAGAGAGACCCTGTTTCAAAATATAAACATAAATAGGGGTGGGGATATGGCTTAATGGCCAAGCACCCCTGGATTCAACTCCTGGTACCCCCGCCCCCCAAATAATAATAATGTCAAAAGGCTTAATTATTTGAAAGTTGGAAACAAATGACTACATTAGCAGCCACCTTTAATTCCAGAATGTTTTACAGAGGTTTTGTCAACTGTAGTGGTAAGGATATATTGCATTATTTTCGAACATTAATAAGAATACTTTATTGGCTACTTTTCCCTTCTAAATAGAAGGGAACCTTGGTTTAATGCAATCTGAGAATAAAAACAGGTAAGAGAGAAGAGGGAGGGAACTATAGTCTCTGCTCTGGTCACAGTACTTTACAATGAGGAAGTTGAAACTGGAAGAACTGAGAGTCCTTCCCACAGTGGCAGAGCCAGGGCAAGAGTCTGAACTTTCCTCGGTTGCAAGGTTCTTTTGACAAACAACACAGGCTGCCTCTTAGTCCAGCTCCTGCTTCTCCTCTCATGCGTGGCTTTCCTAGCTTCCCTCTCTCTGGTTCATTTCTGGTACTTTACCTTAGAGTTCAACCTCTCTGTACTCAATCAAATAAGAAGGAGCTCATAAGATACCACTCCAAGAAGTAAAAACAGCACAAGGAACTAAGTAAGGGTCAAGGTTTGGAGAATAAATGGAAGAAGAAAAAAAACCATGAAAGAACTGTCCTGAGCCTTCAAATCTTCCTGGACTCTACGCTTTTTGCTGCGATTGGGAGTTTACGTGCTAAGGGATCCACAAGCAGCCATTAGGCATTTGTTGCTCTTTGCAGAAACTCTTGGAAAGTCTCATAAGTTACCTTGAGTTTCCTGGACAGATGTACCAGGAAAATAATCATTGTCACTCCAGATCACTCCTTTGAATGTTGGCAGCTGTGTTTTCCCTACACCAAAGCTGACTGAATGTCTCCAACATTCCCCCTGGGACCGACTCCTCAGATCGGAATGGCAGGCCTTGAGACTCCAGGCACAGAATGATCAGGATGTATAAAATCACAAAGGGAATGGAAAGTGAACGCAGCGTTTTGAGATGTTAAAGCTACTTTTAGTATAGACAGGCTCTTAGTTTCCCAGGCACGCTACTGCTACAAAGAAGTGTTCTTTAGGTTATCTAAGCCTGATATGTCCATGGAGTAGTAAGCTCATTGGATGCATTAGATTAAGACTTGTTACCGAATGGAAAATATAAGTAAATTGAAGAAAAGTTTGGATAGTATCTCCACTGAGAAGTGTATGATGATTGGTGTATATATTTAGAAAATTCAAACCTGTAATATCTATCAGGGTGTCTGTTTATTTATGTATCTGCCTGCTTATCTATCTAGCTATCAATCATTCTATCTGTATGTGCCAATGATGCTGCAGAACTTAGGATTTGTTAGAGAACACGTCTCATAGTTTCAATTAAGGACCAAAACACAGAAGAAAGAAGTAAGGGTAAAATTCAATGTCCTAAAGCAACTAGAATTCCTTCACACTAACTCTTAGGTTTCCCAAAGGTCTTTTTTTTCTACCCTAATTTTGTGATGTCCTGTTTACATTTATGTCACTGCACTGTATTTTGAAAGTATGAGATAGTCTTTCCAAGCTAAGTCTATAAATGCCCAGAAGAGAATTAAGAAAGAGAATTTTGTTTATTTTTTCCTTCACCTTGCAATTTACAGTAGAAACACCACCATCATTAAAATATAGAGGATTAATCCTGCCACTTGAGAGTTTTTACTAGGTATCACTGCTGTGAGCCTAGGCTGCTATTCCAATTTCTGGAAAAATATAGAGACCCTATTTATGGCATAAAATATCAAATGCTACTTACTTATCTTTTATGAATCAGGCTTTGCTAATTTACCCTTCGTGCAATGGGCTTTAGCTGGCACTGTGTGCTCACTCACAGGCCCACGGCCCTGGAGGAGGGCTTCCAGATGGCATTTCCTGCTCCTTAGGATGATGAAGTAGGTATCCCTCATACTGAGGCATTTCTGAGGGTTGGAATGGGGAGGATTAAAAATTACAGTGAAACAAAAGGTGTGTAATGTTTTGCAACTGGGCAAAACAGCACTTGTGGTGCCCCCTTTCCTCCAGCTCTGGCTCCTCCACTTCTCTAGCTCTAGATGCTGAAGACCACAGACGGGCTTCATGATGAAGTGAGGAATGGAATCTCGGTCCCTGACCCCCACTGCTTTTCCCTTTGGTCCATCTCCTGGTTGATGGCACCTCACAGAGTTCCTGTTTCATTTTTGCTTCATGCTCTGTTCTCAGCTCAATCCCAGGGAAGCCCTTTTTCTTACAGAAATTCCTTGTTAAAGTTTTCCTGAAGCCAAGTATTTTGTCTTTGTTTGCTCATCATAGTGTTAATTTTATGTATAATTGTATGCCAACTGAATTAAATTCCTGCCTCATTTTCTAGCTTGTAACATTGTCACCGAGGTACCAAACACAGGTCTTGGGACATTCCAGAGATGCAAGGTTGGTTCAACATATGAAAATCAAGAAATATAATTCATCCCATCAATAAACTTAAAGATAAGAATAATATATCAAATGATGCAGAGAAAGATTTGACAAAATATACCACCCTTTCATGTTCAAAACACTAAGAAAACTAGGGATTGTAGGAACACACTTCAACATTGTAAATGCTATCTATGCTAACCTAAGGCCAACATCATTCTAAATGGCAAAAAATTGGAAGCATTCCCTCTAAAAACTAGAACAAGACAGGGATGCCCTCTTTTACCACTTCTATTCAACACAGTCCTTGAAACTCTAGCCAGAGCAATTAGACAGATGAAAGAAATTAAAGGAATATGGATAGGAAAAGAAGAACTCAAACTATCATTGTTTGCTGATGACATGATGCTATACTCAGAGGATCCAAAAAACTCCACCAGAAAACTTCTAGAATTAATATATGAATTCAGAAAAATATGAGGATATAAAATCAATTGCCATATATCAAATGCATTTCTATACATCAGAGATGAATCCTCTGAAAGAGAAATTAGGAAAACTACTCCGTACACTACAGCCTCAAAAAAACCCCAAAACCTTGGGAATCAATTTCACAAAAGAGGTGAAAGATCTCTGCAATGAAAATTACAAAACACTATAAAAAGAAATTGAAGATGACCTTAGAAGATGGAAAGATCTCCCATGCTCTTGGATAGGCAAATTAATATTGTCAAAATAGTTATACTACCCAAAGCACTATACACATTCAATGCAATTCCAATTAAAATCCCAATGTCATTCCTTATAGAAATAGAAAAAGCAATCATGAAATTTTTTTGGAAAAATAAGAGACCCAGAATATCCAAAGTAATCCTTAGCAAGAAGAGTGAAATAGGAGGCATCACAATACCAGACCTTAATCTATACTACAAAGCTATAGTAACAAAACCGGCATGGTATTGGCATCAAAACATATGTATAGACCAGTGGTACAGAATAGAAGACACAGAGACAAACCCATGTAAATACAGTTATCTCATACTAGACAAAGGATCCAAAAACATACAGTGGAGAAAAGGTAGCCTCTTCAACAAATGGTGCAGGGAGAACTAGAAATCCATATGCAGCAAAATGAAACTAAACCCCTATCTCTCACTGCACAAAACTCAACTCAAAGTGGATCAAGGCCTAAGAATTAGACCAGAGACCATGCGCCTAATAGAGGAAAAAGTAGACCCAAATCTTCATCACGTCGGATTAGGCCCCAACTTCCTTAACAAGACCCCTAAAGTACAAGAAATAAAATCAAGAATTAATAAATGGGATGCATTCAAACTAAAAAGCTTCTTTTCAGCAAGAGAAACAATAAACAAGGTGAAGAGAGAGCCTACAATTTGGGAGCAAATTTTGGCCTCATGCACATCAGATAGAGAACTAATCTCCAGGATATATAAAGAACTCAAAAAACTGAACACCAAAAAAAAAAAAAAAAAAATTAATAAATGGGCTAAGGAGCTGAACAGACACTTCTCAAAAGAAGATATATGATGGATCAACAAATATATGGAAAAAATGTTCAACATCTCTAGTAATTAGAGAAATGCAAATCAAAACTACTCTAAGATTTCATCTCATGCTAGTTAGAATAGCAGCTATTAAGAGTACAAACAAATAAGTGTTGGTGAGGATGTGGGGGAAAGGCACACTCATACATTGCTAGTGGGACTGCAAATTGGTGCAACCACTCTGTAAAGCAGTATGGAGATTTCTTAGAAAACTTGACCCAGCTATCCTATTCCTCGGTCTATAACCAAAGGACTTAAATTCAACATACTATAGTAACATAGCCACATCAATGTTTATAGCAGCTCAATTCACAACAGCTAAACTGTGAAAGATGCACTTCAATAGATGGATTAAAAAAAAAAAAACTTTGGTATATATACACAATGGAATATTACTCAGCATTAAAAGAGAATAAAACTATGGCATTTGTAGGTAAATAGATGGAGCTGGAATGAAGTAAGCCAATCCCAAAAAACCAAAGTCTGAATGTTCTCTCAAATAAGTGGCTGCTAATCCATAATGAGAGGGGCATGGAAAAATGGAGAAACTTTGATTGGTAAGGGCGAGGGGGAAGGGGAGGAGAGATGGGGGCATGAAAGATGGTAGAATGTGATGGACATTATTATCCTAGGTACATGCATGACTGCACATATGGTGTGATGCTACATTGTGCAAATCCAGAGAAAAGAAAAGTTGTGCTGAAATTGTGTAGAATAAAAATGTGTTCTGCTGTCATATATACCTAATTAAAATAAATAAATAAATTAAAAAAAAACATTTATTGAATGAATGAAGGAATGTACATTTCACTATAAATATTTCACTTATTAACAGTGAAATTAGTGACCTACATATTGCAACATATTGTCTGAGAACACAGTCACCACCTCCAACCTAATTTCTTTTGCCCTCCCATGAAGACATCCACCACAGTCCTTATAATTCCACATGGCCTTTATTTTGTACTTATCTGTCTCCTTTTCCCAGACTCTAAGTACTGTCGGAGACTGTCTTATTTATCTTTTGATTCCCAGGAACTATTATAAAACCAAGTACTCAGAGAGTTTTCTAAGAATGTTTGTCGAATTAATAAATAAATAAAAGAATAGATGAATTGTCGATTCCAATGGCAAAATACATAGTTGCACACAAAACACAATACATCACTGATCTTTCACTTTATAGGTCAATGAAATTGGAGCACTAGAATGCATTAGGTGTGGAACAACAAAATCCTTTCCAAATACTTAAGGACTAAAGGCTTCCGTAAGGAGCTCCCCTTCAAAGCCATTTTCATGGCTGCTTCCCCCATCTCCTGTCAATTGTTTCACTTTCCAATTAAGCCTGCTTTGGGGGAAGGTCATGTGACTGCCAGGAGGGTGGATTTCACCCAGGCAGTTGAAAGGTAGGGCCAGCTCACTTACACCCAGGGCAGGCCAGCTGAGAGTAATGTGGTTAAGCTTGCTGGTCCCCAGTGCAGCCCTGGACCACTGCTGGATCCCATTGTTCCTCCCATTTCAGCTGCAATTTGCCCTGCTGGGAGAGCTCAGCAATCAAAGGGCAGGAGGGACAAAAGGAAAGCACAACAAAGGATCAGGAGTAATGGGGGGAAATGGCTCTTTAAACCCTGGCTCTGAGGGGTTGCAGAGAAGGGGCAGAGGGGGACCAAGAAGGAGTGCTTTCCAAGAGGCCAGGAACAAGGCTTCCCCCAGCTCTGGTGGACGGCTGTATCCATTGCATTTCATGAAGTCCTAATTCTTCACCTGTCAGCCATGACATATTATATACACAATAGTGAGGCTGTCAGTTCCAATATGTCCTTCCCAGGCAACTGAGCACTTACTCCATCTCGACAGAGATGACAAAATGAGTTGAGTTGCTAGAAAGGGGACATTGGTTCTCCCTCCTGTCACTTCCCAGGGCTCTGGGGATGGGGGTGCTTGTTGGGGACTTTGGCTTGGGTCTTTATGAACCTACACAGCACAGATCATCTTTTTGTTTGTGTTATAAGACCTGAACCTTTTTAGGCTTTTGTATGACCCTCAGCCCTCAGCAAGGCTCTTTCCTAAAGCAACAAAAGAGGGAACAATCAATGATATTCCATTGGGCACAAAAGTTTTGGAATGAACTTTTTTTTTTTTTTTTTTGGTCAGGGGGGTTACTGGGGATTTAAATCAGGGCCACATTGATTGACCACTGAGCCATATCCCCAGACCTATTTTGTACTTTATTGAGAGACAGGGTCTCACTGAGTTATTTAGTGCCTCACTTTTGCTGAGACTGTCTTTGGACTCAAGATCCTCCTGCCTCAGCCTCCCGAGCTGCTGGGATTATAGGTGTGCACCACCATGCCCAGCTGTGACAAACTTTTAATTCCAAAAAAGCTCAGTATGTATGCTCGCTGCATACCCCTCCTCTGCACTCCCAGGTGTTGGTTGCATGTGGAACTCAGATACTTTGAAGGTGTGGCTTGCTTATAAGAAAGTCTTTGCCAGGCACACTGAATCTAGGTCAAATGTTTGTAAGTAAAGCTTCAAACAGATTTGATCTTAGAAGATGTCTTCAAGAAATCCAGATCTTTTGTAATGAAAATAATTCTTTGTAAAATACATTCCCTACCCCATATCTTTTATATAAACCCCACACATTTAAATTTTGTACAAGTTGAGCTGCTTTTTAAAAAGCACTTTATTTTTCATCTAACTTTTAAAATAAACATTAGATAACTGAGCAAAACTTAGGGGGAAAATAATCCCTAACACTGGAAAGAAAATGAGTAACCCAGTCTTATCTCAGGTTTACCTAAAATAAAGTTTGTCACAAGGAGTGAAGATGGTGATTTGAATATGACAAATGAAAATTTGAAGATGCATTTTATTTTATAATGCACTAAAAAAAATCAGGCATGACTTTATAGGGGGGAATCTACTCTTTTGCGCTTGCTGTGTCTATGATCCTTTTTGCTGATGCCGATAATTTAAACTTACTGTCTGTGAGATATTTTAGTTTACATGAGCAGGGTGTGAGGCAATGAAGGAAGTGTTATCTCTTAATTTGGCATTTGGTGCTTCTACAGATGTGGTCTTGGGTCGTCGTGTCAGAATCACTTAAGAAGTTGGTTAAGAAGGCAGAAGGATTCCTGGCCCCCACTGCTGATCCACTAATTCTCAATCTCTGTGTGGGAATAAAGAATGTGTGTTTTACCATGTTCCCCAGAGAATTCTGATGCCCAACCAAGTTTAAACACCATTGATCTACTGTTTTAGCATCATAATTTCTTTGGGGTGGGGCCCTTCTGTGGTTGCGATGACCTTCACAGCATATACAGAGCAAACCACTATAATAGCCCTGTTAGGATATGCAATTTGGCAACATTAAATACTCCTCTTTTGCTCCATGCACTTTTTAGTAATTTACATAGTAGGAAACTCTAACATGATCCCCTTTGTAGTTGTCTCATGGATACTGCAATGTAGAGGACAGAAGAGTCAGTGATATGCTTGAATTAAAGTATGATCCTCCCAGAAAGGATCAGACATTCAGGTGATCATGACCTCCCACCCTGGGATTTCTATGTCTCCATCTCATCCAGACCAACCTCCAGAGATCTAGGGAGTATTAGCTTTCCATCTCTTCTGCCAGAAGCAAGGGCTTAAGCCTCAGCAAGAGTTAATTGTGGGAGACAAGGAATATACCTACACAGTGTCTGATCAGCTTCAAGGTTCCCAACTGTGGCTGTATACTAGAATCACACAGGAAGCTTTCCCAAAAAAGCAACGTAACAGGGAGCTACCCAGAACAATTCAACCAACATTCTGGAGGTGGAGTGGGGATGGTAGTACTATTTTCAAAGCTCTAGTGGGAGCTGCTCATCAACAGTGAACATCCATTGTTGAAAGCCACTCTGTATTGTATCAAAGATAGGATCTGAATAAGGAATGATAGAAACTCCAATGCTATCAGGAGGTATTCCAGTCCAGGGGTTTTCAAATGTGTTTTACAAGGTCCTTGGATTTTGCAGATTTCTAAACTGTAGCCAATGGACAGGGCAAGAGAGAGATGCTTTAGAGCTTCCAATAAACCCTCAAGCCCCTAGATGTAGAGGGCAAAGGATTTCATTAAGAAAAGAAAAAGAGACAGTTCTGCCACTTTAAGAAAAAAAAAAAAGATTTAATTACTGTTCAGCCTCGTGAGTAGGAGGCCAGATTCCACTGAACTTGACCCAAAGCATCTCTCCTCTGGCCAGTTCATTCCTTCATTTTTTAGTGGTAAGTATAGAAGAATAATTAAGTTCTCTATCTGAAGGCTTTATAATTCTCTAATTCTATGGGACACAAAGGAGCCACCCAGCTCTTTGTGGACATGAAGTTTCCTATTGCATTTATAAACTGAACTTGTCCTCATATCCTTCACATGGATTGCCCTGGGAAGTCCCCTGGATGTGATGTCCATAGGATCCATTGCTACTTGCTATTTAGGAGCTGTGAATGATACTGCAACACTGCTTTCATTGCAAATTCCAAAGCAGAGGCCTATTCATATGCCTCTTTGAGTACTTGGTAATTTTTCATAATTAAAAATCATCAGTGACTTGATTTCAGTCATGATGAAATGATAGGTATTGGACATAACCTTCCCATGAAGACAAATAGAAAACTGAACAAAGTATATGAAACAATTCTTTTCAGGCAGTAGGTAATAGACAATTTTGGCTGTAATTCTAGAGAAGGGAAACTCATGAAGTTCCATAGTATCCCTAGTTTTCTTCTCAGGAGCACTTTCTAATCCAGGGGACAGGAAAAGTGGAGTCCAGGGCTATACTTTCACCGGGGAGATGAAACAGGGATTAGAATTTTAGGCTTATGATAGGACTGAAATTTTGGGGGGAAGAGTTCCTGAGGATGGAGCTGTGTGGAAAGGAATTCTAGAAACCTTCAGAGGAGTTGCCTAAAGTCTCTGGACAAGTTTAATCTGTACTTGCAAGAAAGAGTCCACAAGCATGACAGAGATCAGATACTAGGGCTAGATTTGAAGAAGTCCATAGGTTACCAAGTATGGGGCAATGTTGGATTTCTGACCAGCAAATGGGGAGACTTTAATAACCATCCCAGAGTTCTCATTGAAATTTCAGGAATGGTATTTCTTCTGAGTAGGATTATTATAATCCCTCCATAACAAATTCCGAAAGAAAAAAAAACAAAATCTCAATAGGATAATACTGATCTGCTAGTAAGCTATCAGAATAAAAGTCTAAACTCTTTAAAGGAAAACAACCAAATCCAGACTCTGTACAATGTAGCATCCACACAATATTCAGGACACACTTTTTTTTTTTAATTAGATAAGCCAAAAGGCAGACAAATGCAACCCACAACTAGGAGAACAGAAACAGACCTAGACCCTCAAACAACCATTATGAAAATCTCTTAAGTATTTAAAGGAAAATATAAATGTGTGGAAAGTTTCACCATGGAGATGGCAAGTACACTAAAATAACCAAATGGAAATTCTAAATCTGAAAAATACAGTACCTAAAATGAAAACAAGCAAATAAACAAATAAACCTCCCCAGAGTAGTATAACAGTGTTCAGCACATTGCAACAGTGAACACGAGTGGAAGAAAGTGACACTATCTACACCAAAAGTCAGCGGAGGAAACATAAGCAGCACTTCTGTGAGATATGGAACAATATTGGAGGCCTAATACACATGTCATTAGAATCCCAGATGTGGAAGAGAAAAGGAAGAATGCATGCATATGTACATAGTTAAGAAGTTCAACAATCCCAAGGAAAACAAACACAAATCTACATATAGGCATTCTGTAAACAAACTGATGAAAATTATGGATAAGGAGAAAATTTTAAAGGCAACTTGATAAATAAGATACATTATAGCAGAGTAAAGAAAAAAAATAATGTCTGACTTTTCATCAAATACAAATACAAATCAGAAGACAATGAAACTACATTGTTGAAGTACTGAAATAAAAATAAAATACTCAAATTTCTCTATCCAGTGAAAAATGTCCTTAAAAGTGACAGCAAAATAAAGATATTTTCAGGTAAATAAAAACCAAGGCAATTCATTAAATGGAAGACCTGAATTATAAGAAATGTAAAAGGAAGTTCTTTAGGCTAACGGGAAATGATAACAGATGGGAACTAAGATGTTACTTATTTACATGCATGAATAAAAAGTGATAGAAATGGTAAATACATGGGTATATGTGCCATATTTTAATTTTCTCTTTAAGATCTTTTTAGAAAGCAACTGGTTGCTTAAAGCAGAATAACAATGTATCTGAGCGTTTATGACATTTGTGGAAATAAAATGTACAGTAACAGCAAGACAATGAACAAGAGGGTACCAATATACACTTGAGCTTCTTTAGAAGAGTATAAAATAGAACAAAGTAGATGTTCTGCCTAAAATGCTATTAGGAGGACACACACAGAATATTAATTAAAAGGGTAATTAATCCATAAAAGGGCAAAAAGGAGAAAAAAGATGAAGAAAGATGGAACAGGCAGAAAATAAACTATATGGTATATAAAACAACAATATTAGTAATTATATCGACTTTCAGTGTATGAAACATTTTTTAAAAGCACACTGTCAACTGTATTAAAAAGTAAAACCCAACTACATGCTGCTTATAAGAATACACTTGAAATGTAAAGACCTGGATAATTGTAAAAGGATGGAGCAGGGCTAGGTTGGAGCTTAGTGGGCAGAGCACTTGTCTAGCCTGTGTGAGGCACTGGGTTTGAGTCTCAGCAACACATATAAATAAATAAATAAAAATAAAGATCCTTCGATGACTAAAAAAATATTTTTAAAAAAGAATGAAGCAAGATATATTATTGCACTGAGCATCACCATGATGGGGCAACAACACATGCTACATGAACAGTAAACAGAAGACTGCTAGAGTGAGTGATAGAAGGCAAAAGAGGCTTCAGAACAAAAAGCTGTGCCAGAGTTAACTAGGGACATTTCACAGCAAGAGCCAATTCATCAAGAAGATACAATAATCCTAAATTTGTTTACACCTTGTAACAGAATTTCAGATACATGAAAAAAATTAAAGGAAGAAACAGACATCCAACAATTAACGATATGTTAACATTTCCCTACAGGAATTGCTAGAACAAATTGATAAAAAAAAAAAAATCAGGGAAAAAAAAACATACATAGAAGATCTAAGGATCATCAGCTAACTTCACCTTACCAAACAACTGCAAAATACTCTTGCAAACATATGCTGGGCCACAAAGTGAGGAGGAATTACCAATGTGGATATACATTAATGTCTTCAATGTTATTTATCATCAGAGAAATATCAATTAAAACCACACTGAGCTATAATTGCACACTGGGATGGCTAACTGAAAACAGACTGAATCAAGGAGGATGTGGGGTGAGTGATGTATCCTGCAGTGCTGAAGGAAGGGATACACACACAGCGGTAAAACTGACTTTGGGGAATGTCATAGGCTCTGTCTTCTACAGCCAGATACAGCCTATGACCTGGCAGTCCCACTCCTGTGCATTCAGTGAAGAGAGGTGGAAATATGTATCCACACAGAGACTTCTGTAACCATTTCGTAGCACATTATTGAGAGCTGTTAGCACCTGAAAACAGCTCAGGTGTCAATCAACAGACTAGACAGACTAATCAACAAAAAGAACCAAGTACAGACACATTCCAACACACACACACACACACACACACACACACACACGAATTATGCTGAACAAAAGATGTCAGACCCCCAAAGGATATATACTGTACAGCTTCTTTATATAAAGTTCTAGAAAAGGCAAATATGTTATATAGAAATATATAGAAATCAGAACAGTGGTTGCCTTCAGGGTGGGGTGGAGGGAGATGGGGATGGGGATGAGGAAGGGGCTGGAAAAGTCATGAGGGAAATTTCTTGGGGTTTTGGACATACTCTGGTCTTGACAGGAATGTGAGTTACATAGCTGTGTATATTTGTCAAAACTCTTAGAACTGTATCCTTAACATCTATATATTCAACATATGTAAATTTTTTCAAAGATGAGAAAATACATCAAAAAAAATTATTACTATGAACTGCCTATACTGAACACAAACCCCCAAAGCCACTTAGGAGGAAGCAGGGACTTTTTTGTTTCCAGGGAAGGACCCCTTACTGTGGCCAACAACTCACTAATTCCTCTTCCCTCTGCTTCCATTCTTCCCAGGGCATGAGGACAGTGGACTGAGTTGATCCCCAAACAAGACAGCCTGAACCTAGGAGATAGGTGCTGTGGCTTTCACCATTCTTCTCGCCTTTCCTTATCCCAGGCGGGCACCTGATCTGGGCCAACAGGTAGCAAGGTGAAGCCTGCTCCACCCCAGCCACCAGTTCACCTTCCACTGAGGTAAGCAAGGAAGCTCCACAGGAACCTGGCTCACAAATCAGAGTTCCCGCTGCCCCGCCTCCTCCGTAAATCATGTGCGATCCATCTGGGTAATGACTCCTCCAGTGTAATTCCCTATTAAGAGGCTTTATCTGGAGAGATAAGCAGCTGGTTCCCGTGTCACTAATTGCTGTCTGCTGTGATTTTAAAACATCTGCACCATTGTGCTCTTCATTTTCATATTCTAATCACCCTGAAACTTGAAAAAGGTACATCATTGATTGTTTCTATGGGTTAATTAGTACACAGTCTCCTTGTAGAGACAATTTAGAGGCAGCCAGAACCTCAATCAGGAAGTTTGTTTTAAAAATTAATAACATCGGCAGTGGCTGGAGGGACTGTCACATTCAGGGACATATCAGGACGCGCCTGGCGGGGGAGCTACCCTTTGTTATCCTCCACAGAGCTGCGAAGCCCACAGGGGCAGGGGCAGGACAGTGGGGGAACAGCAGCAAGAAGGAACCAGGGCACTCAGGAGCTGGTATGGTCCTGACCAGTGTCTGTTGCCTTGCTCCCCCAACCACTCACTGCCCCCTTCCAACTAGTCCTGGTCGTTTTCCCTGTCAGCACAAATCAAGACTTTTCTTAGGACTGATCATAATATCTGGGTTGACAGGAATGTGTGCATGCACTAGTAACAAAGGAGATCACTGGACAGTCTGTTCACTGTCCTGTTCTCCCTCCTTATTCTCTCTACCCACCTGGAAAGAGGAAGAGAAAAGTCTTGGAACACAGATGAGAGAATCATACCCAAGAGCAGAGTGAGAACAGGAATCCAGCACTTCTCCAACTTAAATTGCACAAAGTTCAACTGGGGACCCTGTTAAAATATGGATTCTGATTTTGGAAGTGTGGGTCAGGGCTGAAAGTCTGATGCAGCCCAACAACCACTACTGACAGTGTGACTAGAGCCACTGTTCCTGAGACCCATGACATAATGCAGAGACAGGAATGTGGAGGCTTGGGCTCTGTGCCTGGTCTGAATCCCAGCTCCAGCACAAACTGGACAGGCCACTTGGCCTCTTGGGTCTGAGTTTCCTCATCTAGAATCTGACAATGGTGCCCTTCTTAACAAGGTTTCTGAGAAGACTAGAAGTTGGTGAGTGTCAAGTGTTTAATGGTGCCCAGCCCACAGTAGGCATTGCATACACATAGCTATTACATTCTTGTATCTTTCAATAAACTGCTTTTATGGAAAAAAAAATCCAGCAGACATGAGAAAAGGATAGAGAGATGAACCAAAGGGAACCTCATTTTGACTTGAAAGGTGGTTTCTTGCAGTCACCCAATTTTGAGTCCTCTGGGCTGCAGTCTCTTGAACTCAAGACCTTCCTCCATAGCTTCTCTGCAGGCCACCTGTCAACTTGTAGCCACAGAGAACTCTCTTCTGCATGAAGCATGTTGCTTAATCAATTAGATCATGCTATTCCGTCTCCAGCTAGTCTCTCTGCCCTTAGAAAGTTCTGGCAAGCACAGGATCAGGTTGCAGCACCTAAGAGCAGATGTACCCCTCGAAGGGAGCTCCCTGCACTCCCTCCCAAGGCTGTTTTTAGGACTCACTCCATGGGTCTAGAGAAGTGTTATTGTTAGGGGAAAAAAATAAAAACTGGACCTAAAAACTGACTTAAAAAAAAAACAAAATAAAACAGCTTCATAACTTGATGAAGCAGACTTCATCAAGTTCATAGAAAGGGAAAACTGAATACAGAGCTGCAGTGTGGTCACTTTCAGTGCAGCCATGGGGTAGGCTGGAGGGGCTCATGAAGTGCAGTTGCCATGTGTCACTGTGTCCCTCCAGAAGGGGCAGAGGCTTCCCTATTGCTCTATGCAGGTGCCGTGGAGCTGCTGCCCCAGAATTCTACCTAAAGTACGGCCACTGCCCACTCCACTTTGTCCTTTCTGACAACAGACTTTGTCCTCACTGCCTAAGTGTCCTTTATTTCCAGCTGGGTCCTGCAGCCTCAGGCTGGGCTCCCTGGAGAACTGAGCAGAAATCAGGGCACAGTCCTGGCCTCAGACACATCCTGCATTAAAGGCACTGAGCAGAGCCTGCAGGCAGAGCCTAATAGAGAGGAGGTACCGAATGACATTTCGGGTTTAAAACTGTGCTAGCTATTCTTCCTGCAGCTTTGATTTTCACTCCACTACTGTCACATAAGGAGGAAAGACATGTTCTGGCCTCTTCTTGGGGAATTGGTAGCAAAGTGTTAGATGGCAAAAGTAGGGGGGTGGAGCCTTCAGGTCTGAATGTCATGTCCACAAGAGATGCATGAACTCCGGCAGCGCTCTCAGAGGCAGAGGCAGCATGGCATGGGATTGGGAAGGCTGTCTCCCGAGGAAACAGTGAATATGGGGAGGAGCCAATTCACCCAGATGAAAAATTAAAGACATTTTCCCAAACTTGCCTGTGTTAAGCCCCAATGGTGCCTCTGAAACACAGCACAAAAGGAGTCTGCTTGGCAAGCCAGGAGTCATGGTTCTGGGCCTGGGGCCTGGACTCCTGTGTTTTGACAGGTAGTTCCAGAGTTCCTACTTTGGTCAAGCCTTGTTGGCACTGAAACACAGGGGGGTTAGAATTGTGCAGCTTGTTCTGGTGGGGCTGCAGGAAGACTAGGGTTGAGGCCAGCAGGGCAGACAAGAACACGAAGAGCTTAAAGGAAAAGCCCAAAGATTATAAGTCACCTTTGTGTGTTAAAAGGAAAAAAGAAAAAAAAAAAAAAGATTGGAGATGAGAAAAGTACTTTTTTCCTCTTTAACTCATATTTTCCTTATTCCCATTTATCCATGCTTTTTAAGACAGAACTGATGCTTTTTGCTATTAGAGCTAAAATAACAGTTGATTATAAATTGAGTCTAAAATGTCAAGAAGATGCTGAATTCACCTAGGATTCCAGCTTTTAAAGCTTCCTGTGAAGACTGGGAACCGTGAGCATTTGGAGCAATATTCATTTAGCTCGAGTCTCATCTAGAAGACGACAGCCTTGCAGAAGCCACTGGCAGAGCCAGGGGGAGAAGCCGACCTCATTGGTGGAGGCAGAGGCTTGGACTCCTTCCTGTCCCTCCTTGAGGTGCTGCAGGAGCCAGTTCCTGCCCCCTCCCCATTCTGCAGTTGCCCCATGGCCCTGATGTCAATGAGTGTTCCTGCTCTTGGAATCTTTAAGGGCTTTGCATGGATGATGCTCCCAAGCTTCTCTAGGAGGCTTCCTATTCCAGGACATCTGTCTCTTGTGGATTGTCTAATATCTTTCTTCTGAGAGGCAATGGGGTAGAAGTGTTTAGCAGTTAGAAGCCCAGATTCTTGAGGCAGCCTGCGACTAGGTTCAAATCTTAGGGGATACCAAACCTTACTACCTGAGTAACCATAAGCAAGTGGATTAACCTGTCTGTGCTGCAGTCCCTTTTCTGTAAAACAGAGATAATAATATATTTACCTCATAAAGCCAATAGGTGATTCAAATTATCCATGTAAAGCCCTGAAAGCAGCACCTGTGCAGTCTATCCCAGCACCCACTATGCAGTGGAGAATCCTGGGAGTTTAATCGAACTCAGGAATCACAGGGACTAAAGTTCAAATCCCAACTGTGCCACTCACTACCTATAGGCCATGGGACTCCTTTTCTTTCCTACTTCAAAAAGGAGGGAAGTCACAGAGCTGAATGACTGGGCCGTGTCAAGAATTAGACAAACAAAGATAAAAAAATATCATTGCAGAACACCATGTTTGTGTTCCATGCATCAGTAATTATGAGGACACTTTTTAAAATGACTAAGGGTTGGTATCATCACCCACCCTAAATGCAGTTCTCTGGTAATGACAAAGGGAACCCTGCAGTGCTCACCCTAGAGGCCCCACAGCCCTTTCAATGCCAGTTCCAGCTCAAAAATTCCTGATGAATCATTGCCAGGCCTGGGGAGGGTCTCTGATGACCAGGGTGACACTAACAAGTTTTAAAGAAACTAGTGACATGGCTGATGACTGCCGCATTTTGACAGGCAGTCTCACTGGTCTGTGCTGTTCTTCTGGGTCCAATGGCCTGGCTTCATCCTTCCTTGCTATGCCTGGGGTCTTCCTGCAGTGCAAAGAGCATAATGATCTTCACCAGTTTGTCCAGAGCTTGTGAAATGGACATGCATTCTCCCCTTGTCTTTAACTCCCTTGATTTAGCTTAATAGAGATTTTAGATTTTTGCTGCACGCCCCCCGCCACCCCCCCCAAAAAAAAAGTAAAAAAAAAAAAGGAAATCTAGACACCATACAGAGTTCTTGTAGTGGTACTTTGGGATGGGGATGTGTGTGTGTGTGTGTGTGTGTGTGTGTGTGCATGCAGGGGGTGGGGGATGCGGACAGGCTGAGCAGTCAAGGGATAAAACATGCTACATATTTTCAATGATGAAAATTGATGCCTGTCTGTGGGCAGTGAGTGTTACAGAATGGTGACAGAATAGTTTGGATGTGACCCAAAAAACTACATTGGGGCTGGGGTTGTAGCTTAGTGCTAGAGCACTTGCCTAGCATGTGTGAGGCCCTGGGTTCAATCCTCAGTACCATATAAAAATAAATAAATAAAATAAAGGTATTTTTAAAAAACAGAAAGAAAGAAACTATGTTGTGCTAGCCTCTGATGCCTCTGATGCCACTTATCTTAGAATCCTTCAGTCAGTGAACACGTATTGGTCACAGTACAGGTGAAGCACTGTGCTCTCATAAAGATGTTAAATCTCAGAGTTGTGAAGCATGTTGGAGACCCTCTTCCTTTACAGATGAAGAGACTGAGCCTTAGAAGACATGGATTGCTTACATTCACACCATTAATCAGGTCAAAACCTGGTCCACAACATCTGGACTCCCACCTCAAGCTGCTCCCCCTACTTTCCCATTCAGCACCTCCTCCTACTAGGAGCCAAGGTGAAGGACACAGTAGTAGGTACCCCCAGGCTCACATACTTTTCCCCATTGGATCTTTCCTTCTACCTCTGACTTCTTGAAGCCACTAGAAGCTTTGGCTGTGTGAAATTGCTAGACTGCTTCAGAATTGATGTCTGCTTTCTAGCAACTCTTTGCCAACTTCTAGTTACAGGACCTAGAGCACTCTCTATTTGCTCCTTGAACAGGCTCCTTCTCAGACACCTGTTCCTCCAAGGACTGTTCCAGCAGGAGGTGGCCTGGGGGCTTCTTTGCTTAGCCCTCTGGCTTAACCAAGCTCCAGCCAGGCTCCTAGGGCTGGCTTTCAGGAATTCCCTACCTCCAGGAAGAGGCAGAGGACCAGGGAGCCAGAACAGCCCAAGAGACCACTTTGTCATCCAACAGGAACACTGCATCCCAGTCCAGGAAACACCATGCCCTGGCACATGGGGGATGAGGCCCTAACCATCAGGCAACAGTCACCCAGGGAAGAGCCTTCTTCTGTGGCCTCATGGAAGCTTGGGGTGTAAGAGGCCTTTATCTCCCAGGCTTTGCTGGATCTGCATAGAGGCATAATGCTTCTGAGGACCAAAGCCCACTGTGCTGCAGGTCAGTAGCCACCTGTGTCCTTCTGGTGCCTTAGCCTCACCCGTGTTGTAATGCTCCCAACAATTCCCACTGCCTAAATGGGGACCTTAATGTTATTGGCTCTTTGTTTAATGAATATGCTTTTTAGCTTTTACTCAGCCCTTAACTAACTCATGGCGTGACCTTGGGTAGGTCACTTAACCTCTCTGGGTGCTAATCTTTCTTTCCATACTGCAGAAATGATCACCCCGGGCCTGACTGCCTCTCCTGGTTGCCCTGAAGAGTTAATGGATGGGAAAACATTTTGGAAACCATAAAGCACTATATAAATGCTGGTTATTGCCATTGTTACTGCGTGGTTGAGAACCCTTCTAACGATTTGGGAAAGCCAAGCAGGCTGAATGTCCTCCCTGTAAAATCAGCATGGATGCAAGGATAAATTAGGATAAGTTTCAGTCTAATCTAAAAATCATATCATTTCTCTAGACTTTCGAAGGACTCCTGAAACCTCTCCACCCTCCTCTGCCATCTCAGTTGAAAGGGAGGGTGGGAGGAAGAAGGTAGGGAACAGAAAACAAAAACAACAGCCCTCCTCACTCTGGCAATAAACTTCTAGCTCCAAAAGCAGGTTTTATTTAGTGTGCTATAAAAACAGTCATTTCTCCCATCATAAAAGCAGCCTGCCTACCCAGTCTCGTTTTTCTGTGGTGAGTCTGCGGGTGGAATGGGCCCCCACTCTGAAGCAGGCTGCAGCCTGCCCTCTCCCCTTCATGTCTCCATCTCCTTCCCTGGCAACCCTAGGTTTATATCGGGAAATGAAAGGCGATTCCGAAGTATTTTATTATGTGTGAATTTAGCTGGGTGGGGAGTGTACAGTTTTGGAGATGAAACTAAGATTTAATTGTCTCTTCGCTTTATGGTTAATGCCTCATGGGTATGTACCCAAGAGTTCGGGCCTTGTGGTTTATAAAGAAAAAAAAAAAAAAAAAAACAAGCAGGATTGTAGCAACTTTCCCAGCCATTAAAAAGGCCCTGGAAAGTTGAGCTCATTCTGATGGAATAAAAAAAAAAAAAAAAAAAAAAAACCTCACACAGGCTCAAGAAGGAAAAGGTGAGTAGCTGGCACACACAGTGGATTTCCCCATGCGAGGCACACCTCTCTCTGAACTGCTATCCTGCTCCTGTCCAGGGCCTTGAGAGCTAACCATGTACTTCTGAATCCCCTGGGAACACATCTAGTGCCATGCAAGAGGTAATTTATTAAATGGTCCTGAATGCATCTGTTCTTCCCCAGGCGAGGTGAGTGAGATACTTTGGGAGTCTACTTCTCACGAAATAATCAGTTGAGTTGGCAAGGAGACATCCTTAGGGTCTGTGGTGCATTTCTGAGTGCCTTCTGAATGAAGCCATGTACTGCCAAGCTGGCAAAGTTGGCTCCTTGGATACAAAGGCTGCTCAAGATGCTGAAAGGAAAAGAATTAGGGCGAGTGTCAGACTTTGGTTTCTAGTGCATGCACAGTTCCTCTGAGCCTGTCTCCCAGAAAACAAAGTGGCTATCATGTCGAAGGGTGTACAGGCTCCTCTCAGCTCTACCACTGTATGTATACTCCAGCGTGCCTCTATTTTCCATTTAGGATCAAAGATGGAGGAGAAATTTTGTTCTTGAAAATCCTAAATACGGCTGAGGTTATTTTCCCTGTCTAGCTGTTTCTATAGGGCTTGCTGGGGCTGATTCTCCACGAAGCCCTGGGCTGTGGATGACATTTGACTCACAGATCCCACAGCCTGTTTATCAGTGGGAAGGACAGAGTGACAAGAGCCTGGGGAACCAGAAGCACAGAGGTGTCTAACCCCCAACCTGGCATCATTTATTAACTAGCTGGCAGTTGCCCTCTAAGCACAAGTTGAAAGGAGGCTACAGTCTCAAGGGTCTCCCATGTACAACTGGGCCATCCTGATGTTTTTCTGTTTGTGCCTGTCTATGGCCAAATAAAGAGCAGGCTGCAGGGATTTCCTGAAAAGCAGAAAACTTGGCAAGAAAAAGAAAAAAAAAAAAGAGGACTGGAGAATGGATCTCCCTGGCAGCCCTAGAGCTTCTACAAATGCATCCTGATACCCTGGTTTCTTAGCCCTCAAATGACTGGGAGCCTGGCTTATTTCCAACTGTAGCTCACTTGGTCCCATCTAGTTAACATTAGGACACTAGGATTCTATAGAAGTTACAGGTTTTAGTGGATATTTCATCTATAATAATGCAAATTATCAACAACTAAAGCTTTGGCTGGTCAGAAGGGGATGAAGGATTCAATCTCCTCTTATTCTTAGATGAAAGAAAAAGTGTATCAAGACTGACATTTAGTGTTCAGTGCTGAGGGCTTCTTGGTCAATAGTATTGGTTTTACTCAATTTCCTCCCCAAATAATTAATAACCCTGACTTGTCAGCTGACGCACAGAGGCACATTCTTGGCCACGGAGATAATTATCCTAAAGAGTATGGTGGACTCAGAATAAAGTTGTCCCAAGTGAATGGCCAAAAGCCCTTGATCCCAGGCCATGAAAGGTTTGACAGTATCAGGAGTCCTGCCTGCTTGTCTGGAGTGCAAGGCAGAAGCTCAGGGGTGGTCTGGTACACACCTGCTGGACTCCCTGACTTTAATTTGCTCACCAGTTAAAGAGAAATGAATACTGTCTCCTGCCTTTCAAGAGCTCAGCCATATTGCCCCAAAGGAAATGAGTTAATGTCATACAAAGAGTATTGGGCTGGAATCTACTTTTTGTGCAAGGAAAGTCATATTTCCATTTCCTTCAGATGCCCAAAGGGTCATATTCTTTGATCTTCAAGGACTCACTACACTTCTCTGCTTCCTTAGTATAAAACCATGTAGTCAGATGAAACGATCTCAAACGCTTCTCAGCACTGTTCTTCTAGAAATGTGTGATATTCTGTGTCCTTCATCCCTTGCTATGACCTGACCAACATGGCAGTTGGCTGAAGGTGACTGGGCCACTGGCTCTTTTCAAGGTTAGGCTAAGCCATGGTTGGAGGATCAACCTGTGGAATCTCTGGGTTAATTATCTCCAAGAGGGATCCCTGGCACTCTTCTTGTCTCACACTAGCAGGGTAAGGTGGTTTCTGTGAGTGCCTGTCCTAATGCTTCTGCTTCTCCAACATCTTACAACCGACAGCATCTTAAGTTAGAACATGCGCCGTGTAATTAGATTTCCTTGCTGAGGAAGCTGTGCCCCTTCAGCTTGAAAGAAGAGAGACACTTCACCCAGAGATGAGAGCTTATCAATGCTGCGTGTCTGCTCACTAGGGTTCACTTCAGCTAGGCAAGGAAAACACTGTCATTAAAATGGAGCCTTTGTCCTTTCAACAGCTGCTCCAGAGAACTGGAGAAAGGAGATTTTTTTTAACTGGGCCGCACAAAGCTAAGATTCTAACCCCAGTGACTTGGAGGAGGAGGGGGGAGGAGATAATTACTCCAGCTCTTTATAAAGGTAATTTGCAACATCGACACTTTACATTGCAACAATGGCTGTGGCTTACATGGTACTTTTTGATGGAGCAGAAAACATCTCTCTTCCTTAGGACCCTGGTGATGTTCACCGGCATGGCTAGAATATATTTCATTTAAAACACCAACTCTTCTGTAATTCTGCAGGTGTGATCCTGCAGTTCTCTTGTTCTGGCTCTATAATTACTATGTGAAGGATTTGGGGGGTAAGTCATTTACCAAAGTCTCTATTTGCCCTTAAATAATATGAGCCAAAGAATGCCTTACACGGGGTTATCCTGAAGGACACTGAGTGAGCTTACTCATATATTTTGTTTGTTTGTTTCTTCATGTTTAAGTACACAAACTATATTATTCTGTAAACACTTAGAGAATAAGGTGAAACTTTCTAGCCCTTGTATTTTTATATAGGAACATACCTGAAAGAGAATATTTGATTCTTTCTAATGCTTGGCCTCTCTTGGACTCATGAATAGAGTTCAAGTTTCTCAGTCTGGCCACGTAATCCTTCCCACTGGATACCTGGAGATACCTGTGCTGTAGTGGACTGCTCAGTATCTCTAAGGTCCCTCAATGTCTGTGACACGGTCCTGTGGCTCCTCCTTCCTGAGCAAGCTGTTTTCTAGTGTACTCTTGTTTCCGTGTGGCTTTTATCAGCTCTCTCCTGCTACCTCATTCATAAAGCTTCATGGGGCCATTTATCCGTCCTTCCCCTGGGCTCCCATGATATTCGTTCTCTATGTCCTATAGAGCTTAGCACAGTCAGCCTCAGAGGATAGTTACTCATTGATATTCTCTCCCTTGGGCTATAAATCTTTTGAGGAGCTCCCTTATGACATTTACCACAGTTTCTAGCAATGGTACCTGTACCAACCATGATGATTTAAAAAACATGTAGAGATATTTCAGAAGTTACAAAGCACCAGTGAAAGCAAAGTATTTTTGTTCTTTTGACTGGTCCTCTCCCAGTGCATCCATCAATCTTAGTTCTGGAAAATCCCATGATTCCCTTTTCTTGGCTCTAATGTGGATAATCTAAGACCTGCTGCTTCTGGGACCTCAACTCAGGCCCTGTAGGCAGTGGCCTGGTGCCTGCTCAGGCTCATGAGGCTAAGCCCAGAGAAGCCAGCCCCTGACACCCTGGTTCTGGACACTGCTGGTCTCTCAATTTGGAAGTTCTACTACTTGATGCTTCAAGTGGTGTTGGTAACTTCTGCCAGCTAGCCCAAGAGCTTCACTATCAGGTATTTAATGTTAGGTAAGTTCTCCTCTATTGAATTGCCAATTGACTTCAAGAAACAACTCATTTATAAATCCAAAGTTGCCTTTACTAAGAGACAAAATACATGCAAGAACTTGAGAATGACGGTGTCTTAAAATGGATGTAGTCTGACTGCCTATTGAATAAAGGAATTGAAAACTAGAGAGGTCACCCAGTTACTTAATGACAGAATGGAGACTAAAGCCCAGGCCTCTGACTTGTCAGTTCAGCTCAGTTTCCATTCAGCCATCCCTGTCATTATTACTAATGTTCTAGGAGACAGGAGAACAAAGGGGGAAACCAAACAACTATGGTGGGCAAGGAGTTCATTTGCAAAAAGTTAATGATGTAGAGAAGCAGTTTCAGATCCATTGTTATATTCTTAAGAGACAAAAGACTGAGAGGAGAAACTCCTCTTTAGAGCTTGCTTCTAGCAAGTGGTTGTTTTCTTTGAGGATCTCACATATGTGACGGGGACCATAGTGGCCTCTGTTGGCAGAGGCTGCAAACCACAGTGGACAGCCACTGATGATGGAGAGCCATAGGATGATACATGAGCATAGATATGATTTTTAAACTACTGGGTTCTTGTTCTGCTCACTTCTAGTAAGCTGGCCAATGCTGCCCTTCCAGGATTCTCCCTCTCTAGGTGTTCTTAGTCAAATTATAATCAGTCTGTAAGACCCAACTCAAGTCTACCTTCTCTCATAAACATTCTCTTATTCACTCATCAACAAATATTTTCTGAGCAACAATTAGATGCTGGGCTCCATTTTAGGCTACAGAGTTGTGACTGGAATGCTTTTGTCCCTGCTAAAATGCATGTGTTGGAAATTCAATCCTCAATGCACTAGTACTGGAAGGCAGGAACAAGTCCATTCTGCCCTCATAAATGGATCAACATGGGTATAAAGAGGGCTTGTGAGAGTGGACTATCTTGTTCTTCTGCCATGTCAGAACGTGGTGTTCCTCCTCCATGGAGAATAAAATGTTCAGAGATTCATTTTAGAAGCAGGAAGACCAAGTCTTAACCTTTAGGCATCTTGATCTTGGACTTCTCAGCCTCCAGAACTGTCAGACATGCATTTCTGTTTTTCATAAATTAACCTATCTCAGGTATTCTGTTACAGCAACAACGAGCAGACTAAGACAAATAAATAATGAGCCTCCATGATCTCATGAAACTTATATTCTAGTTGGGAAAAAGGAGGTAGAAAAACAAATAAAGAAAACGTGTTTACATACAAACACTATATCTGTATGTATATGTGTCTTTCGTGCACATATACATATCTGATACACACAAACATTCATGGCATTAACATATCAGTACATGTATGTATACACATATACATGCATATAGGCACAAATACACATCAATCAAGTGATATTAGTTAAGAAAATGTGAGATAGGATATGGGGAAAAGGAAAAAAGTTTAAAGATAGGGAGGTGGATCTAGACAGGCTGGTCAGGAATATTCTTTCAAATATGGTAACATACAAGCAACAACCTAAGTAAAATGATCTCTCACTCCTCTAAATGACAAATATCTGAAAAGTCAGAATTCTATGGCTAATTCCTTAATTCCCTCAGTATGTCACATGTTATTTAACAAATATTTACTGGGCACTAATTACGTATCATACCCTGTGGGCTGCATGATGGGTACTTGGTGGGGAAGAAAACAGACCTGGCTCTGCCCTCCCTCATGGTCTAGCAAGGGACAGGTATCATTAACCAAGGTGTGGACCTGGGAAGGGGAACTGGGATGAGGTAGGCTGGCTATGCTACTTCTTTACATCTGACAGAATCCTAAGTGGGGCTGGCAGATGTCAGGCCCTTGGGCAATAGTCTGCTAATAGTTGGCGCATCTCAGGGAACTGATGCAGAAGTGAAGTTGCCATTGAGCTTCTGATGAGGCCATTTGCGGGCTCCAGCCCAGTAGCAGTACAGGGAAGACATGGTCTCAGATTAGAGTTGTAAACTGTAACAAAGACACCCATGTCCCCATGCCATGTTATCTCAGTCACAACAGTCACAAGCTTTCATATATATCTTTTTTTTTTCATTCTGACAATTGTGTGGGCTAGGCTGGGCTGAGCATAATGGCCAAACTGGACACTCACAGCAAGACAAAACCTTCAGGGCATCTGACCCAATCCTGTACCTATTGTGTGTTCTTTCCTCAGCACTGCTGAGCAGGGGTAACTGTCCCTTTTGGACACCTAGAAGGATGAGGGACCCATGGCACTCAAATCAACCTCTTCCATTTCTTGGCAGCCCTGTTACTTGTCAGTGGTCAAGTGGGATAACCTCACGTTCCCCAGGTCCTTATCAAGTACACTTTTCATGGGACTGTCCCCTGGAGAAACTTGCATTGGGTTGGAAAGCCCTTTACAGAGAAGTCCTGGTCAGGGAAGAGGAGATTCAGGTAACCCCAGTGGAGATTGGGCCCCTCTTCCTTGGGCTGAGGCTGGATTTAGCCCAGTGATTCCTGATTTGCAAGTGTATGTCCCCAGGAAATATAACCAGAGCAAGATGGTCAGATCTGAGTGTAAACCCAGATTTTGCAATACAGGCAGTCCCGTGCATGACTATTTTGAAGTGGATTGTTTGCATGGGGTCATTTAATCAAATTCTCTGACAACTGTTTATTGAGAAGAAAGTACAGATGTCTCAGCAGCATAGGAAAGGATTTGTGCTTTTGCACATCTAATCTACTTTACTAAGTCCTCCTAGATACAAACCAAGGGCAGAAAGCTCTGGGAAGCCATGGCAAACAAGTCCATGTAAGGGCACAGGAGCATCAGGAGGCTTTTTAGGTGAGAAACAAGCTCACTGCAGCAGGAGCATGTGTTCCAGGCTGCTGTTCTTCTTCTATTTCCTTCTCCAATCCCAATGGCTGGGAGTTCTAAATGTCCTGCTGATGACCTCCCCTTGAAGTACTGTGCCCCAGAGCCCTCACAAGCTGCCTTTGAGTACAGAGATGGACAACATGAAGATCCATGGCACCTTGCATCTTCTTCTGCACAAGGCAGATACTGGCAGGCTCAGGCCAAGCTGGATGGGGTGAGGGACATTGCTGGGGGACATTGCTACCTGCTGCTGGGGATGGCTGGGGAGCAAGCAAAGCATCCACCCTTTGCACCTACACAGGGAAGAGGGAAGGAGAGGTACAGCAGTCTACTCATTAATGAAACAGAGAATCATAAAGTCAGGCAAATAGATATCACTTGGCTCTGAGTTTAAAATAAAATTTTTAAGGCTTTTTGGCCATTGTTCTAAATAGAGTTGGAGCATAACCAAAGCTGGAACATAAACAAAGAAGGTAAAAGCTGAGCCACCCTGGATCAGAGATCTTCTCAACTATCCTGTACCAAATCACCTCTCCATAGGCAGTGACTCAGGCATGGGCCATACGAAACATTTGGAAAGCACCATTTAAATGCTACCAAATACATCTGTCTAATCATCCTTTTGTTTTACAAATAAGGAAACTGAGACTCAGGGAGAAAGGGCTGCCAGCTCAACTCAAATTTTTCATAGGAGTCCTGGCCTAAGCTTGCTTCACCCCTCAGAGCTTCCTGAGAACCACCAATGTCTGCTCAGAGGAACATGCAGGGGGTTCTCTGGAGAATCTCCATTGTGTGTCTATTAATTTCGTTCTCTGAGTTCCCCAGAGTCAACTAATAGGGAATGGTGAAGTCAGTGAATTGCTGAGTTGGCCAGTAGCCCTGGGTGGAGGAGGTCGGGGAATCCAGCTCAGTTGGCAAGTGTGTGTCACCAGGGCCAGGGTGTCTATACTTTCCAGAAGAGTCTTCACATTTCTTATACCCTCCAACACTCCTGTGAAGTTGATGAGGGAGGGGACCATGGGTTCCATTTACACTTGAAGAAACGGTAGCGTCTGGAAGTTCAAATGATTTGTCCGCATTTGCGAGAATTAATCACAAGGTTGGGAGTTCCATCTAGATTTCCTGACATTAGTTTAGGATTCATTCAACCTCATTATACTGACTGTCCAGAAATCATACGACCCGTGCTGGAACAGTTTCTCAGACACTTTATTCTGTATTCCTCAGCAGGGCAATGTCCAGTCATGCCTCCTACAGGAGGCTGTGCCGGTCCAAGAGCCCATTGTGACCCCGTGCAACAATATTTATTCAAATTATGTTCATATGAGGGCTTGGGAGGAGCTTGATGAAAAATTGGAGAATGAAAGAAAGAGGAAATGAAGGCAAGAAACATTCAGGAGCATCAGGCAGTCCATTTTTCTCTTTGGGAAAATTCCAAGGAACGCTTGCTTCATTGTGGAATCCTTATCCTTTGTCACACAAGCTCTAGCCAGTCTGGGAACTGGAGACAGGAGGGAGGGGCGCGAGGGAAGTTAGTTTTGTTGGACTAAGACTAGCAATGGATGAGTGGGATGATTTGGAAAGGAAGAGTGGTTAAGAGAACCAGTCTTGGCATCTTGTAGCCTTAGATGTGGATCTTAAGTGATGTCTATTAGTGCTGTGATATGAAACAAACATTTTTAAATTGGTAAATTTATCTGTAAATTGAGTGTCAGGGTATACAAGCCTGGAAGGTGCTGGAAGAAACGAAGTTGCTTGCCGGGACGTCAGGACAGAGCAGCAGGTGCCTGCTCCCCACTCTTCCAGGGCTCCTCTCTCCCAGCTTTACCGCTTTCCATTCAAGCTCAGCCCAGCTCTGTGCCCAACTGAAGCTTTCTTTGAATTCTTCTTCTTCTCATGTTTCTAACATTTGACTGCTACAATCAGTCAATACTACACATGTAAGCCCCCAGTTATTAGCTATTATTTTTACCTTCTGAACCCCTTGAGGGCTGTGCTCATGTTTGCTCTTATATTCTCAATGTTTAGCATCGGGCTGGGCACATTGTTAAGTACCCTGTGTATACTTATTAATTGATTCATGGGTTAGTTGAATGACTGTACCCTCCACTTGATACTAATGTCCTTCCGACGGCAAGAAAAGATTTACAATTCTTCCTAGAGCCACAAAATGAAACCCCATACATCCTCTGGGGATTGGTCCTTGATTACATTTCTGGGTCAAGAGAATGGTTTGGAGAGCTGTCGTCTGGCGCATAATGGAGTGAGGAAGAGCTGGAGGGGGGCAAAGGTTTCCCCACGCTATCTCCTGAGGACATCCTGTTATATCAGGGATTGCCACATAGGGGCTGTGGTAGATAAGATTTTCTCCTCATGAATTTCCACAATAATATTCAGGTCGATGGAAAGCATGTCCTTATGCCGCAGGAACAATGTCAGTTGCAACTTGAGACATTTCCATACTAAGTTTTAGTGTTATTTAAATGGACCCCTTTGCTTGTCTGGGATCTGTGCAGAAATTAAAATAGCCTTGATTCAGAAAACCACGGCTCATCCCAGGAGCCAGCTACTGAGGTCCTTTTTCTCCATTATGTGACTGGGGAGAGTCTTGGGTGAGAGAAAGCTTACTGCTAAGAGTATTGGTCTGGGAATTAAGTCCTGGGTTCAAGTCTGTCGATAAATACTTTGTCTGTAACATTAGCAGTTCGGTCAGGATGATTTTTTAGACTAATTTTAGACTCCTGCCAGATCTCAATCTTCTAAAAATGTCACCTCACTCCCAAACATGTGCTAATCAGTAACAACCAATAGCATCCATCCTCACATCTCCCTATCACTTCCCACTGCCATGTAATTACATAGGTCCTTGGATGACACGTCTCTCTTTCTATTTGAATCTACAAGGTGACAGTCACCAAAAGTGAAGAGAGCGTCAAATCCATTCATTTACTGCCAGTTGCTGCCTGTCGTGTAGAGAAACCATGACTTTGATCCTGCCTAGAATAAACAAACTGAACTAGAAACTAAGTTGAAAATCAAACTTCCACCTCCACGTTGAAATGGCAAAACAAGATATGATGCATGATTTCCCCGATTGCTCAAGTGTACTGTGTACAAGCCGTCTAAGAGTGGAACATTTCCTCGAGGGCAGGGCCTGGCCTCGTTTGTCAAGTTCTGTCCTGAGTCAGTGTGTCTGTAATGAACAGCAAATCGTAATCACCATGTTTTCAATGATGAATATTCCCAGGCCAGGGAACACGCCACACTCAGATTTACTTTGAGATGACATCTGTGCAGAGCATGTTGTAGCTAAAGGAAACCACACGTGGGGAATGTGAAAGAAAGGCATGTCTTGGGGTGGGGTGTGCAGAGAAAATTCTGATACTTCTGATGGTTCCAGATGCTCCACACCGAGCCTAAGATCTGTCCCTCATCCGAGGACAAAAGCTGCAGACACTGAAAGGCCAGTTCTGAGCGCCTGTCCTGAGCCCTGTTATTTTTTTTAAGCTCACCAGAATGGCATGCACATCCTGTGTTTCAAAAGGCTGAGAAGGAGTGGAGGGATGATGGAAACAGAAAATCAGCCAACAAGCCAAGCCTCCCTGGTAACTAAAAATGGAATGGGCCCAGCCATGGTTCGGTGTCAGTGTGACCTTTACACAGCTGGCTGTGGTCACTGTGGGCCATTGGGAGATGTAGGAGAGAGCACATGGAAAAGATACACACACAGAGCCCTGAGTTCCAGGAAAGAGATGTGCATTCTCCTCACGGTGCCAGGAGACCCAGGAGGCTCTGACTGGGACAGGTAAGGGCAGCTGGTATGAGCCTCTGGTCCAGTTCCAAACATGGCAGGGAAATGACTTTCCCTGTCATGCTCACTCTTTCCAAGAGCATCCCTTTCTGCTTTACAGATCCTCCCTCTCCTGTGTGTTCAAATCATGTCTTTCAGTCCTAACCCACCTCTAGTCTCAGTCTTTCCTGAAATGGACCCTGCACTCCCCACTTATGCCTTTCTTTTCTTAGGACCCTCATAGCACCCATAGCTTGACTTGGAGAATTCAACTTGAATCTAATTACAAGGCTGCCTTGTAAGGAGAAGCCTCCATCTAAGGGTACTGGGAACTGAAAGACTCAGTTCCTGTGATACAATGAAGCTATGTCACCAGTGCCGTAATCTCTCATATCTGGGTTCCCTAATCAACATAAACCTCTTCTTCTGTCCTATTTGAACCTCGTTCTGCAGGTTTCCTGTTACAGGAAACTTAACTTTCATTAACACAGAGGCCCATCAATTTGAATTTGTGAAGGAATATTCCCCCGGTGACTTGCTAGATCTGAGCAAGCCACATCTTAGAGGTGGGTCCACGTGGGCTCAGAGCAGTAAGCTGACTCAGGGTAGCATCTTCTTCCTCTTTGAAAACACTCTCTCCCTAGCTTCAAAATTCTTGGTTCCTCTAAGCTACCAGCTACAGCCTAAGGGAGGGAACCTCTTGTTTTGTGGTTGCCAGAGCCTGATCTCCAGAGCACTGAGACAACACACACACCTTCTGTCTCCAAGGCATTCTTGATAATCCTTGACAAAAAAAAAAAAAAAAAAAAACAAACCTTAGTAAGCAGGACAGAAGGAGAAGGAAGGAAGGAATAATAGAAAAAAGAGTGATTAGCTGAAGCCTGTGAGCATGATGAGCCCACAGGCGGAAAATCCTCTGAACACAGAGACTGCTGTAAAGATAGGCTATGGTAAAAGATATGTACAGGTGTGCTCAGTGAGCATCAAGAAATAAAGTAGGCTTCTAAAAGGGAGGCAATCAGTAGCATCCGTTTCACAACATATATGGTCCCCTGTAGAATCCACTTAATTGCATTTCATCGTTACTTGGATAATGCTGCTAAGCATTCCAGTGAAGCAGGTGAAATGCAGCACTTCCACAAACATATATTGTGCTATCACTATCTGCTTTCAATGTGGACCCTGTTCTTGGAAAGCTTCCAGAAAAAAAGCTCTTAGGAGACAATGAGCTATACTTGAAAGAGAAGCTCAATGCCACTTCCTTTTAGAAATAGCTTCCAAATTCTGAATCCTGTTGGAAGAGCTCACTTCTCCAAAACCTCTAGCACTTTCTTTAAATGTGTCACATATTAATTGTCACCCACTGCCTTAAAGTTAGAGCACTCGTGTGCGAGTATACATGGGTCTTCTCCTTTTCACGGCCAAGTTCCCTGATGATAAATATTAAGTCTTACATATCTCCGCCTATTCTACATCTGCTTCAGTCTCTAGCATGCAGACAAGCAATGGTAAATATCGGTTAAATGTCCATTACAGAACAACCATGAGAGGTTGAACAGCAGAGAACAGTCACTTTCTGATACAGAGGTATCAATCGAGAGCTTTATAGGTAAGACCTATGGTGCTCACAGAATTTAAGCAGCTGAAATGGATCAGGGAGGACATTCCCAACTAATAATAAGAGACCCAGAGATTGGCAGGATTTTCACCACATTGGTGAAATGCTATTCCTCTGGAGACAACTGGCTGATTGGCAGCTGTAGAAGAATGGCATCAAAGTCTGGTTTTCTGGGTTTGAACATGGACTCTGCTGAGAGCCTTCAAAAGTCATTTTTATTCTCCTCACTAAAGAATATCCTTTGTAGGACGATGAGGCTGAGTAATGAATCTCTAAGGGCCCCCTCAACTTTAAACTATCAGTTAGCTATTCAGTCTATGGAAGGTTCCACATAAGGAGCTGGGGATATTTCAGTAGTCGAAGCCTCAATGAGCTAAAGATGCACTGTAGAAGCTGAGGGTGATCATGTTAGACCAACATGCCTCTGTCACAGATGCAAAAATTCCAGGTAAGGAATTCCTCCTTCTCCACTCAAATTCAGGGCCAGGTCCAAGAGGCCTTTTATTTTCCAGAAACTCTATTTTATTTCCCCCTTCTTTCCAAAAGAAACTATGCCCTTGGACAGCTTGTATCATAAGTACTAATGCATGTACATACACAGGATGTGAAGAAATCTCAGCACTATATTGGGTCCTATAATTTTCTTGGCCTTCACCTTCTCTGTAACTTCAGAAAGTGGTAGATAAAAGTAGTGCAGGGTGGAGGGGAAGAGAGGCCACCAGAGGCCTGTAAACTGAAAACACAAGAGTCAGAAGCTGACTTTTCTGTGGGGAGCCACTAGATAAGATCTAAAAGTAGAAACAATGCTATTCATCATCAACAACAACGAAAAATAAAGCCAAGGGCTCTTGTGTAAGTGTAGGGAACAAAACAAAACAAGATTCCCCACTAGTTTTCCTTCCAACAGGGCAAGAGATTCAGATTCCTCTGGGAGGAAAAAAGTTGCTAATGAGGACCTTAAGGATTTACTCTAATAGAGACTCAACGATGGCAGGACACTTGCCTGAATCGCTAATATTGGGACATGGCTTATATTACAGTGTGGTCTTTAATAAACATGGGTGTTGGTTAGCTTTTTGTCACAGTGACAAAACACCTGAGAAAAATAACTTAAAGAAGAAAAGATTTATTTTGGTTCACAGTTTCAGTCCATTGTCAGTTAGTTCTAATGTTTCTGAGCCTTGGTGAGATGCACATTATGGTGAAAAGATGTTAAGCAGAGGAAGATGCTCACCTTATGTCAGCTGGAAACAGAAAGAGAAAAGAGAGGCCAGGGAGAAGGTATAATCTCCAAGAGCATGCATGCAAGGCCCCACACCTTTCATTTAAGACCCATCTTCTATAGTATCCACCACCTCCTAATCATCCATTGAGCTTTGAATCCACGATCCATTTGAGGTACAGCCTTCATGATCCAATCACTTTCCAAGATCCCCACCTCTGAGCATTGCTGTATTGGGGAACAAGTCTTCCACACATGAGCTTTGTCATTCCAGACCTATACCATAACAATGGAGCAGTTTCCATTTGGCTCACTTCACACAGGGAGAAAGAGTGGGGGGCCTAGGCTGGGTGCTTTGGATTGTGTATGCAACAGGATCTTCTTGTTTCCATCAGAAACACCAAGGTTTGAAAAAACAGGTCAATCCTGCTTCAGAGCCCAAATGAAGTTATGAAGAGAGAAAAAGTGCCTGAGAACACCTCCTTTGTTCCTGGCCATGCCTCCTCTCATTCCATCACCCTGTCCTGAATCAGCCCTCATAGCCATCAGTCACTAAATGGCATCCCATTGTTATGGGACATTAACAGTGCTGGTGGCAGATCATATTATGATGGGCACAGGATTAAGTTGGCACATCATTACTGAGGGCCTGTTGCTCATGTTGACATTCTGAGAGAGGAGGATCTAGTTCTGGTCATTGTTAGTGATGTCAGCAACCCCAAAGGGAGAGAGAGGTCTCAGCCTTCAGACAAACCCATCCTTGGTTATGGGTGGAGTGCTGACTTCTTATAAAATGCAGCAGAAACTCAGATAAAGGAGAGCACAGTGTGATCTGCAGGAATCTTAATCCATCTCCTTGAAGACATGGATTAACCCATTGCCCTTGAGTCTTTTAATTCCCAAGGGCTGTAAATTGATCTGTGTTTCCCAAAATATAGACAAAGAGAGAGAATATCATTTGAACCAAAAAGACAAGAGAGAAAAAGGAATAACATACTATGGTATGGTATCTTTGGGATCAATCTTGGGCATGCTCCCCCCCCCCCTTTAAATTGTTATGATTTGACCAAAGAGATAACCTGTGACTCGGTTTTGTCATCTGTATACTGGGGGGCCCTAATAAGTGCCTGACTTCACAGGGCTGTGTTTAGAATTAAATAAAACACATGTAAAACACACAGCACAATGCCTTAGCTTTGCTTCCCTAACTGTTATTCAAGATAACTGGTTGGTAATATTAATCACTATAAGTAGTTGGAAGAGGTAAGGAAGAGAAAGAGCTGCTATCGGGTTACTCTCAGCTTTAGGCCACTCTGATTCCAGGAGCAGAAGGCTGCTGTACCCCATCCCAAGTTCACAAAGGACAGTCTGAATGAGAAAACTCACAGGCTTGGACCTTGACCAGGGTGGTCCCTGGTGTCCTCCTCATTCTAGATTACATTTGTGTTCTACCAGCAAAACAAAGGGTAGCCAAACAGACACCTCCCAATTGGATGACTGGACCCTGATGTAGTTAAATGATGGTTTGCAGCTAGAGACGGAGTGGAATCTAGTGAGCAAGAACACTTCCCCCTCAGTGCTGCCGTCCACATGCCAATCTCTCAAGGGACCAAACCATTTCAAATCCAGTGTTTTCTCCCTATACTTACTTCCTTTTGAGAATTGCTCCCTTCTTCTCCAATCTCTGGCAGTAAGTCCTCCCATTTTAAGTGATATGAGGCCATCTTCCTTTATAGGGCTAGAACTTCATGATTTGAACAGAAGAACCCAGTGGCAAGAGCAGCATCTGGATTCTTGTTTATATTGGGGGATACCACAGTTTTCAATGAGTCCAGAGGGATGAGGATGCTAGGTTAATAATAACTGGAAAAGCATATTTTTCTGAAAATGAAAGCTGAAAACTGGTTGACTTACAACAACTTAGTTAAAATACACAAAATGAGGATTAAAATTACTGTATTTAATATTTAAAGCAAGTTCACAATTGGGAGGGGGATTCGCAAGTACTATATGGGACATAAGTTACCCATTTTAAAATTGGATGCATTAACAAATCTAGGAGAGACTTCTTTCAGAAATGAGCTTCATTTGAAGAATCTGGGATTCAGAACAACCAAAATAATCTTTTAAAAAGATAAACAAGATTGGAGGACTTGCACTTCCTGACTTCAAAGTTTACAGTAAAGCTACACCAATCATGAATTGTGGTACTACTATAACAAGACAGAAATCAATAGAATAGAATTGATTATACAGAAATAAACTCTTACATTTATCGTCCATTGATGTTTGATGTGGGTGCTCAAATAATATAGGAAAGAAGAGACTTTTCAACACAAGTAGGAGGGACACACACACACACACATACACACACACAGGAAAATGGAGAATATAAAGAAGGAAGAAGGAAAGGAAGAGAAGGAGAGGGAAAAAGTAGTTATAGTGGTAATATCCCCACTTTATACTATACATAAAAATTAACTAATAATGGACCTAAAGCTTATTAACAATAGCTGAGAAGTGGGGGGAAAAAAAAAACAATTGTCCACCAACTGATGAATAAACAAAATGTGGTATATCCATACAAAGAGATATCATTTAGCCATAAAAAAGAAATACTGATGCATAGTACACCAGGGATAAACCTGGAAACCATTATGCTAAGTGAAAGAAGTCAGCCCCCAAAGGCCACAAATTATATGATTCCATTTATATGAACTGTCCAGCACTGGCAAATCTACAGAGTCAGAAAGTAGGTTAATGGTTGCCAGGAACTGGAGAGAGGATGGAACAGGAAGTAACTGCTAATGGCTACGGGATTTATTTTAGGAGGTGATAAAAGTTCTAAAGTTAGATTGTGGTATTGATTACACAAATCTGCAACATAATAAAAAAAATCACTAGATAATACACTTTAAAAAGGTAAATTGTATCATGTGTTCTTAAAAATCATTGAAGCTGTTATTAAAAATAAATCAAGAGCTCGAAAGAGTCACCAACATGACAGTCATAGATCTGATGACACAAAAAGGACTAGTTAGACTGGATTAGTCTCTAAGTTCATCCATATCCCCGCCTCTGTTTTCTCTTCATTTCTCCTAGCCTGTTGAGTTTTGTTTTTCTTTGTAAGCTATTTAAAATTCATTCTAGAATGAAAAGGGCTAGAAACAAGTAAATGTAGCCAAATTTAAGTGCCTGACTTAATAAAGGCCATTTCCTATCATTTTGAATTTTGTTTTTTCTTTCCTAAAAGAGAGATGGGCATCTCTTTCTGTTCTTTGGCAGTCTCTCTCTTGATGATAGCGAGATGTGAGTGGTGATTTTTGGAAAATAGTGTCTTTGCTGAATATTTCCTCCCTTTAAGTCTCAGCTGATAAAATAGCTACACAAAAAAGCATGAAGAACCTATATAGATGGGTGCGATGGTATACACCTGTAAACCCAGGAGCTCAGGAGGCTGAAGCAAGGAGGATCATGAGTTCAAAGCCAGCCTCACCAAAAGCTAGGTGCTAAGCAACTCAGTGAGACTCTGTCTCTAAATAAAATACAAAATAGGGCTGGGGATGTGGTTCAGTGGTCGAGTGCCCCTGAGTTCAATCTCTAGTCAGCCAAAAAAATAAAAGAACCTTTTTTTAGAACATCAAGAAAGAAAGAGTGGATGCTGGCTCCTTTAGTGGTTGCTAAAACCACTACACAAGAGGGAGGCAGTAGCCTCCGATCACCTCCTATCACTCTCTCAAGAACAGCCTGTCTGCTATGACTGTGAGGTTTCAGTGGCTCCTCTTAATCACTGAAGTTCCAAGAATCACACCAGTTTCCGACTTAACTGGAAAGACAAAGTTTCCAGTATATCTTGGAATCTTTACTTGGAGTTTGTGACCCCATCTACAAAAAAGCTAAGAGATGTTTTAAGTAGGATTCACAGATTGTATCACCCAGAGACTGACCTTCCTGGTCAGCAGGATCACTGCTGGGCCATCAGAGAAGGGAAAGAGCCCAAGAGTGATCTCATCACTGGCTGTGCATGTACCTACATCACATCCTTGTGTAGCTAAAAGGTTGTGAAGGTCAAACCCCGGGCCAAAGTTCAGGGTAGCATCTGGAAAATCCTGGTGAGGATACAAGGGACTAGGAAGTTTTCTAAAAGCAGCTTCCAATTCTGAGTAAACCACTTCTGTGTTGGTTCTTCAAGTCATTAACTTTTTGTGTGACTCCTGTTGGTGCTGGCTGAGATGATGAAGCCCTCTGTGACACAGGGCCTCTGGCTTGGGGAGTTCTGGAATTGGAGGTGATGGGCCTCGGTAAGGGGGTGCTAGAGGCTGAGGGTGCTGTGGCTGTTGTCCTGGTGTGGTCCATCAGCTCCTCAGCGCCTTTGGCATCAGAGCCTTTTTACATGTCAGGGGACTCTCTGAGGATGAAGAACTGAAATCTAGGTCCTAGCATTCAGTTATCCAACTCATTCCATCCAAACATAGTTACCGAGTGTGTACCATGTGTTAGGTAGAGTACTGCAAAGTGTAGACACAATGGATGACATTTCCATCCCTCTCATCCTTCTAAATTCTAGGATTTCAGGCTTCTGGAACCCAACAGAACCAGCTAACCTCCTCCTCTTAAAGATCTTCCTCCATGTTGCTGATATGCTCTAATAGCTTTCCTGACCAGGTCAACAGCTCCAGCCAGTCATCCATTCTGCTTAGAGATCTTTCTTGCCCCTCTATCATCCTGGTCTGTCCCTCTTTGTTCCAGCTTGGTTTTTTATTGTCCCCTTTAAGATATGGTTCCAGACACTTTCTTCAGTGTAGCTGCAGAAAAGTAGACTCTCCCAAAACTATTGCCTCTACTGTCCTCGTACTTCTCTTCATGGGGCTTACATTTCCTTTTATCCTTTTCATTTGGAAGTCTCTTAAAACATTGTGTCTACAGTTGTCAGGTGTTCATGAAAAATTCAATTGTTAAGCATGCTGCTAGATTGAATTTACCAGACTCCCTATAGTTAGATGTGGTCACCAGAATGAATTCTGGCGGGTGGCCTGTGAGCAAAGGAGATGGGAGAGAACTGGGTGTGCTCGGCATTTTCCTGTTTTGCCAATCTGGTGCAAGAAGACAAGGCCCTAGTAGGTGGCAGAAGCACGAGAGGGAAGGAGGCCTAGAATCGCTGATGGAGAAATACGGTGCACTGACCAGAAACCTGACCTATTTTGCAGTTGTTACACCAGCTTAGCCCACTCTAACTATAGAAATGACCAGGTCTTTTTTCAGATAAGCTGTATCAAGGTGCAACTTGTGCTTGAACATTTAGCTAATTTCAAAATAATCATAGGATTATTTACATCAATATGCCCATGAAAATGACTTTGAATTTGGGGAGATTTCTTTTTTCTTTTTTATAATAGCAAACTAATCTATTATGACTTTGATACCTTTGACTGTGCCAAAATCATCCCAGGGAGGAAACTTAAATCTACAGCTTTATACCTGCAAGAGCAGGGGGATTCAATGTGAAATGAACAGAGGCTTCATATGCCCTGAAAACAAAAAACTAGTAAGCGCTGACTCTCAAGCATGGAGTACGGGGGTGGGGGGGTATTTTTGAGTCTGTGTTGTGTTTTGTGTATGTGTGTTGTCAGAAGCCCAGAAATCTTATAAATAATAAAAGAGGCACTGGGGGAGGAGCATTCATTTTACCCCTTTCTTCAAAAAGGAGGTAGTGTCATTAATCTTATAAGATCCACACTAAACCTGGATACTAAAGTAATTACACTACCTGTTTTTTAAAATTCAATGTTCTTTTAATCATTCATTCTTTCACTCATTCACCCATTCAGCCATGCAGCAGGGCTCAGATATGTGCATCTACCCTTCTGAAGATTCATACTACAGCATGTTCAATGTTGGATAATAAGAATTAGAAGATATGATGCCTGAACCCATAGGCCTCATGATTTAATGTGGAGACAAGCAACATCTGAGGAAAATTACACATCAAACATTAAATTCAGACTATCAAATGAGTAGTATAAAGTACCAAGAGTTCCCAGAAAAGAGAATGGTCAGTTAATTCAACTAGTATGTTATTGATTAAGCACCTATTATATAAAATTAGATGATATTTTTTCTGATGATTATTTTGAGATTTTTAATTTCTGCAAGCATTTCTTTTGTACCTTTTCTGTACTAGGCCCTGAGGATGAAGTTGCCTGCCAGAAGCTCCCCTTAGAGGAAACAGACAATGTCATAGGTGTTACGATGATAATGACAGTGGTGTTTGTCTAAATCAAAAGCCCTGATTGTTTCTTCAGGTTTTTTAGGTCAATAAATGCCCCTTACAATTCCTTGTTTCTTTCTGTTTCATAATCCGAATCCTAGCCTTTAAGTCCCATTGGCTCTCTGTAGTTTGGCTTATGAGCTCTTTCACAGGGTACCTGAGCATTGTTCAAAAAGTGGGCCTTCTTCCTCCATGGCTGCTAAGTGAAGGGGATCCAAGCTGTCAATAATATCAGATAATGATCTATTTCAACAGCTGTTCCCTGTCAGTTCAGGGAAACCCAGAGAAGATAAAATGTTTTGGAATCCTGGGTGGGACCACAGGTATATACATATAAGGTAAGCACTTGCCCTGAGTAGAAGGGAGGAGGAGTCTTCATGGTGCACCTCAAACTTGTTTTTCACATGGGAAGGAAGACATGCACCTGAGCATATTTATTATGAACAAATCCTTCATGAAGTGGAATTAGTGTTTATCGTGTGTATGTGTGCGTGTGCATGTGTGTGCTAATGTGGTTATGTTCAGGAATTCTCCCGGTGTAGGTAACAGTAAATAGTCCTGCTGCCTGTAACCAACATCTTAAGTGAGTCAGTGAATCTGATACATTTGGCAAATGTTAACAATATTTCCAACTAGATATCTATATACCTAGATAGAGGGTATATAGATATTCATTGTATGATTATTATTTCAATTTTTTGAACATTTTCATAGTAAAAATTAGGGTAGAAAATGCCCATCTACCATGTGTGATGTGGGGTAACCCTCCCACCTCTGCCTGCACCTTCCCTTTCATTAGTTGATATCTGAAATTTCACCATCAAGAACAGCAACCCAACTTAAACAGTTTTATTCCGGTTAAAAGGTACATTGATCAAATAATTTTAGCATAGTCAAACTGTCATGTAAAGAAAAATACATAATACAGGTGCTGTTAGAGAGAACAGGAGGATAGAATATGAGAACAGAGTATAAATTGTAACAGAGGGAGAGAGTGAAAAGGAAAGGGAGAGAAAGAGGGAGAAAGTGTGATAGATGAGGACAGATCTCTAGGGTAGTGGTGTTTAACAGGACATTTCGCAAAGATGGCAGCATGCATGGGCACTAATCAGCATGGTTACTCCCAGTCATATACTACTATTGGGGCCTTGGAATTGTAGTTTAACTGAGGGATTAAATTTTAAATTGTATTTAATTTTAATTAATTCAGTCTTAAATTGCTGCACATGGGTAGTCCTTACCACATGGAACCAGCAGCTCTATAAGAAGCTTTTGAGTTAGGAACTAGGAAATCAACATTTCTTATTGGAAGAAAAAAGATGTGTTGAAATATAAAAGTTGGTGGAGAAGGAACAAAGGGAGAAAGCTGGTGCTTCTGAATGGTCTGAACTACTAGAAATGTGTGTCCCTGGGCGATATTTGTAATTGGTCAAGTCACAATGATTGTAGAGTAGATTTCCCCAGTATCAAATCTTTCCATGTAGCTTATTTCCACAATATATTTGTGCACAGAGTGTGTGACATCGCCTATTATGACAGGAAAGGTGAAGTCTAGGGGGTGTAATATATAAAATCACCAGCATCCTTCCAGCTGATAGGAAGTTAAAGGCTACAGTCAGGACATGTGTCACCCACTCTCCCACCTCTCCTACCTTCTATCCCCATGTAAAGCTTAAGCCAAGAGGAAGAGGATGCCCTCCATGCGGCCATGGGCAGAAGTGCTATTTCTGAGTCACTAACAGATGGGTAAAGATGACGTGAAGACTATAAAGAGTCAGAAAAGGATTAAATTCCATAGATTGGTCTGTTTGGCCTCAAATGTTAAGAGTCACAACAACTTATCTCTTTCTGTATTATTTTTTTTGCAACATTTCAATGTCGTTGCTCCTGCCTGAACAAAGGACAAGAAAGTCAGTCTCATCCTAAACTAGAGAGAAGAGCACAGGGTAGATAGTGCTACACTTTACTGCAGGCTGGCTCTATGCAGGATGGCAAAAGGAGGAGGGAGGGATGTATCAAAGTCAGAGGCAGCTTACCCCATCCCCCATAAAAGGATAAAACTAACATAACAATATTAGCTAAAGAGAGAACGCTGATGCTTCTCAGGGCATCAAATTAGTGTTTTTTATTCTGTTTTATATATTTAAGACCCATGTGCATTTTATTGTTTTTGTGGAGTTAAGTGGATTCACATGCTAAATTTAAAAGGTGGGGGCAGAAGGAGAATTTTGTTTGTAGTATTATCTGGCAGAGTATAAAAGGCCTGGACTCAGAACTGGGAGGCTTGGGCTCAAGTCCACACCCTTCCTGGTAGCAGCCAAGTGCCCTTGGGCAATCACTTTGATACCAACTCCATATACTCCACTGGTGGTTGGGTCAGCTCTTCTCAAATAGGATTGAGAATCAAGCCTTCCAGCCCCAAATCCAGGGATTCTCCAATTTGAGTGTTCTCAGAATCACCTGGAGGGTTGGTTAAACCAGAATACTGAGTCCATGTCCCAAAGCATGCCTGGGCTGGGGCCCGCAAATTTGCATTTCTAACAAGTTCTTAGGTGATGCTGATGCTGTAGGTTGAGGGACCACACTTTGAGAACTAATGCCCTATGGCACTCCTCATATGTAACCAGTGACAACCCGTCCCCATTTATCTTGAATGGTACTAGCTATGGATCGTCCTTGGGATAATGGAGAAAGTCACTCAAAACATTTTCTATAAGAAGCTATTCTCATCTTGAATCTAGGCAAGGCAATCAATATGAAGGAAAGATTTGAGGCATATTCAACTTAAAAGCAGGAATAAGATGGAAGCCTTTGTAATTATCAGCAGTAAGTAAAATCTTCCAAACTTGACTTTCTTGAAGGTCTTTATTTTAAGGGAAGTGGTCTCAAACTTTGTTCACACAGCAGAATCACTGACAAGATTTATTGAGCACAAATTGCTGATTCCCACTCCCTGGTGCAACAGGTTTGGGATTAGACCCGAGAATATTCATTTCTAATAGATAACTTCTGCTGCTGCTACTACTTTGAAACCTCTGGTCTACATGTCTTAGTTTTTTTGTTTGTTTGTTTGTTTTTTTGGTGTGTGTGTGCGCTAGTCCAAGGGGTCAGCAAACATTGGCCACCTGTTTTTCAAAGTAAAGTCTTATTACAGCATGACTACCCCCATTCTTTCATGTATCATCCATGGGTGTTTTAAAGTACGATGGCAGAATTGAGTCATTGCAATAGAAACCGTATAGTCTGTAAAACCTAAGATGTTTACTAACAGGTTCTTTTCAGGAAAAGTTGGCCAACCTTCGCTTCTTTTTTCCACTTAAACATATATTTATTAAGCATCTTGCATAAACAAGGTACTTTTGTATTTTACTTTCAAAATCATATAAATGAATTCTGAGTTCCTTCTAGCTCAGAGAAATGGTTTATTTGCTTAATGGCACATAGAATCTGAGTCAGGATCAGTGACACAGTTTTTGGGAGATCAATGCATATAAAATTGTGAGGCCCCTTGTTGAAAAATTATTAAGGATTTCCAGTGTCAAGAACAGACCATTAAAACAAGTGGGGAACCTTCAAAGTGTGGGGCCCTTAGGAACTGTACCCCTGAAGCTGTCCCTGACCTGGGCAGTGCTGACCAGCTTGGCTTTGGATTTAGAGCTCTCACCTACTAGCTGACCAACCAGCCTCATTCCTACCCATAGTCAACATGTATTCCCATGGTGAACAACTACAATTTTCCTTTGCAGACATAATCTCTTTTCTGGAGAAGCCACCCCAACCCAGTTTCTCCCATCTTTATACTATATCCTCCCATCAAAGTCTAATTATAATCTCCTTGAGGGTGGAAGGAATGCATCTCAGTATTCCCCATAAAGCTTGGTGTCTGGAAGCCACTCAACAAAAGTGATATTTATTTATATAAAAATTTGCTCCTTTTGTCCTAGAGAGGATTTAAAATAGCTTTGCAATAAGTCATTGCTGGATTAGTGGATATCAATAAAGGCAAAGGTGTAGAAAGACATTAGAGGGATTACTGTTATACCTATACAAAAGAAAAAAAAACTGAACAATAAAGACATAATAGCTGATCTGCTATCACTCAAAAATTCATGGAGGACTCCAGACTAGAGCCCAGTGTCTCCCAGTGTGAGAGACCCAAGGCTCTTTTCCTAAATCATAGCAGGGAATGTTTTGGCCATCCACTCAGTAGTGAGGTAGAAGTGACAGAGGTTTGAAACCATGTGCAAAGCCAAACCAGGGATCATTGTAAAGAATGCAGCATCTCATGTTATTTGATCACTATATTCTCTGAGCATTTAATCCTCTCAAATATTTTGCAATCACTTCCTTTAATTACAGAGAAAACACATTGGAGTGATGTGGGTGCTCAGGAGCATCCCCTCCTGTTTCCTTCTTTCTGTTTAATCAAGAATTTGAATCACCTTTCAGTTTCCTAATCCTATAATCCTAAAAGGAATTTACTCTGCTCCAAACTCCTCTTGGCAATACTCTGCACAGTAGAACCTTCAGGCCTGTCACAAAGACTGTGAGAAGGGAGAGAAAATCCTGGAGGCAGCCTTCCTGCCTTTCTTTTGGAAAACTGGGAAACCTTGGGAGAATCACATTTTAGCTAATATTCTGAAGATATGGACCTAGGGGTCCTGCATCAGATTTACCTGGAGGATCTGTTAAAATTCTAACTTTCTAGGTGACACCCATTCCAGCCACATTAGACTAAAATGTGAAGATAGGAATTATTCTCATCCCAATCATTTATGTATTTATCTATTTATCCCTCTATTTTCATTTTTTCCAAGCAATTCTCACACATATCAATAACTGAGAACAAAGGGCCCACCATCCATGTCCTCAATGAACATTCACTATACTGCTGTGTTGCTTCCGGAAAACTCACTAGTTTTTAATATTATAACCCATTTTAAAGATTGTTATTTAGAAATATATGGGATCAGGTGTGGCTAAAAAGGCACTAGATTGATATGGGCCATGGCTATGAGATCTGGAAAAAATGTAGAGGAATCATGAAATGCAGCCATGCTGGGTTCCAGGCCAAGGAAGGGTCCCTAAAAAAGTGGCTTATGTGAGTTTAGAGCTAGGGTACGACAAGAAGTGTAGACACTGCAACTACAATGACCATATCCATCAGCTTTTCTGGGGAAAATCTGCACTATCAATATCCTGACTTACTGACTTTGTATAACAATGTTATATATACTGAGCATCTTAACACTTTCATATGCAAACTACACCAACTCAACACACCCAGAAGTGCACTAAAACCCTTCCCCAGGAAGTTGGCATGTATATCTCCTTTAGTGAAGGTATTTCCCATAACTAAGAGAAGCAGCTGCGCATTTGGGACCAAGTTACTTCCCCCCAGTAGGTCTGGAGATTTCCTCCTCTATGTAAAGAGATGACCTGGTTTTACTACCCTTACAGCTGCCCTGGCTCCTGTGCTGAGGGGTCCCTGGGCTTAGGGCTTCTTTTCCCCTCCTCTTAGAGACTGGGAGCAGTATTTCCAGGTTTCTTCTCCTCTCATGCCTGCACCTGCAGTGTTTCTCACACAACTCAATTAATGCTGTAAACTGGTAAGAGATGATGGCCGTGCTTGATGCAAGAAACTCATCAGTAAAATGAGCTGATGTGTCCCCGACCACATGCTGCGAGGAATACAGATCTGTAACACACCTTCTCATCAGCCTCAGTCACTAAATAGGGCAGACTTTTTTTTCTCAGACTCTCCATATGTTCAACTCACACGGATCAATAGAAGCACCATATTGTCTTCACAAAGCTTTAGATCCTCACCCTTTCTATGCACACAAGGCCCAGATTGTTTTTTTTTTTTTCCCTCAAACATAGGGATGCCCTGAAGCTTTAGCTGACAGTGTAGAACAGGGAAGAAGCCCGTTGTTTCATGGCCACAGACTGTGGGACATACCTCAACCATTTGTATTTTAAATAGCCCCCAAAGGACCTTAGAGAACTTAAAAGCAGAAAAACACAGCTACTCTGGTGTGCAAACGTAATCTTAACCTCCAAAGTGCTTTTCTGAAACAAGGCAGAAAATCAAAAGTTAGGAGCGCACAGCTGCCCACCCAGGAGCGAGGCAAAGTCTCAACAGGAGTGAGTCAACACGCTCAGGGCGACAGCTGGGTAAACATTTCTGATAAAGCCTCACAGTTTTGATAGAACCTCATGTGTGCGATGGTACAGTTGGTTGGATTGATAGCTGCTTAAATATCTGTAAGCAAAGAGTATTGAGTCAGAAGGACTTTGACAAACTGGAGCAGATGAACAGAAAGACAAATAAGGCTGGGGATGGAAGCGAAATGATATGACAGGAGGGAGGATGAGGACATTTAGCCTGGAGAAGCAAAATTTGGATGTAGACTGGGGAAGGTTTGGGATGATGGCTCTCTTCAAACACATCAAGGGCTGAGCATGGAAGGAGAATTAGACTAACCCATATGTAGACAGCAACAGGCTAAGAGTGAAAGTAACCAGGAGATGGATTTCAGCTAAACAAACTATTTCCTGGAAGTCAGAACTATTCAGAAATGGAGAAGGTTCCAGAACTACTACAAGAGGCAGATTGTCCTCTGAGATACCCTAAGCCCCCATGCAGAGGCTGTGTGCTGAGAAATGGCTCCTCCCTGCCTTCCTGACCCACCTTTCCAAGTCCACCTGCCAGAACAGGCTATGAAGTGGGGAGGAACCAGCAATTCAAGAGGACTGTATGTTACAGGTATGCAACACTCACATGGTCCTGTTGTGACTATGGGTTCCTCTCCACCACTTTCTCTGATGGAAAGAGATCTCATATCAGAGAGTGTATGTAAGGATGGTGGAGTGAGCAGGAACGAACAGGAAATAGACTTGTGCTCTGCTGTTATATTAAGCATTGCACCAAATCCCCTTTAAGAAGTCTTTGAACTTATCTCTTGATATTAATAGCTTATAATGCATAAGAAGTGGGTTCCCCTGCCCCACTTTGGATAAAATAAATAAAACTAAGATTTTCGTTTCCCTGAAGAGAGATCATTTAGGCTTCAAATTATCTGCTAAATACCAGGTTAAGTTTAAAAGGCATTAAAAATTCTTAGTCACCTGTCAAACTGGAGGAAGAGAGTGATTCATGAAGAGATTACACCTTTACATCATGGCCACCTTCCCACAGGGAGGCAGTATGGGGTTATGGAAGGAGCACTTGTCAGTGAGTCCAACCACCTGCTACACAATTTGCTGTGGCACTACAGGCAGCCATGTCACTTCCTTTGTCAAAAGTCACTGCCAGGACCTCATGGGCAGTTTCAGAATGCAACTGAAACTACCCAGCAGGGAAGACTGAACACCTTTGAACACCCAAACTCGGAAGAGATTCAAACTCATGGTACTCTCTGCTGGTCTGAAGTTTTCAAAATTCCCAATAACTTGCGTGAACACTTTATCCACAATCCTTGATGGGAAGTCATAGCTGTGCAGTTACATTTCCAACAAGAAATTGGATCTAAAGGGGTCTTCTGTTCTCAATCCATTTAGCTTCTCTTGGTGGTCCTTTGTTGATTCCTTAAAATTTTTATATTGCACTTGTCCCATTATTACACATAATTTAATTGAAAGAAATTGGAGAAAACATTGTTCCAAATGCTAAAATGACTAGAAGTAACCACAGAGAGCTACTATTTTTCAGTCCACAGTCTATATATCACTGTAGGCATAAATGACAGAATTCTATCTGCCTATAATTAATCAACATCATAATTTTCTCTCCCTTACATGATGATGTTTATCTGAGCACCAAGGGGGTCTTTGAAGAATGCAAATTAAACTTTAGGACCATCCAACAAGCACTATATCACTACCTCAATTTTAGACATTGCCACATATAAGGAAGGAAAAAAAATGATCTGAGCAAAATCACCAGAAATACAAGTCCAGGCATTCCCTGTTGATTAAGGAGGCAAACTGCAAGTCCCCTCTGGGAGGAATATGGAAAACAAATTTATATTTACAATTGCTTCCTGCATGGCTGGCTACATTGAAATTATTTTGCCAGGCTGCACAAGGAAAAAAAAAAAAACCTTTCCGGAGTTCTCTGCTTAATTCTGGCAAACAGCTTGGAGAAAGGGCAAGTCACTTGCTTGAGGTGATAAGTTAGGTATCTATGAGGATGCTGTGTTGAATGGAAATTCAATGGAACTGGAGCAGCTTTTCAATTTTATTTCAGCCCTCAATCACCTCTTTTCTAAGATTCTTTGCTTAAACTTTCTGCTTAGTTGCAAGTTGTGTTCTCATTGGTTGAAGATAAAGAGTGGAGATTTAAAACTAAGGTGTGACCTACAATCCCTGCTTAACTTCAAAGAAATGGACAAGGCCAGTCATTATATATAAACCATGAAGACACACATGACATGGCTTTGACCATATGAAAGAGTAACAAATACATTTTCTATCAATCTGTACCTACAGCATGTGTTTGTGTGTACAATTAGCTCATGTTTAAATTAGAGTGCAAGAAAAAAAATATTGGACTTTCTATTTATGATGCATTTTGATATTTCCTTCTCCTTTTCTTTTGCTCATATTAATACATTAAATTCACTATCTGCTAATGGCTATAAAACAAAATATGCCATCTTATGAAAAGCACCAAGTGAAAGGCTTTTTGGAAATACAGGAAAGTCATTTTGAGGTCAGGAAAGAACATTGATCCAGCATCCAGGAGGCTGAGGGTCTGTTTCTGCAGCAATTAGACAGGGTGAAGGCTGAGGACCAGATAACTGAGTTTGAATCTCACCTCCCCCAGTTACAAGTTGTGCGAACTTGGCCCCTTACCAAAACTCTCCATGCTTCAGTTTCTACATCTTCCAAAGGGAACTTTCATTAAATCCACCCTGAGGGCTGTTATGAGTACTGGGTGAGTTAACTCGGGATGAATTTCCCTTATTGCAAATCCTTGGGAAGAGGAGCATTTGGGATTTTTTCAGATTTGGAGATGTCTGCACATATGCAATGATATATTTTGGGTATGGAATTCAGGTCTAAACAGGAAATACACTCATCTTAATGTATACCTTACACATATGACATGCCAATATTATAATTATGTACAATACTTTTAATCATTTTTGCATTTTCATCTTTTGATGCCATGCTGATGCTAAAAAAAGTTTGGGGTTTGGGGGCATTTGGGGTTTTGGGTTTTTGAATTAGGCATGCTCAACTTGCATATAGAAAAATTACTCCAAACACTGAGTGCACAGCCTTAAGAACATGGACAGTAAATATTACCAAATCTTCTTGAATTGGGTGATAGCATCTGCTTTAACTATCCAAATCTTTCACTTAGGTTGTTAGCTGTTTTTAAAGAGATGAAAAGGAACAGAATGGGGAGAAATGACTCAAAGTTGTTCTGGGAAAAGGACTGGTGATGTCATTTGATCATAAGCCCTTTTTGAGCTAGGAATGGTTGCTAAAATAGTCATCATAATCCAAGATGGTAGAAGTTGAAGTAACTGTGAGGATCTTGCCTGGAGCCATGCATATATCTGAAGAGTCTACCCTAGGAGAAGGTGAACAGAACTGGAGGGGGATAAAGACCACATTAGTAAAAGCATGGTTCAGAAATAGGAGGTGTTTAGCTTGGAGATGGGAAGATTTAGGGGAGCCCGGATAACTGCTTTCAAATGGTTGAAAAATTACGGTAGGGATGAAGGAGAAAAATTACTGTGTAGGCATTGTGATAGAACCTCTAGATAAAAGTTTCAATGAGATAGATTTGAACTCTGTATAATAGAGAATAATTTCCGAACCATAAAAACTGTCTGGCCACAAAATAAGTGGCCTGGCCCAACAGGAAGCTCTCCATCACTAGAAACATTGCAGCAGAGATCATGTAACAGATATGCCTAATTGAATTTTTGAGTTGATATCAAGATCACATAGAATCTTTATCTGAGCTAAAAAAAAAATTGGCAAAGTGCCATATGTATATGGGCTTTCAAAGGCCTAAACCCATGAGTTTATGCAAGTTGACATATTATCTCTTTTTGTGGGGAGTGCTGGGGATTGAACTTGGGGCCTCACACATGCCAAGCAAGAACCCTACCATTGAACTACATCCCCAGCATCCAAGGTAGATTATTTCAGTCTTGGTGGCACCTGTGTGCACCACCTGGAGGCCCTATTTAAGTCCTGGAGACAATTTTCTGCTTCCTGTTGTTAATTGCCATAGAGGACCAGTCCCATGCTTTGCTGCAACTGATTAAGACAAATGCTAGGCAGCCACATAACTGCCCCCCGACAAAACAGTCGTGCTGCTGTGTGATGACCTTCCCCTCTACAGTGGGAAACCACTGGACTTTCACTTCTGTTTCCTCTCCTCCTCCTTCTCCTTCAGCCCTCCAAGAGCAAACAAACAATTTGGAGGTAGTGCCAGCTCTGAGTAAACCCCTCGCTCTCGCTCTCATGCCTAAAACCTGTCAAAATGTTTGAATGTAAAAGGATTATTTAGGATTCCCTTTATGAGACATCTGAGCTTAATTTCTGCTGTTTCTTCTCACTATGGGGCGCTCCCCCTCCCCTCAGCTTTGAGTCTGGATTTCTCATCTTGTAGGTGGGTTTGATTAATATGTCTGTCGATCATGGGCAAACTCCTTTGAGAAAATGAAAAGTAATGTTCAAGCGTTCAGAAATAATGTCTTTTACAGTTCCCATCCCAAGACGTCTATGACAAACTCTCTGTGAAAGACATGTGACCTAGAGAAGAAAAAAAAAATTGCCTCCTTTTTACAGAAACTGAGATCTCTCAGCATTTCTGAAGTAGGATGCTGGATCCCTCAGATAAACAATGAAGGGGAAATGGAAGCCTTAAGCAAGAAGCCAAGAAATCTGATAACTATTCACAGCCAATTGGGATCATGCAGATCTCAAATACATCATTTCTATTTTTTTCAGGAATAGGAGGTTTGCGGCCTGGGTGCACTGCATAGTGATAGCAACCTTGGCTCACTTTGGTACACAGACTCTCCCCTGAAGGCATCAAAACTCTATTAAGAACTTGCTGTAGTTTGCAGGTGTAGAGCTGGCCTAGCACAAGCAGGGTCTTGGATTGGATTTCCATTCCCACTAAAGAAAGGTAATAAAAATAAGAATGATACTATAAGCTGGGCATGGTGGCATATGCATGTAATCCCAGCAGCCAGGGAGGCTGAGGCAGGAGGATTGAGAGTTCAGCCTCAGCAAAAATGAGGCACTAAGAAAATCAGTGAGACCTTGTCTCTAAATAAAAGATAAAATAGGGTTGAGGATATGGCTGAGTTTGAAAAAAAAAAAAAAAAGAACTTGCCCTAAGGCCAAAGTTAGGTTACCATGGTTGGGTTGCCATGAGCCCAGTCTATCCCACTCCTGTCTTGTGCGGTATGTATCTGAACAGAGAAGTGAGAGAGATTAGAGGGGAAAGAGAAAGAGGAGGAAAGGGACAATAATGTGCCTTCAAGAAGTAGTGAAGTTTGAACTGGATGTGTGCCTACTTGCTTAATGTCTCTCTTTGACCCGAGTATTGTCTGCAGCTGCTCCTGAAATAAACCAGGAAAGCAGGAAACATAATGGAATAGAAAAAGTCTACCAAGACGTCTGACCCAGGGCAAACAATTCAGAAATATTTGTTCAAAGTTCTCTCCTCCTCAGCTCACTCTCCTGTCACCAGCAAAGTCATACTTCACCTTCAAGACCTAACTCATTGTCCCCTGCCTCTACATATCTTGAGGCCTGGAAGGCCCCTGGGTATTCCCTAGAGAATAAGACTGTGTTCACATCTGTAGAGAAAATGGTTCGCAAATGAGCATTTCTACCCAAGACATAAACCAAATTAAAAAAATGACTGAATCAAGACTCCATGCAACCGAAGCTCTATTTGTCAGATCAATCTCCTTAAATATTCTAAAATTGGAGCACTGCAATGGCTTATAAACAACAGGCACTTAATAAAACTTGCTGGCTGAATATGTGCTATAGGATCAAGCATTGATGATGGAATGCATGAGTATTCTACAGTCCTTCTGCTTCATTTCATTTTGTGTTGATGTACCTCTCCTTGTCAAAGGTTTGAGAATTTACCAAGAACCTTAGGCTTGCAATCAGAAGATCCATGTAAATTCCAAGCCAGTATAGTCACTTACTAACACTGCAAGCTTGGCCAAATTGTTCTCTCTCTCAGTCTTTAGTTGGTTAGATTTAAAACTTGGATAAGAGTAATTGCCCCAACTAGGTCACAGGGTTTATATGAAAATAAAAAGTAACAATCATCAGGAGATTACTTTCCAAGCAGCAAATCACTATCTAATCTGTGAATAGGAAATCTAAGTTTTATGCCATAGGTCACTCTTGTCTTCTGCCAGCTGCCAGCTTAGGCCACTCTGAGGAGTCTCCTAAATTAAAGAAAAAGAACTAGACAAAGATGAAAATATTTGTTTAGATAATAATTTGATGATATATCATTTCAATAGGATCTACATAAATATCTCCAGACATTCATCCTTGACTCTTAAGGAGGTTTTTATGCAATGGGTTCCCTCATCTGGTAAAGTTTTCTCAACAAATGAGAGAATGGGGCACTGCTTATATAGAGAAAAAGCCCAGGATACAGAAAATTCCAGCATCATATATAACTAACAGTCCCTTTATGTTTTACAAAGGTGCTCCTGTTGTACTTTGCATATGAAGATTTACCATTCCTGGAGTAAGAACACATAAAACAGAACATTTATTGAGGTGAGAATGGGGGTTCAGGGAGATGTTGTCATAGGGCTCAAAGTTTCAGTCAAGAGGAATAAGAATTTTAAATGTCTCATCACCAAAAAATGATAAGTATGAGAGGTAATGGATGTTCATTGGTTTGATTTAGCCTTTCTTTATTTTTTTTTATTTAGCCTTCTGATATATAAGAGATAAACATTATATGGTACACTACGAATCAAAACAATTTTTGTCAATTAAATAAATGAATGAAGATGCTAATTGAATAAAAAAACAATTTCTTCATTAAAAGTTGTGAAGGCATATAGAATCTAATAAAAAGGGAGAATGTTTTTAGACAAATAGGAATTTATGAAGAATTTATATTGGTCAGTCATCCATACAGCTCTGGACTGTACCATGTAGATGACAAAGGGTTACCAACATCTAGAATTAACCATGACCTTTATCTGTCCCTTCTATGTGAGTAGAGACATACAGAAGTGAAATCTGTCCTGGGTTAATTATTCATCAATTAGTTTTATCTCAATGGTTTTGCAGTTTGCAGATTCCTGCAGCAGATCACATGAAATATGGTTCTCAGAGTTAGTGCTTTTTAAATTTTACATGATGCACTATATAGTATATCATATAGTATACTATAGTGCATTATAATTTCAATAAGTACATTATAACATTGGGGTTCCTTTCGACATCAATCATACATGTATGGAATAAAATTTGTTCCACTTCAGCATGCATGCTTTTGAGTGGCAAGTCAGCATGGCTTACATCCGGGAGACATTGTAGCTACCCCACTGCCCCCTGCAATGCATTGTGGTCTTTTGAGCAGAGGATGACTTGTGAGACTATTTCTTATGATTCCCCTGTTTCCTCGCTGCATAAGGGGCCAAACTGAATTCAACAGGGAATCCAAACTGTGTAAATTAACAGATCCAAGTCTTTTGATTGTTTACTGTTTTATAGAACAGGCTTGAGTAAAGATGATAAATAAAGTTCCAATGATAGCTCTCAGACTTTGGGAGAGAGAATGGACCTCTTAGCACAAAGATAACTAACTTCCTCATTCGACTTTTCTCCTAGTTTGGCAAGAAAAATGGAACATCTTTAAAACCACAGAGGCCTGTATTGTCCCTGGAGATAAATGAAAGAATCAGAGAAATCCTGAAAGCACGAGCACAGGAGGCTGAAGAGAAGGAAAAAGGTGGGAGGGTTACGGCTTTACAATAACAGGCAGAAAAACAAAGGTTTCTTAGGGAAGATATTCAACTTTCAAGTCAATTAAGGCCTACAGGCAAATGACACGTATGTTGTCATCCTTCCAGAATAATGAAATGTGAGAAAATTCCACTTGGTGGTGAGTGGTCAGGTGTGTTATTCAACACTACACCTTACAAACTTGGGAAAGAATATGTGAACACCATTCTGTACATAGATCAAACCATGTCCCTATTTCTCAGGGAAAAGTCTTTGAAACTAAAGCCATCAGCTGACTTGACTCCCAAGAAGGACTGGCTATGAACTTCTTCCAACCTCTTTATTGGTATGCTTTTCTTGGACTTTCAATTTATTATCAATCATTTTCCTGCTCCAAATCCCTGGGTGAATCATCAGTGGCATCAATTGTTATTAATCTTTGGTGGCCATGTCGATGACAGTCACCGCACACATAAGCCCACACAAAGGGTACACATAATAGAGAGGCATTAGGCCTTGGTAGACAAGGTAAGTCTGCAGAAATGAACGGGCTGATTGTCACAGTTTTAATAAAAGCACAAAGCCCCCTTATCTGTGCTATAACTTTTTTACTTTGCACCATACAGGGAAACTCTTTCCTTTTGGTACCAGTTCAATTTTCAATTCATAGGACTTGAGGGAAGATAAATCTTTCACTGAGGAATAGAGGAAATGTTATCAACTTTGAAACACTTCTTCCTGGGATTCTATTTAAAAAAAAAAAGAAAGAAATTCCTCCAAGCACTGACCTGAGCACAGCTCATGAGCATACTTTAAAAGTAGCCCAGATGTGACATTTAACTAGTTACTAAGATGCACCTTCAGACAGACAGAGCCAAATAGCTCATAAAGGGACAAAGCTCTTGATTCAAATTTTATTAGTTCTATTTCTCACCAATTGAAGTGCTGGGACTTAAGCTCAATTTATATAACGTGCATCACTAGGAGCTTGGTGTAGAAATTGATCACACCCTTCCCGGCGGAAAGCAGGAGCAGCATTCTGGAAGACTCCACCTAAGCAAGGACTTGAAATGCTTTTCCTCTGGGATGGGGACTGGCTGATCTTCAATGTGCAAGGTCCTCATCAGAGCCCAGAAAATGACTTTCTCTGTTTGTCTTTCCTGAGTTTTTGCTTGGCTCTTCTGTCTTGCATCCCAGTACTTCTTCCCCAAGCCCTTTCATTTTGGAACCTGAGTTCCTGGTACATGCAATTGGATATCCTGTGCCACTCCTCCAAAGGAGCTGTTTGACCACCTGTGCTTGGGACTTCAGCTTCCTCCTGTTGACCCCCAACTGGGATAAATAAACCCTGAATGTCCAGGACACAGGTGGCCACTTGCTCACTGTACTTTCTATCTGTGCCTTTCCCTGTAGTTAGTGATCTGAGATTTTTACACACTTAGTGCTCATCCTAGAATAATTGATCCTAACTATCCTTGCTCCTGGCTTCTTGCCTAACCATCTTCCAGGGCCCTTGGTCTCAACTCTTGCACACTCCAGCTTGTTTCCCTACTACTCAGGCTCTAGTTGATAACAGAGGACAGCCTTTTATTCCCTGATTATCGATTTGTTTTCTCTATCCTAAGGGTAGGAGTCATCAAGAGGGGAATTCCCAGGCAATCTTGTCCATGCTTAGAATAGCCAGAGAGCTGTAGACCCCTGCTTGGGTGAAACAATGTGCTGACCAGGAGATGCGGGCCTTCCCCAGCTGAGATCAGTAGCTCCATAGATGAAGCAGAGGTAATTCCTTTGTGTGAATGATTTCTAGCCTTCATAGGAGTGGTCCTCATGGCTTTCTTTATCATCTAACACTTTCTAAAGGTCTACTGGGAGCTAAGCCCGAGTAAAGAATGGAAGTTAAAAAAAAAAAAAAAAAAAACATTTTGTTATTAGGCACCTATCTTTTATCAGACACTTTACACTGATCATCTCTAATGCTTCCAAAACACTCAAAGGGAATTAATGTCCCCGTTTGACAAACGAGAAAACAAACATAAGTTTCTCAAGTTATGACACTAAGAGGAAGAATACAATTTCAGACTCAATTCTATCTGTCCCTGAAGTCCAATTTCTTCCCAAAGACTACAATGAAATACTTCACTCATTCATCAATCCATTCATTCATTCATTTATTCATTCAGCTGACAAGAGTTCTGAAGAGACTGCTGCAGGCCTGGGCCTCTGCTAAGGTCAGTGTGAGAAGACCCTTCACTAAGAATGGCAAGGTGGCTTTAGAGGACCTCAGTGGGGAAGCCCTTAGAGGGCTTTAGAATGTCATTATCTATGTGTAGCTTCAAGCAGAATATTTTTTACTCCCTCCTAATTAATCATAAATGTACAATGCATTAACCCATCACAAGGATTAAGTAGTTGCCAAGGGAATGAAGCTCCTAAAGATGAGGTTGTTCTCCTTATTTCTGCTAAGTGCTGAAGATTAAGAAAAATTGGGTATACCTAAAAGGTAAAATGTTCCTTTTTGTAGATGGCTCTGTGTAGACCTGTGGGCTAAAGACTCTAAATACCTTCTTGTTGTTTTAAATTAAAGGAATATAAAAGCAGACTATTCAGGAAAAATATGCAAGCATGAAATACAAAAAATAAAGAAAAAGACAAGAGAAGAGAGGAGCAAAAGGAAAGGAAAAGAAAGGGGAAGACTAGTTAAGGAATTTCTTGGATACAGTAAGATTAACTCCTCAGTGTCCCAAGCAGTAAATTACGAAAGAATTATGCTTATTCTTAAGAAACTTTCATTTGCATTATTTTTTGTTCCATCTCTGCAGTGATAAAATGGAACGAAAAGGAATAGAAAAGGATGAAACATTATAGGTTGAATGACTTTTTAAATATAATTTAAGCACACACACTCCCCATATAAAGAAATGGACATACAGCATGGTCACACTCACCACGAGGTTTAGTCTTTTCTTTGGTCCTCTTGAACTCTTACTAGTAATTTAGGATTTAGTTATCCTTATTTAAAAATTTTTCCACATGTGGAACTTCTTTGTTGGATCCAAACTACCCAACAGAACAGGTATGTAGCATAGTTTGGGACATGGCAGGAGAGTTGACTAAGAACTCATGGAAATGAACTGCATGAAATATAACACTCAACAGGAAAACTGAATCCCATTAGGGATTTTAATCCCAGGCTCAGAGTCCAGGGGATCCATTACACCCTTCATGTGTTGCCAAAAAGCAGGAATCAGACACAGTAAAATAGAAAATCCTGAATGATATTGGTATAATCTGGTTCCCGAGGGGTACAGAAGAATATCACCTCTACAACATGTTACAGGTATGCTGTGAACAAATGATTCTATGGTTCAAAACAGTCCCTTTCTTCAGATACATATGCTTGTTCATTTATTAAGAGATCTGAGAAGATTGATAAAGTTCAATATTGTTTTTCACTTAGCGCAGTCTTTGTCCATTGTATTTGATTACAGATCAGTTTCTTTCTAGAAACATTCATAATGTTCCAGGGAATATGGTTTAGAAAATGCTGGTCAAAGCCAATTTACATTTCACTGATAAGGAAACTGAGCCACAGTGAATGTCAATATCATGAGAATCTCAGATGGTAAGCTTTGCCTGGCTTGAGTACAAAATGACAAATTCTCATTTGAACATATGTGTGTCCATACAAATTAAAATCCAGATGCTATTCTACAGAAACTGTTAATAGGGTCATTTCTGAATAGGATTTCTGGTGATTTTTATTTCTTTTATTATTACTAATTCTTTTTCCAGTCAACATGTATTACCACAGCAGTCAGAAATACATGATAATACACGCAGATTATATTTGTGATATTGTACCTAGGCACTGAATTTATGACACACTGCGAGACCCAGATTAACCATGTCATTTACTTTTAGAAAAAGTTCTTCAAGATGCCAGCAGGGTCCAGAGTAGTAGACCATAAGAAGTTTCATTTGGACAAGAGTATCATCACTGACACATTTTCCATGTATCATCTTTTGGCAAACATGTAAACGTTCTCTCAGAGGGCATACTTGTGAATTACTCAGAGTAGCTGGGGGGCAGGGGCAGTTCCAGTTCTCTAATGACCTTTTTTTGGTGTCTCAATCCAAAGTGAGGTTTTAAAAGATATAACCCAGAATTGAGAGGAGAGATCTTGGTCCCTGAGCTCCTGATGCTGCCTCTGGAAAGGCCTTTTGGGGTTGACTGTCCTCACCTGTGCAAAGGATGCTGGCTTGGAAAGGGTGTCAGAGGAAGGACACAGTGGAGACTGGGTTCTGCAGAAATGGGGAGGAATTACATTTACATTGTTTATTGTTCCAGGTAAGTAGCTAGGATCCTTACATGTGCACTTAATCTTTCTTATACCAGGTGAGATGGTATGGTTCCCTTCCTTGTGTGTAGGAGAAAAGTGAGGCTCAAACAGGTTATCCAGCTGGAATAAGGTCTCAAAGCTGGCAATGGTGGAGTCTGAGACGCAGCCTCAGGTCTCCCTGGCCTTGTACCTTGCCAAAAGCTTTTCTTACAGGCAATCCTTAAGTAAGTGTTCAGGCTGGGTGCTAACTAGGCACAGGGGAGTGGTTTCATTCCGTTGCTGGGAAATTCTTCCTATGTAAACTAGAAATCTGGCGCCTTTCAACCAATTCCCATTGGTTTTACTTTTACTTTGGGGAGCAATTAGTTTAGAAGCATTTCTAAATTTCTCATATCCATAAAAGAGAAATGTACAGAGATGCCACACGTATTTACAACCAACTTCCCTGTTGTCTCATGTATGAAAGAGCAAAGAACAAAATGGAAAAGAGGTTTAAGAGTCTGAAGACCTTAGTTTTAATCCTGACTGAGTCACTTTACTACCTAACAACTGAAGCTTTTGAGAAAAATTCCTTAATCTGCCTCAACCTCTTCTTTTTCTTCTGTAAAATGGAGTTCATTATGCAAATATTTCACATGTTGCTGGGGCTCACCAAGTATAAGAATGCATTTAAAACTGCCACATAAATGTAAGTTGCTTTTATTGTTTCCCACCTAGTATATGGGTTAATCACGTAACTAATTGTTTCACGTATGCATAAAATGCCTCATAACACGTCTTCTTGGTAGTAGGATTTGGTAGAGGGTCCTGTAGCTAGTGTTGATGACTGAGTCTGCTGACACATAACCTGTCTAACTATTCTAGACTGGTTCATGTTTATGAAAAGTAAAATCACTACGAATAGCACAAAGGCCAGGGTTTCTCATATGCCTTGTATTTATACATATATTTATTTTCAAGACATTGTAGAGGAATATGGAGGAAGAGTATTGGTGCAAGAGGAGAGTTTATTTCATGAAGGCTGAGCCATGCCAGTGCCTCTAATACTGGTCAGTTCCCAGGAGGGCAAACACATGATCGCACCTCATTGAGATTACATTTGAAGAATTATATCTAGATCTTCCCACGCGTGGTGCAGCCTATGTCAGTAAGTCAGAGCTGTCCTCTGGGTTCACATGTGAACAAATGAAACTCCCCACAGACAAGATCACTGAATATTTTCCAATTCATGCTGATGAGAAGGACAGATGTAGCAGTTCCCTATCTGCCACTGGCTATGGAGTCACTGATGCTGGGTGCATATGGCATCATTTGATGCCCTCACCTCCTTTCAATGTGTTATGTTATCTCATGGTTTCTGAGGGCCTTTCCTGTCCCTGGGGGTGTGCATGAGATGAGCTCTGCCTCTTATCTGAGAGTCAGGAACATTATCTGAACAGCTGCCGGCTGTAGAAAGACTGGTGTCAAAACAAATGCACTGGTTGAAATACTATTTTTATGAGATACAAACACAAGTGCAGGCACATGCATGCATGTGCGTGCGCACGCGCACACACACACACACACACACACACACACGTGTTCATGGAATGAATGATTTGAAAGGCTGCTGAAGCCCATACCACAAGCTCTTGCCATGCTAACCTGACATTCTCTGACATATGCTGCTCTCCCTGTCTGATGATCTGCCTGCCCCCATCCTGGACTTGTGGGCAAGGAGCCTTCTGCAGCAGCTTGGAGAGGGAGGGCTTGGAGTGTCCGTGAGCCAGTCACTTGGAGGCACTGGAAGCTGCCTTTGAGTTGGAAGAATCCTTTCCTCAGCAGGCAAAGTGGCCTTTATCGCTGGCATGAAGGAGGAAGGGGCAGGTGAAAAAAAAAGCAATGACACAAAGGTTGCTTGTCACTAGGCAGAGGAAGAGAAGAGCTTCCCATTCTCCTCCAGGCTCTGGCCTCAGGTGACAGCTGAGCATAAGTGGAATCAAATCAGCTTTTAGCTCTTCGTCTGCACCCCCAGAAACCATGATATAGCTTCCACTCGAGCTGTCAGTCAGGCCCAAGCACTCAGTAAATGCCCATGATTAGCGCCTTCCTCAATTGGGAGTGTAAATGGAGACTCGTAGCTCACTCAAAGTAGCTGGAGCTGCACACCCATTATTTCTACAGAGCCAAATGTAAACAGAAAATGAATGTTTCTGCACACTCTCCCAAGTTTTATTTCCTCTGCTAAAATGCTGCGGGTGGGGGATGGATCTCTTTTGCTCTTATGATCGATTTCCATATTTGAAATGATCTATATGTTTGACATTCCACCAAATGATTCTCAAAGGGAGACAATGAAAGCCCCCTTACCCCCGTTTGTCAGTATTTAAGGCTTAATGAACTCTTGGCGAGTTCTCTCCTCCCAGAGCTGTGTGTTTATTATTGCTGCTTAATAGTGATCTGTCCAATGCTCCAACGTGCCAGGAAGCCTTGCTCATAACCAAAAATAGATAGTAACTAGCTGGTTAATCTACAGAGAGGTTTTTCTGGAGATTGCCACATTCACTAAGAATTACCAAACCCAGCTGTGCTCTTTATATTTAAATCCCAGGCATTCTCCAATGAGAGGGAGCACTGGGTCCAGCCTGCCCCTGCCTCCATCTCAAAATAATCTCCCTCAGCTGTGCATGAATCTGGACCCAGAGAAGGACATTCAGAGCTCTAAGCCTTTGGGTGCAAAAGATTCTCTACAAATGCACATTCAGAGTAAACAAAACCCATCAGGCCCCTGCTAGAGTCCGACGCCTGATTGCGCTAAACACATCACGCTGGAATCTGCAATTGGCAAAGTAATTGGCGTTATTACAGCTGATGGGGAATTTCTGATGCTGCCCGAGCTCTCTTTTGAAATAATACTCAGCCATTTAATTTGTCCAGCTCTCGTTTAGCTGATTGCTCTTTTCTGCTGGAGTTTATCAAGAATGAAGCACGCTGCCTCTCTAGACGCCTGCAGGCTGAGATTTCACAGGCGTTTCTTGCTGGAACATCACCCCCTCCTCATGCCCACCCTCTGCTTTAGGCCACTGTTCACAAAATGCCAATAATGCAATAGGTGCCAGGTTAGGTGAATCCAACCGATTTAGTTCAAAGCCATCTACATTGGGTTATAATATCCAGCAGGAACTGAAGTTTTACTATGAAATCATTGTGAAAGGCAAATAAACCTTCAAATATTTGATTGTCCCTGAAAAGGCTCACAAAACTTTTTTTAGTTCCAAAAAATAAGAGAAGTCATAGAAGATCTCTTCAGTGTAATCCTAAGGCCAGATGAAATTAACAAAGTTGCATTTTTATTTTTAAGGAGTCTTATTTTGACTTTGGGCACACACACAGCCTTAGAATGGGGTCCACCAATAATTATCAAGCATCTGCTCTTTTTTGCTAGAAGCTCACAGACTCTTTTTTACACAATGCTCATCCTCCATTCCCCTTTTGGTATTTTTGTTCCTGCACAGATCAAGGGTGGGAAAGCCAAATTTAGCCAGCTGTGTTTTCTCACAATTTGGATAAGGCTGGTATCTGGGCACAGACCTCTCTTTTTCCCATCAGCCAGCTACTTGCCCTGTCAGCACGTCAGCAATGGACTGCGTGCTGGAAACAGGAGTCTGTAGGTCAGCATGGCTGTGTTTTGCAGGTGCCATGTCATTCAAATAGTCCATTAAATCCAGAACCCACATGTTCCTGGAATCATCTCTTGTCTTTAAAAAAAATTAATTTAGGGGAGGGAAAATGCATTGCATAGAATCCTAAAATGTTCCCACACCCTAACATGACCTTCCTGGGCAGGACCCATTCTGATGCCCTTTGGTAGAGTTCAGCACTGATGTTTCTGGGCAATAAATCACTTTTTCTGGGATTGTTCTGAATATCCACCAGAAATATTCTGAGGATCATTGTTGGAATAAGGCAATACTCTGGTGGTTGAAAAAGCTCCTGATACATTTGTGAAAAATCATTTTTAATACTTTATAGCATTTTAAAATACTTTTCTAGCTATTCTCATCCAGGAGTAAAAGATAAAGTGTTAATTTCAAAAGTAACCCAGGTTGTCAAGGAGGAAGCAATCAGTGAGGGTGCCTGTGGGTGCTCTCCTCTTCCTACCCAACAATGCCTATCTAGTTGTTAGCCTGTTCTCTGTTCTTGTCCGTCTCTGTCCTATTTATCTCCTGGTGTCATTTTCCCAGGGCCCTGGTGTCTGCCGTTGCTCACTTCAAATGGCAAGTGACACAAACAGACTTGTGAAAGGGCAGATGGATTTAGACTTTGTTTTCAGTTTGTGGCTTTTGGGGTTTTTCCCCTCTTGGGAAATCCCAAACTCTAATCAATATTGCCTTGGAAAACTGCAATCTGTGATCTAACCAACTCCAACAGTCCACAATCAATTTCAATTATGTAACTTATAAGAGTACTAAGAATTACAGTGCACATTTATGGAGTGCTTACACATGTCAGATACTGTTCCAAGGGCCTATCCATTTAATCCTCCTCAAAATCCCATGAGGTAGGTATCCTTGTTCTATTAAAGAGGACCCTGAGCTATGTCAAAGTCAAACAACTTTACGGAGGTCACATAACCAGGATAGCACAAAGTTGTGATCCAAAATTATCAGTTTGGGTCCAGAATTGGTGCTCTCAAAGACTGAACTATGAAGCAATGAGAAATGTTCTCTGTGCTCAAGAGAACAGCAAGGTGGGAGATATTTATGTTTTGTTACTAACCAAGCATCAATTTTTACTATTTATAGTAGTAAGGATTACAAGAACGTCACTCAAATTTCTTCTGTTCTGTGTAGCATTGGCTTGGGTCACCTGCTGCAAACATGGGTCCTGCCAGAAGCTCTGAGAAACATTTTTAGGAAGGTAGGGGAGATAAAAGGAAAATCAAGTGCAGAACTGGTGAGGGTGAGGAAGAGGGTGGCAATTCTCAGGGAAATAACAGAATTGTTTGTAGACGGAACACAGACTCCCAACAAGCTAGCAGATGGCTGGAGGAAGCTGCTTGAGATCTTCAAGCTGTTCAATTAGGAGGTCCCTCTCCTGCATCTGTCCTCTGACACCCCTCAATCGGTTCTTTTGTTTGGTAGAAGATAGAGGAGAGGGGTTGAATAGGTGGATAGGAGGACAAGAGGGTAGAAGGGTCAGCCATGCAGTAGGGTTAGACAGAATTTCAAAACTGAGTTGCTCATTTGCTGGAGAAGTGAGGCTTGTACTGTTTCTATGGTAGGTTTGGGACCATCCGGGTGAAGGAATTACAAAGATACCTTTTCTTCAGGCCTAATGCTGTTTTTATTCCTCACCCACCTTAGTACTGGGGATGGAATCCAGGGCCTAGTGTGTGCTAGGCAAGTGCTCTACCACTGAGTCACATCTAAAGGTAAATCTGCATTTACTCTGCACCAGTCATTCTTGGACCTTGACATATAGAGAGCAAAGTTACCCATCACACTGAAATTTCAGACACAGGAAAATATGATCCAGGCCTAAATGAAGAGAATCACAGAAGAAAGTATAAGAAGTTCATATATAGGTCCCTTTGCCAAAAGGATTGAAGAGGAAAACAAGAACAGAGGGGCCAGAAACAAGTAGACGGTGAAAAGAGTCATAGAATAATTAAGGCTTTGGAGTCTCAAGGGGTCACAAAAATCACTAAATCCTATATCCTTGTTGCTAAGGTTTTATGTTTGTTTTTGTTTTGCAAAGGAGAAAGCTATAGTTGAAAGTGAGTGTTCTTCGATGTTAATTCTTATTGGTTGGCCTCACCTTCTTTCTATTTCTATGCTGAAAAGTTGAATTTAAATCAGATTTTGAAAGTCTACATCATATTTAAATGTACTAGCAGAGATAACTTATATTGATTTCTTTGATAAAGTGGAAAAACATCTCTGCATATGAATCACTCCCTTCTCTTCCAACCACCCACCTGCCATTTATCAATTTTCCTGCATGTGAACATCAGCATGAAGCTAGGCCCACCTGCACAAGACCCTCAGATGATCAGAATGTCTTGGGTGAAAGAAGCAAAATATTCACTGAAGTCGAAAGAGATTTACTATCCCAGGAGAGCTTATTAATACTTAAGAATATTCTACTGAAATGTCACATTCACTGGGAAACATCCAGAGAACTTCTCATTGGGACCAAATGCCAATTCCGGTTTTTAAAAAATCCACTAAAAAAACTATCAAGACAGGCAGTGCAAAAAGTGTATATCTGGAGGATGAAATTGGATTTCATATAAGAAAATTAATAGTGCTACTTTGGGTTTCTGTGAGAAGTGAGTGTATGAACATGAGCAAATATTTTTGTTAAAACTACTCTGTTAGGGGGCTGGGATTGTGGCTCCGTGGCAGAACCCTTGCCTCACACGTATGAGGCACTGGGTTTGATCCTTAGCACCACGTAAAAATAAATAAATAAAATAAAGGTACTGTGTCCATCAAAACTAAATATATATTTATTAGCATGGTAGATATAATTGAATGGGTTGCTTAAGGAATTATGGGAAGAAAGCCATGTTTAGCATAGGTATCCTAAAAGTGGCAAGAAAGACACATTTACTGGTATAATTATTTTTTTAAAGAAGGAAAACGTTAACAATATGAATCTTCAATATAGGCTCACAGAAGAAAAAGTCAAAGAAATAGTCCAAATCCCATTCCTCTATTAAAACTAGAAAAGCCCAATACTGGATAACTAGAACAGAGATTCTCAAATAATCTTGGGTGAAAGACCAGATTTTTATTCCAATGCATATTTTGTATGAATGTTTTAGTAAAAGGCTGGGGAGATAAATTATGAAAACTGTCACATGCTTGGGTATCATGACAACGTCAAATTGCTATGACAGATTTTAATCTCTTTCTCTAGTTGCTAGATGTATGTCATGGCCGACCAATGGCAGACACTCGTCAGCCACCCTGGTTTGCAGCTCATGTTCTGTATAGTATTGAACAAGATACCAAAGGTAGGTGGCACAGATTATCAAAGGCCAACCAGATAAAAGGTCTTAACTAGGGGGGTTCATGGGATAGACCTCATTTTAAGAGACACAGCAGTAGGTGACACTGGCCACTTACATGCATTCTCTTTCTGGGGTAGTGTCATAAAGTTGAATCTTTTTGTGAATATCTTTTAGACCTAGAAAGAATGTTGTGAGAACAACTGGAGGAGACCCTAGATTTAAACATCCTCACTGGCTTATTTACAATCTTGGGCAAATCTCACTGGGTGAATGAAAATAGCAGGGGATGGGCACAAGTATGGACTTTATGAAACCCATGTAGCCATACTTCCTATGTCTTGAAAGGGGAAAGGAAGGCGTCCGACCACAGGGCTGCTATGGAGATTGGATTCCAGGGGCAAATGAAGCCACTGCACACTCCTGGCATAGGGATCACCTGGCATGGGATCACCTGGCATGGGGATCACCTGGCATAGGGATCACCTGGCATGGGGATCACCTGGCATGGGGATCACCTGGCATAGGGATCACCTGGCATGGGGGATCACCTGGCATGGGGATCACTCTTTGAATGGGAAGTCCTCCCCCTGCTTTCCTCTTCCATACTTCCTTTCTGCTTCAGTCTTTATCCAGAAAATGAGGAGCCCGATTTAAACCCTGGAAAGCTTCTGAAAATACCATTATCTAGACCCCATCCAGAGCAATCCAAGCTAAACCCCTGGGGTTAGGCCTGGGCTACTCTAAATTTCACAAGTACCCCTGATAATTCCTTGCTGCAGCTGAGGTATCCTTCCAGTTTTCAAATGCAGGGAGCAAGGTGGTGAGAAGAAACAAGGAAGCACCTGGAGAAGCCCTTGCTTCTGCACTGCCTGAATTGGGAATGGTTCTTCCCAAATGCTTGGGATTATCAAGTAGTGAATTCAAGACAAGCCATCTTTGTGGCTGGATGTCTTGCGCCATCTACTTCTGTCTCAATTTAAGTTTCCTCCTTGGTAGATGGGGCAACCACCACCACCATGACTCTCCCTGTGAGAGTCTGGGAAAGAAAGGAAATGAGAATGATAGAAATTCTTTGTCAAGATAAAAGGATCTGAAATGCTCTGCAGAAATTTTCTGTATTAGTCTAAGATGTAGAGTTTGCTTTTTCTTAGAGTCTGCAAAAAGAAGGATGGAGCTGTTTGTCTTGGTCTTTCCAAAGCTCAGGCTGGACTTGACTTACCTTAACCATGGAGCTGAGTTCTAATACAAGGTGGCAGATCATAAGTGGTTAAGACATTGGAGCCAGAGTCCTGGGTTCAAATCCCACTTCTGCCACTTATAGGCTTAGGGGCCTTAACTTATCTGGGCTTTCCTGTTCTTTCTTATAAAATGGGGCTATTGTAATTAACTGGCTTTACAAAGGCCATATGAGGATTGGATGAGATGATGCATGTAGAATTCAAAGAACACCTTTTGGCCCACTGTACCTTTGCAGTAAGGCCTTGGCTTGGACATGTTCAAGCAAAGGCAGCATGAACACACACTAACACTCACTCCTATTGAGTCCAAAAAGGACAAGGTCCTCTGGAAACTCCAGAGTTACCATCTTTATAGCTGTTGGTACTGAACTTAGAGGAGACTGATGATGTCCACTTAGGATCAAATTAAAGAATGGTGATATGCTGCTCTGAAAAACATGATCAACCCTAAAAGAACAAGCAAGCTGGGCCCTCAGGGATACAATGCTAAAAGGAAGAGCTCTCAGAAGACTGTACCTCCCCAGCTGCATGTACTACTTCTCCGTGTAGGAGCACCTCTGCAAAACAAAACCATGAGACATAAATGGAGGCTTGGCTCCTGCCTTGGCCCCTGCCAGGGCTCTGCTCTTCATTTTTGTTGGGAGATGATCACAGATGGGGTTTCTTTCTACTCAGAAACTCTAGGCATACCTTCCTAAAAAAAAAAAAAAGCTTCTCTTCACAGAATCTCTGGGAGTTCTGTAATTAAAATTTCTGAGTGAAGACTCATGGAGCCAGGGTTTGTTGCAGGTGATTGTGTCCCAGGTGGTCACTGAATAGGATGGACCATGGGGCCTGAGGAGAATGGAGTAAGGGTTCATCTGGGAAGGACAATGTCCTTCTCCTTTGGATGCTGGGTTATAATTATTCTTAACTCAGGAGTGAACAGTGCCCTTCTTCTGCACCCCTGTTTTGGTTAATAGCACCTACATTTCTCCATCCAGGCAAGCAGTCCCTGGCTCAACTGATCCCACCTCCAGATCTCATATTCCTTCCTTGGCAGCATCTCCAACATCACAGTCAGTTTCATTCTCTATATTTTCTCCTATGGACCAATGGCAAAGCCTTAGGGATGGGCTCCCTCCTCATCTCATTACACCTACCACCCACAAAGTGGTCTCTTGGTGTTACATTTCTGACTCTTGCCTGTTCTCAGACTTTCAATGGCTGAAGAATGACTCCCACTGTTCTTCAGTTGAATGCAACTTCCAACCTATGGATCCTGATTCAAATCAATTGTAAAATGGTAGGTTGAGATAATCTGAAAAATCTGAATATGGACTGGGTATGAGAAAATACTAAGCAATTGTTGTTGACTTTGATAAGAGAGATGATGGCGTATATAGGTTTAAAGAAAGAGATAAATCAATCAATCGCTTATTGGTTTAGATAAGCTTACTCAAGTATTTACTTGAGTAAAGTGGCATAATGCCTGAAATTTGTTTGAAAATACTCCATCCCAAAAAGTAAATTATAAACCAAAGTAACTGGGAATAGAGATGAAATAAGATGGGCAAGACGGTATTGGTTATTGAAGCTGGCCCTGTGGTATGGAGTCAGTTCATTTGACAAAGACTTTGTGAACTGGTAGTTAAACCACTGTTAGCTTAAAATTGGTCGTGACAGGAACATGTACACCACAAAAGTCAAAAAGTGCTACCCAAGTGGGCTTTTGTAGCAGCATTCTATTGAAGTTGGATAATAGATATATGGATTTATTTTATTTTCATGCCTACTTTTGTGCATGTTTGAAAACTTCAATAATATTTATTTACTTTTTGAAGTTAAACTACTTTTCCAGCCTCTAAGATCTGAAATTTGACCCCATTGTAATTTCCAGGTTATTTCCCACAGGGCTCCTCTGAGGCAGACAAGTCTTCTGAACACACCCAGGCATTGCCACCCTTGTTGTGACCTTCATCTAGGCCTTCCCTGCTCCAGAAGAAGTTCACCATCTCGATTCTCACCTATCCTTGCCCAGGTGCATGCATCTCTATGTGGAAGACTCCCACACTTGCTCCATGCAGATAAAATTTCTCCTTCATCTGAAATTTTGAATTAACTTAACTGGCACTACTCTCATGGATGGAATAATTAAATTTGTTGTACATGCCAGGCCTCCTACTAAGTTGCTCTTACATGCATTGTCTGACTGAATCCACACAACAATCAATGAGATAAGCCACACAACAGTTTTGCTTAATAAGAAAATTGAGGATCATAGTCATTAGATAGCTTTCCCAGGGTCACAAAGTTGACACTGGTGCCAGAATGTTCCAGAACCCTCAACTGGTAGGGAAGGGTCTGTGCACAGCAGGGAGCCCCACACAAAAGTATCGCATGAATACTTGTTGAATAAAATGGCAACTCAGTGACTGAGAGCCATGTTTTCTCTACACTGGAAATGTTTTCCTGTATGTCACACTTTATTCTCTTCTCACCTTTCACATCAATGTGCCCTTGGCCATAATTAACAATTAACATTTTAGAAACTCATTAAAAACGGCTGCCCTTCACAGACCGCTCTCACACTTGCCCCATCCTTGAAGTACTAGTCCATTTTTCATCTCCTCTGAGATGAAAGGAAATTTACATAGCAGGGAATACCGAGAATTTTAGCCCAGTCTCTCTTTTGTAGGGGATGCTTCTCCATAAGGTCACTTTTCCAACACTATGGCTGGGCACAGGGAGCCTGCAACTGATTGGTCTGCAGGCTTGTTATTTCTTTATCATACCCCTACCCAGGGCCCTCATCAGCATGTGCAGATGCTGGTTGGTGGGCCATCTACTACAAAGTTTCAGGAACCTTCACATCTCTGTAGGAACCAAGAAATAAAAAAAAAAAAATTAAAAAGTGAATTCCAAGAAGCTTTGCGTGTTATTTATGTCCTAGATCAGGGCACAGGGTGCTAGCCTCTGCTTGGATGCTCCTCGAAATCTCAGCCTGCAAAAGGCAAGTGAGAAGGGAGTATAAATAAATGATGGTATTGGTAACTAGTACAAGAATAGCCAGTTGCTAGGTGACTTTCCAGGGACCTGGGAAGCATGCAAACAAACAAAAAAGAAGGTAATAAAAAAAGCATATAAAATATGGCACCAATTTAAAAAATCTGATAGGTTTATATGTCTAGGCAGAACTAAGTGGGAAGATTATAACCCCAAAATGCCATCATCTGTGTTCCTGGGGTGGAATAAGAGAGTTGCTTGTATGGTATTTGGTGTATTCTAAGTTTCTACAGTGAACATTTAGAGCTTTTAGGTTAGGGGTCAAGGAATACATGAAAAAGGAGAAGAAAACTTATACTAAAGAGACATGGATGCCAGCTCTTATTCTTCTTGGTGGTGGAGAGGAAGGGTCCAGCAAAAGGAGAAGAGGGTCCTCACTTCCAATTACCCAAAGGCTAGAAGGGAGGGAACTAAAGTATGTCCGTTGCATCAAAAGGCAAGAACAAGATGTTAGAAGATAAAAGGAGTCATGTTTTGGTGGGTAAACCAAACAAGAGAGAAAAGTCAGGGTGGTTTAAGTGTGAATTTCAGAAGCTTGTACATCTGGGCTTTGAAAACTTGCTGAGAACATTATCACCTCCCAGTTAGGGCCTGACTCTAGGAAACAGTTGTAGCCCATGGCCCATAGGACAAGCTCATCACCTCTGGGAAGACCGCCCACCACCACCATACAGTAGCTTAGACAGTGTGGCCTCTCAGGCCCCACCTGCAAAGTCATGTGTTCCTTTCTATGACAGAGCATGCTGCCTTTCAAAATCAATAAGGAAAGGGAGAAAGGCAGATAATCTCTTCTCTATCCTCCTTTGCTCTATCTAGATGCTAAGAGCACAGGGACAGACAGACAGAAAAGCCCAGCCCAATACAGATGCTACTTTCACACTTTCAAGGTCATCAAAGACTAGTGAAGAAATCATAACTATCTTCTTCAAGTGGTTTGCAACACCAACGAGCAAACAAAACGGGCATCAAAGGAAGAACAAAATCCAACTACATTCCAGTGATAAGTGTGGACCATGAGAAGGCTGAGAGGCTGGTCACAGTCATCTCAGGGAGGGTTCCTCCTGAGTCCCTCCTGACAGCCAGTGACAGGTCCTGCAAGGAACATGCCCATGAATTATTGCAGGCATCAGGATGCATGGGGCTGTTTTCATCTGAAACCCAGAGAAAGAAAGGGAAAAATAACAACAAAAGCCAACAATTTGGTGCAGTGGGGTTGGAGGGGCAGCCCAAACCATGTGGGCAGCTTTGTTTCTATTTGGAAAAGCACCCAAAGGGTGGTGTTGACTTGAGGCACATCCAAGTGGTTGTGGTTTTGACTTAGGAAAAACACTGGAGCATTAACTTTGATCTGGGCATTTGATCTGGGCATTACACGCTGGCCACAAGGTTCCTAGGACTTCCTGGCCTCAGGACCAGGCATCCTGAGAGTGAAAAATACACATGGATGCTTCCAGGCTCAGGGAGATGATATACAAATGGAATAATGTGAAAGGGCTGAGCAGAACCAGGGTACTGGAAAATGTGGGATGCAAGTCAGGGAGTGTGGAAACTGTCCTTCCAGGATCCTGCCTGCAAAAATTACAGATGAGCCTCAAACATGTAATATTTTCTCTTCACTTAATAGTTCACGTTAAATCTAATATCTAATGACATATGTAAATGAACATGAGAGAACAGCACCCCAGGAAGAAGCCATGCCCTTCCCTGATGTTCACATATTCACATACATACATGCATGCACCTTCTGTAAACTCAGTCCGCACTATGTACCTTTCCAAGCAGCAAAACAGTATCCCCTTTCCAATGAATTTTCAGACAAAAATTAAAAAGACACCTTCAGCTGGGATGCCAGTGGATATGCATGGAGGTGTGGGGGAGCATGGGATGTGCTTTAGCTTCACATTCCCTTAGGTTCACTAGAATAGGTACTTTAAATACTAGTTTTTAGTGACTGGCAAAAAGGCTCACTTGTCATCTATTTCTCCAAACTCCCAGCATCTCTGACAGACGATCCACAGACTCTGATGGAGACACTCCACACTGGCACAGGGGTCTAGTTTTTTACTTTCACTAATGGTCCCTGATTTCGCTATTCTTCTTCCTTCAGCCTCTCACGGTCCACTCTGTGTCCTTGTTCCCTCCCTCCATGTGATCTAGGGATACTTCCCTTAAGGGCTTTGTCCTCAGTGGAAGGACACTTAGAGGACGGAACACACAAGGGAGAAAGAAGCACAGTGAGGGCACCAGTATTCTTGCATGTGAAACATGTTTAAAGAAGAAAACATGCTAAATACATGAAACTCTTGCTATTAACAAATTGCTTGCCCTACTGAGAAGTATGCCAGCATCGGCTGTGAAGACTTTTCCACCAAGGCAGAGCATTATATGATCATAAGGCAAGCACTCGATTGGGGTGAGGACAAGTTTCATAAGGAAAAGGGACAGGGCCTGAGCACCAAAGCCATGGTTTTTACGGGATTGACCTTTCTATTATGCTGTATTTACACAGTCCCCTCTTCAGGAGGGGACTGGAGCTTCTGTGTGTCTGGTCTCTCTGTGTGTGTGTAGACAACGACACCCCTTCCAGAGACAGAGAGGATGATTTCCTATTTTCTCCTCTGCTAAGCAGGTCCCAGAAAGCCTCTGCCTATACCCTCTTGTGGTTGGCCCATGGTGACCTCCAAACAGCATTCTGACAAGAGATAACAGTGGCCCATTTCCTGATCAAGATCAGCAAAACTCAACTGTCTGCCTCTGCAGGAGTCTGAAAATTAACCTCGCCACCAGACCATGACTGCAAGGCATTTGCACATGAAGATTACAGAAATGTGAATATCCTGTCCAAACAGAGAAAAATACAGGGGAGGACCCCAGCCCCAGCCCACCCTCTGCCTGCTTCAATTCAAACCTCTCCTAAGCTGGGTAACCTACCACTCAACATGCCAAACATCTTGATGTAAATTTTCTTTTGCTATAAAACACCAAGAGAGCAAGAATAGAATGAAGTTGTTCTGTCCACAGTGGGGTGAGAGAGGAGTTGGAGGGAGTGGAGCTACCAGGTCATTCTCATGGTCAGAGATGCTGGAGGTCCCAGGTGGACGTTACTGTCCTGGAGTCAAGTTCATTCACTCATGACCAAACCACAGAACATTTTACTCACTTAAACTTTGGGAAAGCATCAGGGGAACTCACCTGTGGCTGAAATCCTTTGAGGTCGCTGGCTGCAAGGTCACTGGCTGTGAGGAGCTGGAAAAGAACAAAGGAGTTTTCCTTAATGATACTTCTCACAGTATGCATACAGCATCCTCAAGACCTGGGCACAGCAGAGCCTGGATCAGAGCTCAAGAAGTATAGCCACTAGAGGTAAAGGTGATGCTTCCAGGAATCTAGACTGGATGGTCTTCTCTCTGTGTGCCCATCACTTCTCTGATTTCACCTCCCCCTTGCCGCCCTGCCCTCTTTTCCTTGTATGTGCTACCAATTCTGCAAAGGCCTTAAATAAGAACAAGGGCTATGGTTGGACTTCAGGAGAACTACTGGCTCCCTGAAACTGTTTGTTCATATAATTATGTGTGAATCTATAGATGTATATATTTCCCAAGGGAGAAGGCCCCTGGCTTTACTCCTACTATCAAACTAGTAATACAAGAAGTGAATAATTATGGTTTCAGAGACAAAGACCCATCTTCTCTGGGAAGGATTTTTCTTTTTCTTTTTTAAAATCAGAGCAATTAAAATGACCTTTTCTTCTTCTTTTCATTTACATGTGACTCAGTTTACCTCAATCCTTGTGCTGCTTGAGATTTTATTTACTATTTCGATGTTCATAACTTATACTTCAAACAATCATATACAACAAACAAGACAGGGTAAGAGTCAGGTTTGTGCATATTTCCACACTTCTCTGTTTAATCAATGTTGAAGGGTAAGGTTAATATATACATATATATATATATATTCTCTGTAGTGCATGGCACCAGAAAAGCACCTGATAAAACACATGATTGATTAATGAAATAATCATATTCTTTATTGTTGCTTTAAAAAATGCTGGGAATGGGTGGGTAAAGAGACAAAGGAAAGAAGCTCAATTTGATTGCAGGGGTATGATGGCTAGCTTTGTTAGACTTGGAGAACATTCATGAAAACCAGGAAAGATTTCATGTTTTCTGTAACAATATTTTGTTTGATTCAAAAAAGAGAAGGAGCCATGCTGGGCTCCAGCACCTCCAGCCTCCAGAAAAGCTCAATGGGATTTTTAGCTTCCCTCAGTGACTCTGCCAAAGGTGATACCTAAGTGTAGCTAGAGCTGAGGTCATTTTCTCACCTCACCTGTTCTGTGGGCAGGCATTCCGATAAACAACCAGTTTGTCCCCTCTGATTGTAATTAAACAACCAAGCAACAACCCGCTTGGCCACTTGCCTAGGCACTAAGGGACAACATCATTAGAAGACCCAGCCTCTGTCTTCAAGGGACTTGTAGTTTGGTTAAAGGGTCAGACATGTGCATTTCAATCCAAGTAGAATGTAGCAGAGGGCCCGGATCAAATTTGAAGGATGATACAAGAGAGGTCATGGTAAGGCTGTTGAAGTAAGATGGAATTTGAACTGAGCCTTAAAAATGAGAAGGTGGCAGGACTTGAAAGAGCACAGGCAGAGCGACAGAGGCTCACCAGTCCCAATACACCAGATTGTGTGTCTATCCAATGCCAGCCACAGCCCCCTCCAGGAGAAATGGGGGCGGGAGTAGGGGACAGGATTGATACACAGAGAATGGCCTGGGTCCCTGCACACTGGTTGCTGCTTTATGTAATTTTTCTTTATCAATTTTCGCAACCCCTTCACGAGACAGAAAGTACCTCCACTTCATGGATGGGGATAATCAAGACTTAGCAAATTATGTAACATTTGCTAGGTCTCATGTTAGTACGTGTATTTAGGATTTAAATCCCAAACTACACTTTCTCAAAGTTCAGTCTCTTTTTATCTATGATAAGATGACTCTAAATTATAGCACATCGGAGACCATTTGTTGAGGGGCTGTGGCATAGGAAAAAGACGAGTGCTAGAGTGTTAGTCACATGAGCCACAGGCAGTAACATGAAGCTTGTATTCTGGTGAATAACCCTTAACTAACCCTTCCTCCAGACACTCTTACTTAGTTGGTGATGATCATCCACCCTTCTGAATTTATCAGTACAACCTAAGCCTCTGATCTGAACTGGGCATAGCGGGAGGAGGGCCAAATGCCGGTGGGGCTGGGTATGGGCAAGGGAGTAAACTTTGCAAGACACAGCCAGCAACACGTGTTTGCACATAGGAATCAGTCCAAATCCTCCAGGCCCTGTGTGGAGTAGCTAGCAGAAACCCTTCTAGCACCTCCAACAGGGCTCCCCAGGTAAGCGGGAGGCATGAGACCAAAAATGTACATTTCTCCTAGTCCTGAGACCCTGCCACTAAAAATAAACCACAAGTGTGTTCAAAGCATCTTAAAATATGCACTATTTCCTAATGCCAGTGGTTTTTGGAATTGAAAAAAGACCAGATCCATGTGCTTGATTGGAACTAGAGATCCAGCATCTTTGGTTATGATTCATTATGTCTCTGACTCAAAGTTAAGGTTTATTCCACTCTCCCAGGTAAACTTAGGTCCTCTTGTTCCTTCTCTCAGGAAGACGTCCAATGTGTACAGTTTAATTCTTAATTCTTGAAATTTCCATTCTGTGCTCTTGTATGGATCTTGTTCTTTTCTTTATTCACCTAACAAGAATATGCCCATCAAGACCATTTCTAACCAGAATACGGTTGGCATATTATCTTCTGTACATACACTTAGTCACTAAATAACCTGTTGGTCAAATAACTTAAAAGGAAAAACGGAGAATATTGTCAACCCCGAGGTGAGGGCGAGAATGAGTAAATTGCTGAGCGTGGAGAACAGAAGTGTGAGAGGCAGCTTAAGGCCTCCTTCAAGCTGACAAAAGGAAATGGCACTCAGCACCAGGCGCGCTTCCTGCGTGAAGGAGCCACTCCAATATTTGAATGAATTAATCAGCTCCCACGATGGCAAGCCAGCGCTTCTCTACCCGCTACCGGTTTTATGAGAGAATATTGGCTTATACTGCAGTGTGTAGAAGTCAGAGGTTACATTTAAGCAAGAACTGTATGCAAGTGAAAGAGGCTGAACCGCGAATGAATGCACCACCAGACAGAGTGAGGGCTTTCCCTTTCCTGCAGATGAGACAGGGGCAGGATGAATGGGCCCATCCCCAGCTCAGCTGTGCTGGTTCCTCTGAGACTGAGTGGGAGGGTTCAGGGAGGTGGCATCAGAGATAGTATTCAAGTAATTTCTAAAACTCCTGCACTCCCTTATCTTGGACCTTCTGATTCTTTTCCCTTTTTTTTTTTTCTTGGGATGGGACCCAAGCACTGTCTTGAACATGCTGGGCAAAGGGCGCTACCACTGAGTGACATCTCCATTCTCTCACCTTGCAGATTCTGAATATGTTATTCACAGTCTAGTGGGCATTGACAGTGGCAGTTGACCTGCAAGCAGCCAAAGGCAAGCTTTGTCACCTGCCCTCTGTGTGTATGAAGAAACCTGTCTTTCCTCACCATCAAGCCACAACTCCCTGCCTGCCAAGCTCTAACTAAGCCATAACCAAATGCAAGTTCTTGGGCAGAATACAACCCCTGCACTGTGAGCATTCCCCAAAGTGGGTGATTTCTTAGAAGACCACACTTTCTGCACCCAGGAAAAAGTGCTCAGGTTTTGATTAGAAGTATAGGACAAGCAAGCCTACCTATGTTTCAAAATCACAGACCACCTAAATCTGGACTCTTCAGTGCCAAGGCCTGAAAAAGACAGTTGCCAGTTCCTGAGGAGGAAGAGGATATCACTGTGTCCTCAGAGGAATCAGCAGTCACTTGTACGGGATCTGGGGTGAGAGAATGTGATCCTTGACAGTGGCAACCCCACTGGTCCCCTCCCTCCCTTCAACCAGAATGACTCTGCCTCTCCCTGTCTGTTGAATGCAACTTTATTGGAAGACAAATGTCCTACAACCAAAGCAAGTTTTGAAAACTCTTACTTTGTAGAAAGAAAAAAAAAAAAGCTAAGGGACATATCCAAGATCATATTGCTAGTTCACAGATGCCTGCACGACTCTCTTAACCCCCAGGCCATCTGAGGACGTTTCCTCTAATCAAAGGTAGCTTGATTAAGTGGACCTGGAATGGCATCCTCCGTTTTTAGTCTGAGGGATGGATGGGACTGATCATTTTGTCCAGTTGCACGCCAATCAGCTGCTGACTTTATACTGAAGGTCAGGTGGAAACATTCAGGAATTCAGGGGAAACTGAGGCAGGCAAGAAGAGATAAACCTGTTTTTTCACTAAAGCCATTGCCTACAAAAGCCCAGGACAAGACCCTTCCCCACTGTCAACCCCTCTGGCACCCTATTCCATTCAGTCCCACTGGGAAGCAGTGGCCATGGCAGCCTAGCTGTGTGGGGAGGAATTGATGACAGGCAGACAGAAAGCAGGAGGAAAATGAAATCCACCATGGCTCTAGGGACTTTAATCAGGTTGCAGTGAATGAAAAGGATCCTGCCTTTCCCAGGGTGGCTACTGTCTGCACCACTCCCAGCTAGAGGGCTGAGGAGAGAGAAGGGCAGACAGAATTACATTTAAAAGGCAAAGGAAGGAGAAAATTGTTTCATCTCCCTGGTAGAGGAGGGCAGTGTTCCTGGGGCCCGGCTCAGACCAATCTCATTCCTGACACGTCTTAGTGCTCTCTGGAACAGTCCATGTTCAAATATTAGGAGAATGACCCTGCCTTCCGTTTTTGAAGAGATGTAGTTTCTCTCTTGGCTTACAGGTTTTTTTTTTTTTTTTTTTTTTTTTTTTTTTTTTTTTTTTGAGGGGGAATCTATCCATGCTCAAAGGGAGGGCTGTAAGCGAAAGATGACAGGAGGTAAGGGAGCTTAAGGGGCTGAGAAGAGAAATCCCTTTAGTTTCCCAAGCAGAGGCATTTTGTTCTCTTGTCCTCCTCCTCTGCTCTCTAAATAGAATTCTCCCTTTGCTTCCCTCACCAAAATTCTCCCACAGGACAGCTCCAGCAACCCCATGACCACGGTGGGCCTAGGATGGTCCACTCAAATAGCCACACTCCTGCCTGCAAACTCTATAGCTTCTAAAGTTTCCTCCCTCTGAAGGATCTGTGCCATGTTACTCTCTCTCTTGTTCCCAGGGACATCATTCCCCTCTGCTGGCCCTCTATCAAAAATATGCACCACACCATGATAGGGTAGAGCCCAGCAGATCCTCATCCATCCTTCAGGATGACCCAGGACATTTGCATCTGGGAAGTGGGTCACAGACATAGAAGTGGAGGAAGGACAGGTCATGCTGGACATCTGGCTAGGAGGAACACAGACTGGCTGACAATGAGACAAACAGAAGCCTGGTGGCTCTGGGACCCTTCAGGTCATCTGCTCTTCCCAGATATTTCATCCCTTATGAGTTAGAGATGCTAGCATGTGAATGGATGGATGGATGCACGCATGCATAGGCAGGTAAGTAGAAAAATAAAGGATCAAAGACAACAAATGAGCCAAGTTCAAAATTTCCTTCAAAGATACCATCCTTTCATTAAGTGGGCCTTCTACCTCACCTTCTCTCCTTTCAATCTGTCCTCCTTTCCCTTTCCTGTTCTATGGGAAGGGGGTCTTCTATTTCCTCTTTATTTTGCGAAGCGTGACTTGCTCCTTATTTTGGGTATAGGAGAAAAGTTGACTCCATCCTGCTCCAGCCCCTCAACTCACAAAAACATCTGCAGCAGCCCATGTAGAGGCAATGCCCCAGCAAGCCAAGAAAAGCACCCATTAATATGTGTGTTCGAGGGTGCTACAGTTTTAACTAGACTCACTATAGAGGAAACTGAGGACCGGAAAGATTAAATAATTTATCTAATGGAAAGTCTGGAAAAATGAATCCAACCACACAGGTATAACCAAAAAAATGTTTTAGATGTCAAGATGGCTGGAGATTGAAGGATTATGAAGGGGTAGGAAGAATTCCAAGTATGTCAGGTATCAAGAGAGAAAAGAAGTCACACAACAGGCCCTGGACCACAGAAGGAAACAGGACATTGGAACAGGGGGGTGAAATGGAACCAGCAGGCTGCTACTCAACATAGGATGACAAATGGAACATGGTCACACAAAAGAGCATTAGACCCTGGGAGGGAGAAAACTTGTGTCCTAGCCCTGGTTCTGCTGCAACTCACTATGGCATATTTTAAAGGATCATTTAACCTATTCAAATCTCCTTTTTGCCACCTATTAAATGAACTCTGTGCTCTCTCTCATCCCACCCTTTCAGCATCTCAAAGTGTCCCTTTCATTTCAGGAATGAAAAAGAGATGGAGGGGGCACTATCTAGTTTCCTCTCTCCCCTCTCTTCCACCAACTGTCCCTTGAAAGTTCTTTCCTCCACGAGCTTGTCTACACATTCTGGAAATGTGACTCTGAAGACTCAGAGTTGAGGACAATGAGATGGTTCTGCACGGTGGCTCCAGTACTGGTTTAAAAGTAGGAGTTTGGACAGATGGCTACATGAGTTCAGCCTCCAGTGAGGCAGAAGTCAAATCCACCTCTGAGCTGAAGGTAAACAATCTTCCAATTCAAAGGGCATTCGTTCTAACTGCCAAGGCATATGGGCTGGGTAGTACAGAGGCCAAGGAGCTGACTTCCCACTATACTAAGAAGAGAGTCACATACTTGATGTTGCCATTTTAGCTGGGCTGCATCTTTTTGCTAAATCCTTTCGGTCTCGTGGAGTTCTAAAGGTTAAACCTGAAACTACTGACAGCTCCAGCACAAACTTCAGGCTCCCTTTCCAAAGAGCCATGAGGATGACTAATAGGAACTTTGTGTATAACTCCAAGCAAGCCTGGTCTCGATTGCATCTATTTGTCTTTTATTGTTCTTTGAATGATGGGGTTCTAATATTTACAGGTGAGATCTGTAACAAATTCCCCTAGAGATGGAGCCAAAAGAGGTTTTACCTTTTGTCTTTTTTTTTTTTTTTTTAAAGATCCTTGTGCAACCTTGATAACGTCACCCATGCTCTTACAGAGGTGTGTATATTTGGTTGTTGTCCAAGGCACAACTACTTCATCTTCTGGGTGGGAATGTCTTTAATCCCCTGCTTTGCCCAGGAGCTGTAACTACCAAGACCTAATGAAAGAAAAGGCCTCTGAATACCCTAGTCTAGAACCCACTGAGATAATTATCTTGTTTTATGTCATTCGGATCTGATAAATCTACAAAATGCATCTGGCCCTTTTTGTACAGTGTAATTCTTTTCAAATGCATTGTTCCTCAGACTGAGAAAATGACTCCATAGCAGGCATCTTGTCTGCTGTTGGGGGTGGGGGGAGTTATGGTAAACCTAGCATAAACCAGTGATATGAATGTTAAAATCACCATATCATAGGCATTGCAGTAAAATTGTCTTAAGAAAGTTAAGGAATCTCAGAAGTTCATTTCCCATAGGTGGTACATTGCATTTTAGTCTGTTGGTTAACTCATGTCAGCTACTTTTGAAATTATTGTTGGAGGTTTTATCAGGTTTTCCATGATGCTTCCAACATTTTGATATGAACCAGGCAGGAGAAACCTATAGAACTGATTTTCCAACTGTGTCCCAGGGAGCCCTGGGGAATTTTAAAGTGGGACAGAGGAGTTCCAGGCACCAACCAAACCACTTTATCCACAGCAGCACAACTTTTATGGGTGTTTTATATTGAACTTCTCTCTTAAGATTCACTGGATTTAAAACTTTGTAAAAATGAAATTTTGAAAATTCACATCTTAAGAGACCTGTCTATAGGTGAGCAAGCCATTCCCAGGGTGAGAAGAGTTTCCTTGGGGAAAGAGAGGCAACCAGTTCACCACCTTAAAAATGCTACAGTTGTCGTCTCTTAGAAAAGGGAGCTGGACAAGTGTCCAGATCTTCTTTAAAGATCATAGCCTTTAGTACTTGCTACGAGTTACTCACAGGAAAGATGCTTTCTCTTCGTTTCTTTACCATTTATGCAGAGAGTGATGTTTGCTGTTTTCATCTCAAGTTCAGCAAGCAGCATGCTTAAGAAAGCACAACTAATGTACCAGGAAAGAAAAGAGCTAAAGAGATGTTGCTTCTCGGGAGCACAATCTGGGCTGTAGGTCCTTTCCTTTGAATAATATTAAGAAATCACATTGCAAGCATCTGTGGGCTGTTTCCAAAGTCAGTAAAAAGCCAATAAAGGAGGTCCCCCTCATTGAACACATGCCAAGCAAAGCTGGATGCTAGGGGCATATCCACTCTTGTCTCCCTTTTCTCATCATTTACTGAAATTCTGCTTAGAACTGACCAGATGATCTGCTCACTTGGCTGCGAGACGAGTATCAAAGCTTTCTAATTCATCCCCTTGGTGAATCCCAGGAAATTGATTTACACCCCTAGGTTCACTCAGCAGCAGAGAATGGAAAAGTCAGAGGTGCCTGCTTCAGAGAGTGTCTGAGCACTGGAGTCAAAAGCTCTGTTCAGGATAGCCAATTTGGCAGAGAATCTGGGTCCCCTGGGCCAAATCGGGAGCAATTAATCACAATTACAGGTGGCCATCTAAAAGGGATAAAGCTAAGCTGGACCCAATGATAACTGAACCTTGTAGTTACAGGTAGTCACACTTTTATAAGCTTCAGGTTAAAAAAGGAAGTATCTCCTCCAGAAAGCCAACCCTGAACTCCAGGCAATTATGTGAAAAATAGTGATGATTTTTCAGGACCTACTTTTGAATGTTCTTGACTTAGATAGTTTATTTCATCATTCCTCTGAATCTTCACACTATCAGTTCAGGATAGTATTATTTTTTTTCCAGTGTCTACTTGAACATACTGAGGCTCAAACTAAATAAAGTCCCCCAGGGTTATAGAGGCAAAATGAGGGAGAAATAAAATTGGAATGTAGCTCCAAATCATGGAAAGTGCAATCTTCTATCTTAGCCATCTATGACCCTCTCAAGAATCCCTTAATAGAAAGTTGCTATCACCCTATCTGCTACCATAGAGGCAGCCATGACACCCAAGGACATGGTTACCACAGCTACCAAGGTCTTCTGTAACTCACCATGAAGGCAGGAGTCAGGCTTCCTATCATGTCTGAACAGCATCAGAATGTAGGCGTTCAAGCTAATAACTACAGATGTTCCTCTAAAATTTTTCTGATCTCAAGTGGACTTTATCCAAAGATCTTCATTTCTCAAACTGGCTGATCAAGAAATCAATAGAGACTATGCTGTCTGTACACTGCTGTGAACATTGCTAATTATACTGTGTATCTTGTTTCACTGAAGTTTACTTCCTTCCTTCCTTCCTTCCTTCCTTCCTTCCTTCCTTCCTTCCTTCCTTTCTTCCTTTCTTCCTTCCTTCCTCTTTCCCTTCCTCCATTCTGGTAAATGAGGTCATGCCAAGTCTCAGGCACCATCAGAGATGCTAGGAATCCCCAAAGCCTAGGAAATGATCTTCAGGGATCAGCTTATGGCACTAAATTCTTTCAAGAACCTCATAAAGCAATACTAAAAGTATATTATCATACACATGAGAAAACAGAAACTAAATGACATTAAATAACTTATTCAAAGTCACTCAATTGTACTTGACAGACCCACACATCATACACAGTTCTATCTGAAACTAAAGCCTATGTTCATTATCAGCTGCTTCCTGTGTGTGGCACAATCCAAGTGCTGACATGGGCCATGGCATTCTACCTAAGAAAGGTCTTTTAGAGACATGATCTAAGATAGACAATAGGTAAGTGTTCATAAAAAAAAAAAAAAAAAAAAGAATAAGCAATAATGGAAGGGATAACTACATCCTGAAGAAGATGATTATAATCATATAAGTGGACACTTTAAACATTGCAGAGAAATGGGAAATCCTAAATAAGCCATCTTTATCACTACAGATGTGAAACATGCGATTATGTCATCTTTGAATCCAACATAGCACAAGAACTGTAAGGAACATAAGTAGCAAGGGCAATTTTGTCCCTAACAGAAAGAACAAACTGGATAGCAGCAAGCAGGAACTTTGAGGCCAAAAGACAATCACTTTCATTAATAGGAATTTCAAAGTGTTTGCAAGCAACAACCTTCACAGGACAAAAACTTTAAAAGAGAGTCTTTGTCTACCAAATACCTTGGCTTAGGGTTTTCATCACAAAGATTACTAAGTATTTTTAAAGAAGTCAGAACAAGTTATTTACTTCCTTCTTTTAACCAACCAACTGGAATCTGCTTGCTTATATGTTTTGCTATTGGTTAAAGTGAAAATCTCTTTGAATTGCTATTTGAAAACTATTTGCATGGTTTGCAACCTCTTCCACAGACAGCCCTTCTCTTGAATCAGAGTCATAGGTATTGCAAGTGCTGGGGTCAGGCTCCTGATCTTCTTCAAGACTGGGAACACTTTGAGGACTCAGATACCTGGCTATTTCCAAATTGGTTTTTCATCAATGAAGACATACGGCAGTGTCTGCCACAGCTTCTCAAAGTGTTCCCAGGAAGTGCACCAAACAAAAAGTCCTGGGAAGACAGGACTAGATTCTCAGCATGATAACTTTCAAGCAGGCCTGGCTCCTTGGAATATAAGCATGCTCTGGTACTTTGCTAAAAACGTGTCCCTCTTGTATTTTGCACAGGATTTCTGAAAGCAGCTGGTTTACCCGAAACTCTCCCTGCCTGGATATATGTGTGTTTGTGTCTCGCAAAATCTTGCTTCAACCAATCACAGTTTGCTAAAAATGCAATGCTCTCTGTGATTTCACTCTGAAGAACTTTGTAATCAGATCCTGGAGGTAGCTGGAAATGGAGGCTTCCTTCTTGTCAAACGACTCAGTTAAATATAGACTAAATCCCCCAAAACTTCTTCCCCAATTCATATATCTTTTAACTGTTCTCCCTGAACTCTCATGCATCTGACTCACAGTGCACCCACTTTTGGACAAACCTGCCCAGAATTTCTAGCTGACTCAGTTTTCTGGTACTCGTCTATGCTTTTCCCACTGAGGCAGATTACAATGAATATAATACACAAAGGCACATCAGCAGGGCTGAAAGTAGCAGTTAACTCATTCTGAGACTCCTTTAGTAATCATATGACTGTGGGCTTTATTTATTTACAGCCCAAGTGAAGAGTCCACAACAGGGATTGACAAGTGTGCATTTCTGCAGCCACAGGAATTCACTGGCAGTGTGACCTTGGGCAGGTCACACCTCTGACTGACCAATACTCATAATCCAATAGCCTCTGAATCTAGGAAAGACATGGGTGGCCCTGTCACTCACCAAAGGCCTTATCAGACTTCATACAAACTGTCTATTGCTAAAAGCAGGGATTACCAATAGCCCACTGGTACCTAAGGGTAAAATATCATAGGAAAAAATGGCATAGTGGCAAGGATCTTGGAACAACTGCAGAGTTGGCAAAGCCAAAATGTGTCTTTAGGAGGAGCCCTGTGCTCATCTCTCAATGAGTAAGTAAGAGATCTACTTTTTCTTTCCACATCTCATTAGGAAAATATCCACTATCAATCAATTATACCATAATTACTATCCCCAGGATAACTGTTTGCTATGTTCACTTCTAACTAGGAAAAAAAAAGCTGTAGTCCCCATGCCCTTTAGTAAAGAGAAATTCCAGATCTAAGTAAATAATAGGGGTGTACAAGGCCCATGATTTGGAGGGCAGAGGACCATTACTTCACGGAGCTATATTACTCTGGCTCTGGGGGAGAAGAAGCACAGCACAGTAGAAAAGTCTTATCCAGCCATGTCTACCCACCTGTCTGCGTTGTAGGCATGAGATTGACCAAATGGCCCATCCTCCCCATTCACCTGAGGCTTCCCTCAACCTTGTGGGAGATGGTGCATCCCAGTTCTAAGGCACATTAAGTATCTCTACACAAAATTTAAAAGACTTGGTCAACAGGGCTGTCTTTAAATTAAGCATTATCCTCCATAACCTAGTGGGTGCCAAATGGCAAGTGTTTGCAATAACCAAGTCACAGGAAATGCTGTGCTCTTCCACGATATAAAGTATCTTTACTATATCAAGAATGGTGAAGTACGAGGTCTTTACTCCCTAGACCTAAAAACATTCAAGCAAGGATCCCGTTTCACCATCTCAGCAAGTAAGAAAGGAGAAAGGGAAGAAATTCTGCTGCTTGTTTTGAGAGTTGGAGGAAATGAGGCCAACACTCGGTCAGTGACTTTCCCAGGGACATTCTCTTGGCTTTGGAAGTCTTCACACCACGAGGATGGGATTATCCAGACCAGCCCCTGCCCTGCAGGAATCCCCTTCTCCAACTTCTCTAACAGATGGGGACCCAGCTTGAGCACTTCAGTTCACTAGCACAGCCATCTTCTTCAGCAAGTTCCACCTGTGCTCAGTTGCAAACTGCCTCATTGAAACTCATCCCCCTAGTTCTGAGGAACAAAAGTCAACTTTCCCCCCCCACACCCTTATGATCTTCTGGTGAAACAGGAAACGTGAGCCCCATTTTACAGATGAGGAAGCAGACAGACTAAGTAACCCACTCTGTGACACATGTCTGAAGTTAGATCCAGACACCAAGCTCATAGGATTTTGGATTCCTGCTCTCCCCTTGTACTCCAGTCCTGCCCATGGGCACACATGATAGCCTGCTAAGTCCTCTTGCCATGGGCCAGCCCCTGATACATTTAAGGACAGGCACAATCTCTGTACATCCCCAGGCAGGATTTCCCAAGTGCTTCCAACTCTTCCTTTCTGGACATTGTCCCCAGTTTCATAGCTTACATAAAAAGCACCCCCACCTCAAAAAATGTGGCTTCCAGATCAGATCACATAGCACCAACAGGAGGAGTAACTGTTACTAACCAGTCATGTGCTGGAAAATCTTTTTAACAACTGGATCATTGGGAGGTGGGGTGAAGAAAGGCCGTGCCATGGGGCATTTCCAAGTTTCATAGTGGAAATACTTACACGGCTTCAAGTCACTAACCTGAAGTCACTAATGGAAGAGTTGGGAAGCAGTGTGCCCAAGGGGCTCTTGCTGCTCAGTATGAGCTGGCTATAGCACATCCACATGAGCCTAGCTGCTTAATATCATCAACTTGACTTAGATCACTTTTGGGATAATAGAGTGTGCCGTATAACAGGAACACACAGAGTGGTTGGTATTAAACTTTGCTCCTTTAACTGCCCGCAAAGCTGATGATCCTCTGAACTCTTTTGACATGAGATCATGGGCAATGTGTCAGGGGGGCTTTGGCCATGACTCTGCTGTGGCTAGTTTTTAAGTGACCACCTCAGCCTAAGGTCAACCTTTGCCATCCTGGGCTTAGAACAAGGTGGGCAGGAGGTAGCTGGAAATATTGGCTTTTCTGTGGAAGTTTTTATTAGAAACAGGGGACTCCCCATTGCACTTTCAAACTCTTTTGGCCAAACATTAAATACCCCAAGGTCAAATTTATTACTGGATCCAAGAGCCCAGAGAACTCTTGGCATTGGTGCTGACTCCCTCTTATCTCCCTTGCCTCCCTTAAGTCCTGCAATTTAGCCAGGACAGCTGCTCATTCCCCACCAAATCCTGAGAGGTTCAGTCTGAAAACAAAAATAGACACACCCAGTCATCACTGCGTTCAGGGACCCAACGTCAGAAACTAAATACACTCAGTACATTCTCTAATGAGGGGAAAGAGAAGCGGGTAGATGATTAGGTGGCAAAAGGACAGCGTTTGAGCTGGTCCCTGAAGAACCCCAGTAGGTACCTGGGAGAAGCATTTGCCTGCCTGCACTCGGGCTTCCTTATTTCTGCAAGGACGTCCCAAGATCCTGGCTGGCTCATAGGATTTGAGGAAAATAAAACAGGAGGGAGACCTGACTGTGCTTTACACCTGTTATAAAATGAAGGATTTCGCTGGGGACACTATTATCTCTTCATCTCTTCTGTCCCCGATAATGCCTGTGACCGCACAAGGACACAGTTAGGGAAAAGGAGGCACCACCAAGCCTCTCTGTGGATCTGGCTGTTCTTGGCTGGGAGCCTGGGATTCCTCTCTGCAGAGTAGCTGTGTCCCCCATGGCTCCACACCTTGCCCCACATGGGTTGTGGAGGGAGCGAGCTGTGTTGTTCTGTGGTGCACAACAAGACACAGCACTAGCAAAGCTCACAGCATGTCACTGGCCACAGGGGCATCTCCAAGGAGGCTGGGTGTGCTGATACTGTTGTGTTCAGGGCCCATGTGTATTGCCTCCATTTCCCCTTTGTCTCTGAGCAGTGCCCACCACCCGGAGGGGCCTCTGCAGGAGGATGGAAGAGGGTGGGGCAGGCCTGATGGCTGCAGCCCCCTGGCCTATGCCTGTGCATCTCATTATTGAGCCAGACTGAATCAAAGCAGCCCTGCGCAGCTGCTGTCCTGTTTAATCCATTCGTAATCAAAAGTGATTAGCATGGATGCCTGGGCGCTGAGGTTATTGTGTGTGTGTGATCAAAGCCAAGGCTCCTGCCCGCTTCCCAGAATGGCCTGCACCTGGGAGGGCATGGAAGGCCATGAACCTGGGGCATGGGGTGGGCAATTGCTGGCAGTCAGAAGGAGAGTGAGTTCCCTGATTGGTGCCCAGGCACAGCAAGTGTAGCTTTGCCTGCGTGAGGCTCAGAAGGTTTAGGAAGGACCCTGGGAAGGACACGCCCTGGTTTCCCTTTAGAGGCTGGCATTCCCAGCCCAAGGAATGGACCATATGTTAGGAGAGATAGACGGTGGACAAGCGGGACTCTGGGACACACAGAATTCTTAAATACTCTAGTCTTATGGAAGAGGGCACTGGGACTGAGAAAAAAGAATCATAGACTATGCCTGGCAGATACTTGTGTATGTAGAGGGAAGTAAGGAGGGGATTGGGCTAGGAAGAGGACAGGAGAAGGGGAAGGAATGAGGGGAGGTGAGTGAAATACAGATAGCCCCGAGTCCGCGCAGGCTAACACTGACAGAAGAGACCACCACAGCTAAAGAAGCAAAGGTGGCCAGAAGAACTGGAGTCAAGATGCACTGGAGCCTCTGATAGGGTATATATTCCTTCCCCACCCCAGCTTCAGCAGCTTTCTGAGTTGCAGCTGTCTAACACAGCAAGATCCCAGCTTAGATTGCATTCTCTATAAATTCTGCCTGATAAAGCTTGATGTATCACATCTCTCTGCCAATCCAGATTACAAACATCTTGATGATCCAAATGAAGACTCAACCCTTTCGAGAAGCATTCCCAGAGGCTCCACCTCTAAACGGTTCTACCATGTTCTATCTATGCCACTCATTTGACAGTTGTATGCAGGGTCCTTCAGACAGCTCTTGGGATCACAGGGTAAATCCTTTAGCTCTTGGATGATGACAACATTGCCAACAGCACATGAGCCCTGACCCATCAGCCAGCTGTTGCCTTGAACACTTCAGGACACATCCCACCTGCCCTGGGTCTTTGAAAGGAGACTTGGAGCTTTTAAAGGGCAGGTGCTAGAATTCTATGGGTTTGCACCTGTCACCAGGACCAATCACGCTCCTCAAACTACTGTAACAAATGTCTGCTAAATGGTGAATGAAAAACACACATTTTGGAATGATTGTAGACTAAATTAATCTTCTATTTTAATATATATAATTTTAGTTGTAGACGGACTCAATACCTTTATTTTATTTATTTTTATGTGGTGCTGAGGATCAAATCCAGTGCCTCACAGGTGCTAGGCAAGAACACTACCACTGAGCTACAGTCCCAGCCCTACTGAATTAATCTTGACATGGTCAGTTAGGCTCCCCAGGGCAATGCTGGGTATGTCTGGCTCCCTTGATTAACAGGAGATTCTAATACTCCACATGATGAAGAGTCATTTTTTACTTGCTCACATCTTTTAGACATCTATGGTTTTCTAGAATGTGAATTCCTTGATATGTCATGTTTCTAATAAGAATTTTTATAAGTAAATTAACGAAAAGGAATATCCAGGATCCAATCTGTAGAAAACATTGTGGGGTCCTTCACCCAAAAATTAGATACAGTTTGGGAAGTGAGAGTCAAATGGGAAGATTTGGGGGAAGGTTAGAAACATTTGCAATAGAACCTGAAACTAAGAGAGCTAATCTTTCTGACTTGTGGATGATGTTGAAAGACAATCAAGGATGCCATATTAAACCGGTGACTACAGGCAATGATGAACTTTTAATAAGCACCCAGGAGTGGGGTGCTTTTTACATGTCTCACTAATGTCTCGCAGAATCTTTCTGGGTAGCACAGCAATTCCATCTTGGAGGTCAAGAATCTGAGGCTCAGTGAGTGCAGCTGTTGATAGAGGCCATTCGGTCAGGACGTGATAAAGATGAGGGCTGAAATTCTGTCTCTCTGATCCTGGAGCCCATGTCCTCTTCTTTGAGACCTGCTCCTCCTCCAGCTCCTCCCCATGTCAGAGAGGCCTTGACTGGGGCCTGGCCATCCGGAGGCCCATGCAGGCACCTCAGGTCCTGCTCACTCACACTTGAGTACCCTGCCAAACAGTGAGCCATCTCCAACTCAGACTGCCCGAAGAAACATCAGAGCACTTTCAAATTGAATCCTCTCATTTTACGGATTAGTGCACTGAAGTTCGAGAAGGTTAATCACCTGCTCAAGACCACAACACTTGTTAGTGGTAGGTCCAGGCCTAAATCCCCCATCTCCAATTTCAGTTCGATTGCCATTATTATCGAATTGTGGGATCTGAGTAGAACAGAGGCTGTGATGTGGGGGTGTGTGGGGGGGCTGTCTTTTCAGCACTGTTATGACATGGACAAGACCCTACCTAAAATGCTCAGAGGTGTTTTACCAATATATTGCCAAGAGGGGAACAAGGGCCCTATGCCAGCTGCCTCCCTCTAGCAGCAGACCCTTGTGGCTGTGGCACAGGCATCCATTCAGCCAGGACATGGTGCATCTTTGTGGCCTTTCCAAGCTGCTACAGCACCAGGGACTTGCAATGAATACAAGAGATGCGGGAGAGCAGGTGGAGATTTTCTTCCCTGATTTTTGAGAGTCCACAATTTCAGCTTAATTTGTAATAGATGGTGAGCGTACAGAAACTGACAACAGGGCCATCAGCGATTCTGTTAGTAACACTTGAGGCCACAGCACTTCAATATGACTAGAGCCAGCTGTCCAATGCACAGAACGACCTTTGGCCCCATCCTTGGAGAAATGTAATTCTCTTCATGCCTCTTTCTGTCCACAGGGAGTTAGAAACCAGAGCCGCCAGAATAATCAGAAGGCTTCCTAATGACAATGCTCAAACAAGCAGAGATTACGCATTGTCAGAAATGTAATCTGCAACTCTCCTCATCTGTTTCATTGTGTTTGCATTTTTAAAACTACCTCTCCAGGAAGAAATGAGACAGTTGGAGGCCCTCCCTGTACTCACACCTAGAAATGCATTTGTCTTCTTCATCTAAAAGACCAGGGGGAAATTTAGAATATGGTGAATCCAGAGACTTTCTAATATTGTGACTTCTAGCCCATGATATATGACTGCATGTCTCCTCCAGAGACATATAACCAAACAGGGATTAACTCTGTGTCCTTCTATAAAGCAAAGACAGCTTCCCTGAATGCTACTCCCCATCCTTTTGACATCTCCAGAGAGAGGGCACAGACACATGTGTGCTGACCTGCTCTTCTAATCCATTCCTTCAAAACTGCCTAGTGGCTTTCCATCATTTAAAATGATGTTTGCAATCCTTACCATGGGTTTCAAGGCCTCTGTGACCTGGCTAAGCCCTGCCTATCTCCAACTGATTCTCCTGTCCTTGGATCACGGACTCACTGGGCTCCAGCCACAATGGCCTTTTTGATGTCCTTAGTTACTTGTACTAAAGAATCTCTCTCTCTCTCTCTCTCTCTCTCTCTCTCTCTCACACACACACACACACACACACACAGAGCAGAGACTTTAATTTAATTTAGCGAGGTAGGGTAAGGTTCAACCCTAGAGAACTTTAAAGTGTTGCCAGGGTAATTATTATGTTGAGCCAGAGGTGAACATTAGGGCTTTGATGCTTGCTATTCTCCCTCCTTGGAATGCTCTCTCCTGGGATGCCTGTTTCCCCTCTCCTCACTTTATGTGGGTCTTGACATGTAACAGAAAGGCCTCCCTGGGTTAGACTCTCCAGATTGGCATGTCTTCCTCTCCTCTATCACTCTCCACCCTCTCATCCTGGTTTATCTTCTTTACAACATCCTTTCTACCTAGCATTTTATTATGTACCTGTTAGCTCATTATTTCCCCAGCACTGTCCCACCCCTCTTCAGTGTAAACTCCACAGTGCAGGGGCTTGTCATGTGTTATGCACAGCTCTGTCCCAACACTATCTGCCACACTGTAGGGGCTCAGAGAGGTGCTGTTGAACACAGCAATGCATGAGACGGGCTCTGCTTTGTGTCCCTGGCACTGGAGATGGGTTTCCATCAAGCCATTTCCACTTCCTTACACAATTGCAAGCCAAATTTGGATATTTATCTGATGGCCCTGAGTGCTCTTTTTTTTTTTTTTTTTTGCTGATCCTGAAATCATCAGCTCCTCCCAGAAAGCACAGAGCAGAGGACAGAGATGCTAATGTGATAAATGGCCAGCCAGGCACCAGGTGGAACCATGTAAAGCAGGAGGCAGACACATGGCTTGAGTGGCCTCTAGCTGGGACTGGCTTCTTTGAAACAGGAGGCTTGGGAAGTCGAGAAGTAGACTCCACAGTCAGGATGGGCATCCCAATCAAACTAGGGTTTATGAGAATCTTCTGAAGCCTCACAAAACTGGACTTGGTCATTCAACACAAATTTCTTGTGTGCTAACTGTTTAAACAATTAGAGTGCTCAATGCAGAGTTCATCTACTCTTCTAGCCCGGGGTTGCTAATCACTGAAGAGTTTTAGAAAATGTATAAAACTCAGATATTTCAATTCACAGGTTAGAACAAAGCTGGACACATATTTATGATTCCACTTATAGAAAATGTCCCAACTGGACAAATCCACGGAGATGGGAAGTAGCTTAGTGGTATCCTAGGGCTGGGGGGACAAGAAATAGGGAACGATTGCTAAGGGGTATGCGTTTCTTTTGGGGGCTAAATAAATACACACAGGTGGTTGAGAAGTGTTTCCAGGACTGAGAATCAGTGGGCTTACTCCCTAAATTATCTTCTGACCTCTCTGAGGGGTGGGATGAAGTAGATTCAGGGTTAAGCCCTAGGCAACAGGTAAGAATGAGGCTCCTTAAAAATCTTAAAAATTAAGATCCCTGAGCTTCTAGGCAGAGGCTGGGAGGCTCCTGTTCTGACACCACCAGGGGTCCTCTGCTAGGAACTGGGGTGGAAGAAGAGTGAGATTCAGACACAGTTAGCCTCTCCTCCTTTCCCTAGGAAGCCCTACTGTTGCCAACTACACGTTTTGCAACCTGAAAATCTCCACTGAATTCCTATTTCCTCCAACCCCTACCAAGCTGGGTTCCCTCTTGATTGTAGATTGTAATTAATTAGAACTAGGCTCGCTGGAGAATTTAGACATGAGACAGCAGTGGTTGACGGCTGGTTTTGCCCAGAATAAACTTGGAGAGAACACTGAGCTGGCTGTACATGTCCCCAGAGCTGTTGGACACAGCACCATGCTCCAGGCAGTGCAGGATGTGTAGAAATGAGCCTTCCCTCTCGAGGCCTGAGGCCCCAGAGACACCAATAGCAGTTTTCTTCCTCCAAATTCAGTGCACTGTGCAAACCAGTAGGGAAATGAATCACCCAGAGACCAGAGACTGACTGCTGAAGGGCATCAAGAAGGATATCTTGGGACCCTGAATGGGAATTCAGCTCCCTGGCACCAGGTGAGTTAATGAGAGGAAGTGTGCAGCCTCCTAGTTTCTGGAAAGTTCTGTGTATAAAGGACTTTTAGGCAGCTCTGGAGGGGCCAAGGGTAACGAGGAGAATATGAGGAGGCTGGAGGGCTGCCTAAGACTCCTGGAGATGTTCTGGCCTTGGGAAGAACCATGGTCCAAAGGGGCCATTTAAATGTGGGTGTGGACACCAAATTAGTGAGAAGAAGCACCACCTACTCCAAATCTTCCCTATTCTAAGATTTAAAGAAAATGAAATATTTATCTCTCATCACTACAATTGAATATTCTAGCCATTACCTTATAGAAAAAGAGGAGAGCAGAGTGGACCTCGTCTAAGCCACTCAGAAAGTGCAAGCTTGCCCTTGCATGATCAAAACCTACCTGTCACTGATTTCCATCAGGAGCCTTCTCTCTACAAAGCCAATTTCTTTCCAGGTCCCAGGTATGGGTGTGACTGTTACATCGTAATGAAAAGCAAATTTTTCCTAGGCTGTGTGTACCAGCCCTGGGCCAACCTTAGCTCTCCTCCTAGAGTGAAGTAAAAAGCTCCTGCGTGTCTTTTAAAGCCTCCCTGGTCATCAACCCCTTCCAGCAATCTCCTCTTCCAAACCTAGAGACTTCAATTACTGAGAACACTTACAGAGACACTTAGCATATGCTGCCTTGCTGAGTTGTCCAACAGATATGGGTTTTTAACTTGCCCCTCCTGCTGGACAGTAATAGCCAAATGACAAAGCCCACGTTTTCTCTTTCCTTACTGCTTGATGAGAGCAGGGCTTCGGAGCTCTCCAACCTGGCTTCCAGTCCCAGCTCTGGCCTTGTTAACTCTGTCCCTTTAAGAAGGCTGCAAAACTTCTCTCAGCACCTATTTTATGGTCCCCCACAAACCCAAGTTCCACACACCTTCCTGCATGGAACTTCTAGAACGGTACACCATGGCATGAGCAAGTGGGAAGCAGGAAGTGTCTCTCTCTGATTTAAGTCAGAGCAGTTCAGAAGTAGTTCAATAGTTTTGGAGTGTGTTGGGAGAGAGGGAGAAAAAAAAATGAGGGTGGGAGAAATAGTAAAGGGAGGGAGGAGCAATAAGGGGGATAAGGCTGATGTTTCTGACAGCACTTGGACAAACTATAAATCAAATACCACACAGCTGCCAATATCAAACATCCCCTCCTTTCGCACTACATCAAAAAGCTTTAATTAACAGCCAATTTATTTGAGGGAGAAAATGAATTCCCTCATCCCAAATAAGTGTAGGATAAGGCAAAGAATAGAACATCCCCCCATCCCCACCCCATAGACACACATGGAACACATAAATAAATAAAAGGACAGGAGTGAAAATTGAGCCTTTGGAAAAAAGATAAATAAAAATCAGGATCAAAGACAAAAAGAGTTTGTGAACTTGAGAGGTCAACAGGACCTAGACGGAGACTCAATTTGTGGAAAATAACATCCTCTCTCATCAACTGTGGGGACACTCTGATAGAGGTGCTTGTGAAGACTGGTTGTGTTATGTGTGTCCTGGATTCCTGGATAACGGTCAATGAGGAGGCACAGAGACCCTTCTAAGTCTGCCCATGTGCCCAGTCTTGTGTAAGGCACCATAGTGGAAAAATGGTGACTCCTGCCTCCACCTTCCTGCTCTTAAGGGCATCCTGTCGGGCTGGAAAAATACATGATAGACAAAGAAACCCCTTGGACAGGCATCCAGCCACTAGGTTTGTGGATGCCAAAGATGTGACTGGCCTGATTGAGCAAGGTTCTCAGGAAGAACCTTGAAAACCGTATATCAGGGGAATGCTACTCTGGCCCCTGCTCAGCCACCAACCTCGCTTGTTCCCTCCATGGATAAGCCACTTTACCCTTCTGAGACTCAGTCTCCCCATCTGTAAAATGAGAGACCCTTCAGTGCAGTGGCATAGCTGGGGAGCTGTTGGAACCACTCCAGTCCATTGCTGCTAAAAGTCGAAAATCTACCTTTGGCGGGATATGTGTGTTTATGGGTTTGCAAGTGTACAAAAGAAATCTCCTAGTTTCAAATGTTGGCAGAGCCTGGTAAAACACTCCATAAGTCAAAAAATAGATGTCATGAAATGAAGGCAGCTCTCAAGTTCCTCGAGTCAGATGTCTACATAAGATGTTGCCTGATGGGCCTTCCATCTTTCACACTATAGGACTGCCTGGTGACCTGTCCGTCAGCACCCTCTTGCCTAGTCCTCTATCTGCACATACCACTTCTGAATAAATAGTAAACCAGCTAAAGAAGGTCCAGCTCCGTAGGATATCCCCAGGTGTGGGAGAGCTATGGGCTAAGCTACCTGGCCATAGCAGTCTCTGACTGCGCAGCTGGCTGACCCCAGCTTCCTCTGTGGTGAATGAAGGGACAGCCCTAGGAGGTCTCCAAGGTATCCACCAGCTCACAGGTCAAGGCTGATGAAGTCAGTAGCTTCAAGTGGTTTTGATTAAACAGCCAATAGGAATCCACCTGAGAGACTGGGGTTACACATCTAATGGTACCTTTATTCAGGTGGGACATGAAGCCACAAACAAGCAGGGCAGTCGGCCCACAGCTCACTCAGAATTGGAGGATGTCTGTCTTGTGGTTTGTCCTTTTGCCTTCCTTCCACACACCTACGATCTCTGCTACCCTTGAGTCTAACTCCACATTCCACTTATTAGTGGGTGAAGATGATCCCCCCTTGGGAATCTATACCCTCTGCAGGCCTCCCAACCAAAATAATAAAACAAAAACAAAAAACAATGTTAGCTCAAAATGATGGAATGGAATGTTAGGTACTGAGGGTCTCTTGAGATCTTGGTTGGGGGCACCCCAGGTTGGTGCCTTCAGAACCTAAAACCGGGGTAGAGTCACCTGCTCTACCTTGCAGTACAGCTGTCCCTGTCCCCAGAGAGCCATGTTGTGAGGAGTGAGGCTCCAGGGCTTTCCTGTCCAGTAAAAATTGACAATTTACTGTAATTTGGTTGTGATTTAGCAATGCTTTTAAAGGAGGAAGTAAATGGCCCATAAAGTCTGGTGACCTCTTGGCTCCTATGTGCTTCCCAGGCGCTCCCTCTGAGCTGGTGCACTTCACCCAGCCCAGGCCTCCCAGGGGAAGGCCAGAGATAACATGCTGCCAGTGCAGGGGAGCCTGATTCCCACAGCAGTTGCCATCTGCACCTTCCTGTCTCTCCCTCTCAGTCTCTGTCCCTCTTGGACTCTTTCCTTCCCACGTTCCCACTTTTCTCCTTTCCTTACTTTCTTCTTTCCTGAACAATGAGTGTTGAATGGCAATGCAAATCTCAGTCTCTCCTGAAAAACCTCAGCCAGGGAGGCAGCATGTCACCCATATTTATGAGCTTTAAATGGCTTTTATCAAAGTGAGGTCGCACTAAATCACGCCCGAGCTGTCATAAATACAAATGACTCGACATAGGCTGCAACAAGCCTTCGGGGAAAATTATATGATGTGCTGTTGCAGTTATGGTATATCACACGGGGAGCTCATATATTTCCACTGGCAAGGTAATCCGATCCTTCAGAGGACTCTAATAGGTGAAAAGAGGCGGTTAAGTCCAAGAGAATCACAGTGAGATGGTCACATGCCTAACAAACCAGGGACCCTTCTCAGGATGCTGATGAACCAGCCTGTTCAAAGGAAGGAGGTAATTGATGAGATCTTACATATTTTATGGGGATTTCCTTATTTAGAATCAATCAATTAATGATGAGACTTGTTGATGGGCACTGAACTAGCAGTCAAGGGACTTGTAGCTCTAGCACTAAATGTAGTTACATGACTTTGGCCATAAATAGCGTGAAAATATGTCTACGAATTCTTAGGTACTGCTCCTTTTAAAAGCTGGAACCAAATCCCTCTTCTGTCCAGTGGCCCACCTTGAGTGACTCCCTGATACTAGAAAGTCTGGCGGAAGGGAGGTGTGAGATTTCCAAGACTACTTCATCAAGGCACTGTGGCTTCTTCCTTGGATCACTCATTCTAAGAAAATTCAGCTGCCATGTTGTGAGGACTCAAGCAGCCCCGTGCAGAGATCCACGTGGTGAAGAACCAATGCTCCCTGCCAAAAGCTAAGTCTGATTTGCCAGTGTGAATGAGCTGCCCTGGAAGGAGATCCAACAGACCCATAAGCCACCACCGTGTGACTACAATCAGGGCTAACATCTTCCTCGACTATAAACTCATATGATTGTGAGCCAGAATGGCCAGCTAGGCTGCCTCTAGCTTCCTGACCCACAGAATATCTGATAGGTCATAAATGGTAATCATTTTAGTCTACAAATGTTTAGGGTAATTTTAACGCAGCAATTGATAGCTAATACAAGATAATTAAACTCCCCAGGAATTGACTTCCTTATTTTAGTATTAAGAATAGATGGATCATAGGTTCTAAACCCTGGCTACATATTAGAATCCCTTGGATGTTGTTTAAAAGCACTTAATGCTCAGGACCTATTTAAGACCAACTGAAGCTGAGTCCCTGAGCACGGTGAGGCCCCAGCATTGGCATTTTTCAAAAGCTCTGTAGGTGATTCTAAATGTGCTGGCAGGATTTAGTACCACTGAACTCAATGCTTTTCGTGTTCTGAAATATTTTTTTTTTCAATTTCACAAAACTCTTGGCAGGTTTGGGAACAGAGAATGTGAGAATTGGGCTATTTCTTCATTCCCATCTCCCTCTCATTACTCCAGATGCCTGGATACCCTCCAGGAGAACTAAAGACAATTCCTTTTTTTTCAGCTGGTGAAACCTGGCTCAAGACAAAGAAGTATATTTTAAGATGTAAAATGTCATGACAATCAGGATGAATTCCGGGAACACAGAAAACCACACAAACCCCAAGAAGAACTGGCATTCATCAATTCCTTTGACCCAATCCAGGGAAAAGAATTAAAAGTGGGCCATTCTTAGATTATCATTGTCATATTGCAAATGAGATATTGTGCCAGCATGGACCTCTTGCAAAAGCAGCACCATGGAACTGCTGTGGGTTAGCCAGCTGGTGGTGGTGCGAGGTGACACACTGAATTTGAGCTAACTCACTTGCTTTTCACTGACTGTGAGAAGGTAGACAAGTTAATTCTTGTTTCTGACTTGGTATCCACATGTGTACAAATGAAAATCTGCCATACTGACCACCTCCCATGAAATACTGAAGCAACAGAGTTTGAAAGCCTTATAAAAGTAGTAGGCACATGTTGGATATCCTATCCCTAAATTCCTGGCACCTATGGAGAGAAATGTACGACCAGCTCAGGTCTCCACTGCAGGAAAGATAAACACTAAGCAAACAAGTAAAGTAAAATGAAAAGCAATATTCATCAAGAAGGCAACTGGCACCTAAAGAGAGAGATCTCCTGTTTTCCTGCTCAGCTGCTAACAAAAGCCACATGGCATTATGATTGTTCTCCACCTGCTCTTCTAAGGAGGTTTCAACCCAGTCCTCTGTGCCATTCCTGGCATGTAGCAAACATCAGTTCTCAGTCCTTCATTTATCCATCGCTTCACTCAGCCAGTGTTTGTCATGTGCTTACTACACAGGTACCCTTTAAAGCCATAGTGGAGGAACACTTATCGCATCCTTTAATCTCAAATCACCACTTATCTTCATGATCCTCTTTGGGCCTTAACTCCTTGTTATGACCTAAGGCAGTGTGGACATCCCATAATACTGCAAATTTGCCTCAACCTTGATGTTATCTCCAGTGCTGGCAGCTCATTCACACAGCATACGAAGGGACTCCCAAGACAATAAAAGATCCATAACAGCAGGGCCATGGCCCACAGCCCTCCATATCTTCTGTAACAACAACTGAGTGTCTGTGAGATGCTCAAAAAGCCAGTGCAGGCTGATGGACAGCCCCACAATGCCAGCAGGGCTCGCCCTGCATCCTGAATCTATCTCCTTCCTTCCATATCCTCCCATCAGTCTGCCCGCTCTCTGGGGGTGATGGAAGTGGAGAGAAGGGATTAGACTGTCTATTTCAGCAGAATGACTGCTGCCTCCTCACCCTCAGTTCCCACTTCCAGGAGAACATTTTCTGTGGTTGATTCACCTGCCTGAACTTTTTCAGATGCTGCCAGATGAGATTTCAGCCTCTCGAGGAACAGCCCTTTCCGGGTCTCTCATCTGTCTATTCTGTAATACTTAATTCCTTGGAAAGTAGCAATGAGAAAGCTGGGTTTTTTTAAGATATTAAGGGAATCATTCATTGCTGAGAAGTCACATCAGGGTCTCATCTTTCAAACCGACAGTGGAGTGTGTATCAGCTTGAGAAAGAGCATGATTATTAGTTTTAAAGAGCTTATTTCATTCTCTTAAAAATGGGATCCGTTCATCTTCGTCACATCTGTCTCTGCGTGGCTCCTGCATGCCACAACAACTGTCGGCTCCAGGCATGATGTTATTAAGGTTTAGTGTGCATGGGTGGGGAGGGGGTCTGCTTCGGTGTGCATGTTTTCCAGGGAAGAAGCAATGAGATTTAGAGCATGGGTAATTAATGGGGTTGATTTGCTCATTTGCATTCATGAAGGGCTGGGAAGAGAGTCCCATCCAGCCTACCCCACACCTCATTGGCCAGAGGAGGGATGAACCATGGCTAGAGCCCTCTTTCTAAGCAGCAATAAGCAAGGCCTCCGGGTAAATCACCTTACTGAGGGATGCAGTGAAGGGAGTATGACTGTGATATTCATTTGTCCTCCTCACTCCCTAGGGACCGCTTAGGTTTGGCCAGGTGACCCAAGCACAGTCACACCAGGAGCTCCAGATATTCCCAGTACCTCCCTAAAGAGCTGCTTCTTGGTTCTCAGACATCTTCCCATTATGTTATGAATGAAAGCAAGAGCTGAGATGAAGTAGCAGATAAAACAAAGAGTAGAACTTTTTCTACTGTTATGGCCTTCATCGAACCTTACTATTCATAACAATGAGAGGACACTATGCAGCGCCTGAAGTAAGTGTAGCACAATACTAAACGTCAGTACAAAAGGAACAGATCAACAGTACGAGACTTGTGCATTGGATTAGGTGGTGGATAATATGGAGTAGGTGCTGCAACACAAAATGAATGCCAAGGAGTGTTAAATGTGGTTTACCACATGTTAGGGGTGACTGAGAAAGCTAAAGGAAGGCCAGGCATGGGATACTCCTGGCAGATGGGACCTGGAAGGATCCTTTAGACTGGGAACATCTTCATTACTGAAAGAGGAGAAAGGGCAGAGGAGGTACGAGAAAGCAAGAAAAAAGTAAGCAATGGTGGGAAAGGGACTGGAGAATTATGGGAAAATGACACACACAACTTATCCAAGAGAATGGTGGGCAATTTAGTTGAACGTCTCAGTGCGCCAAGAGAAAAAAGTATGTTTGCACATGTCACTGCATAGACTGATGACTCTAGGGTAGATTATCTAGAATGACAGACAATCAAAACATCACTTAGCATTTATCTGTGTCTTGGAGTTCATACGGATGGGTCAGAAGATGTGAAGCTTGTAACACTTTCCAAGAAACAACGCAATGCCTCCAAAGACCTGAGGCAGGAAGAACTGGGAGGCTGTCACATGATCCTAGGAAGGCATCTGTCCCTCTTAGAGAGATAAACAGGATCACCTCACAGGCTGAAGCAAAACACCTACATTGCCTAATGTACAAGGGCAAGGCTCCTCGCACCCACGCACTGGATGCAAGGTAGGCAGTTTAATGAGAACCATGTACAAAAGTCATTTTCTCTCACTTTCTGTGGGATTAGAATATATAACAATCCCACATTCATTTTCAAATAAAATATTAATAAATAATTTAGAAAAAAAACAATTTCGCAATGGGTACAATAACAATGCTGAGCATTTGCCAGCAAATCATTTATCTCCAATGGAAGGACAAAGGCCAGCCTCTTCCAGGAAGCCTGCTTGACACTTTTTTGGCCAGAATGAAGCACTCAGGCTCTGTGCTCAGATCACACTTTCTACATCCCTTGTACAGTCAGTGTCAGCAAAGGAAGGTGGGGTGGGGGGCGCATATCAAAGACTGCCTGGGCTGTACAGAGACCCACATCCTTGGTTCTTGTGTGGTGACCGCCAGCGCTGCTGGCTTCCAAGACATCAAAGTCCTCAGCCTGTGGAGTAGAGCCTGTCCTGCCCTCTGGCAATGCTTCCTGGGGACTGGAAAGTGCAAACAACTCAAAAAATTAACATGGAAATATTCCTAAAGAATACATGGAAGTGGATGCTGAGAAAATCATGGCCACAAACAGTTGCAAAAAAAATAGGGATGTAAGTGATAGTACCTAACCATGGCAGTGACTCAAACAGGAAGTCAATTTTCATTCTTATCTTTTTCCCCTTTGATTTTCTTCATTTTTTTCCCCAGAATGCCATACCTGTCCTCACTTTGGTTCTGTCTAGCACCCACTGTCTTTCATATGCCACTAAGAACAGATTGCAAAAAAGCCAGACTGGGGCAGGAGCTGAAAGAACAGAGGGCAGACGGCTGTCACCTCCTGCCCTTGTCCTTGGTACACTCTTCATTCCGGGTTTTTTTTTTCCTCATCCACCAAGTAGACAATTACATGTCTATGTTCACCTTGAACTTGCCAGATTAATATTGAGAAGCAACAAAAACTATTAAAAGGAAATAATTTGAATAGCAGGTATGGTTGTCAAGAGTCTTCCAAGCATTGTTCGAGACCAGGAAAGAGAAGGAAGGGGAAGGGGAAGGCGAAGCACTGGACTTGGCAGCTCTGAGTTCTAGCACTTAAGTCTGGTTAGGCCAGGGGTCACTGCCAGCTCTTCTTTCCCATGATTTTAACAGTCTGATACCCTTCCTTGGACCAAAAATGCTGAAACGTGCTAGACAGAATGGAACTGAGTAAAAAGTAGAGCATTCTTTAAAAAATGAAGGAGAGCAGAAAGGGAAAAGATAAATGAGCCAAGGTGCAATGGTGCATGCCACCCAGTGGCTCAGGAGGCTAAGGCAGGAGGATCATGAGTTCAAAGCCAGCCTTGGGAACTTAGGGAGGCCCTAAGCAAATTTAGCAAGACCCTGTATCAAAATAAAAAATAAAAAAAGGACTGGGGATGTGGCTCAATGGTTAAGTGACTCTGGTTTCAATCCCTGGTATCAAAGAGAGAGAGAGAGAGAGAGAGAGAGAGAGAGATAAGAATGAAAATTGATTGTAGAGGTTTTAGAAAGAATTGATATGTAATTCAGTGTTTGTGGAAAAATTTCTGATGTGTTCACTGAATTGGAAACATGTAAAGTATGTAAACATCATTTCAAATTTAAAGAAAAAGCTATGAAAACTAAGGAAATGAAGTCTGTGAATATGTTCTAAAAGAACAAGGTACTGTTCGAATGGAAAGGACTGTTGTCCACGGCCAGACACCTCACAGGATTGCAGGCTGGGTGAAAAGGCTATGGGGGCTCCCTGGCTGCCCAATCCAAGAAGCCTCCCAGACTAGAATGCCTTCCCACTAGAACAGGACCTGAATTTTCATTGTTATGCTGGGGCTTTTTGCTATCAGGATCTCTTTCAAAAATGCAAATACTGAGGGAATGCTGATATATAACATATGAAATTATGGAGAGCAAGTGGCCAAGTGGACACCAAGTTGTTCAGGAAGTCACCACTTTTCTCCAGTTTGGCAGTGTGAACTCAACAAACAAACCTCTTGCTTGGGCACACGGGCACCTTCATATAGGACACTGGACAGCTGGACTGTGTGAGGTATTCAATGAATATTTTGTGATGTATCTAATGAAGGGTTACCACGTAAAATATAGGACAGTTAAATTTGAATTTCAGATACACGAATCAAGTATTCATGGGAAAAAAATAAAAATAGCATTTGGGGGGAATACCTCCTTTGGAGGGGTCTCCAGGGTCTCCCAGGGAGAGCTGCTGGAACACTGAGTGGCCTCTTCTCTGTCCATGGCCTGACTCCCTGTTGCTCCTCCCAACACAGCGGCCTTCATAAACACAACTGTCATTACCTCCATTCCCTCTTTATACTCAGTGACCTGTGCCAGCTGCTCTAGAAGCTCCCAGAAGGCCCATTTGATGGGATGCAGCTTCTCCTCTCCAGCCTGTTTCCTGCACCTTCCGCCTCATACTTCATAAGATAGCCACACACTTGCCTCCCTCATCTGCTTAGAGAACTACTCCTTTTCCAAGAGCCTCAGACTGCACCCTCTCTGGGGGATTGTTCTGGGCTCCTCCCTCCCTCTTTTGCTTTTAGTCCTCTGACTTCAGCTCTCTACTGTCTGCCAAGCAAGGTACCAGGCTATGTTCTAGTTTGTGCACTCCCCTGTTGGGGAATGCAGACTCTACACAACTCCTTGAGGACAAATAATTCTGTCTCAATTCATCTTTCAGTCTCTAGTCCCTGCTCCGTCTCCTGGCACACGATGAATACACAGTAATTATCAACTGATTGATTTTTATGTTTACTACATCTTGTTAACAAAAGACATCCAAAGAGGAATTGATTAGCCCTTACCTCCCCATTTATGTGCCTGTTCTATGACTACTGGGGGTCACTAGTCATCTCTGGGACTCCTATTCCTCTGTACCTTCTACTTTTCTGCACATATTCTTCCTGCTCTGGCAGACACTAAGCAAACTTTCTTTTGAACTCAGAGCTCTGAGTTGGCATTTATCATTTTATCATCTATACTGTCAGTTTAATTTGTACTCACTTAGCAATTAACCATATATTCCCACATGTCATCTCTTGACTTATTTACTGTATTGTTATTCCCATCAATGAGTATCTCCAGATAGTTTCTCTATCAAGGTCTCATACTGTGTTCTTGCTGAGGCTAGAATCCAAGAAATGAGGCCCCAGACCCCTGGGTGCTTGTAAGGTAAAACTAGAGGTAACCCTCAGTTCAGTTGACTAGTCCTTGGAAAACTACACACTTCTTTTCAACTTAACAATGGAGTTCCATAAACATATCATAAGTTAAAAACATCATCTGGTGAAAATTCATATTATACACCCAGACTGCTGAGCTTATTTGTAGCTGTACCTGAAGAGTGCCAGTTGTGGCCCCTAGTGACCGTGTGGCTGACTGGGAAGCCACTGGGAGCTACTGCCCAGCATCACGAGGGTATCCTAGTGCACAGCTAGTCTGGGGAAAAATTAAGATTAAATCTTTGAAGTCCAGTTTCTACTGAAGGTGTACAGCTTTTGCACCATAGCAACCAATGCAGAAAAATCATCAATTGAACTGTCCTAGGTCAGGGGCTGTCTGCAAGGAATTCACACCCATTACCTCACAGGAAATGAGAGTCTGATGCTTGCCCCAGGTTTCTGCTAATGCCTGGAGTCCAGTCTGTTTTCTTATGTTTGGTTTTCTATTCTGATAGAAATCAGGATCATTACTGTCCACAGTCCTTTCTCACTCTGCTCTCACCTACATCAAAATTTGCAGTCATTTTTTTATGCACAAAAATTTGTTACCTTTCATGCCTTGCCTGGCAGGTCTCACCTATCACCCAAAACAAGGTATTTGTTTAACAAAAGACCACACATTCTCCTGGAGGCAGAATCAAAGGCAAACCTGGTAATTCCTTTATTTTCTCCCCTTTCTAACTAAAATAACTATTACCTGAGTATGAGCTATGAGCCAGGGGATCCTAGGTAAAACGTGACCATTTCTGACCCAGTAAATGTACCTTTGCAGACTGAGTTCTCCGGATCTAACGTGATTATGCCATCTTTGCCCATCTGCACTATGGGCAGAAACTGCTTCTAGCCCTCCCCTCTTGGGCACTGCTATCTGACTTGGCTATTGTTTTCTGACCTTTAAATACCCAGCCCTGTTTTTCTGCCACTCCTGCTCCAATTCCCAGGTCCACATGATGCAGGAAGGTCAAGGTGCCAAGGAAAAGGCCTGGACTTTGATACCCTTGCAGCACATCCTGGTATTCCATACTCTCTACTACCCCTGTAACCCTCCTGGGGACTTTGCTCATTCTCCCAGCCCTCTGGCTACACTCTCACTATCCAAAACACTGGGGAAAATCCAAGTTCCAAGAGATCCTCAGCAGCTTTCCTTTCTCCAGAAAGATGTTTCCAACCCAAACTCAACTTTTGCTTAACATCAAACCTGCTAAAAGCAAAAATCCTCAAACTTGAGCATGTGGCAGAAATACTTGGGTGGTTGAGTGATTCAGCAGACCCAGGTAAAGAGAGAGTTTGCATTTCTCACAGTCTCCCAGGTGATGGAGATGGCACTGGGCTTTTATCATGCCCAGCTTGTGGGCTCTTTGATATATCACCCAGTGTCCTGGTCCTTAATCTGCTGTCCCTGTAACACATGATGGGCTTGGAGTGATACTGTACTTTAAGGCATGATCCCGGCCTGTTGCAGACATTCGTGCAATGCAATTAAAAAACAAATATGAAATACTTCAGGGGCCAGTGAGGTGGTAAACTGGGACCTGGCTTGCAGAAGAGCATGTACTTTGTATAACCCATCTAAAGCAGATAGTGGAGGAGTGGTCAGGTAGCTGTTTCTCATTCAGGGGCCAGCAGGGCCCAGGGAATGAGAAGCTAGAAACAGGACTGCTAGCCAAGCCACTGTAATCAGAATCTAGACACTGCATCACCTTTTCCTCAGAGAGGTAGGGCATGGGAAATGAGGCTGAGGAGAGGGACCCAAATGACACTGAGCCTGGGGACATAGTTTATACCTAGAAAATAACTATTGATATCTAGTTCTGGCATGACTACTTTGCATCCTGGGATTCTGAGGAAATGACCTCACCAAAGAAAAAGTGGAATAGAAATGTTCTGATGAGGGGTTTCTCAGAGAATGGTCAGAGAACCAGGGGAATTAGGATTCCCAGACCTATCAGGACTATAGGCTCAGAAGATATGGATTAGCCCAAGTCTGGCCTAGAAATCTACATGTTCCTGCAAAAGTGGTCATGTTCACAGATGCTGACCAGAGCAAGAGTGGCACAGATGCTGACCAGAGCAAGAGTGGCACAGATGCTGACCAGAGAAAGAGTGGCTTGGGTTTCTCCTGTGGTGGAGGCTTAGCCCTTTTCAATTCCTTGCTTTTAATCTATAAAGGATATCTAACCTCACCTGACTGGTCTATCAATCCAGGACTCTCTGGGCCATGAACAAAGCTCACTTCTGTACCCTGTACCCCAAAGACCATGTGTTTTCTCAAGCCAGGGGAAGCACATTTTTTCCCTCATCCTAACCATTTTCCAAATCAATCTATTTAATAATCAATAAATATCTTATTGAATATAAGTTCTGCATTTTCTACCTATGCAGGGAAATTAAAATTTTTTCTTTAAAAAAAAAAGAGCCAAAATTCCAGACAGCAAGAGTGAAAATATAGTAGTAGGATCAACACAACTCACACCAACTCAGCCATGGGCACCCTGAGGCAGAATGCGGGGCTGGTGAATGAAAAGGGGAGAAGGTGTATGTGAGGGGTGAGATAGTTCTAGTATAATGAATATCACAGACTCCTGAAATTTATTTATTTAAATTCAGAAGATCTATATACCTTTTGTAACGCAAAACCAATGATCACAATAACCTCCATTTATGGAATACTTAAAATGGGCCAGACATGGTACAAAAGAGTCTACCTTACATATATATTTCCCTTAATTCTCTCCATAAGCTGATGAGGTAGGTACAATTATTTTCAAGTTATAAATAAGGATTCTGAACCTTTGGGCTATTAAGTCACATGGCTCAAGCTGCACAGCTCGAAAGACATGGGTTCAGAATAGAGTCAGTTTTATCTGGTTCCAATAATAAAGTATATTGAGTGTTAGTCTTTTAGTCTTATGTGTGACAATCATGAATAATCTATAAATAATATAGTTAAGTATCAAAACTGGTCAAGAGATAACTCAAAGGCATAAAGATACCCAAAGGGAGAAACAATTAAAGAAGTTTGCAAGCATTAGGAATACATGTCATGGAAGAGAGGGACCTGGGGAGAGAAATTCTGTAACTTACTCATGTAAGTACCTCTTGATCACATGTAGGAAAGAAGTGGGAAAGTTCTGGGAATGCTTAGAAAGAAGGTTATGTCTAAAATGGTCCAGGAAAATGAGTCAAATTGAGTTCGAGCTACACTCTCCACTTTTTCTCATGGGGAAGAAGGCCAAGGGAAGAAGAATTCTCTGCTGGCAATGCTTACACACAGGCCTCTAATGGACTTATAGAGTGTTCTTCTTCTTCCTCTTATTATTATTTTGTTGTTGTTGTTTGTCTTTTGTTGTTGTTGTTGTTGTTTTTGTTTATTTCTTTTAGGAGATTTGGGAATAAAAACAAGAATGAAAAGACAGTTCTATACCAGGCCTCACCAAATGAGCATTCTGGAAAGTCACTGAGCAGAAAATTGAATTTAAGTTTCTCCAAATGATACATATTCCCCATCCTCCCCCATGCTCTCTATAAGGAAGTCATAAACCTAGAAAACATTTCAAACTGGAGAAAACACAATGTACTGTTTTGTGAGTCCAGGCTGATGGAATCAATTCAAATTCCCAAAGTATAAGGCTGTTCTCCTGCCCTCCCCCCTATAAGTAGACATTAACCTTCAGTCTTCTTGCAATGGTTACATCTTAAAACTTGTATATTGTTTTCCTATGTTCAGTGTTTACACAGGATGAGAACAAAATTATTTTCTGACCAAGGAAGCACAATAATATCCCCCATAACTCTGCTCTCCAAGGGCTGCCCCACACAGTTTCCATCTAATCAAGTCCCCCAAATTTGCACTGCACAAGACAATCAGCAAAAACACCCTTTACACAGGCAAAAAGAGATGGGCAACTCTCTGGTGTGTCTGGAGAAGCTCCAAACATCTCCCTTACACATCTTTCCTTTTTCTGAAATTCTCCCCTTAGAGATGCTCTTGGTTTTATAATAAAAGACCTATTAAATTACAATTGGCAAGACCCCTCTTTGAGATCATCTCGGTTTGTCCACAAATTTTATAGCTGGGTAAAATACTAACTACATTAAGTTGCTGCCTTGTATAAGAATTTCCTTTTAAAATTGTAGCAGCACTTCCCCAACTCAATGTGTTCTATATAACACCAGTTCTTTCTCACTCTGGGTCTTAATAAGTGTTCCGTGGTCATATCAGTTTGGGAAATATGACTATTATATCATCTCCCCTCTTTCCATTTTGTAAATTTGCAATGCAGACTTCAGTATTGTATTGTACTGTATTAAAGAATCCAGGAAGTTCTACCATGAGGAATCCAACTGTTTCCCCTCCCCCGCAAATATATTTAGCAACTTAATTATTTTTAACAATACAATTCCTACTAACATGCAGAGGACTGAGTGTCCCCATGTAAGTCACTTGGAAAATGCTGCATCATATCATAGTTGTTCTCTCCATCCGGAGGAAAATCTTTCATGATTAATATTTTATACTAATTCACATTACTTAGAACTTGCCAAGTGTCAATTTCCACTTGACAGGAAAGGGTAAGCAGTAGCAAAGAATGGGAATGTGTAGAACCATCTGAGACATGCAAAACGAACTTGGACAACAATTTGGCCTTGAGCATGGCCAAATTTTACAGGCGTGACTATGTCAGGTCAAAGGGATTAAAGACAAGGACTCAACCAATGAACCATGTTGCTTCTCTGTTATAGAAATTTTCCTGGTCTGACCTTTAGAAACTCCATCTGCCCCAAGAGTATGACTTTCTACTACATGGCTACTTATTATTACAACACTCTTTTCCCACACTTTTTTGGTACTGTCTAAGCATAAACAGGAGGGCAGCTACACAGTAGATGTCTAATGATGACTTGAGACCAAAAACAGGCATGTTTCCAAGACAGAAATCTGACCATCTTTCCGCAGAACGGAAGCTAGGATGTGACTTGATCTAGGATTTCACTTTACCAATTTTTACTCTTCCTAAGAGTTTTTTTTTTGTTTTGTTTTGTTTTTTTTTTTTGTGTGTGTGTGTGTGTGTGTGTTCAAATATTTTCAGCTGACTTAACAAGTTAAAAAACTAAACAAAGTCTAGACCCAATTTCATCTGCAGAATTCTATCTGATCAATAAAATTATAACTGACCAAAATGGAGGGATCACTAACAGGTACCAATGCAACAGAGAAAATTAATATCATGCACAGGACATGCTGTGCCTGAATTCCTGAAGACCTAGAAGGTAAACTGGGAAACCAAATTTGTGATAACTTCTTAAAGTCCTATTCAAAGCTTCAACAATACCAAATGAATCCAACCAAATCTTGTACTGGAAACAATTCCTCTTACTCCTTAAGTGAGTAGCCTACCATTAAATAGAGATCAGCCTTCTAAGAGGAGGAGTTAGGAAAGACATTTCCACTACTTTTCATTCTTTTTTACTTATCTGGTAAATGTAAATAGGAAAAGGATCTCACCTTGGTCAGTTCGGGCTTCCATAACAAGAAAATATAGAGTTAATAGCTTAATAAACAGAAATTTGTTTTCTCATAATTCTAAATAAAGGCTAGAAAGTCCAAAATAAAACTATACAGGTTAAGTACTCCTAATCTAAAAATCTCAAATCTGGAACACTCCAAAATCTGAAATTTTTTGAGCACCAACATGGTGTCATAGTGGAAAATTCCATACCTGAACTCATATGACCAGTTGTAGTCGACACGCTGGCACACTAAAAATATTGCATAAAATTAACTTCAGGCTATGTGAATAAGTTGAGTATTAAACATAAATGAATTCTATGGTCAGACTTGGATCTCATCCCTGTTATAACTCATTATGCATATGCAAATATTCCCAAATCAGAAAAAAAAAATCCGAAATCCAAAACACTTTTGCTGCCAGGCACTTCAGAAAAAAATGAATACTTAATCCCACAGGAGGATTCATTTCCAGATGTGGACTCTTTCCCTGGCTTGTAGACAGCCAAATTCTCTTTAAGTCTTGACATAGCAGAGAACAAGTGAGCTCTGTGGTGTATCTTCTTATGAAGGCAACATATAAGATTAGGACACACCCTTATGACCTCAAATGCAATCACATTAGGGGTTAGAGCTGAAATATATGAATTTAGGGTAGTTCATAGCTGAGCTCAAGATGCAAAGCACAAGTCAATCACAGTCTCTTTCCATTCCTTTCCCCCTCTGCTTCTTCTATACACTCCCTTTCTGTGAAACACTTCACATTATATAGAATAGGAAAGATGGCCAATACTCAAGAAATAATCTTCAAAATGATGTAAGACAAATTAGAATGGGTCAAAATTACCTCAATTCCCCCAGCTGCTCCCACAATTGCCATACTCAAAGATGCACCCAATGCACTGGTATCTGAATATTCATCAACAATAATGAATGATGTCTGATGGTCCAAGAACCCCTGTGAGATTTGACAAGTCAGGACATGCATCAGTTCTTAGATCCTGAGCTCCATTGTTCTCACTGCCTTGTGACAAGGCCATGGGTAACCTGCTCCACCACATTTCAGCATAGGAACTTCCTATCTGGGACCCCTTGGGTTCTGTTGGGAAAATTCAACTACATAAATGAAACGCCACTGTGCTGGTCTCTCCTTTGCTTTTATAAATGAGTGACTTGGAGACAACAAGGGGATATTTGAATCATAGTTTGAACAATACAATATTAAGTGCATGGTCTTGGGAGAAGAACCCTTTGAGTTACTTGCAAGTGTAATGAGTTCTAGTTTGTGTTTTGAAATATTAGCCTCTTAATCTCTCATGCTTTGGGTAGGAACATGCCCTTCCTTCTTCATTTCAGACTGTTAATGAAAGATCCTGAGCATGGCTAGGATTGATTCATCATTTATTTTTCTTTCTTTTCTTTTCTCCATTTCCCATCTGCAGAACTACAGAGAAAGTATGTGCACCCATGGAGGAGTTAGTTGGAAGTTTAGATGATGAAGAACCTTGGCATACAGAGAGTACACAATGGTAAACTCAAGGGGGTGCCATTCTCATGGACCACATGCTGACTAAAATGCTTGGTTCCCCATGGGGTCTATGAATAAGTTACTCTTTGTGTTGTGAACTTACTTGCCCAGAAAGGAAAAGGTATGTCAACTTCTGCTGAAACTCCTGGCCACCTATGGTTTGATTGGCATGCTAAGGCCTAATATACCTGTATCTTCCCAAAACTTACCACAGGATTGAATCACAATTGATAGTTAAGATATATATTTTGCTACAAAAAAATAAAAATAAATGAGCTAGTGTGGATGCTCCCTGGCTACTAGACACTCATCAGCTAGTCTATTCCAAAGTTTGGAATACACTAGCATCTCTCTACTGGCAGTCTCATGAGGAAGAGAATGTAATTAGAATCCAGTTGCTCCATGATCACATGATTTTGTTTTGCTTTTCTCGTTTGGGAAGTTTATTGGATGGTTTATTAATAAGAAGATTCTTGATTTCCTACTATAGAATCCAGGAGAGCTTTGAGTTTACTTTTTATTTTTACTTTTTTACAAGTCTTTCCTCTTTACCAAAGAAAAAGACATAAGTCACCAGGTAGAACATGACACCATCATCACCTAGGCCAGGTCATGTTATCGCTCTGGCTGCAACATGAACTTCAGGTCCTCAGTGAGCATCTCTGGGGCCAGTGGAGTGAGGGAGAGAAGCTCCCTGGTAGTTTTCTTAGCCTGCACTGGATATAAAGAAGAAAGTTCAAGAAACTGCAGTTCCTCTCTGTGGCTCTTTTGTGGGCCCAAAGCAGCTATTAGGGAGCCTTGGTGTTCCTGGATTATGTGCTAAACAAACCAGTGTTTGAACCACAGAAGGGCCAGGCTGGGGCTGGTCTGGTCTGCAGGGGCCTCCTTTGTTTGGGGGTTGGAATGATTCCTTGGTTCCTTTTCACTCCTCCTCCCACCCCCAGCTCTCTCCCCTCTCCCAATTCATTCTTTAAGAATGGATCCTGCTGCCTCTTTAACTCAGCATGTGTCTGGGCAGATGTCCAAGAACGCTCCCTTCAACAAGGACAACAACAGGAACAGGGGAAAAAAAAATCCTCCACTTGAATGCTGTCCTCCCTGCTCTTGCCTGCTCTCCCTTCTCTCCCCTGGCTTTTAACAGCTCATGATTGATAATGTCCTCCCCTCTCTCACCCTGGGACTCCACATGCCTTTCTATTGAACAACACCTCCTCTGTGAGGCAACCTGGGAGCCCAGCCACTGGGCCCTGGGACCCCCTTGGGGTCTTTTGAGAGAGGAAAAAAAGAAAGGCCAAAAAAGGGGCCCTTGATGGGGGCAGGGCCAACAGGTACAAAGCGACCAGAGAGCTGAATGCAATGGGCCTTTGTGTGGGGGCCAGGCACTGTCAGTGCTGGGAGAGGCAGGAGAGGCCAGGACAGGGTGAGGGGTTGAGAGGTCTTCCCATACCTCCTTGCCACCCTTTTCTTTGCCCTAGTGAGAAAGACAAGCACAATGAGACTCCAGAGGACCAAGAATATTCTGAACCACAGAAAATCATTATCCCAGAACTTTGCTTTCGAACTCATTAGCTTCCCTTGACTTTCCTGAGAGAAGACATCACATTTTCAACCAAGCTTGGTTACAACAAGAATCCACTAACAAATCTTGAGCACCCATGAAGATGCAGGTAACTGGGGGGGGGGGGGGGGGGGCAGAAAGATTAATTCCATTACCGTGGATCATAGGGCCAAGCTAGTATGTGGCGGTGTTGTGACATGAACTCAGGCCTTGTAATACCAAGGACCACCCTTTTTCTGCTCTACTGTGCTGCTTCAGTACACTTTGACAAATGAAAGAATGACTGAATGAAGAGCTCCCTGCAAAAGCAAGGATATTATTTCTATTATTATTTGTACCAGCCACTAAAATTCATATCAAAAAAATCTGCATCATCCAGGAAATTATTTTTCTCCTTTCTCTTCATGATTATCTTGGGATAAATGGGTCAGATGAGTATTGTTCCAATGTGAATGAACCATATTATCTCACCGTATTTAAGAAAGGTTTTCTTGGATTTCCAATTTAACCTTATATCTTCTACATTTTAAAAGGGTCAGTCTGAAAGTCCTCTGCCTGCTTCGTGTTTCAGTCTTTTGTAAAACTGTATTGCAAATATTGTTACTACATAAGAGTTCTTTTTTTTTTAAAGATACGTTCAGAAAAAAATCTGTGGCTTTTATGAGATAAAATGAAATTCTGATAACTTCAGATCAATCTGTGACTTCTATTAGGTGAAAAAATGTCATAGAAAATCATTTCCTTTTTCTCCTTACTTCTAAACTTAAAGCCAAAATTTATCCCAGTGTAAATGACCAGTCCTGATGGGGCCAGGTAGCTCCCATTCCTTTCAGATGATGTCGGTCTTGCTTTGCCCCTAATTGGTTGAATTTTGTATTATGCTTGAACACCTGTGAAATTCCTTTGGAGACAGGTAAGATATATCTCCCTGACAAATTCAAAACTTGCACATGTGTCTACCCCAGCCTGGGACCATGACCTGAAATACCTCCGCCTCCGGGATAAAACAGTGCAAGACAGAGCAAGCTCTTGTGTGGAAGAGGGAAATCTAGCACTATCTGACTACACAACAATGTCCTGGGAATCTGTCTCCTCTCCTGGGAGAAGAGCTGGGAAGCTGCTGACCCAGGGCCTGTGGGAGGGGAGCAGTCTCCAGGGCCACAGGAAGACCAGCACCCTCTCTGAGCGCTTATCTTCTTGTAATGGATCTCCTTCTGTTACCCACTTTCTATGGTGATCCACTTCTTTCTTGACCTGCTTTCCTAGCCCCCTCTTTCCTTTGCCTTGCTCTCTCTTCTTTCTTCTCCTGCTTTTCTTCCCAACCCTTTTTTGTTTCAAATTGTTCCAAAGGGGCAATACCCTAGGGAAAAGAGAAAAGAAGAGGAGACAGCCAAAAAAAAGTTATACCTTGTCATTTAGATAACTATTCTGCTAGTGCTAAATACCCAGTGGGTCTAATAGAATAAAAGGTTAAGAGCACATTCGTTGAAATGTTAGACCCTCAGCAAAACAGAAGAGCAATCAAGAATCCATCCACCAGTATCCACGGAGCACCTGCTTGATGAGGTTCTTAACTAATGAGGATAATATTAATGTTAAAAACAAACTTCAATGGAGACTCTTACCTCAGAGAGGGCAGAGTCAGAAAACATGCCATATTAAAGAATCATACAAGTGAATTACTAAGAACTCTCCTGCAATGTATGTGCAGCAAATGACAGGTATCAGGACACAGCATCATGCTCTACAGGTGCACCATGCTCTAGAAGCAGGATGCATTGCGGGTAGGTCCAAGGAGGTACACTTGAGTCAGGTTTTGCAGGATGGATAAACAGCACAGGAGGCAGAAGAGAGCTGGGCCTTAAGGTTAATGTTCTCACCACCCTCCAAACTCAGGTTTACCTCTCAAGTCACTGAAGTCGGTCATAAGATCCAGGCAGGGGTGGTACCTAAGTGGAGTTTGGGTGAGCATGAGTAATCCTTCTTGTCAGGACACTGGGAAGGCACCCTCTTAGCCACATGGGACTACTGCCATGTTTGCTGTTAAGCCAAGGTGCTCATACGCCTGCCATGTTTTCTCTGAAATTCAACTCATTTCATAGCTAGATGGTTTCCTCCTCATTGCTCACTTCAAGAACATAACACAATGAAGCAGAAATCAGGGGTGGGGAGAGGAATTAAATTACTTCTCATTATTGAGAATCAAAGGATTGGGTCTCCAAGATCTGTCTGCTTCTCATATCTATGCTGTCCTCCTTTCTCCAGATGCAGTGTTTGGGTACCTTAGCTAGCAAAGATTATTCCCATTACCCTCTTGCTTAAATGCCCCTGGTCTCAAAGCAAAGGGCTTATCCTGCAACAAGGTATGTAATTCTGCAATCTGAGCATGACTCTGGTGTTGCTGCATGTTTTAGGATTCTTTCTCCTCAATACTGGAAACTTAAGTCCCCAATTCATGGCCCTGGGTGAATGCCAGTCCCTATCACAGAGAAAATGTTTGAGCACCAAATGATAGAGCTAAGCATAAAAAATAAATGACATCTATGTCTTGCTGAATGAAAGGTGTGGTTCTCACTTATTTGCCTTCTTAAAATATAACTGTTTATTGCCAGAGCAGAGAGAGAGAGGCTATAATTGGGTTTTGTGTTTGGGAGGTATTTTCCTTCAGATGGATTGGAAGTATTCTTTTTTCATTAATATCACCTCTAAAAAACCAACTCGGGGATATCTATTTCTTTTAGCCTGTTAAATGCTAACAACTTTCCAGCAACCAATATCCACTCTATGAGTTAGACTCTGCTTGATATTTTGTGTAGGCAGTAAACTATTCTAATGAATAACTCATGAGGAACTAAGCAAAGGTAAATTTTCTTTTATTTTTAGACCCAAACTGGAAACAATTTCAGGTGACAACTTTTGACTGCATGCTGATGTGGACTCATGTGGAGAAAAGGTTGGCGGTCCCTTCATCAGAGTCCTGAATTTATAAGAGTGGACTGGTCTTTGCCATGGGCTAGCTGTGAAGACTTTAGCTTCTCTGTGCTGCAATGACAGGGGGCAAGGTTGAGTTCAGTTCTTTATCATAAATCAAAATCCCTACAGGCCAGAAGAGGTGGTGCACACCTGTCATCCCAGCTGCAGGGAGGATCACGAGTTCAAAGCCAGACTCAGCAACATAGCAAGGCCCTAAGCAACTTTATGAGATTCTGTCTCTAAATAGAGTATTTAAAAAGGTGGGGATGTGGCTAAGTGCTTAAGTGCCCCTGGGTTCAAGCCCCAGTACCAAAAAAGGAAGAAAAAAAAAAGATACTTATGGTATCTTTAGTGGAGGCAACTGGAAAGCATTGCTGATTGGAGAGTGAAATTAGCAAAACAGGTGCCAAGAGTTGCCTTCCAGCTTCCCAACCTAATCGCCCGCACACTACGCCCAGGACAGGTGGGAAATTCTAAAGGGAATTTTTGAATACCTAAAGAATATAAACATTTTTACTCTGTGACATTTTACTCTCAAACTTCTTTGTTTGTCAATGGTTAAATGCCAATTATCAATAATTTTTCTTTTAAATTGATGAATATTGTGTTCAAGTCACTGTGAGACACTTTAGAAGATGGGGGGAAATAAGATATAAATACTCTCAGAGAGTTATAGTTTCCCAAATACCTCCTAGATCGCCTGGTGATGGATGGCACTGAGCTTAGGAACTCTTGTCTCACAGGGAGGCTGCTTGGCCCAACTAAAGGGCCACAAACGGAGAAAGCAAACTCCTCCTCAGATCCATCTTGGAACTCATGCTCCAGAATGAGTTATTCCATTTCATAGAGCATAAATCACTGCTGCACTAAAAAATGCAGTCACTCGATCAACAAATAATGATTGAACACCTAGGACAAAATCAAAATAACAAAGGATAAGCCAAATGGGGCCTGAATGGCTTGAGACATCATTTGGATGAGGGCTCCCAAGATCCAGTCCCCTCTGCCTTTCTGCATTCACAGAGCCATAGCAAAAGGGGCTGTGCTGCCACAGAGGCGGGGTGCTGCTAAGGCAGGCATTCCCAGATGTGGAGAGCCCATATGTCCCCAGACTACTAAAGGGTCCTTGCTGATTAGTTCTGATTCTGAGAATATTCACTGAACACTCAGCTGAAAGTTGTTTCCTTTTCACTTCCACCCAGGGTTCTTTTCTGCCCACAGTCCTGACAGATTTTGAAAACCAGCCTCATCTGATGCATGAGAGTCCTTCTTTGATACTCAACCATGTGCCACCAATGGGAGGAGAGGCCAGGGGAGAGGGACCAGAGCCTCTGAGAAACCAGTGGGAGAAGAAGGACAGGTATGGAGAGAGGAAAAGTGAGGACGAAGCAGTGCTCCCCAGAAGGAAGTCTGCAGAGGCATGGGACCAGTCACACGTGAGGGAACAACTTTTCTGCCCAGAGAAGGGAGTACCTTTGGAGCTTGGAAAATCTCTGAACAAGCCAATTCTGAAAGATCATTGTAAGCAGAAGTAGCGCCCCCCCCACCCACCCAACGCCAACAATGCATGGAGACACAGAAAGACAAAAAATGAGTGAGAAAATTCAGGTGACTGATGTCGCTGTAACACCAGACACAAAGGAGAAAGAGGACAGTCAACACTGGGAAGAGCCTGGGTTCTGCCCTCCAGAATTGGATTTTCTTCTGTAAGTGACAGGGAACCTGTCTGCTTTTAAACAATGCCTTGCTGAAAAGTAGGCAGAGAAGGAGTTAATGTCCTGATTTGATGTATGAAATCGAATATGGCACAAAGAGATTATGCAGGAGGCCACTTAGCAAGAATGGTCAGGAACATAGGTCTCCCTACTCCCAACCCAGCCTGCTTTCCACCAGCCCTTTCTGTTTCCACAGACCCCCATGCTTCTTTCTGGGAAGAGAAAGATCTCTTTGGACATCTGGTGGGAAACAGAATCCTTACTGCTAATAAGGAGCTGTTTGATCCTCTTACTTCAATGAAAGGAAATATTATGTGATGACGCCCAACTTGCCCAGTACAAACTCCCACCAAGTCACTTATCACAATGTCATTGTGATTATTTATCCATCTGCCTTTCCCCCACTAAACTGTGACCTCCTTGAAGGAACAGACTGTCCCTCCAGTCAGTCAGAGACACAAGGGCTAACCAAACAACTACCAAGAACTAGGCTGTGTGCTAGACACAGAGCTTTCCACTTCAAGTGAACTAGATATGGCCTCTGGCCATTATGGAACTGGAGTCATTCCATCTGTGCATGACTGGGATGTGGGCAAAGGATTGAAAAATGATGATGGAATGAGTAGAGCTGGTAGCATCGCACTGTTCTCCCTCAGGATGGAAACCGAAGCTGTGCCATGTGTATGTGTTGCTTCAATGGGGAAAGGAGCCTGAGTCTCAATCCTTGTCCTCAGATCCTGCCCTCAACCTTACAGAAGACCAGATTTAGACAGAGGCATGCACCAAGCTCCCAGCCAGCCATGGGGAGAGCAGATGCCGAGTCTCTCAGTGTTTTGTGGCCAGAAAGCCCTCAGTTAGAAGCTGCAAGTTAGGACACAGATCAGATGATGCCTTCTGCATTCCAGTGCCTTCCCTAGGAGCATCTGCAATTCTCAACCACCCTGTGTGACTCAAGAAGACACTAAAGCCTGAAACAGAGAAGCCACTAGCCTAGAGGTTCAGCACAGGACTCCAGAACCCAAGCTCCAGCCACCAGCCACAGAGTTCCTGCCTGCCTGCCACGTGGCGCTCAGCTGGGTGGCTCCCAGCCCAGCCTGGGCTGCCCTGGTGAGGAATGTCCTCCTGCTGAGCAGGCCAAGAAGAGCAGCCAGCAAGGGCTGCTGCCACTCCTTCAGGAACCAGCCAGCCTCCCTAAGCCTCCAGCACAGGCAGGCCTGGTGCCTCTTCCAGCTCTGCTCTCTCCACTACCAACAGCAAGGAACATGCACAGCAAGGCTGCCACTTTTAGTAAAAAATAGGATCTTTGTAGGGCCTGGCCTGGCTCTGGGTTCTCACCTTTCACTGCTGCTTGAGGGTCATCACAGTTTTCCTTGTCCTTGGGATGCAATGCAGGCGGCATTCTTGATCCATTCTTGATGGGAGGGAGTTCTTAGTGACCACGTGTTGCACTAACAACTCATTGCTGGCTGAGGACCAGCAATGCACCATTGACCTCTAACCTGAGGGCAGCACTGTCATCCAGGACAAAGCAGATCAAGATAGTCACCTCATATGTGACCTCACTGGGGGCACAAAACCATGCTTTAGCACCATGCTGGGGAAAAACAGTGGCAACCGTGTCTGAGGTTGTGAAGGTAGTCTCCCTTGAGCTGCCCTCCATGGACTCTGAGCATGTTGTGGATCTCTGGGAGCCAATCTCCTCTGCTGTGACACTAGGGCATCTTCCCACCACTACTCAGTAGGTTATAAAAATTAAGTGAGAGAAAGGCTTCTGTTCTGTTTGCACCTCCACCTACTTCCAAAAATGTTTTTGTAACAGTCTGCAATGAAGGAAACACACAATGAGACTTACTATAAAAAGCAAGGATTCAATGATATGTACAGGAAGGATAGGAAGTTTAAAATTATACCCACACTCTCGGCTGACAGAGTGGCAGGTAAACACTCGGGAGTTCTAAGTAAAAGGGAATGAGTTTTTCTGTGCAGCTGGTGATGTCCCTAGGTATCTGCAGGGAACTGGCTCCAGAACCCCAGCCCTGTAGACAGCCAAACCCAGTGATATTCAACTCCCTTAAACAAAATGTTTTAGTATTTATGTATAACTTACACCCATCATCCTTCCATATGCTTTAAATCATCTGAAGATTACTTATAATACCTGATACAATATTAAAGCTATATAAACGCTAGAGCATAGTTATTAAACGGTACTGTTTAGGGAATAATCACAACTTTAAAACAAGTCTGAGCCGGGCAAGGTGACACAGGCTTGTAATCCCAGCAGCTCGGGAGGCTGAGACAGGAGGCTTTCGAGTTCAAAGCCTGCCTCAGCAACAGCGAGGTGCCAAGCAACTCAGTGAGACCTTGTCTCTAAATAAAATACAAAATAGGGCTGGGGATGTGGCTCAGTGGTCAAGTGCCCTTGAGTTCAATCCTTGGTACCCACTCTGAAAACAAAGTCTGTACATGATCAGGTTTTTTTCTTTTTGCACATGTTCGATCTGTGGTGGGTCAAATCCACAGATGTAAAGCCCACAAATACAGACGGCTGAGTCTATACACGTACTCAATGAAATATTATTGGTCTTTAAGATCAAGAAGAAAACGAAGGGAAGTATTTGAAACAGTGTTAAGTAAAAGTAAATGCAAAGGGATATCTATAACGATTATAGGCAATTACAGCACTCATGTGTTTCCATAGTGATGAGGGTAGAAGGGCGCCTGCCACTGCCAACACCTCCCTGTTGGCTTGCTGGCCTGGGGAATGTGGAAAGGATCCTTTTCTTTTCTCAAAAAGAAATCTCAAACTGTTTTCATAAACTTTTTTTGAGGTTGCTGATTATTTGTTTGCTGTTGCTTGATACTGGGGATTGAAACTGCACCCCCATTTTTGTTGTTGCTTTTTGAGATAGGGTCTCACTAAGTTGCTGAGGCTGTCCTCAAACTTTCCAATCTTCTGTCCCAGCCTCCCGAGTCACTGGGATTACAACTGTGTGCTCTAGCAACTGGCTTCACAAAATTTTTTGTGTGTGACAATAAATATCACAAAACAACATTCCATGCCGCTGAGTTCTCCGTAGGCTACCTTCTTTTTGCTCCAGATAGGCAAGTATGATTTTAATTTTCTTAAAAGATTAGCAAAGTCCTCAAAGGACCCAGGAGTAATGGTCACTAGGTGTAAACTCATGGAGTCTGTGTGGCAGGGTGGAATGTACCCTCAGCTAGGAGTCAGACTTGGTGTGGACTGACCTTGGTCAAAGTCACTGCCCACCTGGGCCTCACTTCCTCATCTGCAAATCAAGGTGGCTGAGCTCAATGACTCTGCAGTCCTTCTTTCTTTAAGGTTCAGTGATTTTATGACCCTCTGAATCTCCAGCAAAATAAATTCCTTTTTGTATGTAAAAATCCTTGTAAATGAAACAACTCTACAGTATTTTTTCCCCTTCCCAAAAGGTGATATAGACAAAAAGAAGAATGGGAGATGTGGAGCTAAGAAGATGAGGGTTTGAATCCTGCCCTGCCATTCCTTAGATATTCATCCCAGGAAATCATTTAATCTTGTTGGACCAGAAGATTAAATACATTCATTTGTGAAACTCAATACCAGTGCTGAGTGACCCAGAACAATTGGCCAAAACTACTTTCAGGCCATATGGCAAATAAATAACAAAACTGATGAGTCCTATACAATCACTTGACTATTCTTAGAAAATCCAAAGATAGTCGGAAAGGATACATACTTCCAAAAACCCCATGTGCTAGATTTTGCAAGACAGTTCCAGTGTCTCAGCTCACACAATCTGATTGCTCATTGTTCCCATAAGGACCCATCTACTGATTTCTGCTTGGAAAGTGTGCGCTTAGTGTACCTTATGGTTCTACAGAGACCCACATTCGTCTCACACCAAGTCCCACCACCCCTGATACCAAAGCCAACACTCAAGGGCAACACTGTTTATCTGGCTTGATTTTTCCATGGGTTCTGCATCTGAGTGGTCTAATTGGAAAAAGATAGAGGCTAGATGTTCTATTTCTATGAACCCCAATATTTAGCTATGTGACCCTAGGAAAGGCACTTGTGCAGTTTGGAGCTGGTTTGGAATATAACGAGGCTGTACCTTTCAGCTGTGAGGTTCTTCTGCCAGCAACCTAACTCTTGCTAAATGCTCATGGTTCCCCTGATTTCCAGGTGAAGTCTTTGGACCCACAGTCTCTTGGTTTAATCTTACTGGAACGACTGGGGACTGGACGGGTGCCACTGTGCAGCTCTGTCTCCCATGGATGGAGGATGCCCAGGACAAACTTGGAGCCCCCATGTGCTACCTGGATTTAAATCAGGAGGCAATGTTATCACTTGACCCCCATCAGAACAAGCCCAGAAGTTTGTCAATTTCCCTGCTGGTGACTAAGATACGTGTTTAATGCTTTCTTGTCAAGTCAGAGTAAGAAACTCCGTGCTTAGGATCAGGAGGAAGCAAAGGAAAGCATGGGAAAAGAAAGGAGGCACAGAAAGTGACAATTTGAAATTTTAATTTAAAAAGAATCCTAAATACTTCTTTGTTAAAATAGTATCCAGGAGAATAAAACTTTACGGGAGCAGCTGATGTGGGGTGATGAACTTCGGTCTCCCATGCCCTGAACATGGGCGGCTGAGCGGTTTAAAAAAAGCATTTATTTCAGTGGGCAGCTGCGAACTCATTCATGGAGAGATCACACCCTTTCTCTTCCTGATGCTATGGTTTTTGGAGAACGAGTTTGTATCCCGGCTTGATAACTGGACATCTGTGGGAAACGTGCCCTCCAGTAAGGACAGGCATAGAGGTATCAGGAGGCACAAGTCTCACCACATGCTTTTCCCAGAGCCTGGCCATTCCTCCAAGGAGGGCCCCTCCCTCCCCTCCTGCATCTTCCCCTTCGCCAGCTGCCCACCCAACTCTGTCTTTTCCCAAGATGTGCTTCACACTGCCCGCCAGGCTGGCCCCTGATCCTTCCAGAGTATTTGCATTGTAGCCTTGGCTTGCACCTGCTCCACAGCCCCTCCCCTTCTCTGTCCCTCAGGGCTCTGCCCACACCCCCTCCCACCCATTAGCAGATCTCCAAGCAGATGAGGACGCCACAGAATAAAAAAGGCTCGTGGAAGCTGCTGTTCCCCCTGCCCACCTGCCCAGCTCTGGCTTTTATAGGAACCCTCCCCGGGAGCCCTCTCTCACCCCCTTCTTCCCCCCCCCAGGCCCCCTTCCCTCATCTGTTGTCCCTGGTTCCCAGGGTCTCTCTACTGTTTCTCTAATTTGTTTATTGATTGGGAGAATCAAGTCACTTTTGTTCAGCAAAAGAAACAGTCTGGTGTTTGAGAATGAGACCTCATTCATTTGATATCAGGAAGCTGAACCAGAGATGGGGCAGGGACTGTCCTCCAACGTCATCTCTTTTAAGCCTTCCCGCTCCCAGAGGAAACTTCAGTCCCCCTGGCACGGGGCATCTCTCCATGCATCCTTAGGCTTCCGTTTTGCCTGAGTCTCAGTTTCCTCATTTACCTGGCAACAGAAGTTAATATGTTTGATTTCAAGAAAATCCTGAAGACCGATTGTGCTGACTGACTGACTGACAGTGAGTGAGTTCACGAGGGAGCCGGGTGGCATCCCCACCCTTAGTCCACGGGTCCTATCACACTCCATGGCACTGCTGGGACGGCGAAGCGAGAGAGACCTGAGAGCTAGACAGTACCACGTGCACACCATAGCAGAAGCACATTAAGCACGGGTATTAGTAGTATTTAAAAAAATAAATGTCCCAAAGTTGCCGATTTCTGGATAGCATAAATCCCCTGCCCCCAGAAATGACCAAAGCAAGTAGTACCAATAGAGGAGACTAAAGAGTCTGTTTTATTGGAGCCAATGAGGCGGCAGTTTGGGAGGCTGAGGCAGGAGGATCTCGAGTTCAAAACCAGCCTCAGCAACAGCGAGTCGCTAAGCAACTCGGTGAGACCCTGTCTCTAAATAAAATACAAAATAGGGTTGGGGATGTGGCTCAGAAGTCGAGTGCCCCTGAATTTAGTCCCTGGTCCTCCCCGCTCCGAAATGAGTCTGTTTCATTGGATAATGAGAATGTTTCTCCCTTCCCTGCTCCGGGGAAGTAAATACAAGTTGGCCCCAATAGCCCGGTCCCCTTCATGCACAGTGCAACAAAGTCCCTGCTGGAAGGTCCCATCTTTATGTCCTTCAGTTTCATTTCCTAGTTGAGAGAGAGCTGAACACTAAGGCTGGGAAAGCTATCTTCCTTATCCCATTGTGCCCACCGTGTACTGAACATGTAGGAAAATCTTAGAAAATATTAATTTTTTGATTTTGAAATAGAGGAGAAAACAGGTATCCCGTGTCCACACTGAGTTCCTGGCACAATATGCACAAGGCCCACAGTTTTATATCTTAACACAGAAATGTAAGTGTCTATTGTATAAGACAGTCCACCTTGCCCAAATATATGTTTATGATACTAGAGGCAGGGGCTGGAGCCAAACTGATGAGATTTCAATTGACACTAAGTACAGTAAAACAGGATTCAAGGACCCTGAAATCTACATACTTTAATCTTCATAGCCACCTCCTGTTACCTATATGAATGCAATTTCTCCTACCAGGAAAGTCTCCTCGCCAAATCTAATTATCAAATACAAGCAAATTTTGAGAAACCTGCTCATATTCTGACCTTCTGGAATATCATGAACAGCTGTTCAAGTTGTACAATGCACAACACCAGAGGCCACAGCTTACAGTGCAGCTTAAGTGCAAGGCTTAAAGATTTCTGCTCACATAGATCTCTGATTTTAAAGGACTTACCCTGTAGGTTCTCTAATCAAAAATTCAGTTGAGTGGAAAGGGAATTTTATTTAATTCTCTACTTACTACTGGAAGCTCCTACTTCCTAGGCCACCTAAAATTTGCCATCATTTAGTACAGTACTACTTTTACTCGGCCAATTCTGTATGTGTAGGAAACCACATATTACTTTTGCCCAGTTTTTTGTAACACATTGAATTTTAAGGAATCAGTGGTACTCAAGTAGCCCTTGGGTCTGGTCTTCTGTTCAATTCACGATCTAATTTCTTTGGGCCCAAATACCTCCCACCCATACATTCTACCAGGAACTGCCTTGCATGTGCTGTACATTCTATACGAAGCAGATTCTTGATATATTTTTATAGAATTTTGCCCAAATCAAATAAGGTAGAGATAGCTTCTAGAAGATTTTATTCTCTGCTTGTGAGGGTGGTTCTCTGTGCCAACTTGCCCACCCCACACTCAAGTGCCTTTCTCTGCTCCTTTAGCCCTTGTCTCAAATAGAGACCACTTCATCAGGTCACTTTTTGTATAGTTCTTCCATTAGATTGGGCGTTCTCAGAGATAAAGGCCCTCATCCTCAGTCATTATTGGCTTTCCAGCTCATAAGACCTGCTACACATGATTGATGTTGTTTTTGGATGCCACAGGGAAACAGGACTGAAAGACCTGGTAAACAGGGCCACCAGCACTGTCTGACCAACCTAGCCAATCTGGGAGTTCCAGAATTATTTGTAAGCAGAGACCCATCAGAGTTCCCATGTCTAGGAGCAGATGTGGTTCACTGGTGAGTTAGTTCTCAGAGGAGGCTGAATTTATAACTCCAGTCTTGCATCTGCAGCACCCAGCGGAGTGTCTGGAACATTCTGCAGATTTACTATGTGTCTTGCATAATTTTAGAGTTGCTGAATACAAGCTGGATCAATCCCCTTTCCTCAGAAGGCAAAGCTCTGTGAAGTTTCCCTTTTCGATGATAGCAAAATCAGAGAAATGTAGAGACTGTATGTAGTTAAGGAGCTGGTTCCAATTTCTCATTTACAGATGGGAACACTGAGGTCCAAGATCTCGCGGGAGACATCCTGCTCCCAGTCTAGCACACTTTCAACTCTGTCACACTGTCGCGTTTTGCAGGAAATTCAAGCTTAGCGAGCCTGCGAGTCCTGTGGCTGAGCACAAGGCTCTTGGCTTCTTTCTTTCCATCTCTGTCCAGCATTTGTCCCTCCATGATGAAGAAGAGGTTCCTTTAGGAAAAGAGGGTGCTGCAGGGGGAATGCCCTCCCTTCTCAGGCAGCCGCTAGAAAGAAGCATTTAAGCCCTCAGACATTCCAGCAGAGGAGCCATTATCTTAGGGCATCTTCCAAAGATGATGCCTCATTTCCAAGACCACCTAAAAGGACACAGCCACAGAATGGACTATTCAACTTCAGATGTCTCTGAAAGTAGAATGTCGGGGAAAATTTAATCTAGGAAACAGTCATTTTGCAAAGAAACTACATTCTTTTTCTTAAAAAAAAAAAAAGTCACCTGCTGGTGCCCATCTGCCTTTAAACAGCCAGTGTCCCCTCTGTCCTATGGGTAACTAATGCTCAAAATGAACACCCCATTGACATGGGCCCACAGAGACTGCTAGAGGCACCCGTTTTTAATGTCACAGAAAGAACAATCTCAGCATCACCTACAGCCCGTGAAGGCTTCGCGTCTCTGCAAACAATCATCAGCAGGAGAAGGTTCTGACCTGCTAGAACAGGACCCTCCCCTCCCCCCCGTGAGGCTCCCCTTGCAGCATAAGTGCTGAGGAAGGGCAGCCCTTGAACTTCCATTCATCCCAGCTCACATCTAGAAACAACCTCCATGGTGCTGGTAGGAGGTGCTTCAGTGGGTGACTGGACACAGACAGGAACGTGACCACGAGACCACAGCAGAGAAGAAAAGATGCTCTACCAGGAAACTGGGGGGTCTCTTAGAGTCCTGCACAAGTGGATAGCACAGGAGGCCAAGCTGGAATACAGAATATCTTTAACACAGCGATGGTGGGAATGAAACGTTATTGTCCATTTAATAAAACAGTTCGCCCTACAATTGCTTGAGAGGTCATTTCCTCATGCTCACTTAAGGCTATTTTATGGCCCCCAAACTGTTTTCTAGAGGAATCTCAGAACACTGAAAATCAATCAGAATTCTAGCCAAACCACAGAAGTCCAAAGAGATCTGGTGTATCACTTAAAAAAAAAAAAAAAAAAGATTGAATCTGAAAAAACAACAAGCTAAATTCATTTAAGCATTTTAGGAGTAAAACCACTATCACTGTGCCTCAGGTGTGTGTGTGCGTGCGTGCATGCATGTGTATAGATGTGGGGATGTATGTAATGGGGAAGGGGAACAGAGGCTCAAAGTCATGCCTGTGGAAACTTCAAGACACCTCAGGAAAGCTCACAAATACTGCCTGCACTTCTCTACAAGCGCCTAATGCTACAAGACCTAGGTGGAATGTCAGGGTTGCAACCCAGAAAATGTTCCTGGGCCTGCCCATAGAAGCCCATTCCTACAGGGAGCAAGACCCAGCTGTTCTGCTCAGGGAAGACACCACAACAGATATGTAAGTCTGAAAAGTCAACTGCCTTGCTGCCCAGGCCAACATTTCAACCAACCACCCCAAAACTGATGACCCCTTTTTAGGATCTCCTCTGACAGGAGTCATATCAAGGTCTTTGGCATATCCTGGCCACAGCAGATTTGTACCCCAAACAGGGGTATGAACATCTGTGTTGTTTTACCTCTCCTTATGGCAGACGAAAGACAACGACATTCAATGTCAACTCCAAGCTTTAACTTCAAATTTAATTGCTTTCTACCCACTTCTTTCCTTAGGTCTGTTGGTATCTTCAGCAGTCATGATGAACTCAGTATGCCAAAAACACAAGTTCTACTTAGTAACATGTACTCCATAGCCAGGTGGGTCCAAAGTACAGTCATGGTCACATGACTGCACTGCACCCAAGGCCTTTCTTTCAGGCAAAACCATTCATTTGCCAACCTATAACTATTTTGGATGACATCTTCTTCTGTTTTGCAGAGCATTTGGGGCAGCATGGCAGGAAAATGTGTGAAATATTCCATGTGGACACACGGGTATAAGTGAGTACACTCATGTGTGAACATGTGTGTGCCTGCCCACACTCGTGTGTCAGCAAGTGTGTGTTTGCGTTCATTTAAACATCTCCACATGGATGAACGTTCACAGAGTGATGGGTGGAATGTCAGGGTTGCAACCCAGAAAATTTCCTACAAGATTGGTTTTAATAAGCAGATGAATGTTAGGTTTTCAAAAACTTTCAAATTTAAGGTCTGGCCTAACCATAAGTTACCTGCAAAAAAACAGGCAGGATGAGCAATAGAATCATTCTCAGGAAATCTGGACTGGGGTTTTGACTCTGGGAAGAACATGTGTGCTTAGACATTCCTCCTTTCGGAGTTGGATTCTCCCTAGTCTGGAAAGTTAGAAAGGTGGACCTTTGCTAGGTCAGGATCTTTGGAAATTTGCACGGCTTTCCCCAGAAATCTCACATGTTTGTATTGGAATACAATTCTTCATGATTACTGCCTCAAGGTTCTTCCTAGATTAAAGGATGCCCACTGTCACCTCAGACCAAATAAGAAAAAAAAAAATTCTGTTTCTGATTAAAAAAAAAAATGGTGCTTGTAGACTTCCATTTCAACCTCTCCTTCCTTCCCTCCCTCAAAATTTACATGCAAAGTTACAGCTATCTCTAAAACAGCTTCTGAAACCCTAAATTGGACATGATATGCTAAGAAGCAAAAGACACTACAATTAAGATTTCCCTTCCTAAATAAAATATTATCACGCACTGCTGTAGCTCAGATTCTAAAAGGCACCCAAAGGTCCATGTGTTAAAGGCCAACTCCCCAGGTGGTGCTATTCAGAGGTGATGGAACCTCTAAATAGGTGGGGCATATTGGGAGGTCCTAAGGTCTTTGGGGGTATGCCCTTCAAGGGACCCAGCCTCTCTTCCTCCTCCTTTATCTTTTATTTCCTGGCCATGAGATGGGCACTATGCTTCCTGCCATTTCTAGTCAGTCCACTCACCAGGGGCCCAAAGCCATGGACCTGCAGGATCTTGAACTGGATTCTCCAAAACTGTGAGTGAAAATAAAGATTAACATCTCCTACATATCTTCATTTTAGGGGAGTCTGCTCTTTCAGACTCTTCTTAAACCTGACCATGAATAAATACCAGGAAGTCACAAAGACAGGCCCATTGCTTTCAGCCAATATTGTAAAATCACCAACATCTCCCCACAGTAAAAAGAAGTTCTGGTGCACTTTTCGTATCCTCCCTTAAAAATCAAGCCATTTTAGAGCTTAGAAGCCTCCTTCTTCTAATACCTCACCTATTCAGTATCCTCCCTTTGGATGACTGCTCAGTAAGTTCAGAAGGTGGGATAGAATCAGGACTCACCAAGTCCTATTGATTCTCAAATCTTGATTGTTTCTTCCTGGCCTTTTGTTGCCTATTTCAGAGTCTGAAAATGGAGCAGGTTGAATAGGTGTTGGGAGGAGAGGCAGTGTGGGGAGACTTTGTGAAAGGAAGGAAAGGGTACCCAGGATAAGAGCTCCCCACTGCTTTCCTTTCCAACAAATGTAGTGATGATGTCTATTAAATCCATGGGGACCCGCACAAATGGGGGCGAAAATACTCCTTGCCCAGAAGCTACGAGGGCAATTTGCCTTTTGCATGGCAGGTGGGAGGGAACCTGGAGGACATGCCAGTCCCAACACCAGCCACTGGGAGCAGGGTATAGGGACTCTGACATTCTACATCACTTTGTCTCCTAGAGTGGGTTATTGTGAGTGTTTCTACTTCGTAGCTTTCACAGCCACTTATTGTCTGGTAGCCTTCAGGCTCTGGAGCTTCTTGTATCCATTTTGGACTGATATTCCACGAGCCATGCCTCCTGACACCTAGTAAGAGTTTTTTCTGCTCCATATGCCCCCCTTCAGCTCTTTCCTCCACCCCTAAGTGGAGGAAAGCTACAGCCAATGAAAGCTAGAGCTCTTATTTAAAGGAGCCATATCCTGTACTCTGAGACTTCCTTAATTTGCTTGACAGAGCTCTGTTCCTGATCTATCAGGTCAAGAATCAAATGTACACATTACACTTCCCTGGGACATGTGTATCTGGACCAGAGAATGAAGGTAATGTTCACTGATAGGATTTAATTTTTTGAACTTTCAGTTTTTTCCCCATAGCTGCTTTGAATGAGAATGAAGGGAAATCTTATGTTTCTAAAATCATCTAATTGTTGTTTTGAACATAATATGACCAAGAGTCATTCAACTGTTTACTTCCTATTCATCTTGAAAAACTCTGGGGTCCCAAAATCCCACTCTATCTTTCCTCTCGCCCTCATCAAAACCTTCCAGCAACTTCACAGGGAAGGGCAATATTCTCAATGGGGCAAGTGGAAGCCTCCTTGTCAAGATTACCTTTCAGGGTTCTGATGCCAACAGTTAAAACCCAGAAGTAACCCATGCTATTGGATGTAGCATAGGAATTTAATCCTACTTTGCATTGGATTTGCATCTCACTGGCACTTAGGATAGGAGAAAAAGAGGATTTATAGCAATTCTCAGTTACTCCTAGATAACTGGTAAGTTTTTTTATGTTTTGAAAAAAATTCTTCCTTGGACGATTCTAAAAACTCTTTCCTGGTCTTGCCACAGAGAATTCCATGGGTCAGCAAAAATCATGTTAGGATTAAGTCAGGTTAAAGGTATTTAGAAAGGGAAATAAGCTCAGAAAGGGAAACAGGGCTTCCCAAGGTGCTGCCCAGCAATGCACCCTGTGACCAACCTGGGTGGCCCAGGCAAAGATCTGCCTGCTTTTATGTCAAAACACACTCTTTGTTCTTAGAATGAGCTTCTGTTTCTCACCATAGAGCCTGACCTGCAGACCCCCATGGGCTCATTTTGGAAAATTTCCGCTGAAGCCTTCTGAAGCACCCTGGTTGACTCTGGCCCTTCCCAACTCTGAATTCACTGCTTTCAATGAAATGAAACAAACATAGTTGTCAAATGGTAAATTTCAGCTGCACAAGTGAAGATTTGAAAATGAATGACAAGGGTGGGCTCTGTGTTTTGGATGCTCTCAGGCTAGTAAGGAGATGAACAGAGAAACAAATAATTATAAGGAAGTGTGAAGGAGAGTAGACCAGCCAGGGTCTAACAGGGAACAGATGGCACTGCCAAATCGGGATTATTGAGGAGACTTCCTTTCCAACAGTGGGGATCGATGTAAGGGAAGCACAGGAGCTAAAAGAGACTGTTCCCACTTTTGTTACCTCAGAGAGGGGTAGGTACTGGAACCAGAGAGCCTCCTCAGGATTAGTGGGTTTTCACCCCCTCCTGCTTCTGATCTAGTCTCCATGAGATCACTAGCAACAACTTTCTTAGGGGCAGATCTGCGGTTATACCTTATTTCTAAGTTCTGATGGATTCTGCTGCCCCCGAGGGTAAAGTCCAAACATCCGGGCTTGCTGCTCCAGGAGGCTCTTCAATCCCAGCACCTGGTCTCCATGCTCAGATTGTCCCATCCCCACTGCCACACTGCTATCCTCTATACTACCATGTCCTTGTGAATTCCATCTTCCCCTGACTAGAATGCTGTCCTTAACTAGCCAAGTCCTACTTGTTCTTCCACAGCCATGTCAATTGCTTCTTTCCCTGTAGGCCTCCCCAACCCCCATGTTACTTCAGCCCTCAAGCTGTATTGCTTACAGGTCCCCGAAAAGTGAGTGTTGACGAAGACCTGAGTTTAAACAGGGATGAAGGGATGGTGGTCAACGAGACACACACTCTGCTTCTCAATCTTGTACTCCTTCCATTACACCATGTGGTTGCATCCCCAAGGACCCATTTCTTCTTTGGTAATCAAAAGGTCAGGATAATTCAGGGGGAGATTCAGAAATAACATTTTGGCAGTCAAAAGTGGTTTTCTCCATAAACAAACAAACAAACAAAAATATGTGAAAAACAACTTAATACTGTGAGGATAACTCAATGAGAAGGAATAAAAATTGCTCATTATTTAGCATCCCCACCTGAGAAACTACTCTGGTCACATACACTTCCGAACAGTGGTTTATTCCTAAGGCCTCAGGGAGTATTCAGTTCCTGCAACCACATCGGGCAGAACACCCCACATCAGCTATATCAGTCTTTTAGAAGTGAGTGATCCTACTATTCCTCCAGATACAGAAATAATTGAAAAATTAAGCAAGGAGGCATAAAGGGCCTTCAGCAAATAAATCCAAAATGATAAGATGTTAAGTGGCCCAGGAGATTCTATGTTATTACCATTTGGGGGCTTTTTTTGGCTTTCAAAGTTAAAGTGAAACTGCCAAGTACTCTTGGCCTGAAACATCTCAAAGCAAAAGGAAAAAAAACACCAAATATGAATGGAAATGCCTCTATGATGGTGCATGGATAATTTAAGACGGGATAGAAAAGGTTCCATGATTCTAAATCGAGTAAAACAAATTTAAAATGCTTCTTGGTAGAATTGCTACTAACATCTTAACAGGAAACACAAAAAATGAAATAAAATAAACTGTTAAGATAGAAAAATGAAATCAGTGGCCATAAACTTTCTATCTAGAATGTAAATATACAATCCAGAAAGTTACTATATGTAGAAGCGATACAATGTGGTTTTAATATATACCATTCCCTGTATCTTGAGCCTCCATCAGTCTGAGCTTGCATTATATTGCCAAGATTGCGCTATGCAAAATGGTTGTTATCGGAAAAAAAAAAATCATACGATTCCTGCTCTTGCCTTACAGACTCACAGCATAGTGAGGACTCACTCATTCCATACAGCTTTGCACCCAAGTCTACGCTGGCTGCCTAGGGGGTGCTGCGAGTGACAGTGGAATTCTGGGATGCAACTGTCAGTTTGGGCTGGCAAAAGCGCCCAGAGTTAGACATAAAAGATGAGAAGACATCACTGGGTAGTACGGAGGAGGTAAACTGAGCCCTCTAAATGCTAGGGTCCTTTGTGTCAACACAAATAACAGAAAGAGAAGATGCTCATCATGAACACAGGTCTATTGTAGAAAATAAAGCTCAGAGGGAAAATGAAGGCTTATTTTTAGCATGTTTAGAGTTTTAAGTGTTACTAGTAGTGACATAAGTGGAAAAAATCCAAACAAACTGGAACATAAATACATGGATATATAGGGATCTCTGTGATGGCAGAGAGAAAGTCATACAAATGGGGTGAAGGGGGAGAGCAAGCAAGAGAGAAAGCTGGAAGGAACCAATCCTTCTTCAAAAGAGAAAGAAAAGGAGACCATATTCCGTGGAAGATTGAGGCATGATGCATTAGCAAGATTTTATTTTCATCCCTGCTAAAATATGCCAATGACGGAAGACAGCTTCATAGACTCTAAGAAAAAAACACAAAAACAGTGTTTGAAAGTTATCCATCAGGAAAGACGATTTCAAAAATAAATGAAGTTCTCCTGCCTTTCTCGCAGGTAGATACATTTTCCGTCTGCATTTTAATTTTTCTTCTCAGTTCGCTCACGTGGCATTTCCTTCACTTAACAGAAGGCACGGGCACGTGCACAGATATGACACCTCAGAACAACGGAGACATCAAAAAGTACATGACAGGGGCAAAGAAGAAAAGAAGGTCCAATGAAAGGCTTTGAGACCCCCCAGCACAGCTTCATGTCAAGCATGGAAGATGTGCCCGCCTGCAACCCTGCATCTAGTTCAGCACTAAGGAATTAGTGAGGCTAGATGAGCTGGGCACCCTCCAGCTGTACCACTCACTGCCTTCTCTGGTCAACCAGGGATAAGTGAAGTGTTATCTCATTTATTGAACAAATGAGTTAGGTGAGTTAGTCGACTGCGCTTTGAACGTCCAAATTCAAACCACTCTCTTTGGATGCTCTTACCCTACAACCTCAGATCTGAGCTCAGGGCCTTGGTTAGGCTCTGGTGAAATCAAGGAATAGTCAATCTAATTTAGAAGACAAAGTCAATGTCCAATATTAAAAAAAAAAAAGGAGAATGCAACAGTGTGAAAATCTGACTAAGTTGTAAGGACAACAGAACACACCAGCATTAAAGAAAAAGATGTGCAAGGTGAGCATGTCCTTGGAGAAGTCCAAATGGCTTTGTGAAGGGGAGTGGGATTTGAGTCAGAAATTGAAGAACTGGCAGAATACAAAATGATGAAGGAAGAGGAGACACATGCACACATGTGTGCAAACACACACACACACACTCACTCATAGGCATAGCTAGACCCACTTCTATCCTCATGGGGACCAAGCAGTGTGAACCCTACAGAAAAAGTTAAGTCCTCAGGAACTGGCTGAGCAGCACTTTGTAGGTTCTCCTATCCAAGTTTCTAAGTCAACTTTCAGCCTGCTGCAAGGACTTCTATTACTTTATTATTGAATAACTTAGGGTATTAAGGGTTTTTCCATCTTTGAAGTCTTCCTATCATTAAAATCCCGAAAGAGAAGAAATTTCTTTTATCAGTTCTCAACCTTTAATTATATGGGCAAAGGTGAAAAGAGCTCAGATCTTAGGAAAAGACGGTGCCCAGAAGGTAAAGCACACATAGTGTTTCTTCTATGGGAGGACATAATTCCTTACCCTGGTGCCTAAGGCCCTCCAAGAGATTTCCAATCATTATTATTAATATTTCACTGTGTCTTCCCAAAAGAAGTGAGTCACATAGACTGATACCAGGAGTAGCCAAGGTAAGCTCAGGCCTTTTCAAGGGCCACATAAGAGCATCCTAGAATAAAAGCACAGGGACAGGAGAGTAACGATGCACACTGTCACAAACCACCACCCTGGTCAAGTTCAGGTTCTTCACTTATAAAGCAAAGGGCGGGTATTAAATAGTCCCCAACGTGCTTTCTAATACTGTAGTTCAGTCTTGTGTGTTTGGAGCAAGCTGAGTCATATCATGGGCTTTTGTTAACAGGAGATTCTCTCAAGGACCACAAGAGCTTTGACAATACTTGGAGATCTTTGGTAAGAGTATAATTTTTTTTAAGGTTCCGATTAAAAGTGGGGGGGAGAGACAGATAAAAAAATGCAGTCCTTACAAAACAAGTTACAAGATTGCTTTTAAACAGTGCTCTTAACCCCATTCTACATGCAATACTCTGCCAAAAATGTTCTTCTCTAGGCTCTCCAAAAACTCTACAGGTCAATTTTATAAAAATTTATTTTATATATCTCTTCAGGAAAATATCTGCCACTTGAAATGAGGTACATCTGATTCAAGGAAGAATACTATCTTGCATGATGAGGAATTTATAATATTTTGATGGATGTCCTCTGGCCCAAGCCAATGTATTTATTCTCTCCTCTCATGCTCACAGTCTAAGTGGTAATAAATGTCAGACACGACCTCACAGCCCCACATGAACATGTACACAATGCGCTCCACGTTAAGATGTATGAGGATTGCCCACTCCAGTCTACAGCCACTTGATCCACTGCCTTTGTTTGCTGTGCTCCTCCTTCTTGAAAATGGTCTATATCCAGGCAATCGGTTTGCCAACAGGTATGCCTGGCTGCAGACGATCTAATTTCATATTGTATCCTTTCCTCTCCCTAATTAATCAAAAGAGGGATGGATGAAAAAAAAGAGAATAAAAATGTGCTCCAAAACTACTATACCAATTTTCTAGATACTTCTGTCATTTTTTTCTAACAAACTATGAGAAGATATCAGTCCTTAATGAAAAGATGCATGATTGTCTAGCTCTGAGATGAGCTTCCTTCCTGAAAACAGCAAACTGTAGGTAGATGGCAAAAGGTTTCTTTTGAAGAATATATCTTACTTAGAAGTAGTTTAAGGAGAGGAGTTATCGAGAAAAAGGGATGCAAAGAATGAAAAAAAAGGGACAGTACAAAATGAGTTCAAGAGGAAATAAGACAGCGAAAGAAGAAAATGTGAGAGAATTTAAGGATATTCGTGAAAGCTTGCTCTCATCCTCATTTTCACCACAGCAAAGCAGAGAGAAGAGAAGAACATGGAAAGTCGGAAGAGAGAAAAGGAGAAGTCAGGGTCATCAGAAAGAGCAGAGAATGGAGGAAAGGGGGACAAACGTGCATCTCGGGGCAGCATGTATGGAGACCCAGAAGTCTCTGCCCCAGAGCACATTTCGTCCTGGCCATCGGACACAGAGCTGTGGACAGGGCAGCAGCTGCTATATTTAGCTGCACTGTAACTCAAGTCAAGAGTGTTCCATGGGGGCAGCTGCTGCAGGGTCCTGAAGACATTTCACCACCTACCATGGAACAGCCGGGGCAAGGGTCTGACCTTGAAGCTCTGAGCTTCACTGTGTTTATATACAAAAGAGCAGCATTCTGAACATAACTGACATGACTGTTAGCAGAGTTTAATGCTCGGCTGTATAACAGGGCAGTGTTTTCAGAAGACCAAAGTCATTACTCTTGGTTCCACAGTGTCCCTCCCCCAATCCCTGAAAGCAAATATTGGCCTTTACCTTATATGGTATGTTCTCTCCTGAGAACTTCCCTGACATTCTGGTCTTCGCTTCTACCCAACACAGGGCTCTGTGCTTTGAAAGAATACTTGCTGGTGTCTATACAAGTACCCCCCAGGCCTGACTGACTCACAGAAATATCTGCGTTTCCTCTAATGCCAGGGAACATGACTCCCTCCTACTGGGGGGGCGGGGGAAGCTTGGTTACTAGAGGACTGGCAGGTGATCAACCTGATACCCTATGGCCACAAATGAAGATGTGCTGGTAGCAGAAGGTCTAAGTTGGGGAATTTTTCAGAAAGGCACACTTGATGTGAACAATTCATTAAGTAAACATGAGTCACTGTTCTGGATAGGCATCCAGAGATTCTGGGGTAAAACAACATACATAGACAGTCCCTTTCTTCTCAAGATTTAGCTATGACTTGTGCTTAACAACCACCACACAAGATGGGATGGAGAGACAGGTGAATAGGTTCAAGGTAAAGGCTGAGGGAAGGAGAGGCAGCTGGAATCTAAGATGTGTGGGGAGATTTTTTCAGAGAATGGGACCCCTTTCTGCAATATGAACAGGGTATAAATAAGCAGAGCAGAGGGAGGACAGCATCCCAGTTGAGAGACAAAAAATAAATCAAGCTTATTTTTTTTGGTTACTGTGCAGTCAGACACTTTTGCAAAACTAAAGTTCCCAGTCCTGTGTCATGACAATTTTCAGTAGATCTTTTATAATTTATTCCTGGGGCAGAGGTCATCTGCAAAACGTTCTTGCCAAGAAGCAACTTCCTTATCTATGAACCAGAAGCTCAATGTCCCTTTTCCAAGAACCAAGAAGAGGAGAGGTGAGCAGAAACTAGCAAGGAGCATGTCTGGATGAATGGCTGTCTCTGCTTCAGAAGAGAACACAGGGCCAGGGACTTGACAGGCTGAATGACAGAAGAGCCAGCCCAGGTGGGAACACTGAAAACTAGAGTCACAGGAGGAGTGTGTATGTCAGTCATTCCTGCCTGGCCGACAGAGCAAGCTAGCAAGTGCCAGCAGTGTGAGGAGTTGGCTGTAGCCAGACTTCACCCACTAGCTGTCCAACTCCTTTAACCTGGACTGACTGAAGGCCAAGAGAAGAACGTTCTCATTAGGGTATGTAATGGATCGCTTCCAGGGGCCAGATGGTTCCCCATAAATACATTAATGACCTTATAGGCATGTAGGTCTGGAAAAGAAACAGTTTAGCTACCACAGCGTGGGAAATGTGCCTTTTGGATTTTATGTACACTAAATAAAAGACCAAGGAATTATTTTAAAGGGTACATGTTAAATTACCCCTTTTCCTACACCTCACTGCTTTTACATGGCAAGCTCAATAAATGAGGCTAATATTTGGTTTAAAAGAATTAAATGAATGCATCCAATCCTTCAAAGATCATTTGAACGTGGATGATCCCAGAGTCCAGAAACACACACACATATACACATACACATGTACACACACACACAAACACACACACACAAAAACACACATGCACACACACACACTCCTGACTGATAACAAAGTCCAGGCTTCTATTGCTGAGCATGACTATGTAGGCCAGCACTCATGGAACCCCTTCCAATACATTGCTTCTGAAATGTAGTCACATACCTGTCAGGAAGCCCTTCTGTCTTCAAACAGCCCTCACCCCCAACTCTTGGATTCTATTAGCCCATCCCCAACCTTAACCCAACTACCAGAAGACTCTCCTAATTTTTGCTGGCTCTTTTCCATTATGTTTCCATTGAGCTTCCAGAAGAATTCCTTGATAAGAAACTCTTATCTTTCCATGTCCCTTAAAGGATCCTATTGCTTTAAAGCTACAGACTGGGGTTCTCTTTCCTCTGGTCAACAAGGGCTGGGGCAGGTCTCTGCCCTTCCCAGTGTTATTTCCCAGTGACCGCTGTCACTCCATCTGCCCTGCAGGGATCTTTCAGCCCCTCAGAACTGTATAAAGCCACACACACACCCTCTCAGTCACTGAGAGAGACCCTTCTTTGCTCCTCCCTCCTCCAGTCCCTGTGGGTTCCTCTCACCCCTCTTGATGCATCAAGAAACTTCCTGCTTTTGCAGCACTACTATGTTTTCTTCACAGCCCTTATCATGTTTGAAACTGTTTATTTTACATTTTCATTGTTTGATCTGATCTGTGCCATCAGGGTCTGTGTGAAGACCAAGTCGGAGAATGGGTATGGACACCCGGAAGAATCCTAAGCAGGATATCAACATAAATCACTGCTTTCCCACTGCTGCTCTTAAACGACTGGAAGCCACCAAAACCAAATATAAATGACACAGCAGCATGACTTTCCCTAAACATCAAAAGGAAATAACTTCCAAAGCAAGCTTTCTCTTTTCTTTTCTTTTTCTTCTTTTCTTTTGGTTGGGCTAAAACAGTAGCAGCTATAATCTGGTGAATGATTAGCCTTAGGATCTCCAGCATCAAATAAAAAAAAATCCACTTCCCTGAGGCCAGGGGAGCCACTGACAACCACCAGCTGAGTCTTGACAATCTCCCTGGACCTCACACACCTGGTTTCTGAGGTCCCAGCAGCCAAATGGGAGTAAATATTAACTGTGGTAAGAAATGATTAGTCAGCTGTGGACAGCTGTCCAGTTTCCAAGGTACTGACCTGAAAAGAAGATGAGAAGAAAGAAGACTGGGGTAACTTCCCCACAGCAGGGGACAACTTGCACTTCTTTCTCCAAGTCCACACCTTAGCTCCTCGCCCTCCCCCAACCTGGGATGGTGACTTCTCTGTCTGCATATTCTTGTTCCTTACACTCTGGCCTCAGCCCAGAAGGGGCACCAGCAAGAGATCACAAGAAAGGAGGGGAGTGAGTTCACAGGTGTTGTTCTCCTGGCTTCTTCCCTGCTGGGTCACCCTGGGCAGACATGTCCTTAACCAGAGGCCAGAGCTCCAATCAGCCTTTCCTCCAACATGGGTAGCTTGTACCCCTTGCTGGCTTCCCATCCTCAACAAACCTAAACCTTCTGGACTAGATCTGCCTGATGATCCCAAGCCTAGGGTGATCACAGTTCTCCTGGACTATTACTGCCTCAGAGATATGACAGCAACCTTTGTGATTTCCCTACACCTGGCGCCTACCTGGAGGCAGAGACAGGCTTCCCATAAGAACACAGGAGCATGTGACAGTGCAGACTGAGCTGAGTTCAGCTAAGTAAGAAATGTCTCATTACAAGTCCCCACACATCTGGGATCTGAGATGGCTACAGAACCTGTAGTCAGGCAGTTTCCCTGAGAAGATGACACTTGAGCTGACGTCAGAACTAGGCCAAGTTCAGACGGGATGTTCAGTTTTGAGGGGGCAAAGAGCAGCTGAGATAGAGAAGTCTATGCAATGGTCTTGCTGTACTTCTTACCCTCAAATCAACTGTTTTTTTTTTTCCCATTTGGCTTTTTAACTATTATGGGGAACACACTTTGCTATTTTAAATGGCAACAAAAATATATGATGTTTATGATTATGATAACCATGATAAGAAAGTCTTCAAGGTTTGGCTTTACTTCTTTTTAAAAAAACATTTTGTAGAATGAATTTATGCACTTTGATATATCATCATAGATGGGATATAATTTCTCATTTTTCTGAGTGTACATGTTGCAGAATCATATTGGTCATGCATTCACATATATACATACAGTAATAATGTCTGTTTAGTTCTCCTATCTTTCCTATCCCCACATCCTCCAGCTACCCCATCACTTCCCTCTACCTAATCTAAGGTAATGCTATTCTTCCCTAATGCCCCCACCTTACTGTGAATATTAGAGAAAACTTTCAGCCTTTGGTTTTCTGGGATTGGCTTATTTCACTTAGCATGATATTCTTAACACATAAAAGTTCTTGCAGCACAGATCTTGTCCATGGTGCCCAACACAATGACAAATACACAGTTGAAGTCCAATAACCATAGCAAATGATTAGTTGAAGGAAGAAGCAAAGGATGGGGGAAATCCAGCAGAGAACTGAGGTGGGTGCAGAGTTGGGTGCAAAGATGGGTAGAGAGGTGGGTGCATGAAACACTGATAAATTCTCTTCTAGCTAGGCTGGTGTTGACCTTAGGTAAATGACACTTATCTCCAGATAATGTTTGCTCAGTTCTTGGGCTCTACAATAGGAGATAAGTGAGAGTTATTTTGGTCTCCTGAATGCTTAAGTGAAGAGTTTGGTGGGACACAGTGGTAGCCACTGTCTGTTCCCAGGGCAAATGTTAAATTCATTGTCACTGTGGAGCTTCAGTCTACCCTGTCCCCTCAAAATGTAGCATCAAGGAATGGAGGTTTCCTGTAACACAGAGATATCTTTGCTAAAAAACCCAGATGCCTGAAAAATGATGTGTTTCTTCTTAAAGAGGAAGCAATTCTTCAGAGTCAGCCTTTTTTTTTCTTTCTTTCTACCTTAGGGTATGTTTGATTCCTGGCTATCTTCCTACACCACAAGAAGTGATAAAGAACCCAAAAAGAAGCCAGAAAGAGGACAGGCACAGTGATGCACACCTGTAATCCCATCAGCTCTAGAGGCGGAGGCAGGAGGATTGCAAGTTCAAAGCCAGCCTCAGCAATTTAGCAAGGCACTAAGCAAATCAGTGAGACCCTATCTCTAATAAAATACAAAACAGGGAAGTGGCTCAGTGGTGGAGTACCCCTGACTTCGATCCCGGGTACCCACCCCCCAGAAAAAAAAAGAAGTCAGAAATATTAAGCTTCACTTTCATAGAAGGCATTTCATAGTACCCAACAGAGAAGCAGACAGAGGGACAGGGACCCCAGTTTAATCCACTTCAATAATTAGTTTAGTGTGACTGCAGAGAACACCTTCCCTGCCAGGGCTCGATTTTCCTGTTTGCAGTGAATGGCCTTTCCTTTATACTGAACAGGGAGTAAGTCACAACAGCTCTGGACATTCCCGTGCTCTGAGAATATCGCACAATGAAGTAGAACATACAGTGACAGTGTGGAAGTTATGCCCCATACAGTTATGCACGCGTGTGAGAAAACAAGCATAAATTGAAGCTTTGGAACTGTAACTTATATAGAAAACACTATTATTCAAAAGTTTAAACATATGTGAGGCAACTCAGAGCAAATATGCTGACATATGGCATTGAAACCAATATGTCAACACTTGTAAGTAAGAGAACGTCTATAAAAATACAATCAACCACAGTTTGCTCTTTACATTTAGGCCACAAATGAGACCACTGCTGAGCAGTGGTTAAGCATTAACACACAACAGGATCTGCCTGGAGCCTGTCCGTGAAGGTGCAGTACCCAGCTAATTAATACATCACTGAAAAATATTGAGCAAGTGCATTCCTGAGGCCTCATTTACCCACTTCAGGTAGGAGGAAGTCCAAAGAAAGGTGTAGGAGAAAGGAAGAGGGGGAAGAAAGGAAGGATTCTCACTGTTCCACTGTAAAGCTTTCCCCAATTCATAAAACTGTTGTATTTGTGTGTGTGTGTGTGTGCGCGCGCGCATGAGCACACATGTATATGTAAGGTGGGTTTGTGGGTAGTGGTCAAATCCTGAAATCATGTCATTTGAGAAGAAGTGTAAGAAGTAGGAGCTGTTAAAACAGGGGAATGTTAACTTAAAGAAGGCCATCATAATAGACTGTCACTGACTGTGGCACTGCTAGGACCTTATGGCCTGTCACCATCACTCCTGGGCCTTATATTATTCATCTGTGACAGGGAAGGCTTGTATAGATGTCTGGTTCTCAACTCCTGCTGCAATTAGAATCACAATAAGAGTTTTAAACCAAGACACAGCCTGCTGCTCCTCCCCCACCAGGTAAGCTCTCCGGGTGGGAAACAGACTGGTATTCATTAGCTCACCTGGTCACTCTCATGTGCATTCAGTGGAAGTTAATAAGCACTGGTTTAGATTATCCCACATTATTCCAGAGGTCTCCTCTAGGGTGATATTCACAAATCCTTCTAGCTCTAAACCATACTTAACTCAATCATATATGACTCTCTTTCTATTTCCTTTGTGGCTTTGGGAGAAATCATAATCCTGAGAGAAACTCAACTGAAACATTAAAGTTAATTCCACAAATATTCAATATATAAATTCACCAACGCCAATTAAAAATGGAAAATTTGTGACAGGGAACTTCAACACAGAAGAGCTCCTTGGACTTCTTGGTTTTATGATGCTGGGAATTGAACCCAGAGACCCCTGCCTGCTAGGCAAGGAGTCTACCACTAAACTACATCCCTTGATCATAACTTGGTCATAACTTGGGATCAGTTAGTTCTGGCTTTCAGCATATTTTTCACCAGCTTGACTATGTCATTTTCCATGCAGGGCACATTAAAAAGCACAAATTAGAAGGTGAGTTTGAAGAAATAGCTGGTTATATTTATTAATAGCTGTCATGAAGAAGAGCTAGCATCCAAACAGTGAGAAAGAAAACTAAAAATCATATGAAAACACAACACAGAAACAGATGAAATATCATAGTCTGGGAATATTTGGTATAGGGGCAAACTACTCATCTTTAAAGAACCTGGAGATATCACTCTGTTATTCTATAATAATTAGAGAGAGAAGAGCTCATGTGTTGTGAATCTATTTAACAAGGCAAGGTCATGTGTATGAGCAGATGTTTGTAAATCTATTTGGTGATTTTCTAAACAAGGATTTCAATCTTTCAAAATTTGGGGGTCTAAATAAAGCCCTGCTGTATTCTTCTTGGGATTTTAAAAACACACCTGATATCTAGAGCCTTTTCCACTTCAAAAATCACCCTTCAGGTTTTCACTGGATAATGGATAATGTTCAATATGTACATATGTCTCCAATGAATGGCATTAGAAAGCCCAGAATCAGCATGTGGGCAGATTGAGACAGACAGGGAGACAATCTCCCCTGCCACTCTTGGTCAGTAAACCTGGTCTTAACCACTAGCCACACCCCCTCCACTTCTGATAACCTCTTTGGTGAGTGAAAGGAACTCAGGCCACAAGGAAGAAGGCTTGGTTTGAAATTTTTAAGGGAGCCATGAATCAACCTTCAGGGTAAGACCTCAGAGGAACCTCAGACTATACAACTAAGAGAAAACAGGTGCCATTTTTGTGATCAACACCTGTAACTTTGGCTTTAATAACTCATTCTGTTCCAAGAAGAAGAGAAAGATTTGAGCAGAAAAACAGCAGTGTAACTGTCAGACCATCCACTCCACACCACCAAAATACCATGACGAGCAGGAAAGTTATTCACAAGAGTATCTCCTAATAAGAAGACACTATTTTGGACTCTGTACTTAGGTAAAAATATCACTTGGCCAACTTGCTTTTCTGTAGCACAGGAATACTGTTTTTCTTGATATCAGAGGGTAGGGTCTCTGCCAAATTTGCCCAAACTGGAAAGCCATGATTCTTCATGGGATCCAAGCCCTGCCCGTGATAATCAGAGAGATCATTTGCCCATGAATGTTTCCTTATTTTATATCACAAGCAAGAATTCTGACACACACAAAAAAATCTCAGATTCTAAGACACACCTTGTGTCCATGGTCATTCCTAAAGAAACTGAATCAAGATTCCAAGTCACGCCTCTTCTCCACACATTACTTACAGCTCTGCCTGAAGAGGGATGTATAAGAGGGAGCTCAGCACATCGTCCTTTTATTTTGGTGACTTCGGGAAATGATGAGGTGCATGAGAGAGCACTGGATAAGAATGACATCAAAAAGATCGTGATCTCCCCAGCACTTTTTGACCTCCAGCAAGATGTTTTCCAAACCGAATTTCAGTATCCCCTCTCATAAAATAAGAGATATACAGTACTGGAGAATCTTGAAGGTTCCTCCTATTAGCCTTCTGGCCTGTGCTTCCCAACATCATGACCTCCAATGATTTCCCAAATTGTATACAGGTTCTAAGCTTCCTGGACATCCCCTCTCCTTTTTCTACCCCCCCCAGAGACCTTATCCTGGGCATGAACAGACCAAGGTTCTAGTCCCAGTTCTGCTTCTAAGTTGTTGAATACAGCAAGCAAATCCTTCCTTCATCTTTAGGATGACTGGGATGAAAATTCTCCTAATGCATTTAAAATGAAACTCTAGAACTCACTCCAGATCCTATGGAAGGATATCTTTTAAAGCCACTAGGTGGGCTGGGGCTGTAGCTCAGTGGCAGAGGGCTTGACTAGCATGTGTGAGGCACTGGGTTTGATCCTTAGCATCTCATGAAAACAAACAAATAAAGGAATTCTGTCCATTTACAACTACAAAACAATGTTTTTTTGTTTTTGTTTTTGTTTTTTGTTGTTTTTTTTTTTTAAAGCCACTAGGTAACTACTGTGAATCTGTGGATTCCACCAAACGTGGTATGATGGACATAATCCTAGATATTTTTGAAGAAGAGCTAAAGGACTTACAGTATGTCCCAAGAGAATGGTGCAGCTGGTTCCTCAATCCCCTCATTTCCCTATCCCCTAATTTACTACCAACCACCATGTATTAGTATCTTCATTCTTACCGACCAACGGTCCTCGACAACATCCAGGAAGTCACTAGTTGCAGAAACCAGTGACATGGCCAGTGACCCACTAACCAGCTGCAACTGACCTCTTACTACAGGCCTCAGAATTCAAGAATAATTTCTTCCCATCATTAGTGTGGAGTGCACTTCAGGTACACCATGAGCTGATGTATGTGTTCTCCACAATCCTGTGGCCCCAAGAAGCCAGACCCAGGCAGGGAGGCAGGAAGGGTAAGAGGGAAGGGAGGGGAGGAGAGTGAGAGAGGAGGGAATGACAGGTCATGGATCCTAAATATCTTCCTAATTGGATAATTTGAAAAGCTCTGGACAGCAGTTCAAAAGGCCTAGATTCTGGTACGAGCTGTACCACCTATTTAGCCATCTGTGTGGCCTTGGCTTGATCTCATCCCCTCTCTAGGCTATTTATAGGATTACTCTGAAACCCAATGGACACCCCTTTATACAGTCTACTGGGACTGTTTGTTTGTTTGTTTTAACTTTTTCATGCCCCAAAACCACCTGGAGAAAGTGACATGACTGATTCATGGCTGATCCCCACCACCAGTCTGGGGTTGGGGTTGTGTCTGGGGTTGGGGCCAAAAACAGGTTTAAACTTGTTTTTGTTTTTGTTTCCGTTGTTTTTTTTTTTTTTTTACATTTTTACTTAAGTTTATTTTTAGCTGATTCATAAAAACACTGAAATTGTGCATATTTAGGGGTGTGCCATGTGATGTTTTGGTACACATATATACATGGCATAATATTTTAATCATGGTAAACAAATCTATCTTCTCAAACACTTGTCATTTCTTTAGGAATGAAATTTTAAAAACCCTTCCTTGTAGCTTTTGAAGTGTACAATTCCTAACTGCCATCTATAGTCACCCTACTATGCAAGGGCACACCCAGACTTCTTGCTACTATGCAACTGAAGCTAGTACCCACTGAACAGCATCTCTCATCCCTCTGTACACCCTATTTTTCCTGCCCTTGGTAATCAACATTCCCCTCTCGATGTTATAAGATCAACTTTTTTATATTTCAAATATGTGAGATCATACAGTACTTTTCTTTCTGTGCCTGACTTATTTCATATAACAGAACAATCTTCAGTTCCATCCATGTTACGAGGAATGACAGAATTTATTCTTTTTTTATGGCTGAATAGTATTCCATGACACACACCCTATGTACCACATTTCCTCATTCCTCATCCATTTATCAGTTACAATGTGTATTGCTAACAAGTTCCTATGGGACGATGCTGCTACTGGTCCTGGTACCACATGTTCAAAAGCATTGACAAGGCCCACTTCTGATCAACTGTGGCTGTAAATAAATACCACTAGAAGAGGAACCACCAAGAATAGGGCCAATGCCCACTGTGCATGCCAGAACTTTCAAATCAGAATCACTGGTCCTGTAGCTTCAGCATCTATGTGAACCAACGCCCCATATCTCAATATTCAGTAAAGGTTAAATCATCAATTGCTTACAGTCACCTCACTTTACAGTTAATGAAAGGTGCACTCAGATGATCAAGTGACATCTAGTTCACCACATTCATCTGCGGTTGTAATGGTTGTAATCCTCCAGCTCATCTCTTTGTCTCCTAAACCATCAGCCCCGGTTAACAACAGACAGGGCGGCTGTCATCATCTGGCCCCTCCAGGGAACCAGAAGGAGAATCCAACAGGGCCCCTCGCCCTTGGAAGGCTCGGCATTCTTGAAGCTCTCCCCTGTGTGGTTTCTAAATATAACAGGCAGTCAGACACTCTGAATAACTCTTGGTTGAGTTGGCTTCCCTGGGATAAACTTTTTTTTTTTTTTTCTCCTAGATTATGCTGCACCAGGAATAGAGCCCTAAGGGGAGAAATTCCTCTTCAAAGTCAGAGCTAGATAACACCGTGTGTGGTATTCAGGTTGTTCTTTAAGGAGGAAAAAAAGAGGGGAGGCAAACTTCTAACATCAACCAACATCAAAAAGGGTATTCATACTTTGTTCCTGTAGCATGAGTGGAGGGGAGGTGGTGCAAGAGGGGGAGGGGGTCAGGGGAGAGACAATTAACACATCCTGTTTGGCAGTGGAAGAAATGTGGGCAAAGGGTCCGGTACTGCAGGTGGCAGGGGGCAACATGAAAACTGCATGTGCCAGCAGGTACTGGCAGCTTCGCTGTGGTGGCCCCACTGGGGAAGACTCAGAGCCCTTGTCTGGGTGCATAGCTCACTCCACAGGAGCAGCTCTAACTTCATCTCTCCGCCAGACTGCAGACACTCTTACCTTGCCCTCTGGCTCCTGCTGCTCCTTCCAGTAGGGGGGAACTTGATGTGAAATCTCTGTGTAAAAACTGTCGGAAACATATGCAAACATTGATACCGTCTGTCTCACAGAGTACAGATCCCTTCCTCCTTAGTTTTAATGCAGGCCAAGCCTCTGTATTTTCCAACATGACAATATATTTGAGTACCACAGTTGGATGGGATGTTTAGAATCACTGAGTCCTGCCCTGGCCCTTTGCAGATAATAACATTTAAGTGCATTCCTTTATTTAGCACCTACTATGTACCAAACATTTTACAGAAATTGAATCTAACCCCCACTCGTGCCCTAAAAGAAGGAGGGTTTGCAGCTCACAGAAAATGGAGTAGAGATAGGAGGAGATAAGATGCTGCGCCTAAAATTCCATGGCTAAGAGCATCAAAACTGCTCATCTCTGGCTCCCGACTAATGCCTCACACACAGTAGGGCAGGAGGAGGAAGAAGCAATGCTGAAAGATTTCCTGCTTTACCCCATATTGGGCATTAGGCCAAGGGACCAGCCAGCACCCCAAGTAGTATCATTCTATGCTTTTCAAGATCTGAGTCAAAACTTTATTTAGAAGTTCTAAATGCCCAGGGAGGAGTTTGGTAGCTCTTCCTTATCCCCAGAGGAAAAAATGCGGACTTTCAGTTTCAACCTTAGGCAGGAAAAAGCCCAGCTGCTATTAAAGCTGAGCAGGAAATTGCATGGAAAACCAAAGAGCAGGTATTTCTTTTCCCATGGGAAATTCTCCAAAGTTCTGAAAGCTCAGGGATAATATATACTTTGCAGAAGGTCTCAGATACTGAGACTGTGTCCCCTACCACTGGAAGATGCACTCTTCCTGAGGCTGATATGGAGGACCACAAAGCAAAGCACTAATTTGAATGTTCTAACTGTGTGAGCATGCATATGGTTGAGTGTGTGTGTGTGTGTGTGTGTGTGTGTGTGTGTGTGTGTGTTGGGGCAAGAGGTTTTGCAGTAGTAGGAATATCCACAGGAAGCCCTTCTCTCATTTCTCTTTATTTCCAGAGCAGGTTTTCACTTTTGACCTTGGACCTGGATTATTCTTTGTTGTGGGGATTGACCTATGCATTTTAGGATGAGTAGCAGCATCCCTGGCCTCTATTCAATGGATGCCAGTAGCACTTTTCACCCATCATGTCAATCAAACATGTGTCCAGACATTACCAAATATCCTATGGACCATGGGGAAGGTAAAATTGCTCTTGCTGAGAACCGTTGCTCCAGAATGTCTTATCCTGCACTAATAAGAAAAAAGTCCACTCGAAGATATGTGTCTGATATTCTCTTTGAAGCAGCTGAAGATACATAATCTGCATATTTTCATTAAAACACATTTATTTCCCATTGATGTGAAACTTATGAAAGGGCAAAACTGTGTGTGCTGTGTGCTAGGCCTCTCAAGATCATTAAAAGCTGGTCTGATGTCTGCAGGCCAGGTCCTCAGTCTTCTTTCTAGTCCCTGTAGGGTCCTCTTCCCAATATTCACTACCCATTCTTCCAGGACTGTCTCCAACACAACCTGCTTCCCAAACTTCTCCCAGCTCACTGGCAACTAATTCAGCCATCTTTGAACTTCTCTGAGCTCCATGCAGGAAAATTCCTCACCAGCTCTGTTGCCTCTATACCCTCAGTGCCTACAAAAGGTTTGATGCATAGTAGGTGTTCACTAAATGTTTCCACTTAAATACATTTTAATAATTATTTTTAACTAAAAATGCCCTTACAGTTGATCCAAATATGTATTTCTTCAGAATGATCCCTTTTAAGGATTGTATATTTTATCTCACAAAACAAACTGTAACCATCTCTGAGGCAAGAAGTTTGGCTAAGTTGGTTCTAGAGTCCCTGGTACAGCGGTTCTCCACTCAAGCTGCATACCCCTTAAAAACTCCAACACCCCAGCAGCATACCACCACCACCCCCCAGACCAAATAAACAGAATCTCTGGGGGATCATATCCAGGCATCCTCCTTTTTTACAAAGTTCCCTATGTGATTGTGATAGGCAGCCTATGCTGAAAGCTCATATCCTTTAGGTCTGTGAATTCATCCAGGCGTCTATTTCAAAAAGTACAGTGGCGTCTTCTGTCTCCTGGGAACGAGGCTGCCCAGGTTAACTAAAACCAGCAAGCTCTCTGCCTGTATGCGTTGACAGTATCTCAGTGTGACTACACCACCATCACAAATCAGAAGGTCTTGTTGACTTGGGCTAATCAAAATGATAAACTTAATGAATGATTATCTAACAAATACCTTCTGCTCAGGAAACAAAATCTTTGTAAGCATGAGCCCACGTGGGACTCATAGGTTGAACGCAGTGTCCTCGAGTCGCTTTTTATCTTTCAAGGTGCCCAGCAGAGGAAAAGAACTAACGACGCCTGATGATGAACAGATTGATTTTTTTTTAAAGAATTCTTTTTTTAATTGTCATCGTGTTGTTATTTTAACACTGAGCCAAAAGTACGCAAATTCTCCTTTCTGGAGCAAAAGTAATCACAAGAAAAGCTGACAGAGGGGGCACGTGGCTATTTTTTTTTTTTTTCCACATAAAACACAGCCTGTTCTTCCTGCAGGGATCACAGAGCGGGAATCTGTGCAGCAGCCACCAGGATTCAAAACAGAAATGAGAAAAATCTCATAATGGGTAGAGACTGGGTTGAAAGAATAGATCTGGGAAAAATGACATAATTCCTGGCTTTGTCCAGTGAATAGGGTCACAAGGCTTGTCACACAATGACTTGTGGAATCTCCTAGGGCCAGCAAAGCAGCCCCAGGCAGCCCTTATCGGGAGGAATCAATCCGTGTGGAAAAGTACTTTCTGAAATAAAACTAACATAAACCAGGCATGTCACAGTTGGTTTGGGTAAATTTCAGGAATGTGGGAGGAGTTCGTTGAGGCACTCAGGTTAGCTGAAAGCATGGCTGGTCTCCATCCACTTCCTTCTTCTCTGTGAACAGATCAGGACAGAGAACCACCAGAAAATAAAATCTTCTGTTTCCTTTTTAAAGAAGACAAGCATAGTAAAACAGGATGGAGAGAATGGGGACGTGATGATACTGACGGTGTTGAGGCAGAGTGAGCACAGCTAGAAAACGAACTCTCCTGAATGATTCTTCACTTCCTCTCTGGCTGATCTGACAGACCCTGTCTTATTTTTCCTACATTTTCCAATAGACTGCACAAAGTCAGATTGTACTTCCTGAACCACATGGTAAGGAAACATTATTTCAATAAATCAATTTAATGTAGCTTTGAAGTTTAGAACTGTAGAGACATGGAGCTGGAAAGTACACCAGTGGATATTTTATCCTTCGTTGTACAGAGAGAAAAGTTGAGGACTGGGGAAGTTGGATGATGGGTCTAATGTCCCCAGAGTTATTTTGATAAAGCTGAGTCAAATCCCAGGATTTCTTCTGCCTGGTCCTGTTCTCCTCTTACCCACTGTCACTAAGCAACATTTACCACTGAGTACATAGGATCCAGGGGAAATAAGACTTTTTAAACCAGTAATTTGTTTTAAAACATGAAGGGAAATAAGTTGCTTTGAATGGGGAGTCATTCTTACACTTAAATGATCACTTTTATGACTGAGAATTTTACTAATTAATTAGCGTTGAGTGCTTGCTTTTTCCATATACTATTCCCACCCTTCTTATGAGTGTTTATAGCAGAACAAACAATGACATAAAGGAATTGAAACATGGCAAGGATGAGATCTTAAACTTCCAAAGAATATATGTGCTCAGGGCCTCCAGGCCCTATGCCCCCATTCCCTTCACTCTGCTAATGACCTCAGCCATCTAAAGTGAACACCAGGGCACCTTCCATAAGGTCCACATCAAAAGAAAACACAGGGACATGTCTGGGGAGCTATGCATCCACTGTAGGTTCAGGAGAACATGTCAGCAGCTGTGTGATGACAAAACTTGCAAATGCATAAGAAACTATGTGCTGATCTGGAGTGGCTGGACACACCCCCAAAGACAGGGAGGAGGCGGCCTCTCCTTGCCTCTGTGCAGGAGAAGGGGAGCTGGTCCCATGCATCATCAGCCCTGGATGTCCCAGAAGCCAGCAGGAAACCAAGCATCTACAATCCTCAGGATGAACATCTCTGAATAACTGGAGGAGTTTTTCCACTCAACGGCAACTGGGAAATCACCCTCTGGAGCGTTGATGTGGAATGCACAACTCTGTACCTGACTTTAAAAAAAAAAAAATTCCAAAAAACTAATGCACACATATCCAAATGAACAAAACAGACAAACGAGAAAGTCTTGATTCACCTTACAAGAACTCTTTTGTTTCTTCTTTCCTTTTTTTTCCTTAAAGAATGATGGCCTCCCCGCCACCTATTTTCTTTAAATGGCTACCTTCTAAGATACTGCAATACTTCTTTTAAAAAACTAAGAATTCATTTTAATAAAAAATAAAAATAAAAACCTTGATTTCTACTAGACTTTTCAGTAATTCACTTGTCTCATACAGTGAGAAGGAATGTCCTCAGTGTCCTACCAGTTGGGTAGTTAGTCCAGGTTTCTGGACTCGTGTCACTTTCCATCTTTGACTCAGCAGCCCCTTCCTGAGAAGGAAAGCAGTTCCTGTTGGTGGAGACCCTGAAAATCCTTGAGGCCAGCAGGTGCTGTATAAATGAAATATCTTTCCAATTACTGCTACAGCACTCTATTGAATTAAGCTCCACCACCATAACTAAGGAAGCCCATCTGCCTACACAGCAGCGCCATTTCTTATCCAGGTGCAATTCATGCTCATCTTCTTAGAAATACAATTATTCTTAAAGAAGGAATTCTAAGCTACCTTCAAAAGCATTATCGTCCCTTAGACATGACTAGGCATCGTCAGAATTAAACTGACAGAGCTTCAAAGTCTGCAAACAGATTCCCAGGTAACGGCTGAACGTGCCCTCTCTTCTTGGTACCCAAAGCACCATTCCTCTACTCCGAGTAGACAGCAAATTTGCGAGAAGGATCAGGAACTGAAAACTATTGACAGCATGACGGGCATCTCAGCATGACAGCTGATGGAGACGATCACATTTCCTCCTCGACAAACTCAATTGCTTGAGTAAATCAAGCGAAAGTCAATACAAGCTATCCCCTCCTGGGGTCCCAGGTGGCTCTTGACCTTGGGCCACTGAACTTGCTCTTGGAGGAGGGAATGAAGAAGCAAGCCCTGCCCCCGCCCCCTACATCTTCAGACAATGCTCAAATGATACCAAAAATGCTTTCCTTTTGCCAAGGAGAACCTGCTTTTTGCCAAATGGAGCTGATGTTGTCTGAGAAACTGTGGAACCCTTGGTCTCCTCCCATAGGTCCTATATGGAATCATTGCCCATTTCCTTTGTCTTTATCATGAAGGCTTGTGTGTCCCCAGGTAAGTTCTCCAAGGTCCATATAACATATCTGCCCCTTTGCTTTGTCTATGGACTTCTACTGATAACTGTGTAACAGTGCACAGTGACACCATCAACAGAAGGTCTAGAAAAATATGTAATTCTGAGGAAAACAAAAAAAATCAAAGAGCCAAGAAATCATGTTTGTCTTTGTGTATGTGCTAGAACTGAGGCTAAATCCAGGCAGATGTCAATACTAACCCCCAAAGTCTGGCATGTCTGTGCTCCATAGGTGAGTCAATAAAAACCTGTAAAATCCAGGATATCAACTCTGCAACTTCGAAAAACTTTGAAAAAGTTTTCAACCTAAAATAATTAGAAATATTGTATTACCCAGAAATAAGGGAGGCACTCTGCCATAGACAGAAAGCTGATTAAAGGCTGGAAAATGGGTACATATCTGCTAGTCTACTCAGTGTCCTCTGAAAAATCAATACTGGGGCTGATAGACAGAAGTGGTCTAGAAAAAGTAGCTCCCCATGAAACAGAGAGCAACAGAAGGTCATATACATGATAGGGAAGAATAAAGGATCATCCTGGGAGACTGGTGATGAAAATGAAAGCCAGGGAAGGTCTGCATTGCACCAGGATGGGTAGTACTTTGACTTAGGGTAGAGGACTATTGAGTGCAGTCCTTATGGGACACCATCCTTCCAGTTATATGCAGGTCATATTGACAAAATTCAAAGGGAAAAACTTTGGCAAGGGGTTAAAGATGTTAGAGAAAATCCAATGGTGATCCAATCCTTTAATGAAATCAACTTTAGCCCTAACCCGAACTGACATGTGCTATAGAGGATGCCATACCTCAGTAAAAGAGGAGAAGAGCCAAGGTCATAACCAACAGGAAGCTGGGCCACTGACCTAAACATGATTGACTACTAATATTTAGTCTCAAAATGGGAGATGAAGGCTGAGTGGGAATACCAGAAAGTCCAGGGATTGGGAAGTACAAAAATAGCCTTGTTAACCAGCACTCAAAATTTTTGATTCAGCGGGTATCTCCTTAGTTCTTAGAAGAAAAAATATAGGGCAAATGAAGGGCAATGTGATTTCCACAGCAGTAAGTAAACTATACATTTAAGAGTTAATCTAGCTGGGTCAGGTGATAGACACCTGTAATCTCAGCAACTTGGGAGGCTGAGGCAGGAGGCTCTATAGTTCAACCTAACAATTTAGGAAGGTCCTAAGCAACTCAGCAAGACCCTGTCTCAAAAGAAAATATAAAAAGGGCTGGGCATGTGGCTCAGTAGTAAAGCACTCTTGGGTTCAATCCAGGGTACTACTACTAATAATAATAATCATCATCTAGGTTACGCCCACTTGGCCTGACTCCCCTCTCCAAAGTTGCAATACACTGAAAATTCATCAAGTATGGGTAAGGGAAAGGAGACCATCTAGAAAGTTCCTGCAGTGTCACTTCTGTAGCTGATTTTAGAGGCAGTCATCCCATCCCCTGGCTACCTCAGGTACTTAGTAGTCTCACACATAAAATCTTTTTAGCCTTTGTCAGAGAGAAAATACCTGCAGTTTGACAAGGAATCTCACATGCATGTCATTGTTTATGTTCTCTTGTGTGTGTGCACGATGGTGTGATTATATGTTAAAATCCAAAAGTCATTAATAAAAAATATAGAAAGTGATCCTAAAATATGCTTCCTTTAAAAACAAGTTAAACAAATATGGGATGATTGATGTCACATATGCAAAGTACATAGATTATAAAGCTCTGTTATCATAAACGGAGAAGTGTAAGCCTCAGGGATTTCCTCCTTTCCCTCAAGAAACACATTCAGTTTCATACAAATGCTTCACGATCTTTCCACATTTTATCAGTAGCCATCAGGAACTCCCAGGTATAAATATGCATTACATTTTGCAGCATACGATAAAATGAATAGTAAACTAGGACTAGTCCTAGTTCAGTCCCTTGTGGACTACATAATCTGGAGAAAGTTGTGCATTTCTCCTAAGATGTTTATTTCAATCAGTAAATACTGAGGTCCTACTATGTGCCAAGGGACTGTTCTGGGTGTTTGGCATACAATGTAGAGGAAGAAAAGTAGCACGACTGGAGATGGCATCGCAAGATGTGAAGCAGAAGTGACATTCACAGTTCAGATGACAATAAATGCTATGAAGGCAATAATAAGTCAATGTGATCCAATAGGACTGGGCCATAGGGGCCTTGCCCAGAGAGAATCTGCTAGGACATGTGACAGGGGAGCCAAACACAAGTGGGCCAGGGACAGTGTTCATATGATGATGATGGCAGGGGCAAGGCTCTTGAGGAGGCACTGGGCTGGACCTCTGAAAGGATCAGAACGGCAAGAAAGGTCAGAGAAGTCACGAAAACATCCACTGGCTGTCCTCTCTAAAGAACGTTGTACAGACGAGTGAGAAAAAAAAATGGGCCAATCCCTGAAAAATAAAAAAATAAATATAAAAAGTACTCTACCAAGTAAAATAAACCACTAAAACCAGTTTACTATTGAAAAAAAAAAGGCTCCTATCTTTCACATTTTATCTTTAGGAATGTTCACAATTATAGTATCCTTCATCGATGCAAACAGAATTTTTAGAACCAGAGGGAATAGTTTAACCCCTTTATCCTCCAAATCAGAAAACAAGGTTCTCATTTACCCAAATCTATGACAATGACCTTCCAGATCCCAGTTTTCCAGGTTCACTTCCCCACATTAGGTGGCTTGTCAAAAAGGTTTCCCATTCTTTTTCTGGGTATGAAAAATAGGTGAGAGAAACCTTTTGCCCAAGGCTTAATGTAAAGACTTGGTAGCATCAGTGCCAACCAGCAAATGAGACTTTAATGTCCTAACATCCAGGCCCGACCCTAGACTTACCTCTAACAGGTTTTGTGGTCTCAGACAAAATCAATTAAACTCTCTAGGCCTCGTGTTCTACATTTAAAATTGGAGGATAATAAAAATGCCTTCCATTCTTATATTATAGGATTGCAGATAGGATTAAATATTATGATATATGTGAAAGTCTGTGGCAACTATAAAGCACAAAACAAATATTATTACCCTTGTCACTTGTTTTGTGCCACCAACATTCCACCGTGTTGCATGATTATCATTATCTCTGATGGGCCTTAGGGGGATCTTCCTATTTTGTGAGTTAAAGAAATTGCATCTGAGGAGCTCCATAAACACTTGATGATTTATGAATTTGTCTCATGAATATAATTCACTGATTTCCTTCCTTTTCTTTTGATTTCCCACAGTGGAGGAAGAAACACTAGATTATGCTGGAAATACCCCTTCTTGAATAAAGACACAGCAGAAAGTCTCTGCCACAGACAAGCCATGGCACCTTGAGCAAGTCACCAGATGGTCCCTGACCACTGGGTGTTTTCATTCCGTAAAGTGTGAATTTATCTGATGCCCCACAGCATGCAAGAGATATCCTATATGTCAAATTTCCTCAAGTGATTTCAAATCCATTTTTTTTAATTTGATCCCTTTAATACCCCTGGGAAGAGTGAGAATGGGGATAAGAATGTTAAATTCACAGAAGAAAACTGAGATTTTGTGTTTTTGTGATGACCCCCAGGTCCCAGAAGTCTAAGTCTTTGAATCTTACTAAGTCTCTTCCGAGTGAGAACCACATGAAAACCTGATAAGGTCATGGATGTGGCTACAGTTCTGGCTTCCCAGGTATTAGGAAATAGTGTCCCAAGAACAGGGGAGCCTAGACAGATTGCCCTCCTCTTCCCTGACCAGTCAGGTCTGCCCATCTAGAAAGTCAGGCCTGGCCCTGGACATGTCTGCCTCCCCCAAGGGACCTGTAGGAGCACAGAGTAGGCTTCTGTTATTCCTTGTGCATTGTCTAAGTTTAGCCTGAAAGAATACCCAGTTTTCTCAGGGGAACCATCCCAGTCCTTTAAGAAGGTTCTAGCAACCCCCACCAGAGGCCTTCTCCTCAGGGCCAGGAGCTCCCAGACTGTGATTGCTTTCTGTTTCCTTATGACTTTTCTTTCCTTCCCCTGTGAGGTAAATAAACATTTTAAAAAGAAAGTTGTGAGCTCTTTTGTTCTCCCTGACCTACATATTGGAAGTAAAAGAATACATCCCCCGCCCCCACCCCCACCAGTCCTTGTGGCCAAGTAACAAAAATGTGTGTCTTAAAAAAAAAAAAAAAAAAGTTTATTTTATGTGTTCTAAATACCAGGAAATTCTTATCAGGATGTGAAAGTTGAGGTCCTGTTTTTCTTTTTTCCCCTTTCTCTCTCTTTATAGGAGAGAAAGAAGAAAATAAACCTCTCTCTTTAAAACAGACTCCATCCCTTCTGCCCAGGCCCTACTGAGTGCCGCGCGCTTCTAACTGGCTTCCCAGGCTCTGGCTGAGGGCTTTCTGCTTTGCTGACAGCTACTTCATTTTCCTTGGTACCCTGGACCAGAGGGGAATCATACAACACCCCACCATAAAGCAGGCCTGCTTTTCTGATGTCCCTCCAGCAAAAGCTATTTTATGACAAACTCAAAATATTGAGGGTTGTCAAGAGTAAGGATTGTGTTTGATTTAAACAGTATTACAGTGTCGTAAGTCATGGAATCACAAAAATCGGGTGATTCATAGGCTACTCCAGTCTGACCCTTTAATTTTACACTTGAAGAAACAGGGTATCAGGAGCAGCAGTTTGGTCCTGTTTATGCAGCTTCTCAGGGGTAGAGATGAGACAAGGACCCAGGCTCCTGGCTTAGTTCTTTCCATTATGGTACCATCCTCTCTCACACATTGTTTGGACATCTGGGGAATCCTTAATGGGAAAATTCTTTCAAGAGGGGAGTGTGATGAGGGATTACACATTTCTTGTTCATTCATTAATTTGGCTAACATTAATTGGACAACTTTTTTTTTTTTTTTTTTTGCCAGAAACTGCAGTAGGCAATGAGGATACAGAAATAAAAATGATATAGCTCCTCCCCTCAAGTTGTGTGTGTATGGTGGGGGCGGTATGTGCATTCACACACAAAGAAGCACAGTTTAATGCTGCTGCTTTATTTACATTGAAACAGATCATGGTGGGAATGACGCCAACCAGAACATCAGGTGCCTAGTCTTTCCTGTCTCTAAGAATTTCCATTAGGTGAGCACATCTCTGCATCTCCACCCATGGGCCTACAATCCATTCTCCACATGGTATCTACAACACTCACTGAAAGAATCAACTAAGGTCATGTCACTCCCTTCTTTAAATTCTTCAGTGATTTTCCATTGCCCATGGGATGAAATGCAGAGTTGCTTGGAGATTTGAGAGGACCCCTACCAGCCAGCCCTTAATTCACCCCTCCATTTGCCCCACCTGCCCATCAGGCTGTACCTTTGCTTGTATTGGGTCCGTCATATTGGCTCCGGTTATTTCCCCCAAAGTACTAGATCTACTCTTGCCTTAATGACAGTTGAACTAGCCACTCTCTTTCTCTGCAGCCTTTCCTCCACCCAATCAAACTTCTCACCATCTTGCTCAAATCCCTATTCACCTGGCTGATTCCTCCTTCTTCAGCTTTCAATCTGAACATCTCTTCTTTAGGGAGACCCTCATGGCCCTTTGAACAGGGGTGAAAGGCCCCATACACACTATGATAGAACACTCCTTCTTCTGCTTAGTATTCGACAGTTTACATTATGTCCTTCTTAAAGTCTCTCTTCCCATGCAGGCTTCAGTCCAGTGAGGGCAAATGCTGCATTTGTCTTGTTAACTGTAAGGCTCTGGTCTCGTGCCCTGTGTGGCACATAGTTTTCTATAAGTACTCACTGATTGACTGGATGGAAAAAAAAAAAGAAAGCATACATGATGTGGATATGAACATTTCAAATAAGAAATACTACAAAACCAGAATCGGGAAGGAAAAGTTCAATGTGGACCTAAATGATCAATTCTGGAACTCAAGGACAAGTGGACATGCCCCAAAGTATGACAAAATTGACCTTTCAGAAAAACAAACATGTAGGATGCATTCTCCTAAAAAGTAATAAGGTAGACAGAAACATTCGGTCCAGGAAAGAGGGAATGAAAATAATGTAGAAATGACAGATAAAAAATGAGATATATGTGACTGAGCAGGGCAAGCACTGGAAGACCAGTCAGGGGTCTGGGGCTCCTCATGGCACAGCTATGTCTTCTTCATTTGTAAAGTATTAGGTAGGGATGGAGAAAAGGTAGGGAAAGGAGACTGACTTTGAAGCCTTGGAGATAGTGAAGCACAGCAGAGTCTCCTGCAACAAGTGTTTCCTTGAGAGAGCAGGAAGATAGGGAATTGACAAATTCTTGCTTCTACATAATGAGATGTAGGACGGTCGAGTCAGGCACCTTGTGCTGAGAGCAGAGACTCTATGAGATCCTCACTTCCAAATAAGGAGGGAACTCTTCTATAGTCCCAAGAATTGGCAGAAGAATCCAGAATGTGTGTGTGTGTGTGTGTGTGTGTGTGTGTGTGTATACACTAGGTTATAATTTAAATCTTATGCTATAAGACTATTAAGATGAGGTGAGCAGAGAAATAGCCATGGAGAAAAAGAGAAGACCCGAGTGGGAGGGCAACGCGATTTCTCGATTTGATGCAGAAAAGCAGAGAGAGAAGAAGGATGTAAGGGGAGGCAATTAAGATGGCGCCCCTTACAGAGGATTGGATGAGCTCACGCACAGATTCCAAGTATGCTCCAAGACCTTCTTCCCAGCCTCTTTCTTCCCAGTTTTCCCACAGTCAGCAGTGGGATAAGCCACCTTTTTTCATGCTCCATCTTTTCCTCTCCTCCTCTCTTTCTTTGTTCCTCATCCTCTCCTGCCAACCACCTGTCACCAAAGTAACCACTGACAGGCCATTATTGTTGTAAAAGACAAAAACTACAGGACTCACCGTAGCCACAAAAGGAAACTAACTGCTGAAGGCCATTTATACAGATGCCTTGACATATGTAGAGGAAGAGGGGTGTTTCTGATACTTCTGGAATCTCTCCATTCCTGGTTTAGGGGATTGTAATGCTGCATCAAAAGTAAATAGGCCCAAGGTCTAAGCACTCGTGGGAGCTCCCTGGCCCTAGCCCTCTAACGTTCCCACCCAGCATGAGGTTCTGGTGACGATGACATGGTGCATACTACAAGAGAACAGAGGTGTCACACATTCCTTGCTTCTCTGACAGGGCTGCAATTTTCTTCGGGTGGAAATGTAGAAACCGAGCCTCCTCTAACCTGTCTAGTGACTCTCTGAAGTCACAAAGGCAACATTGTCCAGCCCTGTCTTAAGGAAGATTAAACTGCATTTAACAGCTCAGGAAAGGTAATGATCTCACTACAAAATCAACACATGGTGGTGGCTGGAGGCTGCTCCAGCCATTTCTCAGTGGCCACCCAACACCTCAGGCCTCAACCAGCCATTCATCCTTCTCCTTCCACTTGGCTGACCAGCTTGAAGGCACTGACCTGGTGACATCACCCCACACTGAACAAGATCAAATGCTATGGGGCTAAGTAAACAGATCTCCACAGGCAGTTCCTGCAGGGGCTACAGTGCAGAGATCCCAGGTTTGCCCTGCCCTTGGGATGGAACCAAAATTCCCCAATCCCACCCTCCACCGGAGCCCACCACAGGAGCCCAGTTCTCCTTTGAGCTAGCCTGAAAGGGAAACAGACCGCAGAAAGGGAAAGACCAAACACTTTAGAGGAGATATCGTATCTTATCTACCACTGGATTGGCCAACTTAAGAAAATTATGTTTTAATCCCAGAACAAATACAACAGGCTTTCTTCTTGCTTGTATCAGAATGAGACAAAGAAAATCAAATGATAAAAGTAAAGACTACTTAGGATTCAGTGCCTGAGCAAGTGACATGGAATTCTCAGGAGCAAGCTTCTGCTGACCTATCCAATACTTAGTCCAATCTGCTAGATGCTCCCCACACCCAGCTCTAACAGGACACCAAGCATGTGTCTAGGTCTTCAGGCATCAGCCCCTCCGGGCTGAGAAGGTCAGGGGGAAAGAGGGGGCCTGCTCTGTTCTCCAGAGGGTACTTCACTTTTGACTGTGAGGCAGAGAGAATCTGCAATGGGTCTCAGACAAGACCAGCTCAAAATCAATGCTGCCAAACTGTAGCCAAACTAAACAGCTCAAGTCCTGGCACAGTTTCTTCCAGGGAGAAAAGAGAGAGGGAGCCCTGGCAGATAAAGACGCTTTAGAGAACACGCCAGGCCATCCCTCAGCCCATCCACACACACACAAGGAGCTCAATTTCCATGCCCCAGGGAATTTGTCAGTGAAATTCCAGAAATTTGCTTAGAGACTGTAAATATAACAGTCGAGTTCAGAAATGGGAAAGCGGCTCTCTGGCCCCTGCTTTTCCACAGAAGGTATAATCGACGCCATTCTGATCCAGCAGACAAAGTGCCTGAGACATCAGACTTCTGTCACTGGCCCCAACAGGGGCCTATTTCAGCTTCTCAAAAGTTTGCCCCAAAGTCTGACTTTGAATTTGGGTTTCTTCTTTAGTGTGTCTTATCAAACTACTACGACAGTGCTCAACGGGAACTGATATGTGGCCACATCTAACCTGCCTTCTACTCTCTTCCTTGACTGCTGCCCAGGAGCCCCCATGTCCTGGGCAAAGGGCAGTGGTCCTGGCTCTGCAGGAGAGACGAAAACAGCAAGAGGGACACAGGTGTGGCTCTCTCCACTAGGACACTGGTGAGGAAGCAAAGGCAGGCGCACAAGGAAGCAGGACACACCTGTGGTGACAACAGCGAGAGCCACGACATCATAGTCTATCCTGGCAGAAGGCTCAGCTCTGAGTGAGACTGAGCTCTGTTTGTAACTCGGTTTTGTCACTTGTGTGTGGCAGGATATTTAGCAAGTTATTTAACAAGTGGGCTTTTGCTTTCTCCTCCCATATCTGGGAAGGGGACAGGGAGGAGACAGGGCTCCATGTTCAAAGAACGACACATCCCACATCAGGACCACGCCAATAGGGAAGATACCACAGTTCACATTTGGATCTCTAAGAACTTCCAGGTCTTTCCTCTCATGTTATCCTCATGGTTTCCTGGGAGATGCCTAATAGAAAAACTCTTCTCCTCATTTCACCAGTGTGGAAACAGGAGCACACAGAGACAAAGCATACACAGAACGCCCGGCACTAGACGGCAAGTCCTCCTGATCCTGCATGCTATCAACAGGTCATCATCAGAGATGGTGGCTGTGAGCACAAGCGACCTGGGTGGGGACATCTCAGCCCTAAATTTCCCAGAACATTGTCTCGCTAGGGTATTACTTAAGGTGTTTTTATTTCTTTAACTTTTTTTTTTCCTGACTCAAAGATTAAAAAGCAAGACTTATTTAGGCGTAAAGGATAAGGCCAAATGGCACAGCTCAAGTGACGAACACGAGGAATCAGAGGAAAGAGGAAAGCTTCTTAGCCGCACTTTCCAATTGCCCTGAAGCCCAGAAGCTTAAATATTTACCATGAAATTTCCTGCGCCTCTGGCTTCGGGGAGTTTCTAACTTGCTAGATAGAGTCTTATCCTGACAGTTCCACCTCACAGTGTCACTAAATGAAACAAGAGTAGATTGTATCTGGTTTTGAAATCATATTCGTTGGCCTTTTAGGAAAAAATCAATCTGGACTGGGTTTGAATGACCATCCATATAGAAAACACAGGCTGTGCTGCGGAACGAGGGCTCTGCAGTCCTGATGCCAATCAACAGCAGTGAAATAGAAGCCTAGGGGTATGGAAGGGGATGGAGGGAAGAAAATACCAGGGGTGACAGTGCTCTAAAACTGCTTCCTGCTTAAGCCTGTCCACAGCAGCCTCGGGACAGGTAACTGCTCCCAATATCACCCTTTAACTGTCAGGGCGCCACATATGAGGCTGTGCCTCGTGACTCCATAGTAGATAAGAGGGGGAGTCAAGTCAATAAGGATTAAGTTAAAATGGCCTGATTCCTTAAATGCTGGAGCGCAGTGGAGGAATAGAAGCAGGAGAGGGTCATTCCAGAAAGAAGAGGTGATTATGATTTGAAAAGTTTAGAAAGATCGAAGTGCACAGAAAGAAGCCTGCACCCAAATCTGCCGAGTCTAGCTGACTGGGCTTCTCTGGGCCACACAGATCCATCATCTGTGAGCAGCACATGGGAAAAGGCTGGATGGCCTTGAATGGCCCTCCCAATTTCTGTTCTTTAATCTCATTAACTTAAATTCAATTCCTAAGTCTTACTGTTCTTCAGATTAATACAATGAAAGAAATGATCAAAAGAGGTGTAAAAAGCTTGGGAATGCCTAAATTTGAATATTATGCTCTATCTTAATTACTTAAATCAAGTGAAGAAACTAAGAGATAAAATAAAAAATGCTGCAATAAAAAAAAAAAAGAGGAGAGAGAGAGATATCAGGAATTTGGTTGAAGGAAAACAATATTTTTTTTTATTCATTTATTGGAAACAAGGCTATGGAAGAAATGATGGACGAAAACTTAAGCAGCCAAAACTCAAGCCCGGAATCCTTGTAGACACACAGTGAAGAAGAGTGAGGGCTCTAGATGTCACAGCCTATGGAAAGCTTCCTGACTTCTCAGGCTATGTCACTGTGGCACCCCCTGCATCCTGATGATGGCATCTGTCACACAGAAATATTTAGATTGATTGAGCTATCTTTCCAAGAAGATGGTGAGCTATTTGAGGGAAGGAAAAGCATCTTATTCAACTTATATATGGGTTACAACCTTATATACGGTCTGTATGAAGTAACTGGTCAAAAATATTGCAAATCAAAAAGCAATGAATTTTGGGGCTGGGGATGTGGCTCAAGCGGTAGCGTGCCCGCCTAGCATGCATGAGTCACTGGGTTCGATCCTCAGCACCACATAAAAAAATAAAATAAAGATGTTGTGTCCACTGAAAACTAAAAAATAAATATTAAAAAATTCTCTTTCTCTCTTTCTCTCTCTCTCTCTCAAAAAAAAAAAAAAAAAAAAAAGCACTGAGTTTATTTCCCTGATAGCAGTTTGAAGGGAAAAAAAAAATATCTAGGCCACAGGCTAAAGGTTTTAATTTCTGGCAAGAACATTAATATCAGGGTTCTCGGAGTTTTCATGACTGTTCACAGAAAAGTTAAAAAACAATAACTAAAGTTTTTTTCTATTATCTCTAGGGATCTTGTTATTACACTGTCTGCACAACATTATACTAGATTTGAAGTGATTTGATTTAGAATAGAGCCCAACTAAAAATGTAGAATTCTGTAAATTTATTGTGAAGTACCTAGAGACGTGATTCCTTCAAATTAAGAGGTCACAGTCATTTGCCTGAATGCCTGAGTGTTAACAGTGTGTGTTTTAAGATAAGATGACCCAGGTTCAAATCCTAGCTTGAATCCTTCCAGGTTGTTTAAGTATTTTCAAACTGAGTTCAAAGCGTTTCTCCCAGAGTTTCCAGAATCCCACACATTCCAAACCTATCCATAGTCTACTGTAGAATCACATGTTGCAATGATAACTCTTGCCAATTTCTTTCATGCATCCTAGTTAGTGATCACCATCTACTTAGCAGTTCTCTAATGCTCAAGTCAAGAGGAATTGTTACACATAAGCATCAAAATTTCTTTGCAAATCTTTAGTTAGGTGCATACTTCTAGGCAAACTTTTCTTCCCCTACCCTCCCTCTTCTGGAAGGTGCTTCCAAGGATAGAGATCAAGAAGGTATATTCCAATAAGATTCTCTGGATAAAACCATTTTCCTTGGCCTTACCCCTCACTCTGATTGGTAGTCCTCTGGCTATGCTGAAAGATCCATGACTATATTCAAAGAGGTAGTAAAGACTATCATCATTTTAAGAATAAAATCCTCTAAAAATCACAGCCTCAGCACAAAGCAAATGAAGCACATTTCTAGCAGGAACTAGAGTGTAAATCTTAGGCCTTCTTCTTCCTTCTCACGTTACCCTTCAATAACTATGATCTACCAATGGCTCCAACTTTTGTTTTCAATCTGATTCAATGACCACATTATCCCCAGACACTGATAAGTGACTATATCAAGAGAATTGAAGTATATTAGCCTGTCACCTTGCAGCTATGTGGTTCCCTTCACCACACCATGCCAAGAAAGAAGGAACATCCATAATAGAAAACAGAGAAAAGAGGAAAGACAGAGAGACAGAGACAGAGGTAGAGATAGTGTGTGTGTGAGAGAGAAAGAGAAATTAATACTGAATGTGAATGTGAATGTGAATGTGAATATGAAGTACGAACCCAGTATGAATGTAGTATGAACCCAGCCTAAAATTACATTCTCTTCAGTAGCCTAAGAGATTCTGCCAGGTCCTAATGGTTGGACTGAGGTTTTGTTTACTAGCTCTGTTATACCTGAGTTTGGGTTTTCATCCCTTGGGAACATGCAATTGAAAAGTAAGATTCCAACTATCTCAACTTCCCCTTCTCTACATCCTGGGAGCCAGAGTACTGACATAAAACCTCAGTGTGCTGTCTGTTATGAAGTAAGGATGGGTACCCAGACGACCCTCCAGGTCAGAACTGCAGTATCCACTCGGGTTTCTCCCAGCCCCTTTCTTTATTCCTGGCTATGGACCAACCTTGTCACGTGGCCTCTGAGGGCATATTTGCCTTAAAGACAGACTGGAAAAGTTCCCAGCCCTAGAGGCCCACTGACCTGTAAGTTCATCTTCAAGGAAGACTGCTCACAGGACAACAAAGCAGACAGGAGAAGGTCATGCAAGCCCATTCCCTGGCTGGGTGGGAGGTCCACAGTGCCTTGGTGAGTATGCTTCCTCTATAGGCAGCAGCTACATTTATTTTTTAAATTACCAGGTCATAGCTGGATAATCATAAAGCTTATTCAACAGGAATAGGTGGGAAAATAAAGGACTGAAACAGTCCACTCAGTTCAGTGGCTGTGGTCTTTAGCAGATATCAAGAAAGTAAAGAGAATTTAAGGAACAAATTATCCTCTTCTAGATATTTCTACACAAAAATGGCATAGTGTATTCTGAAAATACCGAAAGAATGAAAGATTCTTTCAGGAAAGAGGCAAAGGGTCTAGAGTATACCAGGTGTCATTGCAGGCATTTCTATAGGTGTCACCGTGTTTAATTCTCAAAATGCCCAACGAGTCTCATTTCAGATGAGAAAACGCAGGTGGGGAAGCACTGAGCAACCCATCTGAGGTTGTTCCATGGAGCCGATTCCAACCAGTCAGTCCAAGTTCAAAGCCAAAGCCTAAGCACAGCACAGCACAGCACATCACATCTGGGAGGGTGAACAAGACAGAAATATGGAGGCTGGGGTTGTGGCTCAGTGGCAGAGCACTTGCCTAGCATGAGTGAGGCATTGGGTTCGATTCTCAGCACCACATAAAAATAAATGAATAAATGTTACTTGTAAAAAAAAAAAAAACAGAAATATCACACTGCCCAAGGGTGGAATTTTCCTTTAGCCCTGGGGTTATACTCTTATGAAAACAACCCCAGGACCTGAAGAAGCTCAGAGCCAAGAATGCTCCTCTCCCCATCAAGCACCAGCATTCCCAGGGACATGGTTCCCAGTCCCCGCTGGGCCAGGGCAGGGCTCCAAAGGAGGAGGACCTGCTCTCCAGCAAGTTCAGGAGGCCCAGCCTCTCCCTGCCCAGGCACAGGCAGGTCCTGGAGGTGTTTTCCTTTCCTTTTCTTATTTAAAGAAAAAACAAAACTCTCCACACTCCCCACATGTGAAATGCCGCTTGCACTGCTGCTACACAATAATTTTACAGTCACACAATGACCCTTGGGCAAAGAAAAGAGGAAAAGCCGGCACTCCACCCACTCCAAACCCCAGAGAGTCACCCTTTGGAAAAGCCCAGGTTCAGGGAGATCAAACTCACAGGCTGAGGAACAACAGGAGGTGGGGAGGCCTGGCAGGAGAGAGGAGGCAGAAGGGGGAAGCGTAAAGTTTAAAGGTCAAAACAAATGTCAACCCCACACCAGGACTGTAGGAGCAGCACCCAGACTCACTGCTAGACAAATACAAGCTGCCAGGGAGGCCAGGTACCAAGAGGCTTTATTAACTGTCTTCCTGGAATTGCACACAGAGGAAGCCCGCTCCATCATATAAGCTCCAGAGCAGACTGTTTATCCGGGGGCTGGGGGTGGGAATCTCAGAGCTGATATTGAATCTACAACACAGAGCTTCTCTCCATTCCCTTCCCAGCCGGCCTCTGCTCCAGCTGCACCTCCCCAGGGCTGTCAGCAGAAAATACCCATGCAGGTTTTGATAAAAGTGGGAAGGGCCCCATGCTGATCAGGGCACCTCTGCCTCCTTGCCTTCTTCTGGCTCTTTCCCAAGTGGTACAAAGTCCCACTGAAGTCAAGGGAAGTCTCAGAGGAATGGCATCCCGGCACCTTTTACATTATGTGTTGGAGTGGGGGGGGGGATCTCAATTCCTGTGCCCAGTTCTGTGGGGATTGCACCTTGTTTTAGGGCCCTATGTAGAAAAAAATGTCTCTCTGCAGAGTCCAAGGCAGTTAGAGAGAATCCATTACATGGCTGGGCTGGGCTTGGTCCACTTGCAGAGTGTCTTGGATAGGCTGGTGGCCTGTTCCTACCCATGCTGGTGCTCTGCTCTAGATATGGTTTGAGAGTGTCCCTTAAAAGTTCACAAGCTGGAAGGTGGGTCTTCAGTATGATCCTAGTAGGATGGGGTTAGGTCATTGGGAGTGCCACAAGGGACCCATTTAAACAAGTGTTATAAAAAGAGCAAGCCTGGCCCTCTGGTTCCCATCTTCACCAGGTCACCTCTTCTGCATGCAATCCTGTCATTGCAGCTAGGGCTGCCCAATCTTGGACTTTCAGTCTCCCAATTGTGACCTAAATAAATCTCTTGTCTTCAGAAAGTACCCATCCTCAAATATATTGTTATAGCAACAGAAAACAGATTAATACAACTGGAGCTCATAAGGAACTCAAAAGTACATTTGTTTTGAAGTTCCCATTGGGTAAGTCTGGAGTGGGTGTCAAGAATATGTATTTTGAAGAAGTTTCCAGATAATTCTGATACAGTCAGCATCCCCAACATCAGTATACAAATTGATATTATAGGATATTAGAAATCAACAATGTTGAAGTCAGAAGGCAAGACTGGCGACTCAGTATGAGCCACAAGTGACTCAGGAGCCCCATGTGGAGGGCCATGCAGTTCTCCGTACAATGTTCAAATGGAAGCCCTAGGTCTGCTGGCACACCTCAGCCTCTGATCACTTAAATGCCCTCCCATCCAACTGTTCCTGTCCCACCCATTTCATGAAGTATGTGTCTGCCAACATTCGGTATATACTATCACCCTTGCTTTCTGGAGGGATTTGGTTTACTGGGCTCCCTGCCATCTGTATAGTTATCATCTACAAATAAAAACTTTTGAAGGAACGGCTCAAAACCATTTTATTGGCTATTCCTGAACACCTGAGGCTGGGGAATGTTTTGCTGATGCAGGTGCTTAAAAAAAATAGTGTGAGATAATTTCCTATTGTAACATTCTAACATGCAAATGAAAAAGATGAAAAAAATAAATCCACCAGAATTCCTAATCACTGTAAAGGTACTAAAATTCTAGATCAAAAGAATAGCTCAAAAGCAAAAAAAGGTAAAGAAAATATAGGTAAATAAAAACAAACCAAATAAAGCAGGTAAATGTAGAATGCATTTGACGTCTACCTGGTCACAGTAGCCATCACCAAGGGAAGGAAAAGATATAAATTCTCCATCTCTCCTGGGGCCAGCTTTGCCTAGGTTCTCAGCCAAATCTCAGCCTCTTTTACTACAGGGTCTGGGCTTTCCTTCACCTAACTGTGCCAGACACAGGTCTTCATTCTCCTTTCCAACTCCTTCTAGAGAAACACTCCTCATTGACATCCAAGTTATCTGACACTGACATTTCAGTTTGACTACACCTCAGCAATACCTTTCCATAGAATGAGCATTTATATTTCCTTTCCCAAATGGTTTGGTGGGGGTTGGGGAAGAGGTACTGAGGAACAAGTTTTTCTTCTTCCTTTTGAAAAAAATTGAGGATTCAATAGGAGTTAGGGACAGCCTGAGTTCTCTGGATGGTGGAGTTAGGAATTGGGATTCTGTGATTTCTGCAATTCAGTGTCTATATGGGTCTGCAAGAAGGCTGGTGTGTCTTTGTTTACATGGTCCTAGAGGACATGGGCACAAGAGGTAGAGTGAGTTCCCAAGGCTAAAAGAGGCCGCACTGCAGTTGATCCTTATGTGAGTTCCTTTTATTTATTAAATTACCTTATACTAATTGCCAACACTGAACTAAACTTTTAATCCTCTACTTCTCACTCTTACCAAGCCGGTACTGGGTGTCTTCCCAACACCTACTTCCAGACACTGAATTGCACAGAAAATAGAAGAGGGGAACAAGTTTAGACAAACAGAATTGTCAGGAGAACCTGGCTTAGACTGAAGCAGTCTGGACGGGTGTCTTCTAGTGGACACTAAAATATCTCTATCCAACAACAGCAGAAAGAAAGAGCATGCTGTGAGAGGGCGGACCTTCTTAATAGTTTGAAGAAAATGTCTGGATTTTTTTTTACCTTTTCCTCTGAAGGGACTTGCAGTTGTTAAACGATCCAATACTAAACAGTAAGTAATAGTTTCAAGCCAAGTCCAAAGTCTCTCATTTTCTAAATGAGAAGGAACAAAAAACAATGTAATACAAAAAGGGAGATGTGTTAAGCAAAAGGCCTTTCTCCAGATTCCCAGGGGCAGTGTTCAAGTGCAGAGCATCTCAGCTCCTCCTGAGGGTTCCTTTATCTGGACAAACCAGCTCACCAAATGCCAGCCCTGTACTCTCTCCTGCTCCCTGGCATATCAGTGATCCATAGCTGACCCTCAAGCCTGTTTCTTCTCCTTCCTCCCCTCTTAGCCTCCTCAGTCACTGAAAGAGAGTCACTGGTAGGTGAGTTGTACCCAACAGGTCCCAGACCTACCTGTCTTCATCCAGATGTTGTGGAGATGAAACTGTCTACTGGCCTACCCTCCACTTCATCACCCCACTGTGGGAATGGGAAATCCCTACAGCAAGAAGTCTTTGTCTTATTCCTGAATTTCCGTGGTATTTCCTTGAGCAACCAGGGGTAACTGCCATAATAACATTCTCTGGTGAAGTGCATCTCTCTATATACTTTATGGGGTTTGCAACAACTCAGAAACTGCAGGTTTTATGAGCACTTCATTGTCGGATACAGTTAAGCAATGATCACTGTAAATCTACTGATGGGGATGTTCAAATTTCCTTTGAAGGAAAAGAACAAAACACCTGGTAATCAAGAAAAAACTTGGTAAATATTAACAAAACCCTTAGCTAGTCCTGACAGATCCCTAAATGAGAACCCCACATTATCTCTCACTATAACCAATCCAATTCCTTTAAAGTAAACCAAGATTTAATAGAGAGTTAAAATGACTAAAGAAATCTGAAAACATTACATCTGAACCCCACCTCTTCAATACACAACATAACACACACACACACACACACACACACACACACCATGAAAGCATTTCCTCACATTTGAAGTATTTGGGTTTGTCTTTCCAAATATTTTTAAAGCACACTTTACTTGAAATCTTAATATGTAAAATAGAGAAATGCGAAGCTTCTATGGTTAGACTAGAATCAAAAGAATTGATTCTTGTGAATTCACTATCTCTTGGCAATCAACATTTAATGCTGAGGCATCAGAGCTTGTCAAATCACACCTTGAAGACCAGCAGCCCCAGCTCCACAGGATTTGATATCAGCGCAAATTCTCCTCAAGGGAGTCATCTACAGATCTCCACCATTCCTTCTGGGTTCATTTACTGAGCACCTACTATGCCTATGTACAGAGATACCAAGGTGACAGAGACATGAATCCTGATCCCAAGGAATTGATGTCTACCCAAAATGAGTCATGAGAGTACTCCAAAGTATTAGAATAAGTAATGTGATAAAATTGGATTTTATGGGATTCCAATTTTCAGCTCACCAAAAGTTGGCAGGACACTAAGCCTGTTTCAGAGTAGAACAACTATCCTTGAATTCACTATGGGGTTCCCAAGACTGATGAGTTGAAGAAATAAGTATATTAAAGGGATGTTTGAGACAGCCTCTATAAACTTCTGTCAGTTTATTTTATTCCCACTTTCTATCCACCCTGTAAATACGGGATGATATTAATTTTTAAAGACATAAGAGTAACAGAATTCTCACACTGTGGCAAACAGTACAGGTAGCTCAGGACTATGATGGGGATGGTCTGATGATCTACAATGACACTAATCACAAAGATTGAGCTAAGAGCACATGTAATCTTTAGTGCAAGTCAGTAATATTAGACCTCTTTTTACCTCTTTTTCCTATCACCTTTGGAGGAGGTAAAGAGTTCTTAAGCTGCATGCCCATTTGGTGAGCTGAGTTTGCTCATTTCCTACCATTTGCTGAATGAACTAGGATTCCTTACATTTGAGGTTCCAAGTCACAGTTGGTGACTCCTCTGAGAACACAACAGATTCTAACAAGCAGATTTGATCTGTCAATTCAATTTGCTCTCACTTAACCTGAGGAGTCCTTACTAATTCGAGCTGCTTTTTGTTTTGTGTTTTATAGTAATGGATGCCATTACTTTGAGGAATGAAAGAAAACAAGGATGTCAGCGAGAAGAGAAAGAACAGAGACCTAGAGAACCTGGGGGAATCCATGTCAACCCAGCATCCTCTCCAGAGGACGAATGGCCATACCTGGGGCTTTGCTTGGACACACTGATTACTTTTGCTTGAACACACTGATTAGAAAAAGCTGATTACTTCTTGAAGAAGGACATTCCTCTTGGACAGCTTTATTTATTTATTTATTTTTTTAAAGAAACATCTTCTTAAGTTGAGACAGAATTCTGCATCACTCTCTCCATCCCTTCTATCTCTTGTTTCTAAATCTGCTCTGCAAAACTACACAGAACAGAATTGTCCCCTTGCACACGACAAGCCTTCATGGGATCCCACAGATTGGTCTCCAGTGTTCTGTCTGCGTTAAGGATTTCCTACCACTCTGAGGGACTATAATAAATACTCAAAGACATAATGTTTAGAGATTATCTTTCTACTTTCATTTTTTATATTTTCTAAATTGTGGTAAAACACAAATTTGTAAGTGTAAGATCCACAGTATTAAGTATCTTCACATTTTTATAAAGATTTTTAGTTGTTGATGGACCTTTATTTTATTTATTTACATGCAGTGCTGAGAATCAAACCCAGTGCCTCACTCACCCCAGGCAAGTGCACTACCGCTGAGCCCCAGCCTCAGCCCCAAGTACTTTCATGTTTGTAAGCAGCTATCACCACCATCCATTCACAGAAGCTTCCTCTTGCAAAACTGAAACTCTGTACCCATCCAAGCACACTCCATCCCTGCTCCCTCCAGACCCTGGCTGTCACTCTCTGCTTTCTGTCTCTAGGTATTTTAGGCCTCTCATGTAAGTGCAATCACTCAGTATTTGCTCTTTTGTGACTGCTCTATTCACTTAGTATAACTACCACCAAGTTCATCTAGGCTGTAGCATGTGTCAGAATTCCTTTTCTGAAGCTTAAATAATATGCTCTAGTAACATTCCATTTTACAAATGTGAAACCAAGTCTTTAAAGTTAAGGACTTTCCCAAGGCTGCACCATCAGAACTAAAGTCAAGTCCCCCGACTCCCTGCCCACTGCCTGGTCCTCTCATTCTTCTCTGTTTTCCAACTGCTCTAGGCAAAGAGCTGATCTTGTTGCTGGAAGAGATTCCACCCCCCCACTCCAGCATGGGAAGCATCTTTCAGATGGAAAGAAGCCTTGAAGCTTAGAGATTGTTGTACCCAAGATCTGAGCATGGGAAAGCCATGGGTTTAGTTTGTGCTAGCTAGTAAACACCACACCACTTGCCTGAGTATTATTCTAATTACTATTACAATTATTTATTTTGTTCCACTTAAGGAAACAGCATATTGTTTTTCTCTTTCTCTTTTTTCCCCTCTCTCTCTCCTTTTTCTTAATACTAGAGCTTGAGTTCCTGTGGTAGGCAATAGTAATGAGAGAAAGGAGATGCCACATGGGTGTTTATTTGTTTTTGTTTCTTTTTTAAATCTGGACACGTGCCACTACTTCTCCTGCTGAGAAATGGAGAAAGCCATGCCACTGCGTAACCAGAGTGGGGCTCAGCTATTCCTCATAGCTATTACTTCTTAATAAAGAGCAGCACTTCTGCAAGGGATGAGGTTACTGTCAGAGTGGGCATGATTAATAATGATTAATTTGATCTGTGCCAACATAAACAGGATCCGCCATCCACTAAATAATTATTCTGTAGCCTGGATACCATTTCCACGGTTTTCAGGGAAGTTGCTGGCCATTTATCACATTAAAACAAAACAAACAAACAAAAACCTATATTAAAAAATAAAGAGAGAGGATAAAATAAGAAACCATCAACAAAATAAAGCCAAATGCCTTGACATCCACCTGCAAAATGCCTGCTTAATGCTACAAATAGTGATGATAACAACATAGCCCCTATGTGCTATCCTGCCAGAAAGGAAGAGAAATGAAATTGACACATACCCTAAGAAAAGAACAGGAGTTCAGTCTGGTTTATTTTCCCCACTGGGAAAAGGATTAGTGTAATTGCCTCTAAATGGTCTTTCCTCCTATCTTCTAGGTAAGACCTCAGCATCCATTTGACTCATGAAAAAACTGTTGTCTGTGGCATTTGGGTAGATTTCCTGGAACCACATCTGCAGCAAAATCTGGTCTCAGACGTGTTGTTCACCTTAAGGACTTTCCTTTGCTGTGACCTTTAACGAAGTTCATCCTGGGTCAGATCCTAACCCAGACTGTCTCTTCTGAGTTCTATTTTAAGAGGGGATCATTGCACGAATCATTTTACAAATGGTTATTGAGCATCCACTCTGTGCCTAGCACTATGTTCTAGATATAAGGACCCATCATGAGCAGAACAAAATCCCTGCCCTCAAAGCACTTACACTTCAGCATAGAAAGACAGACAATAAACAAAAAAGCACATAAAATATCCAGAACATCATTTGGAGATAAATCCTTAGGTTTCAAAATGAAGCCTCTCAAGAAGAACAAGGAGCATCAAAAAGGGGCAGAATTTGCTATTTTATAGAAGGTAGTCAGGAAAGACACCAGGGATCACTGATATTCAAGCAGAGAGGTCAAGAACAAGCATGGCTGGTGTCCATGACAGAGCCTTCCGAGCAAAAGAAACATCAAATGCCAAATGTCTGAAGTACGATGCTTAGAATATTATGTAAGGTGGAGCATGATGAGATGAGGCCAGCTCACTTACAGCTCCACGGGCCACTACGAAGAGCTGACTTTTAGACAGTATGACATGGGGAGCCAGCAGAGGGTATGGAGCAGAGGAACATCTTAATTTGACTGACGTCTGTGTGGAAAATAAGAATGGCCATGCGAGTTTCCAGTGCAGCTGGCAGATCCAGAGAAGGGATAAATATTTGGGAATTGTATGTGTAGGTGATATTTAGTGCCAGGAGAGAGTACAGGCAGAGAAGAGTGGAGATCAGGCAGATCTGAGAAGGGCAGAAAAGGAGTAGCCAGTGAGAAGCCTGGTGTCCCAGGAGCCAAAGGGAGAGCACTTCCAGGAGGAGGGAAGGGGCAGTGTGTCCAACCAGCTGAGAAGTCAGAGAGTATCTATCATTATCAGAAGCTTAGGACTCTCTTTCCAAAGATTATTTAATTTCTGGCTTCCAGTTGGTATCAGAATTTAAAGGGTCTCACCACTTTCAATGACCACCCCTCTTTGAGTTTTCACAGGGGGAGTTTAGAGGGTCAGTCGAGTAACCAGCAACCTCAACAACCCAGCCCCATGCTGTGGCTGGTGACGCTTCCTTCCACCCAAGGGATGCGGACACCTGTATAATGCACTTCCCTGTTCCTCACCACATGCCAGAGGGCATAGAGGGAGCATTCGGTTTACTCCTTCTCATTTTGCAAGTGAAGACACTGGGACACTAATCTGGATGTCTTCCTTAGGCGTCATGCCACATAGGTCTATTCTAATACATCCCCTTTGCCCATGGAAGTCTGACTTCAATTGGCCTGGCACTGGATGTCCTCTGGAGCCTGCTATTGCATAATCCCCACCCTTTACTCCAAATCATGTCGTTACTCACTGTTCCCTCAATACCTGGAATGGTTCCTTACGCCTGAACTGGCACGCTTCCTTCCCCTCTCTGGCTACTAACACTAGTGAGGCCCTGAGAAATTCATCAGTGAAGACTTCTGTAAATGAATTTCCTCCAAAATCTAGAGTGATTTCTCCCTTCTCTTTGTGTGGTTCATGCAGCACTTGCTAAATATATTTATAAACATGTACATGCATATCTGTGACGGCCAGCACTGTGTCTTCACCACCTCTTCATGTTTTATATTGCTCAACACCATGCCTTGCTCAAAAATACGGACTCAGTGACTTCACAGGATGAATGAATGACACTCAAAGAAGAACGATGGGGCTTAGGAGCTAAAAGAAAGTCGACATTTGAGTTCAGTTCAGGACCTTTCAATTCTGACACCCAGATCCACCCTAGAAATGGACGTTCCTTTTTCTGCCAAAACTAATCATTGATAGTGACAGGTTTGTTAAATCTGCTTTGAAGGACTTGGCTCTGTCACCCTAGAAAACAGGCTTGCATTGCCTTTCCTTTCTGGGCACTACTCCCACATTCCCAGCCTCAGTGGGAAACTGTTGACCCTTCCCTGCCCTTCTCTCCTTTCCACTTCATAGCAGATCCTGATGACCATTGAGATAATGCTCTATCAGAAAACCAGAGAAAAACAGTGGGGGTGCATTTGCCAGGGCCCACTATATATATATGCCTGGCAACACTGCTATGCACCCCACCCACCTCCGTCTCCACATCTGACACACAGAAACCTCTCTAGCTGGAGGTTTACCTGAAGACCCGAGAGAAATGCAAACTGATGTGGATCAAGTGTGGAGTGATTTCTATTGTCCTAATAAATCTCCAGGTTCAGGGAGAGACCAGAAACGATCTGCTGGGAAGGGAGAGCTCCTGAGGACCTGGGTTCTCGGCTAGCCTTAGAGAACTGCAAGGATTTGCTACAGTGGTGATAGGACAGCCCAGCCTGCCAGGAACAGGAAAAGAAGGAAGTAAAGCCTGAAGCAGAACCAAACAGCTTTAAAAAAAAATTTTTTAAAAAGGGAGGGGGTGGTTTGAAAACTTGGTAGAACTGGGGATTGGCTGCAGGGAGAGGCAGAGCTGGAAAGACCAGTCTGGCCAGCTGGTGCAGGTTATTACCTAATGGTCCTAATTTAGCCACCTCTGTGCCTCAGCTGGCCTAGGTCAGCCAGGGTACAACACAAAGGTCTGACACGGTGATGGAAAGAGCACTGGAACAGGAGTCAGAGTTCTGAGTCCAAGTTCTGGCTCTGGCATTCAAAACACTTACAAATATCACGAAGGAGTTCTCTTTGCTTTGGTTTTCTCCTCCTGGGGCGAGAAGGCAAAAAGCCATGGTTCTGTCCACCTCATATGGTTTTCATGAGTCTCATGTGCAGTAATGATTAGCAAAGCTCTATTCAAAGGCAATGTGTAGATGATGTAAATCTTTAACAAAAATGGGGTAGGTTGTTTTAGAAAAAAAAAAAAACATTGGTCCAATGTAACAAACAGACCTAATGGGGTCACTGCCGCCCATTGCTGCCCTTGCTCACTCAGAAGTACTTCCCCTTGATGAGGGACTACTGTCAGTTCTTCAGAACTGAATGTTAGGACCACAGAGAGATTCCTAGTTCTACTGTCGGCTATTTTGTGTGACTTTGAGCAAGCTTACAAACTTGCCAAACTTTAGTTTTTGTTTAGTTTTACTTATCAGTGTAAGTTAAAGTAAGACTGCCAACTCTGCGGTTGAGGATAAGAAACAATTCATGTCTATGTCCACTTTAGTCCCTGGCCCATGAAGACACTCACAAATGTGACACTTATTATAATTAGCTTCAATATGAAAGACCTCATGTACATTAGATGCTACCATATCAAAGTCATTTGCAAAAGATGCAAATGTTTTGATGTCATAAATATAATTTAAATCTTGTTTGAGACTCCTTGCTTCTTTATGTATTTCCTTTATTTCTTAAACAAAACAAGTATGGAGCAAAAATCATATAATGTTACTTAAATATATTATAAATTAGAAAGTATTTTATATACTTACCCCTATCTTCACACCCATCTTGAATAAAAGGGTGTGTGTGTGTGTGTCCCAGATCTACTGTTGTCAATATCTGAAAAATATATTGTTGTCTCAAAGCACATTTGATATTTGGATTTGATTTTGTTATCTTATGATCTTTGGTGGGGCTGGAGAGGGAAAAGGAAAGAGGAGATGCATAAACCAGAATGCTTTGAGTAAGCATTTAAAGATAGTGAAATCCACTGAACTTCAGTCAAAGTCCTTCCTTAGAGGTGAGAAATTAGGTCAATTATTGAGACTCTGAATGTCTTTTGCTGACCATGATGGCATTGAGATCTCAGGTAAATGAGGCAAAGCTGGGCACGAAGTGATATTCTATAGGTTAGGCTGAGCAACCTTTAGTACAGACACATTGCTGGTCTTTGCTTAAATGCACAGAAACCAGCTTCCTCTGTTTCCCATCTGCAAAGAGTTGTGTGAGGCCTGATACACAAGTAGCCTCCCTGTATCTCAATGAGGAAACAGCAAGAAGTTCAGGCTGACTATATCCCAGAAGACCACCTTGAAAATGAGAATCACCAAGTGTTTACCAAGCAAAAGTGGGGTTTAACAGGAAATGTGACCACAGTTCAGGAGACCAGGAAGCATATGACCCTAACATTTTTAGTGCTGCTATAACAAGAGCCACCACCCTAATAATTCCTCACATGCTCAGCTGAGGAGTCCAGAACCCCAGCAAGTGCCCAAGCCAGCGATTCCCATCTAGGCTTCACATACTGATTCCAAGGAGAACTCAACAGCACACAGTGCCTGGAGCCCACCTCTCAATTTGCTGGTTTAATTGGTAGAACAGGGCCCAGACAAATGGTTTCAGTTGTATGTTTTGTTTGGTTTCATTCATATATATATATTTTTTTCTTTTTTTCTAGTGAGTCCAGCCTATAGCTGAACTAGAAAACCATCATCTAGTTCCATACCTTGGGTGAGAAATATGAGGCTCAAAGATTTCCAATAAGTGATCTGACTCACCTCATAAAAGACACTAGATTTGGCCTTCAACCAAATTCCCTTCCCCTCATTGTCGAATACTTCTGAGATACTTCAGGGGAATCTTATTTTAGACTCAACTACAGAGCCCCCTTGAGCACCTCACCCCACACACAGTGCATTGGGGAAGTGAGACCCCATAAGTCTAAGGCAGACAGAAGGAACTGAAAGGTGAAACTAACTTTAAATAGGAACGAAACTGACAAGAGCCCGCTCAGAGGCCCAAAGAGGAAAAATGAAGCAAATGAAAACAAACCGGCTCACTTTGAGAAAGGCTAGGAAGACCCGGAAGGTTCTTTCAGTTTGGATGATTTAAGGTTTCAGTCAGAGATCATGCCCTACATGTTGAGCGTATCCCCCACCCAATGGAGTTTCCCAGACAGCATTTCTTGGGGCAACTGCAGAGCCATCAGAGGTCTACTGATTGAAAACACAGCTTGTGAAATAAGACAGGGGACAAGTGCTCTTCACTCCTGGAGGAGAAATCACCACCTCCCACATCCTGTGAACAGCACCACCATGCTTGACCCTACATGAGCTCATTTTAATAACCAAAATAAACACGGTCCCCTTTCCACATCACAGAAGGTCCTAATTCACCAGTGAGGCCAACTAGTAGGTGAAAGACGAGGTCCTACAGTCAGAAGAGACTTTTGTTTAAATTTTCTAAGAGAAAAGTGGTTACTTTGCACTAGCTTCACCAAATATGGCACCTTGGTGGTCCCTGCAGATCTCCCAGGGACCCAAAGGGCACCTTCCAATTAGTGGACCAGGGAAGTAACAGCATTTAAGTCTATACACTTTTTTGTGGAAAACACAGGTGGAAGTTTAGCCATCCTAGTGATCAAATAAGAAAGGAGAGGGAGAGAGAGAGACTAGATTCACTGAGGTGGGCCATGACATGTAATACAGTAAGTAAGCAGCAAGACCTTTTTTAAAAAAAATCTCTCTGGCCCTATGACTTTTGGAGTCTGAGGATCTAGGTTCCGAGATGAATTCTCAGCTCCTGTTGACTAATTTACTCCAAGAAAAGTGCCAATCAGTAAAGAGAACCATCTGAGAACTGATTTCTTTGATAAACTACTTAACTTGGCTAAAACTCAGGAGTCTTCCTGGTTCCTGAGCTTTTGGATGTATTGACATCATTCTCTGCCTCGGTAGCCTTTGCAAAGAACTGGCTCAGAGGACAAATCAGAAAGGACTCTCGGTGGGAGATGATGGGAAAGGATGGAATTTCCCAGCTCTCTCCCCAAACAGTCCTCCTACCCTCAGTCTCCCTAACCTTAGGAATCTCTGAGACATGTAGGACAGACATGTCTCCAAACAAAAGGAGTGTTCAGAATCACATGTCCCTAACAAACATGCAGGACGTGCCTGGGACGCCTTGGGACTTTGATTCTCCTCATTACTCTTTGCCATGTTTTGAATTATGAACATTTCAACAACAATAATAATGGCACTGCATCTACAGAGCAACTAAATGATTTATGAATGGCTTTCTATACTTTGTGGCACAGTGGTTAAGAGCCCGGCCTCTGGAGCCAGGGTTTAAATCCTGGCAGTGTGACCTCAGACAAGGTGTTTAACCTTTGTAAGTCTCTATTTCCTCATCTGTTCAATACAGCTTTGTTGGAAAGATTAAAGAAGATATTTCAGATGCAGCATCACAGTAGGCACACTGAAGGTATTGAATAAATGTGAGCTGTTATTATCAAGGTAATGTTACTTAAACATCATAATAATTCAATCCAGTTAACCACAGTAGATATGGAACATGCACATGTTTGCACAATTGTGTGTGTGTGTGTTTTTGTGTGTGTGTACACATGCACACACCCTCGGCTAGTTGGTGGGCAGTATGGAAGGATCATGTCTAGAGAATATTAGCATCAAGGCAAGCTCCGTGTTACTCCAAGCTTGATGTGTCACAGCAGGGTCCAGCCATATCATGAGCCACAGATAAGTGGGAAACCAGTGATGGAGCCAAAGAATATTTTATTCAAATAACACATCATTGACAGAAATGATCAGAGGACTGAGTGACTTGTCCAGGATTACCCATCTTGTAGGTAAGTGGCAGAACTCAGATATCAACCCAACCTTGACCCAAAGCCAAATGTGAGACAGAGGGAAGCAGGGTCTTTGGAGAAGATTTTCAGAAATACCTACTTCCTGAATTTGATCTCCTTAACAACACCAAAGGGGCTTAGCCTAATAACTTTATCAGATCTGGCATGGTTTAGAATTCAGAAGTGCGAACTAAATTATGTATGCCAATGTCCTCCTTAAAAAAAAAAAAATGTTAAAACGGCAACTCTGCCTTTTGGCAAACAAAATGAGAGCATTGGGCATCTGCAGGCATCAAAATGCAACATTTGTAGCTGAGCACAGTGGTGCACATCTGAAATCCCAGCACCTTGGGAAGCTGAGGCAGGAGGATCTCAAATTCAAAGCTAGCCTCAGCAAATTAGCAAGACCCTATATCAATAAACAAACAATAAGTATATAAAGCTGCAGATATAGCTCACTAGTAGAGCACCCCTGAGTTCTATCTCCAGCACAAAATGAATAAAAGAATAAAAAGTCAATTTGTGAATCCATAAAGTCATTCTAAAAATTCCAGGAATCCATACAATGTCCTCTGGTGTCCTCCTAAGCCATCCCCACCCCAGAGACAGAGTGCCAATCATCCACTCCACATGAAAAGGAAAGGTTCCGAGTCACAGAGCAGGCCGCAAGTGAACGCTCTCCTCCTGGGAAGCACTCAGAATGGCAAATTTTCAGGGAAGAGGCTTATATGGAAAAAGGATATTGCATCATTAAAGAGGTTAATGAGCTTTGCTAGGCAGATGCCCCAAATGCCACTGAGATGGGAGAACAGAGAAAGGGAGGGGTGGCGGGAGTGATGCACCCAGGGAATCGCTCCCATTCTTCAATGTCACGCGTGGTCAGGAGGTAACAGCAGCAGAAGGACAAGCTCTCCCAGTGGGCACTGCAGCCCAGCTGATGGCTGGGCAATAAGTGACCCACCCTTCACATCCAGCCCTGGGCTTTCTGAGTGAAGAACACCAACTGTTTCTCAAAAGGGGTACTGTGGAATATTTCTCCCAACTAAAAGTGCTCTGGGATCAAATAAAGTTTGAGGGAAACTGTGTACCTTATTTCACTGTATAATTGTAGCACCCTGGCTTTTCAGTCCAAAAATTGGTGTGCAACCTTTCATCAAACAATAGTGGGATGGTATAAATTTTGTTTGTCACACCACTTAAAAGGTAAACGGAGCAGCAAGGTGATACCCAGTGGCATGTAGCTGCACATTTGTCTTCTTGCATATTGCAAGCCAGAGCCTAGAATACTCAGCACATGCATATGGTCTGTGTATTTCTAAAAGCCAACTCGCATAGCTGGTCTAGAGCAGTGTAGTACTAATGGCTAGCACATTTTATAGGGGTGGCTCTGAGGACAGCGTGTCAGACAATGAAACCAATGAAAGCGCACAGAATCTTTGGATACAGAAGATTAAGTTTTGTAAATCCATACTTCGCAACACTGTAGTAAATTTTCTCAAGTGTAATATTTTGACTATAATGCACAAATCAATAACAACTAATGTGTTAACATTTTTTTTTTCAGACCAGAAAAATGTTCACTAAACTGTCACGAAGAAATGATGTGCATTCATTTGGACTATTCAGCTTTTACATATATTCATGAGTATTCTTTGCATCCCAATCTTACACCAAAGACAGTTAAGTAATAGATGATTTGTAAGCAAGACTGGGACAATTTTTTTTTCTTAAAAAAGCTTCACGTAATGGTCACATCCTACGTTTTTGCAAATCAAATTCAGCATAAAATCTGTAAAGATTGTACAATGAAAAACAGCATTACTTTTTTGTTAACTCAAGACTCATGAGGTACATTAGATATAGAACACTCTGAAAACTGCCTAACAAAGAAACTTGTTAACTTTTGCTACCCAAGCAGTGCTAGAACTTAATCACTGAATTTTATCCAATCCTCATTTTTTAATCTTACACCTAGCAACATTTCATTTTGGAGAACATTTTCATAAAAGCTACTCCAGTACAAGATCCTTCATTTTACAAAATATGAAACAGATATATTAACGTCTTAGTAACCTATCCGACACAAGTTAGTGGTTTTTATATTTCATGAGTTAAAGGCAGATGACATTTTGAAATTCAAGAAATTCAGTAAAGATACAGGACAGAGTATTGATCAGAAATCAATATCAACCTATTGATCACACTGTCCCAGCAGCAGAAGCCTAAAAGAGTATTTTTATCCTCTATGTTGGAACTTTGGGTGTAGTAAATTCCAGTATCAAACCTGAGGAAGGATTTTAAGTTGAAACAGGAACTGATCATCAAAGCCAGCAACAAATGTGTGCAGTAGAAATGCAGAGTCCAATAGAAGTTCAAGAGGGCCAAGGAGAACCAGAGGACCAAATTCTTATTTGTCTATGGTTACATCTTGATAAATCCTTGAAGGGTCTAGGTAAACTCTTGGAATGGAGTTCTGTTTCATGGACCAAGTGCTTAGGTGAGTGTGTGGTGCTTACTTTCAGAAATCAAGACCACAATAGGGAAGGAATTTCTATATCAGAAATATCCTAGACTGCCTAACCCTGGTCTCTTCAACTTTTCCAACAACTTCTTAAGTGACACCATTGAGTTTTGTTTCAATCAACTTTTGTGATGATACAAAATAGGAATAACTGAAGTAATAGAAAAGTACCAAATCTTAAATCCACATACTGGGATATGGTGCTTAGACATAGAAGGTACTAATAAGACTAGTTAGATTAAAGTCTCACAAACAAAGCCTAAGGATTCTGGTATTCTACACAAAGCAACACAATTAAAGCAGTATTTTGCATTAATCAGACCATATCTGGAAACAAAGATACACTTTGTTCAAATTTAAGATGTATTTAAATAGGACATGAATACAAGGAGGCTCTCTCTATCAAGAAGAGTTACAGAAATGATCTGCAGAGTGACTGGGAAGTGGGAAAATAAATTATTTCGAAGAAGGAAGACCATCTTCCTATGCTAGGGAAGCTGACCCTTGGAAGAGAAGAAAGACCAAGTTTGAAATCTTTGGTGAAACTACAGAGGTGACCTATGGTAAATACAAGAACATATTTCAGTGATATATATATATATATATATATATATATATATATATATATATATATATATATATAATAACTTTGTCATAGTAGGAGGTGTCCAAGAATGGGGGTTTTGTCAGATGTCACACATTCTTTGAACAGCCTCCTCTAACATTGTACACCGTAATTAAGTGGGACAAACTCAAATCTGTTCCAAGAGATTTGCCATGCTCCTTCACCGTGTCCTTCCCAGTTTCCTGACTTTCTCCCTATTCATAAGGATGATCTGGCTCTGGTGCTCCACCCTCCTTGGTCCAACACCCACCATGCTTCACAGTTGGCTATTCTTTTTCTGATACTCAACCTTGACCCTCCACGGACAGCACCCCTTGCCTTCAACACAAAGCTCATGTCATGTTCCCCTAAATCACACCTCTCTGGGTCATTCATGGTCATGCATATCAGTCACCAGACAGGACTACAATACTTTTCTGCCAGAAATGTATTGAGAAAAAAATTTCCTTAGGTATGGGAGACTAAAGCAATGGCTAAAGAGGGCTAAATAATGAGGGGCTTCTATTATTATTCTGGAAGTAGCATTAGCAGCTTCATCAAAGGCTAGGCAAAAGCATTTATATAACAATAGGCAAGTCAAACAGTGTTTCTATTCCCCATACTTATGTCCCCCATGCTGGAATTGAGGCATCACAAAAGGATGTTCACTCAGGGCTGACACCTTCAGTGCCCATTTTTATATCTGCCTTATAGGATCTATCCAGATTATCCTTCCAGAGTTATATGATTCATTGAACAAAATCCCCATTCTTCTGTGGTGAGCCTGTGGCGGGTTCAAATTGGTCCCAATACAAGAACAGCCTCAATGGATTAGAGGCCTTGGCAGGAAATCAATCTCCAATCTCATTTTAGTGGCTCATCCTTCTTAGTAGGATTTTGGAAATAATCTGCAAGCAAAGGTGACTTCTCGATCTGTCAGAAAGTAATAGTGAAGAGAATGTTATGCTGTGAGATTAAAAACCTGCATAAAGCTAGGTGTAGTGGTTCATGCATGTAATTTCAGTGACTCAGGAGGCTGAGGCAGGAGGATTTCAAATTTAAGGTTAGCCTCAGCAACTCCACAAAATGCTCAGCAACTTAGTGAGATTCTATCTCAAAATAAGAAATAAGAAGGATTGATGATGTACCTAACTGGTAAAGGACCCCTCAGTTCAACTCCCAGTACCCTCCCCACAAAAAAAAAAAAAAAAAAAAAAAAAAAATCCTGCCTGGTTGTCCCAGCTGGGGATGAGGGGGTGGGTGGTTTGAGGAAAACATTCACCTCTTTAAGATTTGGTTTTCCTATCCACAGAATTGAGGGGTTGAAATCAGTAGAAATTCCCAATTTTCTTGGCCCCAAATCATCTTGACAATTTGTTGAAAGCTATAGCTATTCCCAGAAAATCTCTAAATGCACAAGCACACAGAATCATGCATCCAGTTCAGAAGGTAAGGGGAGAACTCTAAGACCGCTTACAGATGCTTAGCATGTTCTTGGACCCCAGATGAAAAACTCCATGGATCAGTTAATTATAACTCTGGGATGCCGCTACCTTTCTGTCTTGTTTCCTGTGATATTCTTTGTAAATGCTTAACTTTATTAAGTATTTTTGAGCTGCCTATCTGTTACATAGAGTTCTCATGACACCCACACAGCCATAAAACAATATATAAAATAGGTACAGCATGGCAGGTGCATTCATTTTTCCAGATGACACGAAAACAGCAACCAATAATCAGTCAAGTGGATGGTCACCACAATTACAGAACAGAAAAAGATGTACCTCTCCCTACTCAGCTGAAGGTTTAAGGACCCACAGGCGCTTCATTGAGGTCATTTCCATGAACCGCCACATTGCTTAGAAGCATTCCTATTGCCTGTTTTTCACCATAACATCAGCACTTTGCCTCTCATGACCTAGAGTTGGCTATCTAGGCTCACTCATCATGAGGATGACAGTTCTGAACCTACCCAAGCACCGACCAGCAGTCCATGTTCCAATGATCAAGCTCTCAATGACCACTAGAGTTCTGTAGTGCCTCACACTACAATTGGTAAATCAGCTGGAGTAGGACAGGAAACTCACTGAATATAAAGTCAAATAAGCAAACATGAATTGTTGTTATACTCATTATGTAATTTTTCCTTATATTTAAGTCATTTCTTGCTGCTATGGACTGAGTATCACGATACTCAGTCCATAGCAGGTAGAAAACCTAAGCCCTAGGACAATGTTATTTGGAGAAGGGATGTTGTCGCAGGAGGTAATAGGGTTAGATGAGTTCATGTGCATAACCCTCATGACAAAACAAGAGTGTCTTTCTAAGAAAGGAAGAAAGAGATTCTCTCTCCTTGCCACATGAAGATACAGTGAGAAGGTGACTATCTGCTAGCCAGGAAGAATCCCCACCAGGAAGATAATTGGTCAGTACTTTGGTGTTGGACTTCCCAGCTCTGGAATGGTGAGAAATGTATGCCTACTGTTTAAGACACCAATCTATGGTCTGCGGTTACAGCAGTCTAAGCTAATTAATACACCAGTCTATTTTCTAAATGCATTGAAATCAACATTAATAAGTATTTACTACAAAATAGAAAACCTCTATCTTGATGCTTTGAGATACAAAGAAACAGTCTCTCCTTCAAGTGCCTGAAATTGTTAACCAAAAAGAAAAAAAGAATCTAATTACAACAAATAAACAACGGATAAATCAAATAACACAATGTGCAAATAACTATAAACAGTAATAAGAATAAAAGTCACAAATTCAATGCAATTAATTGCAAAATATTGGTAGAAAAAGAGGAAGGGGCACAGAAAGTAAGAACGGACACTAACAGATCTGAACTCCTGCCCTTGCCATACCAATAGCCTCTCTCGATGAATTTCTCTCCTTCCAGTTCTCGGCTGCTTCTCTTAACCTCTCCAATTCTCCCGGCGCTAGGTAAGCATCAGTTTTTACAGTTTGATAGTGTAAGTTTGTGACCTCCCTCCATAGACTCACAGTGACAGCTGTGGAGAACAGAGTGGTGATGGAACGTGGCAGGCGGTTCTTCCTCTCCTTCCTTGTCTACACTTGGCACTGACTACACCCAAAATAAACATCCAGACAAACAGTTAAGAAATAAGCTTGGCCTTGTCCTATCCTGCATGAGACAGATAAAGCCCGGTAATAATGTTCGCCCAGCCATACCTCTTGTGGACCCCCAAACACCAGGCTTATCCATGTGGGCCTGTTTTCTCATTCTGTCTCTCACTCTATCAGCCTACCATACCCACAGTCCCACCTATCATCAAGGTCCAGCACAAATCCCCTTTGTCCCATTCAACCAGCCCACACTGATCTTCTATCTTTTCATATTTGTAATACAGACTCTCAGTCTTAACCAGTCCCATTCTTAAAATCTTTACATTTCCCATGCCTTAGATAATAATTCATGAAGGCAGGGATCCTGTCTTCTCTTCCCTCCGTGAACTCTGTGAAAGTTGGTGGAACTGGGATGTGAAACTCAAAAGAATCCTAATAGAGTTTGATGCGATCAAATGCCAACTCAAATGTCTGTATCCCTCACACACCCACCAGAGGATTCTACCTTACTTGGACCCTAGAACTTCCCCAAGTCTATACGCTGATTTAAGTTCCAGGATCCAAACTTAATTCAATTGGTTCTCAATTGCTATGAACTGAGTGTTTGTGTTTTCCCAAAAATTCATATGCTGAAGTCCCTATCCTCCAATGTAGTTTTAGGAGTTGAGGTTTTTAGCAGGTACCTGATTTAAATGAGAACACGAAGGTAGAATAAAGGGATTTAGTGTCCTTATAAGAAGAAAAAGAAACCATGCTATGCACACATGTTATTTAAGCCACTTAATGTATAGTATTTTGTTACAACCACCTAGGCTGACCAAAACGCCAGTACTTTAAATCTTCTATGAATAAAATATAGTCTTTGTGATCTAGACGTTTCTACTACACCTTCCTCCTGCCTTCCCACTTGTAATCTCTCCTCTTCTTCAAGCCTAAACCCAGTCCCCCCAACCCCCGCCTCATCCATGAATTCTCTCCACTCACTACCCTACCTCACTTCCACCCCAGGCATCTTTTTTCATGTGAGGTCTAAGCAACACCTCTTTTTAGCACACACTGGATAATTCATCATGCACTGTCACGTCATGGGATTCAGGATATAATCGGTAAATGAACTCATGTGATTATGGAAACTTGGGGAAATTTACCTCTACTTCTTTATTTTTTTATTACTATCCCATTGATTCTAGCATGCACAATTTCTCACTTCCAACATCTCAGGGATTGTTTTAGAGTTCGTGGCATTCTCCCTGCCTTCTTGCAATAAGACAACACTGTATCCAATAAAAAGCTCCACCTCCCAGGGTGCAGGTATTCCAACCATCTACTCCAGGAAAAAGAATGATAGGCCGAAAGCAGCCCAAGAACCAGATGATGAGGTGGGCTTAATCTTTGATCCTTTTGCTCCCACATCATCATATCATTTAAAAACTGGAGGCACACACTAACTTCACTGCAATTCCTCTCTCTGGAGACCAGAGCATCACTTGCCTCTCTGTGCCTCACTTTCTCTCTTATAAAATGGGTCCAATTACATTAAACTCCTCCAAGAGGGTAATAAGCAGAGCAGAGCTGAAGGACCACACCTTATGAATGCTGCAGAGGCCAGGAGTGTGGCTGAGCTTCTGCTTTGGGGAAGCGTTGCTGTCAGTGATAGAAAGTGGGGAGGGGGCTTGGAGAGCCAAAGTGGCTCCTCTCTGTCAACCCTGTGCATTATGGTGATGCCTCCCCTTATGCTTGTCCCCATCATAACCACCCTAGAAAACTCTTTGCTGACAAATAGGCAGCCTCTGCGGTCATGGAGAAAAACGAGGGAACGCAGATGGTGAGGAGAGCCAGCCTGGAGTTTGGCAGCAGCCTGCGGGACACACTTGCTTACCACCTTTCTCCATCAGTCTGTGTCTACTTGTGTGTCCTCCCACATGCCCAGGCAGCAAGTGAAAATATGCCTTGTTACATGATCCATCCTGCACTGCCCGATAAATAACAGACACAATCTAAGTTGCCAAAAGCAGCTTATCAGGGCTGATCTTTGTGTCTGGATCCAGGGTCCAGGAATACCGAGCCAATGAGGTGGAAGCTAAATGAGCTCTGGACACAATTCACTTCACCTGCACTGCTCCCAGGGAGCATGCAGGAACACGTAGGCAGAGCCTGAGCACATACAACCTTTTTTCCAAGGGGCATCCTGAGCCTTCTCAGATTGAGCTCATGGGTTCAATGGGCCCTTTGCAAAATCATGGCCACTCTAGCTACCTGAGATTTAGCCACAATCCGGAACCCTCCTGATATTTTCTTGTGAAAAGCAATGAAGCCAAAACTGATAAAGTATAAAACTCTGCTCTCCCAGTGACTGCCCTCCTCTTCCTCTTTCTCCTCCACCTCTGGAAAAGTATGAAAATGTTCATATTTATTCCCTGCCTCTCCCCATTATTCGGACTACATTTCTAAACTTTGTTCTTCCTGCTAAATGAAGATCTGAAGAGTCTGTCTTTTTCACCAACTCAGGGAAAGCTATTTGAGCCCTCACTTCTTGTTAGGGCATGAGGATCTCCGAAAGTAGTGAAATGCAGGCCTCTTTTGCCAGCCTGCCTGCCCTACCCTCCTCCCTCCCTTCCTTCCTTCCTCCTGGCCCACTGACCCACAGATGTATACCTCTAAGTGGGAGCATGGTCAATGGAGAGCTGGTCTAGAAGGTATCAGCCTGGTACCTAATGCATTTGTGAAACACCATCAATTCCACCACATGGAAATCCAGTGTGCTCATTAACACATTAAAGGTTTTGAGACATCTCACTGCAAAGACATCTGTTTAGCTTTCTGGAACCAGGTGTTCCCCAATTTTTATTTTTTTCCTCATAAAATCCTTTTTGGCCTCTAACACCTCTGAATGTTCTGAATAGCCATGTTCTACAGACCACGTACTGTAAAATGCTGACCTTCATTTTTCTCAGGGGAAAAGTGAGAAACAGAGAGGGGCATTAACCTACTTACTCTCACACATAAATAGCAGTAGGAAGCAGTACATAAAAACCAGAGAAAGTACAAGGCTGGGAGGCTGGGATGTCCAGGTGAAGTCCCTTCCTGCCACTCTCTGGCTGTGCAGCCTGGTCCTGCATCAGCACCTCTCCTTTCTGGAGATATGTGCATCTTTAGTAATAGCAGGACTTTTCCTCCTGAGGACTTCTAAGCCTCTCTCAGCTTCCTCTTCCTGGGATGCTGGAAGCTCTAGTACCTATGGTGGCACCTCTTGGAGCAGGTCCCAGAGGGTAAGCCTATAGCTGTTCTGTATTTAAACTTTAAACACTCATGAGATTGTCAACCCACAGGAAAGAAAAACCAAAAGCAGAAACCAGTGGGTCAGGAAGTTATCCATGAAAGGAAACATGGGGAGAAGCAGGGCTTGGACACCTGCTGATCACCTGGAGAGGCCCCCAGGGATCACCCACATGCTGCTGCTCCCAGGTTTGAGCACAGCATTGAACAGCAGCAGGCTGGGGCTGGCATGGGGCTCACTGCTCTGTCCAGGTTTGTCTTTGTCCAGCAGACACTGGATAAAAACAGGGGGCTATATCAATACAGCCTAGGGCTGGGGATATAGCTTAGTTAGTAAAGTACTTGCCTCACATGCACAAGGCCCTGGGTTCAATCCCCAGCACACAAAACAAAAAAAAAAAAAAAAAAAAAAAAAAACTGGATGCTATGTGCATTTGTAGCATCCTCCTCCACTGTCCCTCACCTTTACCCCAACACAATGCTGACACAATGCCCACCATCTACCTGTTGGCACATGCCTGACCTGTGTGTCCTTTACTGTCCTAAGTGCATGACATTCATTGATCATGGCATTCATTGATCGGTACTCTCAATCTTTGAGGAGTAAATGATGGTTTCTGAACTGATAGTTTCTGTTAAAAGTCAGACTACACTAGTCTAGAAGTTCATCAAACATCTGTTAACTACCCTGCTTGTTCTGGCACTAAGCTAAACACCACTGGGGAATAAAGAAATCAAACTCAGACTTGTCCCCCAAATACTACATTTGATTATGCTTGTGCAGTGTTGGCCATGTCAAAAACATCATCCTACTCTTCATACCACCCTTTGAAAAATAATATCTTTTTTTCTAATCCTGTATTCCCTACTTTGGGAGATGGCCTAGAGGTAACCCCTTTCTCAGTTACCTAAAAAAGCAATAAAAATCATCATTATTAGAGATGACATTGACCGAGTACTTACATGTGCCAACATAGCAATGCTATGAATCTTGTACTTATTTTGTCCTATTTTATAGAAATGTGGACATTCTTGCAGACTCACACCTTTTCTCTACCACTCTCTACATCCAATGAGGCAGCTGCACATCCTAAATGTGTTTCCTTACCACCTCTGTCATCTCTCCTGTGATGCCCCTATTTTTGCTTGAATTATTATAGTCACCCTCAACATCGTCTTCCAACTGACTGACATTTCCACTTTGAAAACACCCAAAACAGAAATAGCAGAGTGACCCCTCTTATCCTGTTATGTCTCCCACTCCCATTCAAACTCTCTTTCCATCCTGGGTTCGTGCAAGTCTTCCAGGGCAAGAAAGGCTGCCAGTCAAGGAATGGCCGCCACCATGCTGGCCAACTGCTTTGACTGTACATGTCTTCCAAAAGGTCATGTGTTGGAAATCTAATCCCCAGATGCATACGTGACTAGTACCTGAAAGTGGGGCCTTTGAGAGACAATTAGGACTAGATGAGATCATGAAGGTAGGGCCTCACAATGGTATTAATGGCTTCCTTCAGAGGGTGAGGGACCCAAGTTAGCACACTTGCTCTGTCTCTCCACATGATGTCCTCCATGATACTGAGGTGCAGCAAGACAGCTCTTGCCAGATGTTGAGCAGATGTTGGTGCCATGCTCTTAAACTTCCCAGCCTCCAGAGTCATGAGCTAAATGAAGTCCTATTCTTTATAAATTACCTATTCTAAGGTATTTTGTTAAAGCAATAGCAAATGGGCCAAGATGCCGCCCAAGATCTATGCACTAACTTTGATGGGGTGCCTTTTACAGTCTAAGCTCTCCAAATAGTCCTCCCCTGAAGCCTACTCCCATCCAAGGATTCCCCCCTTTGATGTTCACCCAGCACTATACCTTTCTTTTGTTTTCTGTCTGTTTGTTGGGGGTTTTTTGATACTGTTTTTGTTTTCTGTTTGGTACTGGGGATCAACCCAAGGCCTTGCACATGCTAGGAAAGCACTTTACCACGGAGCTATGCCCCCCCCTTCTCACCATGCCTTTCAGCACCCACATGGCCACAGTCTACTTATTGAGTCCCGACTCTGAGCTCCACAGAACTGAACCTGGCACATCCACCACTGGTAAAGTCCAGAGGCCTCATGTTTTAGTATAACCCCCTGTCTTCCATTGGTTTTGGGCTTTATTTTTCACTGAACAATGCTTTACAGAATCATTGTCTTTTCTCTTTTGCTATAACTTTGACATGCATTCATATGTCATGTTCTCATTTTTTCCTCCTGAAGAAACTGGGGTTTTGAAAGATAAAGTGACTTGTCCAAGATCACAACCAATCAGGGACAAAGCTGAGGCTGAAATCTGGGTTACATGGCTCCCAGCCCAGCAGCTTTCTCACTGGACATTCTGTTAAAAAAGGAGCAAACAAAAATGATGTACTTGTGAATTTATATGTATATGTATTATATATATACACTTGTGTGCATTACATATTATGCAATATATAAATGTACATATATGCATACACAAATTATAATATAAATACATATGAATATAAATCTACCTTTAGGGTTTAAAGGGAGGGGTGGGGACTCTGAGAGCTTCAGAAAAGGGGGCCAGGCAGGGTGTCTCACAACGGCCCCACAACAGACAGCTGGTGTTTGGGTGGTAGTAAATCACCCTGAAATGAGCCTCTTCCGTGGGCTCAATGAGGCCCCCACAACAAAGGGAGGCCCAGCTTGCAGCCGGACAGCTTGCCCGCCAGCCCCAGACGCGCATAACAGCTTCATTCAGGAGCCCCACGTCCACACAAAGGCCCCGAAATCAATCCGACATCCCGCCACCCTGGACAATGCCGCGAATCTTCTCAGAATCGAAGCCTCAAATGAGGGGACAGCATTCAGGGGAGATCAAACTGCCAGACTGCCAGTGAAAGCAAGCCCGGGGAAAAAAAAAAAAAAAACATGTTTTAAAAGAGGAGGATTGGGCTCCTCAGGCTACTCTCCCTCTATGCTCAGGCTTGCATGGTGGCTGTGTGGCAACTCGTCCTGCTGCGGCTACATTTGGCCTGGCTTTGAGCAGTCATCTTGCCTTGTGCTGCTGTGAAGGACCTGGTGTGTGACACTTGCCAGGGAGGGCCACCACTGTGCTACTTGGCTTCCGGACCTTTGCACCAGTGCTTCATGTGAACCACTACCTCTGGCATTTCCCACTAGCTCTTGGGCGCATACAGTAGGGTGCACACAACATGCAAATACCTCTGCCCGAGGCAGCAGCTTAGGGTGTTGACAGTGGCAACCCCATGCCAGGCCAGGGTGCCCTGTTCCCAGGCAGGGCCCCTGGGGTACTCATCTGTCCCATTCTGCTGCCTAATCCGGTTATCAGCTGCAGAACATCAGCTGCAGAATGGGTTGCCCGGTGGAGCTGGGGAGGCCCCGCGGGGGAGGGGAGGGGGCTGTGCAGGCGTGCAGCTCCAGCAGATGAGCCTTGATTGTATTCTTCGCTTTTCCTCAGGTCATTGTTAAGGCTTCTGCTCTCTCCCAGTCCCCTGAGACATTGGCGCCTGAGACCCTGCACAGCACTGGGTCACGGGCTGCCTTGGATGTCAGGAATCCACCTGCTCTCAGAGAGCATGATTCCCCAGCAATGGCAGAGTGGAAATGTGCTGGGGGGTGGCAGAATATATGTGACTGATCTGTGGGACTGCCTATGCGGGAATGACCACAGCATGTGTGACCAGAATCTCTCCAGAAATTCTAGCTGACAGCAACCTTAAATTTGACATCTTGCAGCCACCATGAGGGCTAAATAAATGATGATGGAAAACAAAAGGCTTCTGAGGGAGGGCCATTTACTGAAGTCTCTATACTCTCCTCTTCAATATCCTGCTGGACTTCTCAAGTAGGCAAAGGGAGTAACTCAGGTGAGCAGGATGTGATGTGGCTATGTGGGCAGCTACCCATGGGTATAGCAGAATCAAACTAAAAAAAAAAAGACATTAAACCAAGAAAGAAGACGAGGAGGAGAAAGAAGGTTAAGTGGGGACTGGCCTTCTTTCAACCCATTATTTTAGCTGCAGACATCTGTCTTTCCTCTCTCTGAATTACTGATTTAACTTCTTCCTGGACTTGATCTGCAAACAGACAGCCATTCACTATGTTACATTCTGCCCACCCCTAAAACCCCTTACAGACCCTCCTGCCAAAGCTAGACCCCTAGGCAATCTGGAGAGTGGGTGCCAGGGAGTTGAACTGGAGGTGGAGAACTAAGCCTTCAAAATTCAAAAGGGCATTCCTGGCTTTAGATTCACTTCGTTCTCAACAGCTTCCACTGGCCAACAATAGTAAATGGAATCCAATTTCCCCCTTGGAAGGGTCAGTTGTTGTTGTTGTTGTTTTTCTTTATCTTTTTTTCTTCTTCTCTACTTTTTTTTTTTTTTTTTACCCTTCCCCTTTCCATTTTCTGCTTTTGTAGCTCACCTCCTCCAATCTACTTCCCTACAGGAGCCGAAATTAAACAAGCTCCCCATATGCCATGCCTCACTTGTTGTCTGTTCCCCTCACCACCATCTGGCCTATTTGCTCAGCCAAAAAGAGACAGAGAGAGAGAGAGAGAGAGAGAGAGAGAGAGAGAGAGAGAGAGAGACACGGGGGGGGGGGGGAGTGCAAAGGGGGGAGGGGAGGAAGAACAGGGAAATAGGGTTAAGAGAGGGAGGAGGGGAGAGAGAGAGAGAGAGAAGGAGGAAAAGGAGGGAAGGAGGGAGGGAGAGGCAGGGAAAGAAGGGGGAGGAGGAGGAGGAGAGAGAGAAAGCCTGAAGGAGGGAGAGCCAGACACAATGAGGAGGCAGGGGCGGGGATACAGCCTCTCCCATCTGCTCCTTGGCCAGAGTCCCGGATGGAGCAGTAATGGAGAGCAACAGAACCAGTGATAATTAACCCAAACACAGACCTGTTTATTTAACCTGTTCAGATAGATCACTCTAAGGCAGCGCTCTTGCACAGGGCCCTGGGACACACTTAGGGAGACACCCTGGAGGCTGCTAAGGACACAGAGGCAGACTGGCCCTCCCCACAGACATCCTGGAACTGAGCGCATGCCTGGTGAGCAGGAAAGAAGAGGAGAAGGCGGACTTCCTGAGAGAAGTCAGCAACAACCTTCTGGGAAGGGATTCTTTTGTCATCCTGCCCTTCCCCTTGCCCATTATCCTATTTCATGGCAATAGCCACTCCTGGGTGGTCAATGATGCAGAGCAAAGCTGGCCAATGAGCAGCTTTCTGCACCTTCCTGCCCCAGCATCCTCTCTGCCACGCCATGGGGCAGAAAGAATGGGGCCAGGGAACATGCCCCATCTTGGCTTAAGGACCATGAGACAAAAGTGGGCGTAAGATTCATTTTATTCTCAACAGCTTCCACTGGCCATGCAGACTGATGCAAAATCACTCAGAAGACCTCAGACTGAGATGGTCAGTAGCCAAGGACCAAAGCCAATGGCATTGATGAAGGCATCAGGTGACAGTGTCAGGAGCCTGAGGTTCAAGGCCTAAACCATCTGCGTAACTTCTCCTCCCTCAGCTCCAGTGTACCAGAGCCTTATTTCATTCCCAACAGCTTTCACTGGCCAACAATAGTAAGTTGAATCCAATTTCTCCCCTGGAAGGGTCAGGTGTTGTTGGTTTTCTTTTTTCTTTTCTTCTTCTTTTTTTTTTAACCTGCCCCTTCATGCTTAATGGAAATAAGCAAGATTGACCTCCTGAGATGTTTCAGTCTCCAAAAATTCAAACTGGAAAGTTTGTTGTCATCTGTTCTTATTTCCCCAAGTCAGGGAGGACACTTTAGGCCTTGAGCAAAACCACCGAGGATGATGCTGGGTTTGAAATGGGCCATGAGCACCCCCCAGAAAAAGGGGCCCACGTGGGGTCTGTGTGTGCTGCACCCGCTGGAGCTCTGTTGGCCACAGAAATAAAGGATGAGAACATTTCCAGGGCTGAGTGGCAGCAGACAGAATAGGAGTTGTGAGTCTGGGAATTGGAACCCAAGAAAGTTCTTGGCTGAGCACTGAGGGCTAGCGAAGGAGTGCACTGACTGGGTTGAAAATAGGAAGCGTCAGGGGTGGGTGAGGAGTTGGCAGGCGCCGAATTCCAAGTGGCTTCACGCTCCTCAGTGGAAGAAATGCAGAGATAATTTGAACATGGCTATTTTCAAGCTCCACAGCTGAGCTCCCCTGCTCTCCCACCCCACACCTCCCACCCAGCCCTGCAATTTGGCAAACCCTTTATGCTGGCTGCTCTTATACCCAATATGTTGGGTTGCCTTAGCAACTAAGGCAATTATCTCCTTGGAGCAGTTAAAACAATGACCGTCATAAATAATAACAATAAGAAAGATGATGGTAAAAAATAGATCTTAGGCTTCCAGGGTCATCAGTTGGCACGAGATTGAAAAGGCAGAGGGGTCCTGATAGGGCAGACAATGAAAGACGGTCTCTTAGGGGATCCGGTCTTATTTTATTTATCTAGAGGAAAAGACAGGAAATACTTAGCCTTCCCTCACTCTCCCAACCCCCAACCCCAGGCAATCTTTGAGACAGATCCTATTTGCTGTTGGATCATCCTTCCTATCCTCCTATCAGCCAGACCCAGCAAGCTCAGATCACACCGAGCGCTAATTGTTTAATGCCCATCTCCTCCTCCAACCATGAACTCCTCACAGGCAAGCACTGGGTCTTTCATCTCGATGTCTTTAGCACTGTGCTCAAGGCCTGGCACAGAACAGGCACTCAAAACTATGCTCTGAACAAACAAAAATACTTATTACACTAAATGGATGCCTGATTTTTACCTTAAAGGTATCAGGGGATTTTTACCAATCTGGGTCACATAAGTTTGAAGTCACTTCTGACTCTCACTCTATGATCTTATAACCTACTAGGCTAGAATTCAAGAAACAGTAGGGCTTCACCTTAACAAAAATGAGAAAACAAGACATAGATTCAAATTTATCCAAGCGCAGGTTTCTTTTCCCCTAAAGAGTCATTCTATAAAATTGCAAGTGTGGAGCATCTCTGGAGACAAAACACTAAATTGGGAACAATTAAAAATGAAAATAAAACTGATAATGGATCCCACAACTTGTACTTACCCAGCACCAAACATACATTCTCTTATTTTATACTCTACAAACTCCAACCCATGAATGATGATCCACCAGGAAACACCAATTAATGTACACTATTTGTGACTGAAAGCAAGAGGCAACCTGTCCTTCCCCAGTGCCCATGAGGGATGTGTAAAAAAATAATAATAATACAGGATCAGAAGCCTGAATTGGATCATCTCCACTTGGCATGGAAATGATTCACCTTCTTTTCAAGTATTGAAGACTCAACTGACAACTGACTCATTTTTTTCGGTACTGGGGATTTAACCCAGGGGCATTCTACCACTGAGATACATCTCCAGCCTTTTTATTTTTGTTTTGAGATCAGGTCTCATTGAGTTGCTTAGGGCCTCATTAAGTTGCTGAAGCTAGCCTCAAACTTTGTGATCCTCTTGCCTTAACCTCCCAAGTCTCTGGGATTACAGACGTGAGCCATCACACCCAGCTTGACTTCTGATACTTTCAAAGTACAGTCACATTACATATAGTCTTTATAATGAGTCTCAGGCAAATTGGACAGGAATCTCTATTTCCATTCCAAACAGGAGGAAATAAATCAATTGATCACAAGTGTTATGCAGTGGAAGTCTTGTCTACTCTGATACCAGCCTGCTTGCTACTTTTTCCACAGGGTGACAGCCACAGTGTGTAAGGTGCAGCATGGCCACTGGTTCAACAGGCAACTGGACAGCCTTTCCCAGCTGTCAGCCGATGACAGAACAGGTGCCTATTCTTGCTACAAAATGCCAAAAGGAGTGGGTGGAACTCCACTGTGGAATCCCTGGAGCCCTATTGGCCACAATCCCCATTCTAGAATACTACCCCAAATTCTATCACTTCCAAATTCAAGTCAACAAACCTGTAAATGCTCAACCTTGGCAAGTCCCTGGGAGGGTCCCTTGCCAGGGATAGGAGAGGAGAGGCCCAAGGAATTGTGATGACTCTTGTTAAACAGGAGTGCTTGCCTCTGGCAGCTCAGGGCAACTCTGGCCAAGCTATTCTTTGACCAAAGTCTATTCTTCAGACTTTCTCCTCTTCTGATCTTCAAGGAAGGTCACACAACAATCCCCCAGCTCCCATGTAGACACTTGCAGCTCTGTGAGGGTCAAGTCTTTGCCCTACAACTGGACTCACTCCAGCACAGGCTGCAGACACCTGCTAAGACATGGTCTGCACTTCTGGGTGATTACCCAGTGTATTGGTTTTGTGAATTTAATGAACACACTGGCAACCTCTCCTGAATGCTTTATCCATTTGATAAAATCAGCATATCTAAATTATCTTTTTTAGAGTACTTCAAGTGGGAAGGACCTGAATCCAAATTCGGATATCACTGAAAAGCAGATTTTTTAGGACCTATGATGAATGAAAATATTTAGTTATACTTCTACGAATACGCAAATGTCTTTTTATTAGAACATATCTTACAAGTATTGTAACTCCAGGAGTTCTACAAATTATAAAAGATTGGATTAAACAAAATGTTACTTTCATTTCAAGTAGAAAGGGCTGTGCTTGAAGCAATAATCACAGATCAAGGAGGTAAAGGCAAGGTGAGTTTGTATTTTAATGCATTGTTAATCCACGTGATTAGCACTATTAAAACAAGATGTGTTACGTAGAATAATGTCTCTTCAAAGATATGCCATATCCTAATCCCCAGAACCTCTGAATATGTTATATTATATTGCAATTAGTCTTGAACCTAGAGACTAAGACATTGTTTGGCTAGACAGTCAGCCAAGAAGTTTGGCCCTGTAATGTGTGGAAAGCTACTTCTGTTAGTTCACAAAAATGGGTCTTCTCAGAAGGCCTGACCCCAAAAAAAATTCAGCTTAGGCCTCCAGTAAGCCTGGCCTGCAGACCCTCCAAGCAACTTACCAGACTTGGCCACTCCTTGTCACCCTGAGCTCCTGGAACTCAAGAGCCATTCATTAATTCACTCACCATTCATTCTTTCACAATGAGTTATTCTGCATCTATCATGTGCCAGGCCCTGGGTTCAACACTGCAGATACAAATGAGGAAACAAAGAAATGAACCCAGAAAGCAGCAAAGGTATCTGAGGGACAGAGGCAGCATAGGGGACAGAGTGATCATGTTTGCCTGAGGTACAACAGAGGCCTGGGAAGGCTTTTTGAGACAACTCCAGACAACACTTTCTTTCTAGCAATGCCGCCCTCCAAGGAATTGCAAAGCTGCACAGACTCCTTGAGAAACAGAATCATGGTGGCAGTGGACCATCAACAAGCAGCACTCTCAGCATTCTCAATGCACTGTGGGTCAGGGGGGAAGGTACGTCAAGACCTCTGCTTGGATAAGACTGAACTATTAAAATGATAAAATGCATACAGAGCAACACTGTTATATATAATTAAAATATATGCTGATTTGAAAGGATCATAAAAAATGGAAGAAGTAAAATATGATAAATATCCTTGCCAACCATGTGTTCTGGGACAGGGAAATAACCCAGTGGGATGATGTCATCAGGGAAGGTTTCCTAGAGACAGTAATATCCTCTGGACTTAGAAATAATGACACCCTTAGGTCTACAAACCTGAAAACTGCATCAGTGTTGTGTTTGGTACCATGTCTCAGGTTCATTTTCATACTCTCAAGGGACTAGGCAAATACATGAGGAAGACCAAGAATGGGCAGACACTGACTCTTCTAATGAAGAAGACATTACTGTTTGGGACTAGACCAAAGGACCAGTACTAATCTTCATTTGGAGCTACAAGTGCTCTCTGTCATTCCAACACAGCACCAGCTGATAGTTAGTAAAAAGAGACCACAAAATATGACCTTTTCCTCCATGCCACAGGGTCTGAAGACAGCAATACACATTTCGTGTTTTGTGGGAAAGTTATCCACTGGGAGCCATACCTGGTACTCTCGTGATGAACTTCCTTGACTCCAAGAGCAACAAATAAGGAATACATCATACTATTCTGTCCTTTATGAAACTTGTGTAAACTCCTGTATGAATTGGTGAGGCTCAGAATGGAAAGATGGGACCCTGTGCTCTTACAGGTTTGATCCAGAATCTTCTTCAAAGGTGTTTCTGATCCTCCTCATTCTCAAGGCAGGATAATTTGGCCATTTCAATATTCCACCCTCACTGTGTCCAGTACCACTCATCAGAATCCCTCAACCTGGGCCGTTTTCTTGTCTCCCTACTTACTAGTCTTTTGGATATTTGGGCATTTGTTTCTACCATGTCCATTCAGGTGCACTTTCATTTTCTAAAATGCACAGTGCAATAGAAAGCAGAATTAATCTGATTAAATAGTGGAATCAATGCTGGGGAGTGATATTGGCCAAATGATATTGCTATATGGTGTGCATGCACAAATATTTAACAACAAATCCCATCTTTATGTACAGCTATAAGGCACCGATAAAAAAAATGTGGGAAAATAAATAGTGAAGACCTTTACCTCAGTAGTTGATAACAGCCTTTTGTTAGGAAGAAATAACTAAGCCCCCCAAATCACGTGACTTTGCGCCCAAGGCTGAACTTCCAGCAAGTGAATAAAGAGAAACTAGAATTCGGGTCTCCTGCTCCCTAATGCAGAGGCTTTTCTCTAATCCTTGCAATGTGCCAATGCACCATTCTGTCTCACTGATCTCTTTTCCAGCATGCTTTGGAATTCCGTATTTGTGTAATTGGTTGGTTAAACTATAAACCATCTCCAGCTGAAAAGGTGCATCCAGCAAACCCCACATTGCAGAACTAAAACAAATATTCCTCTCAAACTTTTTCAGGGCTTGGTAAAGAGCTTGATGCTATTACATATGGGGAGAAATCTTAAAGGTCTTCTGGTCCATCTCCTACTGCTCAGAAACCATCTCCTTAAACTTTTAAATAAAGACAGTCATGTCCCCTTAGCTAAAAGCTGAAATGGCTGTTGGAAACCAGATACCAACATACAACTGTCCCCCACGGGGACCCCTCTGGTGTATTTGTGGCACTGAAGACCTCACCGAAAGCCACACAGGCTCCTCTTGGCTTCCAGCAACCTGTTCTATCACCTTCCAAGTATTTGCTGCAATCATTTTGTTGTTGTTGTTGTTGTTGTTGTCGTTGTTGTTGTTGTTCTGGGTGAACCTCAGTGTCTGCAAGTTGTCACTATTTGATCATATTTCAGAATTTCAACATTTCCTCTTCTGATTAATAACATGTAGTAAATCCTTTGCACCTACTATACCAATACCCTTTCTCTGGATGAATATTGAGAAAACTCATTGAGTTTCGACTTTCCAACTCTACAGTGCTTTATAATTAACAAGCTTTTCTTTGTAGATTTCTATGTAGACTTGAAGACAGGTTCTTCTCTTCCTATATACTGAACAACAAAACTACTTAAGAGCAGGAATGGAATATAATAGAATAGGATAAATTTCTATATTGTCCAGGAATTAATTACATACATTCATTTAACTACTTATCGAGTTCCTGCTATGTGTTAAATGTTGTGGGCACACATGAACATACTAAATTCTTTGTCCCCCAAAGAGAATCCTTAAGCTAAATAGGAGAAAGCAACACAAAAAAGTAAACCAATAGGTAAAACTTCAACAGTCCAAAAGAAGAAGAAATGTTTTTGCCACATTTTCCCATGAAAAACTGATACTGGTAATAAGTGCTGCAGGAATTCAGGGGTGAGGAAGGTGTGAGCTGGAAACACCAAGAAGGAGAGGACCTTCCATGGCGTGGAGAGAACTGACTAGACAGGGGAAAGTGGGAAGGGCATTTAAGGTCAGAGTAATGTCAACAGTATGTAAATGGGAATGGAAGCATGGCCAGGGAATGAACGGAGCATTCGGAACGTGGTGAGAGATACTTCTTCAAATAGCAGTTTAGCTGAAATTAGAAGCATCCCTGAATGCCAGACCAAGGTTTTTCTCTGTCTTTTTATGTCCTGCAAGAGCAGCTGCATTTATAAGGACCTAAGTTGATCCATATACATCCCAAAGCACCCAGGAGACCTTGAAGAGCGGGCGGATATGATATCCATGCTGTCCTGGGAAGACTAAAGCAGGAAGCTGAGACTCGCATAGAGTTCATATTTAATTAAGAGTTCACGAATGACAAATCTGGTTGCATAGAAAGGCAAGGAAATTCTCTCATGTGACAAGCATCATGGTTCACCTTCACACCACACTTAAGGTTTACAAATTCCTCCACTGTATCTGGCTTTGCTCTTTTCTTTCCAGGAGTGATATCAATCTACCACACCAGGAAGCCCCCTGGGCCAGACCTCAAGAGCCTCTCTGACTTGAAGTTCCTGCTCTTGTCCCCATTTCCTTTGATATGTGACCTGCAGCACCATCACCACTCACTCTTACCCCCAGCTCTGTGAAGACCCTGGGGGTGGTGGTGAGAGTGAGGAGACTATGAGCCACCAGCCCTGCGGGTGATATGATTTGGGCCTCTCTGTCACACATTTGCGGATTCTCCAATCATTCAGAAGCAGACCCATTTCCTCAACGACACATGAAGTTGGCAGCAAGGATGGAAGGGACAGAAGTGGAGACCCCACTGCCCCTTAATATAGAAGGGCAGGTGCACTGCCAGCCATGCCTTCCAAAGATCAATTAATCTTTAAAATTTCCTAGGAACACTGGGTAATTTAAAGGTTGAAGTCCTGTTGATGAAGCACTGAAAGAGGGTTTCTGTTTTCCACAAAAAGGGAAATTGAGGTTTTTGTGGTGACAGAGAAGGATGTAGAATCAGCCACGTAATCGTGTATTCGCAGCCTGACCCCTCCCCAAACCCACAGTGATGCTGGAGGCAACACTCAGCTCTTCTCATGAGTCATGCAGACTTGCATGGGCCCAGTAGATTTAGGAAAGAAAACACCAGCCCGTCCAGTGTGCACAGGCATTTGAGGACAATGACGTGATCCTAAGATGGAAAGAGACCATTCCTTGACTTTAATGTGGAGAGACAGGCCTGAAGACAGGACTGTCCAGGTCTAATAGAACCGACAGGGCTTCTCTCAGAGGGCCAGAGAGTGGCTATCACATTTGGGGCTTGTTATTTGAGCTGTCATAGTCGACTTTTCCACTGACATCCCCAACTTCTAAATTAATTATTTACTTGCCAGAGATTCAGCTTGGCCATGTCAGACGGAAATAGCAGGGGGGTGTGGTGTAGCTCAGATGCGCTGGTGAGTATAGCTCAGATGGTCAAACAGTAAGAGAGACCGCCATCCAGGCCACATGCCCCTCTCCAGTACAAGGGTAGTCACTTGGAGGTCTCAGAGTTTCTAAGATCCCCACACCCTTCCTTGTCTGGGTTTGGGGATAAAAATGGAGAGCTGTGTTGACCCCCAGGACCTCCTGTGGGAGTTATTTTCTGATTTTTTTTTTCTTGGACCCAAAGCAGAATCCTGGGGGAAAAATTTATTCTGTGGTCTTGGTTTTGCAGCATTTGAAATAATAGGTGAAAGGTGCCGTGCTGTTGGTAGGGCTGGGGCAGGAGGGGCTAGGCCATCACTGTGAGCTCTGTTTGTCTGAAGAAGGACAGGTGTTGAGTTACACACTTGGGGAAGGAGAGCGCCAGGAAGGGACCTGGTGGGTGCCAGCCAAAGGAGCGAGGTCAATGCCTCCTTCTGTACCGCCTCTTCCTGGAGACCGAAAAAACAAACCATCCCTTGGCTTCAGGTTCCTGAAAAGACTTGAACTGTTCTTGTTTACTGTTCTAAGAGGCTGCACAGCACTTCTTTTTAAAGTAATTTATTTCATTGAATTAAAGACCTCAGAAAGGCAGCAGTATATGCAGCAATGGCTAAATAGAGCATGTTTACAGAGCACTTATCCTCAGCAATAAGGGTCTAAATAAATACAACACACAATATGGTTGCTCCTGTCTGTGCATCAGTGAGAAATAGCATGCAAGGCCTGCTGACAAACGCCTTTACTTATTTATTCATCAGAACATGGGCTTTGGGTTTCCTCCTTCACTGGAAACCTGCTCAACACACCACCATCCTGCAGCTGGGAGTATGTGTGGAGGGCTGGGTGGTGGCAGCCCCCCACAGTTAAGTTGCAGCACATAAAGAAAATAGGATCTCACAGGCCTGCTTGTCTGCAGGTTAATTCCAATAATGTCAGCTTGGACATAAAGATCAACCAATTCAGGCCTCCTAATGAGGACACATAACCATCTACTTGAATGGTAATCAAGTTTCTTGGGTCAGCTTTTATTCCAGGCCCTTCAAACAGAGTCCAGTGAATTCCTGTGCTCACACAAGCACACTGTCAAGGAGAGCTAGACAGCACCATCAGAAAAAACTGAGAACAGGCACCACACGCAAGTCACTGGGAGTTTGTAACAAAGAAAATATGTAAACATGGGATGGGACATAGCATCAGGAAGAGAAAAACAGAGTCATGGAGATGTTATGAAAATTCTGACTCTTATCAGTAAAAATAATCAGAATCGCTCGGATGATTCTTATAGAGAGTCTGCTCTGAACAGACAGGGAACATTGTATTCCGTCTTGTCTTTACCTGAACCAGGTAAGTAGCATTGTCCCCACATGATAGGTGAGGAAAGTGAGGTCAAAAGAGTGCATATTTGTTGAGTAGCAGAGACAGGAAGTGGACCAAGGTCTTCCTGACAGAAGTCAGTCATCTTACCCTGTCTCCAGTTTATGTCGAACACAAAAAGGTGTGGTGCATGGTACGTATCTCTGTGTGTGTGTATGTGTGTGTGTAGAAATATCCCCATCTTCTAAAAATCAGCCTAATTTTATTCAACCCAGTAGAATAAAATATGAAATCATCATGGTCAGGATTTTCACTCACAGGTAAAAATGCTTCTAAGGTTGATTAGGTGGAGATGAAGCCAGAGCCGGCATCCAGGTCCTGGCTCCTAATTCAGGGCTCTGTGTCCACTGGACATCACTTTCCCCATATGGATTGTGACAGTCTCATAAACTGCTCTGTGGACCCTACTGTCTGTCAGGAGCATGTCAATTAAACAAGTAGTGCCTTCCACACCTGTGGCCGTGTGGAAAATCAGGGCTTGTTTAGACTCTGGTAAGTTGGACGGGCCTTAGCGACTTGCCTGAGAAAAAGAATGTGGCATTTGGAAGTGACGTTTGGAATTTCAGAGGCAAGGACATGCACAGCTGTGCATCTCCCACCTGGGTCTCTCTGAACAATGACAGGTAAGAAGTCCAATGACCTGGAGACTGCTGTGCCATGAGGAAACTCAAGTCAGCCACATGGAGAGAAGGGGATGCCAGGCAGACCTCGATGCCCCAGCCATCCTGAGCCAGGCACCAGTCACTTCCAGCAGACAGGAAAGGAAGAGAGCTGAGCAACCCAGCCAATAGCCAGGGCCACGGTCCCTGTCATAAGCCTAGCAAACCCACCCAGCCCCAGCCTCCTAACTGAGCTCCTGATTATCCAGGATCAGAGACAAGCCAGTCCCACTTGCCTAGACACAGCACTGAGAACATAATAAAATGGTTACAGTTTTAGTGTCACTAAGTTTTGGGGTGGTTTGTTATGCAGTAGTAGATAATAGAACAACCTTCTTCTCTATTCCAAAAGTTGGGCAGTGTGATCCTATCATCTAAAACCCCTGGGGACAATCTAAACCTCCTCTTGCCTCCCAACCACTTACTGCTTTCCTTACTGTTCCTCTCAACTTCTCTCTTGGACCAGCAGAATGAGAGATGAGAGAAAGAAGATTTGCTGAAGGCTAAAATAGAGTACAGCCATAGCAGGTAGCAGGTGTCAGATGTCTTCTTGGTGCACAGACGCAGGACATGAGAGTCTCTTGGATGGAGAGACCAAGCCACACAGGTTATAAGCAAGTGGAAAGTTCCTGGGAAAAGACCTAGCAAGGAGAGAACTGGGTCCTCCCTGCCTCCTTGCCCTGACCCTCACACACCATCTCATTGACATATCCATAGGACAGCTCACACAACATTCTGAGATCCTCCCTGGTTCCGTCCTTGAGTTCAGTCAATGAATCTCTAAGGTCCCCTTGGAGACGCAAAGTCTAGCTTCTTCCTTCTCTCATAGCCCACTTGACTGGTAGTTTAGCTCATTTTTACTCTTAGTGCAATGTTTGTCTTATTCCTGCAACTAGAATCAAAATTGTTTGAGGGCAGAACCTACACTACTGGACATAATTTTCCTTCCTACTCCATAGCACCAGGCACAGAACTGAACAAAATAAAGCAAGAAGTATTCAATACATGTCTAAGGAAATTTAATGCTATCCATACACCAAGGGCAGCTAAGGGCCCAGCCTCACTACTCCAGGGTCCTGCGAATGAGCTATGATGTGTTAACCAGAAGCTGGCTCACACAGGTGCAGAGCGACACCTCACTTCACATGCTGGTTTCAAGGAAGCTGGGTCTATGCCACAGTTCTGTATCCCCTTCTTCACAGATATCTGATCCCACACCTCCACTCAAAACAATCTCTCAGAAATCACAGTGGCCCTGCGCTGTCAAAATTTCTGCAACATATATCATAACCTCCTGAAGACCCCTCAGAAGATCTTCCTGCTCTGGAAAGACCACTCTTTGCAAAGATTGCTTTCTCTCTGCTTAACTTTTAAATGTTTGTAATATTCCCCAATACTTCTCCAAGGCCTTAACATTACATATTGCACCAGCCAAATCATGCCACATCTGTGATTTGAACTATCAACAAATGCCAAGCCTGCACTATTCTACAGAATTCAAATATTCGCCTATCAGTCATCACCACATGGGTTCCATTGGGCCCTGGAACTCAACAGGAATCACACTGATTCACTTCAGGATTTTTCCCCCCAAGCCTGCCCCTCTTTATGAATGGCAATGGCAATATCCATTTACCTAGGAGCTATCTTAAATTCCACTTTCTTCTTCAACAACTAATCCCATTAGCCCCTGAGTCCTGCAGATTCTACCTGCTTAATGCCTTTTGAATCAACTCACTTCAAATGATATCTTCTGTTACCAGTGTATTTCAGGTTTTTATCACTTGTCACCTAGACCATGTCAAAGGCCTCCAGCTGGCCTCTCCAGCTCTGGTCTCTCTCTCCTATGATCTGCTCACCACATAGTTCTGCCTGTGACTTTTCTAGAGCATAGCTCTGCCCAGGTCACTCTTGTATCTAAAATGAAACAGAGATTTGGGGAATATATTCAATCTATTAACACACAAGGCCTGAAGGGCAGTGATTTAAAGATTGAACGCTAGAGCCAGACTTCACAGGTTCAAGTCTAAATTCCACATCTTTCTAGCTCTGTAACAGGCAAGTAACTAAATGTCCCAGTGCCTCAGTACCTCCATAATAGTAGCTGTCTCCTAGGAATTTATGGGGTTTACATGAAATACACTTATGAAGAGCTTAGAACGCTATCTGGCATTTAATGAGGATTCAACAAATTAGTTCCTACCTGCATTCAGGTTCTCACCTCTGCTTTCAACATATGCTTGACATATCTTATTTGACTTTATATCCTTTGCATCAAGTGCAACATATACATCAAATGAATAACATTCATCAAATGTTAGCTGAACTATAAATGATCATCAAGGAACATTAATAACAGATATCCAGGTAACTTAAACTTAATTTATTTGTACTAGAAACAAAACAGTGATATTTTTCCCCCAACCTGCATGCCTTCTACAATTTTTAATAGATTGCAAATAAATCTAGCACAGATGTATGTGATTATATCCAAGGAGATATAATCAGTTCTGAGAATCACCAGACTTTAATAGTAAAGAGCCACAAAACATTCAAGGTTTCTACTTCTGCCTGTGCCCTCATTGTCTTTCTCCCTGGAATAAATCAGACTATATAAACCAGGAGTGGGAACAAAGTAGCCTAGCTGTGCAAAAGTAATCACTCTTAAAAAAGGAGAAGTGTATTATTCTGTCTCTAAGAATTAGCACACTTCTAAGTAATGAGTGTTAAATGAGAGAAGACTTTGCTTTTCTGCCTGAGATAGCCTTCATTATTTCTTCAGAGTGAATCTAATAATTGACGGCAAAAAAGGGAATGAATGAAGAGGACTTTTAAGGACCACCTCTCAAATCAAATCTCTTTTTCATTGGATACGATTGCTCATGGTTTTAGTTTGGGTTCTGAGAAAAGTGGCAATAACTGTGGAGCACACCTTCTGTGTTTGGAAGTTGGATAAGACTAAGACGTAAGGATTACAAAACACAATACTCCAAAAGTCTACAAAGGAAATAGCATCTGAGCCCAGAAGTATTCAACAACAGGTTGCTGGTAGAGCACAGAGGGGGCTGGCTCAGTGTCTGTAGGAGATACCAAGAATCTAATTTTAAAATTGTGGTAGAGATTTCACATTCAAGGTGATTTGAGAGCTTGATGAAGACATAGTTGGGGCTGCTGACAGAGCTGCTGGTTTTGCTGAAGTTGAAGGGAACATTCTGGACCTCTCAAATTATTCAGCTGGCAACCTCTTCCAAAGCTCAGAGTGCCTGCCTATTTCCCACCCAGGCACTGGAAGGTGATGCTGGCCTCTGAAATAGCGAGTTTAGAATCTCATTTGAACACATGACTATGAGACCCACAAACAAACATTGGGCAATAATTCCCTAAGATGCTTTCAAATGAAAAGGGAGAGATGAGAAAATCCTGCCCGGAGACTGGAGCCTCCACAGATAGCATAACCTCTTACCCCAAGTGTTAGCAGAAAAAAAGGGTGTTGAAAGAAAAATCTTAAGAAGTTGTTTTCCTTTGTATATCAAAACACATCTGCATACACATGTGCATACAGCATACTCACACACACTACAAACAAGCTTTGGAGTCAAATGCATTTAAAACTCTTCTAGAGAATGAAATCTCTGATATAACCCAATGTTTCAATTCAAGAGTCTTCATTCTAGTTACCAAATGAACATGGTGAGAAAGGACTTCAACAACAAGGGTCTGAAAAGTGAGACTGAAACAGTTTAGACTGTTTAAAAAAAAAAAGAAAGAAAGAAAAAAGTTGCTGACATTCATTTTGCATTTGGATAATGCTTTAAATTTCCCAAGATGCTTTGATAGCCATCATCTCCAGCGCTCCCCTTGCCTCCCAGACAATAAGGTCAGTGCAGAGGGATTTATCTCCCCAGTTGATCCCAGAATGCAAAGGCAGAAACCAGAGGGCAAATGTGGGGGACACTGAACAATTTAGCCAAACCCTTTCATCTTGGGCTCTTCTCCACATACTATTCTCAAAACAAATTGTGTAACAGAGCACACATTTGTGTGGCTTGAGGCATTTATTAAACAGGGCCTTTGTGAAGTTTTTGTGGGCGTTAAAATTTTAATAAACTTCAAGTTCAAGTCATTTGGAATCAAACACTCAATGAAATTAAAAGACAACATTATTGCCGTTTATAACCTCTAAACTGCCAATAGAAGGATATATATATATATATATATATATATATATATATATATATACACACACACACACACACACACACACACACACACACATACATATAGCTTTGTGATTAAGAATATGAACTTTAAAATCAGGTCAACCTGACTTCAAATGCTGTCTCTCAGACAATAGATATGCCATTTTGTTATTTAATTAATTTAATCTCTGAATTAGAATTGTCGGGAGTATCACATATAATTTTATAAAAGGGTTAACTTAGTGCCTACTAAACAGAACTGAAGAAAGTTTCAACTTTCAGATGGTTTCCAACTTAGACCTTGCAATACAGCAAAGTTTCTACTTTCCTTAGGGGAAAAAATATGTATCTAGGACCTAGATACATATATGTATCCAAAAACAATATGTATCCAAACAAATATGTATCCAAAAACCTAGAACTACCACAAAACGAACTGTTAAAATACAGATGGGTTAGTTTTTAAAGTTAAAAAGTTGCATAAGGATTTCATGAATGTTTAGAATAGTCCCTGAACTGGAAGGAAGGAAATTCCTTCCAAAACTTAAAAATCAAAGAACATCGGAGAGTAAGGGATCTTTCACAAACCTACACAAGGTCATATGAAGGTTCTCTGCATCTAATTCCTCCAGGTCACCTGAGAGCCAAAAGAAGCTCATTCGTTGCCTTTAGAAGTGTCTCATGCTGCCATCTCCACCCACAGCCACCAGTATCACTCCAATACCCTTCACTAACCATCGATTTCTAAGTATAAAAGGAAATTGTCTAAAATTGAAACTGTCTAAGTCTATTATTGATCTTGGTGGCTGTGGGAAAAAAATGGAGGAGGGTGGGGGTGAGACATGTTGATGAAAATAATCTGAGTCATCACTTCCTGGAAGAGATGGTCTCATACCCAGAGCCCTCTGGGAAGTCAGGGGCCTGGGGGAGGGGACTCCAGTCAGGCCACCACCTCTCAGGGTACCTTGAGAATGTCACTTCACTTCTGGGGACTCCTCTCTGCAAAGTGAACCCAAGGCCCTGCTTAGGCCTGTGCTCCTTGAATTCAGAGAGGTCTTAATAAGTCACCATCACTGCTCCTCACTGTTCGCTTGGAAACCTAAAAGAACTGTGCTCCTGAAATACATGAGCCATATCTTGCAATCAACAGCAGTCAGGGCCCAGCCGGGAGGAAGAGAAGCAGAAGCAGCCCTGGTGGCTGAGTCAAGACACAACTGCCTCATTTCCTAAGCACCTCCCTAAACCTGGACTCCCCCTCTCAGCACACATACGTCCCAGTACTGCCACACCATTCTTCGGGCAGTGTATGGCAACCCCATTAAGAACCAATGCCCTGGCACAGCCAGGCCTGGTGCTGTAATCACATCATATTCTCTCTTAGAGGCAAAATTACATAAAATTATTCACTAAACTCTGAGCAGACACTGATGATTACAAGATTTAGGTGTTGAAAGAAAACAACAATAAGAGCATCAAATCAAGGGTGTCCCATTGTGTTGGAATCACCTGCTCCTGGACCTGACTACCCTTGCATGGGGTGTGGGGGGGTGTATTGCTGGGGTGAAGCTTTTTTTCATCTGTCTGATGCTACCTCCTGTGGGCACTTCCCAAGCCCTCCATCCAAAGCAGGTTCCCTGCGATCCTGTGTGGAATGAGCGAAGCGATGAACGCTGTGCTGCCCAGAGGAAGAGGTCGGTGTGTGTGTGTGTGGGGGGGGTGGGGATGGCACATGTCTACAACTCTGTGAACCGGCTTCCGGCAGTGATTTAATAATATTCTCTCTCTCCACCTCCATCCCCCACCCCCACTCATTATGCAGTCTGACTGAATACCACTCAAAACATTTTCTCAATTAGAAGAGAAAACAGGAATTTGCCACTTGTCTGCCTCCATTCTGCTGCCTGTCAGCCTTCAGCAAATATTTCAATCCTAGGCCTTTGCCTGCTGCTAACCCCTGTCCTTTAACCTTTGACCCTGTCCTCTTCAAATCCTCCAGCTTTTCACCTTCTCATCTTCCCAGCCCTGACACTCCATACCACACTGACTTCCCAGCTACTAGGTTTAATCAAAGGGAGGTACGGTGACACCCCTAAAGCAATTAGAGTCACAAAAGTGCTGCTGGGATTTGCTCGTGTGATCAAAAGATGATTAGAAAAATTAGCACATCACAGCAGACAGGAGATATCCTGAAAATGGGCTCCAAATCTCACTAGCCAAAATGCGACCTTCCAGCCTCTCTCTTCAGAGTCCTTTTTTTGAGTCTAGGTCTGCCCCTCAATCCTAGCAACCCCAGAAGGGCATGGCGCTGGGACCTCAGGTGTGGGAGCCAGCTGCCAGAGCTGCTGGACGACTCTTCAAAAGTCATGTTCAGCTTAATTTCCTATCAAGCCTCTGCCCCTCCCTTCCCCAATCCCTGCAACTTCCATGGCTCTAGCTAGTCCCCCTTACTCCACATCCTGCATCAGGACCATCGGACTCATTCTTCCCCATCCCTGTATCACAACTACCAGTATGTGACCTGTGCCATTTCTATGTGCTTCTGTGAGCATTTGAGGAAAGTAGGGAACATTTAAGGACTTTTTCTAGTGAAATGACTAGTTTCCTGCCCAATAGCACTCCTTCCCATGTAATTAATTGTGCTGTCTCTTGGCTCGTTAGCAAGGAGTAGCTCAGGTCCCAGGCAGCATTATGCAGGGTGAATCATGTTTAAGTAACTGCATAACTAGTGGGTCAGTTTTCTCTTTTGTCTTGGCTGTGACCATTATTTAGCTGGTTCTCAAAAATGCCTGGCAGTGAAGCTTTCCTGTCAGGCCCCTGTTGAAAGACAAATGCTCTCTCTTCTCCCCACCCCCATCACCAGCCCCTCTGCTCTGAATGCTGCATGCACAGGGCAGCTGGGAAATAAAAGGCTCCTTTATCTGATTTTCCTGGGCAAAGGCATGGCGGGTTCAGGAGGGTTCAAGAGAAAAGCGTCAAACTGTAATAAGATGGGCCAAGCAAATGGGCAGGGCAGAAGCCCAAACAAGGGCAATGACTGGCCTCAGCAATCAGGCATCTTGTCCCCTTTTCAGCATGCAATGTTGTGATGACAAGAAAGAGTTGTTGTTGTCTCCCGATGGACACTGATTGATCTTAAACAAATCATGAGACTCAGGTGACTTGGGCTCTCTGTCCTCATCTGGGAAGGGAACACTGCCCCGGGGATGCACAAGGTCTCTTTCTGCTTTCCCAGTCTCTGTGTGTATCCACCAAGCAATGGCAGCTGACCCACCCCTCTCATATAGCTGTGGAGAGCACGGCCTGTCCATCTTAGAGAGGTCTCCAGAAGAGACGAAAGCACACACTTTATGGCCACTGTTTGCTTCCCAGAAGGAAAAGTGAGAGGCAGAGCAGGAGAAAGAAAAGTCGATTTCACAAAAGGGAAATTAAAGTGCAGGGAAACTCTGGGCAACTGAGTTGCCAAAGCCACGGCAGGAACTATTATTGGTGCTATAAGAAACGAACCACAGAGGAACTCTGACACTTGTCCCAGATTCTGATCCTATATGTCATCCTTCCATAGGAAGATGTCATGACTATCAGAAGGAGCACTTTTTCTGTTTGATTTTTTGAAGACTTGTAGTTGACACCTTCTTTGGCACCCTGGACATCTTGAAGCCTCGTATGGAGAGTCCTTCTGACTGTGTGTCCTCTACATTAAGTCTTCTATGGGCCTCAAGTACAAGGTCCTCAGTGGCCCCTAGACCCAACCACCAACCCATCCACACATGTCTTCCATAACTTTGTTTGTTTCCTCCACAGTGCATGTGATGCTCAACAGACATCGTGTCTCCAGGAAAGTTCCTAGAAATCATGGTGGCCAAGCAGCCTTTGGAACCCGACAGCGCTTGTGACAGGAGTTCCACTTGGAAAATGGCTGGAGATGAAACAGCAGTTATCTTGGGCACAGAAGGATTCAGCCACACTGGTGGCAAACACTAGCTTAAAGTGTCACTCCTGGCCTACTGTGAGGTACCCAAGCCACCTCCTGCCTCTTCCCACACAAAACATTGATTAAGAATCTAGAAGTCCAGGCAAAAATGAGAGAAGTCAGGATAGTAGGGGAGCCAGGGGAGGAGTAAGCAGTAGGAGCTCAGGAGATTAGGAATGTCCCGAAGTAATATAAATGGAATATCTCAGGATTCCTCCTTTCCCTAAGTCCAAAGCCCAGTCACTACCAGTCCCCAAACACCCATTTTAAAGAAATACCAACACGGGGCTCCTTCCAGCACACACATACATATCTACACAGATGCCCTCCCACAGACACATGTCCAGACACCCTCTAGCTGGCAAACAAGTGACAATATGCAAATTATCAGAAGCCACAAAGATTTGCTTCGGTGGGGAGCCTGAACAAACAAGGAACAATTCTGCAAGTGGCCACAGATGGCTTAGCTTTTCTGCTTACAATGGACACTAACAAGATTTGCCATAACTAATTCACTCTTTCACACTATTGCCCTGTTCCCCAACCTTTGGATGATGGGGAAAATTCCCCATCATGGCCATCTGCATTTTTATTTCTTCCCAACACACACACACAAAAAAACTGCAACTCATTCATTCATGCTGCGTGTGGATGGCTCCCATTGAAAGTGGTTAAAAAGTTTGAGAGGAAACGGTGGAAGAAGCCTACATATGTTGGCTTTCCCCACTCCCCAATTTCCCTGAAAGTCTTATTTGGAGAAGGGGAGGCACAGAAGAGATTTATCGGGTCCTGTGCCAAGCTGGAAAACTCAAGAGGACAGAAAAGTGTGGCAAAGCACACACAAAACAAAATTGCCTAGAAACACACAGAGGACTTACCAGGCGAATTTAACCCTGTATCACACTATGGGTGACAACCCACCCCAAATGCAGGAAGTAAACCTTGAGCTTAGGCAGCAAAGGGCAATAGGCTTGATGAGCCTGTGCAGGACAGGCGTCACCAGGGGAAACCCAAATCCAAGGCCAAAGGTTGGAGTACAGCCTCTATGCATACTCACACTCTTCTTTATTCAAGGCCCTTTCCATTCAGCTTTTCCTAAGTGTAAGTAAGACACTTATGAATACTTAAGAAAAGGAATCAATGAATTCTTCAGAAAATGACTGAATTTCTCCAAGTAGCAGGAATCAAGATGTTAGAGCTTGCTTCTTCTTGCCTCCCTGAAGCCTCTCTTAGCCTCTTCAATGTGATGGTAAAAACCAAGTGTACTTAGGCCCTTCACGGGGTGCCGCTGTGGATTTAGTTTCTTCCTCTGGGCTCACCACCCTCCAGTGCTGGCTAGGCAATGAATGACATCTTGGAGCAGCTCGTTTTCTGCATTCCCTCATTCCCTTCTTCCCATGGGAGGTAAGGAAGGCTCCATTACTGTACTTAGGAAAAGTCCAAGCTCCCCAGTCTGGCCTGCCAAGGCTACCCCCTACTCCAGATTTCCCATTTGAGCCAGCAGGCCAGCAGGTGGGCACAGCCAAGGTGTACACATGCACTGCACCCTCTTCTGAGCACCACTATGAAGCCTTCTCCCCAGTAGTCTTGCCCTCCGCTAAGCCCTCTGCTTTCTTCAAGGCCTGAGCAAATATTCCACTTCCTCCATGCCTCCCTGGACTCTTTCACATTCCACAGCATCTGGCACAGCCTGACCTCTCCAACAAGATGGAAATCTCACGGGTTTCTTTCAGGGAATGATGGCTCTTCCTCCTCTCACCCACCCAGGTGCCCGCATGATTTCCCTCCTTCCTCATCCCTAATCATCATTCATATTAGGTGAGACAGAATGTGTTTACTTTACCATCAAACAAATACGAATTTGACATCTACAGTAGCCAGCTATTCAGAAAACTACACACAGTGTTATCCTGATGATTAGATAAGGTTCTTGTTTACAGGTAAGCTTGTCTCCCTGCACACCTACGTGTGAATACCTCCTTATATAAATTGGTATTTCTATGATGATTTCCTGGAATTCTGGAGTTGGAAAAGACTTCAGTAGCTCCTGCTTCAGTGTCTTCATTTCAAGATGTGACCTCTGAGAGCAAGAGGCAGGAGAGGAAACACAGGTGGTTACAGGCAGAAATATAGTCCCCAGCTTCTCAAGCAGGCCTCCACAGATTATGTATACTAACATCTATCTTCCTGAAGACCATATATATTCATGTATGCATGCATGTGCATACACACACTTACACATTAATGTGCATCCAACACTGAACTCTCCCCAACACACACACACAGACCCACACCATGCTCTTTAGCTGCTGAGCTCCTCAGAGAAATATGATGAGAGACGGATGTGGATTGCTGAGAAGCCCCTCAGTGCTCTCTCCATTAGATTTAGACCATCTCATATATTTGCCCTCCCATCCAGCTCTTTCCCATCAATCCTTACAAGCTGTATGGCCCACAGCCCCCACAGCTGGACTGTCCTTTTTGGAGAAAGACAAACTTCAAGGACTAACAATTATCTCCCTGCATCAAAGAAGATGGGCAGAAGCAGCTACTGCTTCTCCCTCCATCAAGGGCCAGCCAGAAAGGAATCTGCTGCAGGCCTACAATTGGGAGCAAAGGTCAGCTGTCATTTAGGAATGAAGCCAGAAGGAAAGGGAAGCGAAGCATCCAGAAGTTCAGCACCTGCTCCTCCCTGGAGGTAAAGAGGAGCACAGCTGGTCAGCCTGGGGCAGCCCAGGCCCAGGCCCACCTGCTCAGCTGCCCCTTACAGGGTGTCAGCAGACTTTAATATAAGTAACAATCTGCCAGTACATGTGTGGAACAACAACCATTTTTGCAAAGGTTCCAGAACGGCAGGCCGTGCTTCTCTAGAGTACTGTCCCTCCTCTGCTGCAAAGGTGACCTGGACCGATGGAGGCTTTCCAAGGCAGCCCAGACCTTACAATGCTGACATGATGCAAAAGCACATGTAATTCCCTGCCCTCCTTCTTCACATGCTTTCTCGAAGGTGCTGTTCTTCCCGCCCTTCTCTTGCAGATGGCCTCTGCCCTCGCACCTGATTGGCCTCAATACACTGAGCCTGTGCCATATTTTTGACCTTCTGTTTCTCAGATTTCCATTTCTATCTCCTCTGACACTTTTCCTGAATTCTCTTCCCCCTGACAAAATGTATAATGTGTGATGTTTGTTTTTCAGGTCTCTTTTCTGTTATGGTTTGGAGGTGAGATGTGCCCCCAAAGCTCCTGTGTTAATGCAGGAATATTCTGAGATGAATGATTGATTTATGAGAGCTGTAACCTAATCAGTGCATCCCACTTTAATGGACTCACAGTGTAGTAACTGTAGGTAGGTGGGGCATGACTGCAGGAGGTGGGTCACTGGGGACATGCCCTGGAAGGGTTCATCTTCCTTGTGGCTCCTCCCCCTACCTTCTGTTTCCAGGCTGCCAGGAGGTGAGCTGCTTTCCTCTGCCACTTGATGTTCTTGACCATGAATGTTCTGCCTCATTTCAGGCCCAGAGCAATGGAGTGGGCTGTCTATGGACTGAGACCTGTGAAACTATGAGCCCTAAATGAACTTTTCCTCCCCTGAGTTGTACTTGTTAAGTGTTTTGGTCACAGTGACAAAAAGCTGACTAATATGTACCAAAGTTTCCATTCTCCCTTTGTCTTTCTATTCTGGGTATCTCAAGAAGATCGTATAAATTAAACACAACAGTGCCAGAAAGCCACACGTGTCCTCAAACAGACACCACCGGGAAGAATGCCTTCCACTCCCATCTCATCTGGCTCTCCTTACCGGAGCTTCTTGTCTTTTTAATTAGGCATAGACCATGCCTATCACTCAATCAAACTGACTAGCCAGTTTACAAGGTATTTTTGAGAATCTCTGACATTCTCTTTTCCAGCTGGGTCACTATGGAGAAGTCTTCCTGTCTCAGTTCCTACTTTGATGTAGCTTACCAGTCACAGAAGCAATGTTACCACACTGTGATGTTTAAGGAACAATTCTGTTATATCTATAACATTGCCTGGCATGCAACAAACAATTATTGAAGAAGATATCTTCCATTGAACAGGTGAAAAAAAATTAATGAATGATTCAATGATGCTGGGGAAGAGAGCACTTTAAGTGGGATAATTAGCATTGGCAAGGGCATCCAAGTACCACTTAGTGGAGCTCGGAGGTGTTCTCTCTCTCTCTCTCTCTCTCTCTCTCTCTTTCTCTGATAGACCATCCTTCCCAGCTTCAGCAGAGCCCACTGTTCCGAAGTCAAAGGTCCCTTTTACTACTTCCTGCTGCTGATTCTACACTCCCAGCTCCAGGATCTGCAGCTTTAGGTGAAATTGAGCTTTCTGGATACATAAATCGCATATCAGCTGGGAAGCCTGAGCATAGGGGTGATTTCTGAGTTCCAGAACCTGTACCCAACTGCCACCCAATCTGTGGACATTCATCACTCACCTCCTCCTTCACCAAGCTCAATGTGTCTCTGGGCTAATTGCTTTGGACACAATTTATTTTCATGCCTAGATCACATTAGAAAAGAAAGGATGAGAGAGAGCATCTAGTAAGAATCCCCTCATTTCATGTGGCAAGATGCTTCTGAAAGACTCTATTTAGACAGGTTCAGGGACAAAGTTGAGTATATTGCCCAGTAGTAACATTGCTACATTTCTTATGATACACATATCCTACAATATATATTGACAGGAATCTATGACATATTTTAAGAACTTTCAATATACAGGAATCTATGTCATATTTTAAGTTTATATTCACACTAATGCACATTGACAACACATATCATGTCCTACATTAAAAAAAAAAGCAAAAGAAGATATCTCTGACCTCTGTGTCTCTCTGTCTCTGTCTCTCTGCCTTGGGTTTTTGTTTTATTTTGTGCACCACTTTGGGGGAATCCTAACACCCGCAGTGCTCTGGGTTATAGACCCTGACCGACAGTGATAGGAGGGAAGAAATGATGTACTGAGGAACATCTTTTTGAATTTTATGGATTTTTACCAATTCCTTGCGTGTTGGTTTCCCCAACCCTTGCTGTCATCAGCACAAAGGAGCAAGATGCATGTTTTCTTTTGTAGAGAGCCACAGCTTGCAAAGGCCCCTGAGGAGATAAGACTGGGTGAGCAGAGAGGGCAAAGGCTGCAAAGTCACAAGATAACCCGAGAGATTGCATCCAAGGCACTTACTAAACCTGCCAAGAGGATATGGGAAAAGAGAGAGAGAGAGAGAGAAAGAAGAAGAAGAAGAAGGAGGAGGAGGAGGAGGAGGAGGGGAGGAGGAGGAGGAGGAGGAGGAGGAGGAGGAGGAGGAGGAGGAGGAGGAGGAGGAGGAGGAGGGAGGAGGAGGAAAACCAGTACCACCACCACCTGAGTTACAGAATTGGAAGATCCTATGACACTATCACAAGTTTATCCAAACTGGTCAGGCTTGGCAGGATGAGGCAGGAAGATCACAAGTTCAAAGCCAACCTCAGCAACTTAGCAAGTTCGTAAGCAACTCAATGTGATCTATCTCAAAATAAAATCTAAAAAAGTCTTGGAATGTAACTCAGTGGTTAAGTGCCCCTGGGTTCAGTTCCTGGTACCAAAGAAGGAAAAAAAAAATGACCAAACTGCCTCTCTAGCTGCCCTGACATTAAACTACTGATATCTATCTCATTTCAACGAGAAATGGAAGAATCAAGGAAAGTCCTCACCATGGACCCTCTCCAAGGCAGGGCCAGCAGGTGAGGGTCTCTGGTTCCCACCTCAGGTTCAGGAGCCCTGACCAGCTGCCTGGAATTTAAAGGCCAAGCACACTGTGGTTACCACTTCCCAGCTCCTCTGCAGACCCCAGGAAAGACTCTGTGCCTCACTGACTTCATCTGTAGAATGGGAATAATAATATCTACATTGTATTTATAGGGAAGACTTTGTAGACTGTGTGTGTCAGATATGTGGCAAGGTCCCCACTACTCTGAGCACTGAAATGTTGTCACACCTGGGAGAGCTACCTGCACAGCCAACAGGCTTCTCTGTGATTCAGGCTTTCAAAGAGAATGCCAGTCCTGTGCCTCTGATGAGCAGGTCACATTTTTAAGAAAGAGACCAGGTGTTCAGAGGCTAAACACCAAAGACTCTTCAACAAAATCTTGGACAACCGCAGGGCCCACCCTAAGCAGCCAGCCAGTAGGAACTTGGTGTGACTTACAGGACAGGTTGAGAACAGGAAGAGGGACTTGGATGAGTAGTGATTTTGATATTTTTCCCTGTTTTATTTTTGGTTTTTTTTTTTTTTCTATTTTCTTCCCCCTGCCAAGGGATTCACGTGTAGGTTCTTAAACAAGGGGTCCCCCATTCCAGCTGACAGCAGCAGCTGCAACCTCTGACTGTCTGCAGAGTGGCAGGGAATCGAATCAAAAAGAAAAGCAAGTGGACAACCTTTCCTCCGGGAGCATGAAACACAATACCAGCCTTTCGCCAAACCCGGCAGACACCAGCCCTGATTGGAGGTTGCCTCGGAACAAAGGGAAATTGGTATTTAAAAAAAAAAATCTTCTGAAAGCCAACTCAGCAGATGGTTTTTTCCTGGGCTCCAAGAGCCGGGGGTGGGGTGGGGTGGGGGATAAGGGAAGGATGCTGGGATAACACAACTGCCACCAGGATACAGATGACTGAGAAGTGACAAAGATAGGCGAGGAGGGCTGACCTCTCACCCCAGAATTTCACAAAGGGCAATTACACCATGTGGCGGGTATCTGGGCTTGGCGGCTGACCACTTCCAACCTGCAGCTGTTGTCCATCACAGCCACGTCTGGGGGCTTTATTAACAGCAGAGCAGAGAGTTCGGGCAGAGAGAGGACACTGTAGGAAATGATGGAAAAGTTTAATTGGAGACTATAGTTTGTTTGAAATCTACTACAGAATAGTTCTAAAGAAGGACATCTTCTAGTTCCACTGCCCCCTAGCATTTCAAAACCTCTTTACTCTCATTCTTTCAGGTTATCTTCAAAATAGTATATGAAAGTAGGAGAGAATATTATGAATCCCTCATTAAATAAGAGAAAACACTGTTTCCTTTGCAATATGCAGAATGGGCGCTGGAACTCAGAACCTCTCTCTTGGAACAGCTATCTTTCTGGGAGTCTCAAGTCAGGTCACCACAGAGTCTTGGAAGGAGACCTTTGGTGCATTTTCATACCAAACAAGGACACCTTAGAATGCCTATAAATAACTTCTGGACTAAGTCACAAAGACCTGGCATCCCATAGTGATGCACCACCAGCCCATCCCCTCTCATGCCGGCTCTCACTGCCGCTGAGCTCTTTGGAGCTTTCCAGTAGGAGAGGGAGGTCCAGCGAGGAACTGTGGGGCTCTAGGATGAAGCTGCCAGGCTCAGGATTTCCCCACAGCCTAGGTCTGAGTGCAGGAACAACTGGGCGAGCTGCAAGGGACTCAACTATTCTCTCTTTAAAGATGCACCAACAAGGGAGCTGGGCACGGTGGCACACACCTGTAATCCCAGCAGCTCAGAAGGCTAAGGCAGGAAGATCATGAGTTCAAAGCCAGCCTCAGCAACTTAACGAAACCCTAAGCAACTCAGCGACACCCTGTCTCTAAATAAAATACAAAAAAGGGCTGAGGATGTGGCTCAATGGGTAACTTTCCCTGGGTTTAATCCCTGTACCAAAAAACAGCACCAGCAAGATGGTGAGGATGGGTTCTTTCAATGATAGCATCCTGCTGTTAAAAACCAGGGGACCTGAGGATTTGAATACTCAATACCCCCCACCCACCCAGTAATTAACTGCAACCTCAGGCAAGCCATTAAGAAAACCCTCAGAGTCCGTTTCCCCAGTCTATAAAACAAGGAGGATTAACAGCTACTTCACTGAACTATCCTAAGAACAAACCATAAAGAGACAGCGGTTGGGCAGATGTGAGCATTCTTTGTAAAGGTGGTAAGCAGATGTGATGGTTGCTATCAATTTTCCATACCATGCATTATCTGAAACACATATTTTGACAATTTATTTACTGCCTTGGGTTTTTCCCTAGATGTCCTGAGATCAATTTTCCCTAACAAGATCTTTCTATGGCAGATACACCACTTCTGCTAAACACACTGCACAACTCTGTAGATACAGTAGAATTTCCATGCCTCAATCCTGCCACAATGTATGAGGATGCGAGCACAGAAAGGGGAAGGGAGGAAAGTTTTCAAATGTTTCTAAAGAAGCAACACAATACACAGAGCCAACAGGGCAGAAGCTGTTTTGATAGAGAAGGTACTTTCCAGGGAACTACCTACACTGGCAGAGAGCTAACAATAATTTGTGGCATCTAAGCCAGGGAAGTAAAATTTGTGTCTGTCAGATGGATCAAAGATATAATTCCTGTCCTCAGAGAGCTTACAGCATAACTGAGAAGAAAATCTTTACTTTGACAACATACATTTACCAGTCTTTTCCTTTAAATAAAGGAAGCCAGGGAGGACATGAGAAACCAGTTTCAGAGATGGCAGAGTACGCTGTTTCATGAGGTCTTGCTAAACAATGCATAGAAAAGAATCTTACTGAGATGGGCATCTGCACCATCCAGGGTGTCTGAGTGTTCTCTGAAGTTCCTTAGGCCCCAACCAGACCACTTGACTAATAATTGATTCACATCTCTGCCTGGAATTATACAAAAAGAGATGATAATAAAACAATGCAAACACTTGAATTTTGGCCCGGAGAATCCACTGAAGGCAGGAAGTTATGGTTTGGACCATCAAAAGTAGCATAAGTCAATGTTAATTTGGAGGGTTTCCTTGAACTTAATTTCAGTGCACATCAACAATGGCAAAGTTGCCAGAGAGCTGGTATAGAAGAGAAACATGTTAATAGGGGCATTTTGTCTGTGACAGAGGAGGTTATAATGCCCTGGCATTCCAGAGGCCAGACCACTTCCTGGTATTGCACTATGCTCCGTGAGCACTCTCCAGCTATGCCTATTAGGTCGGACACAGGCAAACCAGTATTCCTAGCTTAAGAATCAGGGTGATTTGGCATTAGAGATCCAAAGAACCCTTTCAGGAAGTGGAAATACTTGTGCTTGAGAGAAGATGACCGTAGTGCAATACAATGAAAAGCAGCCTAAAGAAGAAGCAAGTCCCCTCTGACCAGCAGCCAAATCACTGCACTAGGGATTTGGGAAGGTGTGTTCCGTTCAAGAGGGCTGCTCATGGACACTTCCGGAGACTTTTCTCACCTTCAGTGATACCCTGGTTTTCCAAGCGTGAGTCGGTGGTGGACCCATGCCATTCTTTTGACCTGAGCTTTTGTTATCAGCCATTCTCACCTTCTGACCTGGTGCCTATGTGTAGCCTGTGTCCTCACTGGACTTAGCTCCTCACTCTCAGATGCTTTCTGGACTCCCAGCCTTGATTTCCCTTAAGATCTAGTAGCGCTCAATGCCCCGCCAGACACACTGACCTGCCAGTTATTTAAGTGACAGCACTTGTTCCCCTGAAAGGACAGAGATGTAGAGATCATAAAACGTCCCACTGTAAACTCAGAGCCCCTTTAACTACACTGGTGATCCACCAAGAGCCTGTCAGGAAACGTGCTGAAATGCCTGAGCTGGGTTCTCATTCACCACTCACCCACCTGGCACCGAGGGCTACCACACTCCTGGGCAAATGTCTATCTGTAAGTGGTAACTTTTTATGGGTTAGGCCCTGTGACCTATATTCAAGGACAAAGCCATTGTGTACCTCCTTTTGAGAAAGTCCTACGCACCGCTCACCTCCTATTCCTTACTAGGAAGCTGGCTAGAAGCTCCCAGAAGGCTAAATAAATAAGTAAATAAATAAATAAATAAATAAAAGACCACCTGGGGAGAAAAACATGAGATAAATGAGGTCTAGAAAACACAGTGAAGCAACCTGCATTTGATACTGACGATGATTATCAACTGGCCTCACAAGGTGGGAACTGCTCGGACTTTCCCAGAGTAAATAAAGGCCTCCACTGTTTCCCCTGGTGAGGTCACAGGCGGAGAGGAGGGGAGGGAAATTGGCTCTGGGAAGGAGGGGTAAAGAGCAAGATAAAGAGCAGAAATCAACAACCTGGGACTTCAGAGAGAAATGGGTGGGAGGGGGTCCTTGCCAGCACAGGGTACAATACCCCAGGATGCATGGAAGGTGGGAAGGAGCCCTCGCAATGACACACCTGGCACTTCCTACAATGCAGGGCTCTGGCTGTCCTGTTCTGGCACATCCCAATGGATGGCAGCCTTAGTTTGTCCAGAGGCTGTCTGCCTCACCAGCCAGTACATATTCAGACTCCTGTCCACACTGGGCGTAATACATTGAGACTGAATCTGCATGGTGTTTGTCCCTAGACCTCCTGGGGACCTGGTTCTACTAAGTCCTTCCTGCTCCTCTGACAGGCTCTCTCCCTCTGGCCACCGACTTCCTCTCCTTGTGGGGAATGCCCAGAACCCCATCACCTCCCACCATGATAAGTTACCCTGAGGGCCATGCAAGTTGAAACTCAACTCCCAACGAGTTGGCCCCATGCAAATTATAACACAAATTTTGACTTTATCATGGATAAAGAAAATACCCTGAAGTGCAAGATTTCAATGCCTTGTGCTGTTTGTTTTCTTTACTTAATGCTGTCAGAAGCCTGAACCAAGGTCTCTGGCCTGTGCTCCGAGAACCTCCCCGCCACCTCCCTGGGCTCCCTGCCCTAGCCAGAGCCCACAGCTTCCTGGCCAAAGCCCCTCATGTGTAGTGAACAAGCAAGGCAGGTGGGCGATGTCGTGGGATGTTCTCTGGGTTGAACTTTGAAGATGGGGTGTTTTTTTTTACTTAAATCTGCAGCAATCAGAAGCGGATGGGGTTGGGGGAAGGGCAAGAAGAGATTGTTTCTCTTGCCTTTTATTAAAAATAAAAGAAGAAATGCAACTGAAGGTCCACTGGAGATGTAGAAAGGAGAGGCCTTTCTGTAGGGGGTGGAACCGCAGTGGTGGAGGTGGGGGCCACTCTGAAGTAGATGCCAGCTGAACCCCACTTGGTGGTTCCTTTGACATCACTTTGAAACTTTCATTTTGAGTCATCCTTTGTGCTCAGCAGTAATCCTAGCTTGAGAGATAAATGACCACAGAGATGAAAAGACCTTTGAACATCTCTAAATAAATCCACATAAGCAATCCCCAACACTACCACCACACACAAAAAAAAGAAAACAGAAAAAAAAAAGATTTAATTCAGTGGTTTGCTCTACTAATGGACACTGGTGTAGGCATCATCCTGGACACTGAGGCTGCCCTAGCTATCACTTAGCACTATGCGGGTCCCTGTGTGCCTGCTCTGTGCCCTGACCAAGGAAGAGACACAGAGATAGAAGACAGGAATCAGTGCATCATGCTGCCTGGGGGCTGTCCTAAGTGCCCAAAAGACACTTTGATCTTCACAATGACAGTGACAATGAGTGCTGCTGTGCCCTTGATTTTCATGCAGTCAGGAAAGGTCTTCAAGAGGCTGAGTAACTTGCCTGAGGTTGTGCAGAGCCAGGAAGTAAAGGAGGCCAAGTTCTACTGCAGGATCTCTCCAGCCAGGGCAGAGGGGAGCCAATTCCAGAATGGAGGATCCCAGTTCCCATCTCCTCTCAGAAGAGAGTCTGTCTCCAACATACCCTGCACTCCTCACCTGGGGGGTCCTGCAGGGAGCACGCTGGCCACACCTAGGGAGTGAATGACTGTCCACAGAACATATTTCCCTGCCAGATTGATCTTCAATGGCACAGAGTTCACAAAGAATGTCCAATGAAAGTTCTGAGAGCAACTGGCAAGGGAATACCAACACCAAGAGGAAACAAGCCAGCTCAGTGTTTCAAACTCCCAGAAGATCCCTAACCTAGGAAGGAAGAAAGACCAACCCAAGAAGCTTGGGGTGGGGACAGCACTAAAAAAAACAATAGAATATCTTCATGGAACACAGTTTGGGTAAATCTCACTACTTTTTAAGCTCAACTCTGGTACTCACTCCCATGATCTCAAGAATTTTGATATTTTGGGCAGAAAGGAAACAATGTGATGATGTGAAAGTGGGTCCAAAGAGGGGTTAAGTATCTATTTTTATAGTAACTAGTGTTAAAGAGACAGCCTCCCCAGCCCCTCCAATAGGGTAGCTTCTAATGTTTCTAGTACTGAGAACAGAAACAAGGCCTTAGAGATCAAAATCTGTTGTTTTTCTTCTTCTTTTCCTTTTTCCTCTCCTTCTCCTTTTTCTTTAACTTGTAGAAAGAGACCCAGGGACCACAAGCATTCTCTCTGGAATTAATAATAGAGGCAGGGCTGGTGCCCAGGGCTGCCATCTCCACGTCCAACATTGTTCCTCTGGCTTCTTCAGCTCCACCTGTCAAATGGTGCCTGTTGCCCTGGAGAGACTAATACTTCACTGAAAAGGTCATTCACCCTCCTGCATGCTGCTTTAGCTATAAAATAACCAGACAGAAAAGCTATTTAGGAAACAAAATTTCCAGGCACTTTGATGAATAAATAGGAATGTCCTGCTTTGAAAGAAACTTTAAATCTCTCCAGAAAAGAAATTAAATTAAACAGGAGCAGGAATCCAGCTTCTTGTGAAGAAATGCTGGCAAAGACCTGCCCTCTTGACCTGGTGAAAGCATCATGGAGGACAAAGTTCAGATGCTCAGGAGTTGGAAGCACCACATTCTGTTCTGGAAGCCAAGCCTTTGACACAGCAGAGAGTGACCAGAAGCTGATGGGCAAAACAATGACAAACAAGAACACTTGAGCCACAAGGAGGGTGAGAGGCTTGCTGGTGGATGGGTAGGGCCACCCACAAGTGTAGTTAGGCAATCTGAGTCATCAGTGAAGCAAGCCACCTCTCACCTCCTGCCCAACACCCACTCAATGACTCGTCGTCACTGACTTGATGTACCAAACTGCTACAACCATAAAGGGTCAAGAGAGAAATGTGCCACTCAACACCCTCCAGGAAAAATGGATAACCACAGAGACCCTCCTTGCTGACAACTGTATTTCCAAAAGGCTCCCTCCTGTCTCTCCCATTTTAAGATCCCCTGCACCAAATCACAGACCCCCAGCCACCTCCTATCCCCAGTTTGAAGCCTGCTGAACAATCTCATTATTACATCATTAAATCCAATCCATTATTTCATTGTACATTCCTCACTTTCTGCAGTCGGACACCAGCTTTGCTTTCCATCTACAGCCTGAAGAATCTTTTTCCTATCCATACTTTACAAAGAAGGTGCTACTTCAAGACTGAGTAAACAAAGGCAGGACTTATTGCACTTCCCAAAAGAGGGCTGCACTCAGAACAGACTCAATGATCTTCCCATAGACACAAAAATGGCCAAATGGGGTTGCCATGGACAAATCCTGAGCTATGTCTCCAACTACAACAGACACTTCATGGACAGAGATGGAAGTCCTTGCTACTGGAGGAGATGATTTCTCCCAATAGAGCTGGCCAGGAGGGAAAATTAGTTCAAAGAAATAAAACAGAAGTTGTGGTTTTGTCAAAAATAAATAAATTTTCTAAACTCAGCAAGGTAGGTGCGTATCTATAACCTCAGATACTCTAGAGACTGAGGCAAGGGGATTCCATGTTCAAGGTTAGCCTGGGCAACTTAGTGAGATCCTGTCTCAGAATAAAAAAAAATAAAAAGGGTTAAGGATATGATTCATTGGCAAAGCACCCCAGGGTATAATTCCCAGTACCACAAACACACACAAAAATTATAAACCCTATAAAGGAAAAAAAATAAGATTTTAAGTCATTGGCTTTGGAGTCCCCTCAAACACCCTGAAACTCTTGGAATTAAGGAAAATGTGTCAGATTATGATGCAAACTCTCCAGCTAAGGTGGGAAAGTGTGGCAGACACGCTCCAGTGATCCTTACCTTCCAGTGGTCATTTACTTTTACAGAGTGCAAGGACCGGAATTATTTTTGTAGTCTTAAAAGAATTAACTTCAAAGACAAACCTTGCCCAGTCTGGCTCTTGCTCCTCTAGAGCAATCTAAGCCTCAATTTCCTCATCTGTAAATAAATAATATCCACCCAGCAGGATTGTTGTAAGGATTAATTGAGAAGGTGAATACATGTCAAACATTTAGCAGAAGGCCTACCAAACAGCTGAATAAACTAAGTCTGTTATTATGATCTGTGCTCACAGCAGAAGAAAATTAGCTATTTATTTTTCCTAAAATCTTCCATTGAGGAGAAAGTACCATCTCTGTTTGGCAGATGAAGAAGCCGGACTTCGGCAAGGTTACACTGCACATCCAAATTCCCAAAACCCCATCAAGGTCCTCCTCCCCTTCCCTTGCTATAGAAACTGGCTACCATAGTCTTCAAGAAGAAGAAGAGCTACCAAGTTCTGCCCAGCTGAGGACATCCTCAAAACACTGTCACTACTAGAACTTTTTATGCTCTTTTTTGGTACCGGCACTTGCTTATAGATATGCATCTTCATTATCTCTGCTGTATTCACTGACTGACCTAGAAGGGAATTAGAATAAGCATAAGTTATTCTGGAACTTACCTAAGTAAGTTTAAGATGCAAAGAACAAGATGCACGTGTACAGTTCATCTGCAAAGCCCTGAAGTATTTTCTGAGCTCTTTTCAGCTTCTATTTCCTACCAAATGCTTCTTTCATGCCCTATGTAAATCCATTCATCATAAACCCTCTCCCAAAGAGCATCTCAATTGCTATCCTAATTTCCTACCAAAAGGAGGAGACTGGCACCCTAGTTAGAAAAGTCCATGCGTCCCTGAGCTAGTGAGGTGGCATTTTCATGGGTCTGTCCCTACAGCCTACCACTTAAAATGTCCATGCTCCCTGAACATCTGCAATGCCTCTCCAGTTTGGAGGGTTAATCCTGAGATGGAAATTTGGAATAAAGACTTAGAGGATGCCAGATGCATACCCCTTCACTCCAAAGCTGCAGACCACATATAACTAGAGTTAACTTAGCAGAGAACTAGTTTGTGATATGTAAGTCATACTAACATTTTCCCACAGAGCTTTCTTTTTACAAAAAACAATGAAAAAGAAAATCATGTGGGATTCAATATAAGTTGTCTTTGCTGGAGGCTGTCAAACAATCATATGAACAAAATTAATTGGTTCACTTAAACACACACACACACACACACACACACACACACACAGTAACACCCAGTTTCTCCCAGCCTCCAAACTTGGAAGCTGAATCATTAAAAACAAAACAAAATAAGATAAAACTGCTGTTATCCTAAAACTCTATGCCTTTCCTTAAGAGAAGGGTTGATGATCATTTTTTACAAGAGCCAGATGGTAAATAGTTCAAGCTTTGCAGGCCATAGGGTCTTGGTGACAACTATTCAACTCTGCTACTCCATTCAAAAGCAGTTGTAGACAAAATGTAAACAAAATGGACTTGGCTCTGCTCCAATAAAACTTTATTTGCAGACACTGAAATTTGAATTTCATATAAGTATAACATATTTGAAAATATTATTCTTCTTTGGATTTTCTTCTGGTCTTTTAAAAATGTAAAAATTATTCTTTCCATGTAGGCTGTACATAAACAGGAAGGGGGCTGGATTTAGCACCATGCGTTGCAGTCAGCCACCCCCTGTCTACGCCAGCACATTATGTGCTGATGACTCCCAAGCAAGAATCCCAACCAGCTCAAGGACCAGCTCAACAGGGCCTCCTTCCTAGGAGCTATCATGGGAGTTGATTCCCAGGGGCCACTCCCCGTGTGCTTCTTCAAAAGCAGGCTCACTTCATTGAAAAGATCCAGAAGCCTTGATTTCAGGGTCAGATGATGAACTGTTACTTACAAAATTCCCTCTTTGTGTTTTCTCTATCCATATTAACTGATCACATACTTCCCATTTGTACAAATTGTTCAAGCTCATGCTACTGAACTTTTCCATAGAGATGGTAGACCAAGTTTCACCTTCAGCGTTGATTACTTTCCGGTTGCAAAACAACAGAAATTTAAAGGGTGATAAAGTGAACATTCTAATCCAATAGAGATCAGAGAAGGTTCTGATGATCTATCAAGTAATTATGACTCCATGCTGATAACTTTATTCATTCATTTCTGGAAAGCAACAGCCTGAGGTATAAATAAATGGAGGGAGGATGGAAATACACAATATGAAACAAGCTTCTAGCCATAAAAAAATTGTATGATATTTCCATCACAACATCATCACAAAATAACATTGTATATTGAAATATAGCTCTTCTCCTTCTTTTTTTTCCACTCCCTCCAATTGCTTAGGAATATAAATGTTTACTTGGCAAATCACATAGTCAAATAAACAATTTTATCTCTCTTTTCCAATAAAGTTCCTAAACGGCACCTAGATTTTTGGTGCGTTTCTAGCAGCCTGAGGATATCAGATATGAGAACTTCAGTCCAATGCACATTTCAGCTTTGAAGTTATCTTTATGTCACAAATTCCAAAACATTAATCTGAGGCATTCCAATGGGCAGAAGATTTGGGAACAATCTGTGGCTTTAAAGAAAGTTATACCCAATCAGGACAACTTATTATCTTTATGGTGCCATAATTTGGGTTTACATAACCAAAACATGGGCTCTGCTCAAAATCTAGCACTGATGAGGATTGGATGGAAAATGTTCCCCAAAAGTAACAGATTCCAAGATTTCCCCCTCACACGAGAATCCAGCAACACACAAAGAACTGGTCATCTCAGTGGCCAGAATCAAAAATACTCTTTTTCAAAGCTAAAGCATCCAATCTCTCCAGCAATGCCTCACTTCCAAAATAGACCCTATGGCATCTTCTTGTAAGCATCTCAAAAGTTTCTGCATGTGTCAAGGTAACCTTTGGTTTTTTAAAAGAGAACCCAGAAGTCACTACAAAGTTGTAATGTGGGGAGTGGAAGGCACAATCTCTTTGCCCTGGAAAAACAAGTCTATCTCTAAAGATTGTGTTTCAAAATGTTATAATAGGGAAGCCAACTATCCTGGTTTTCCAGGATATGAGAGGGAGGGTCCCTGAATGCAGTATTTTCAGTTTTAAAACCAGAACAGGTTTATTGGGCATACCGTGAGGAGTTAGTTATCCTAGAAAGTTTCTTCTGGGCTCTGTATTTGGATTTTAAATGCAACAAATCTGTCCAAACACCTGACATGAAGAAAGACGCAGTCTTGCACTAAAGAATTAATAGGATTCCTAGTGGTTTTATTGAAAATAACTATCCCAGAGCTTAAAAGACTTCGGATGGCTATAAGTTGAGTGGTCCTGTCATTGGCACCATCTAGTCCACCCTGACGAAAGGCCACATAAATGACCAAAAGACAAGGAGAGTGACTAAGCCAATGGCTAGCACTTCCTACCTAGAACCCCCAAACTCTGCCAGCCAAAGGGCATCTTTCAGAGCCATCCTCAGAACCAAGTTATTGAAAAAAAGAACTTTCCATACTAAGGCAGAGTCCTCTGCTATCATAGCTGAGTGCCACACCCCTCCCAAGAATGGAAGTCATTGTCACCTCCAAGATGAATTAATGAAACTTGGACCCATCCATTCCCAACCAACACCACAAACCAGCTCCAGTGGCTTTGCATATCTGTACTTGCCTTTTAGGAGGAAAATGACAACCAAACAAGTTCATTCATTACCCAACTTTTAAAGTCAATGATGTGCTACACAAAGACTTGAGCCAATCACTGCCCTCTGCCTTCTAAAGTGCCAGGTCTACACTCATCAGTGGCTTCCAGGATGAAGATATCAGCCCTGCTGGAGCCTCAGCTACCAAGAAGTCTGGATTCTTCAGTCAGGGGAACCATTCATCTTAGAAAGACCAACATCACTAATGAAAATTAAATGAAATTAAACGGAAGTTGTAACATTTCTTGATTGCTCTGATTGACCAGTTTTTCATCATCCCACTCTTAACTATGTGACCAGATGCAAATGTAAAGCAAAACAAACAAACAAACAAACTTTTGGTCAGGGTTTGGCTGATCCAGCCAATTGGCTACCAGGCAATAAATAGGATGCTCCAAAATTACAATTCTAGTCTCTTTGTTTTTCCAGGTGAGTTGAAGATATAATAATAAACCAGATATTATACCAAGACCATACCAGAGACATTCATTCCGGAGGCCCTAAATATTCTATAAGGAGACTGATGATTCAGAAATAATAATCAGTAACACACAAAGAGACTTTTAAGAAATTGGGGCTAAAACAGCAAAAACAGAGAAAACAAACTAAAAACCTACAAGACCAGACTTCCTACCTTCTTTTTGGAGTGGCTTCTTTCTTCCTCCTTAGTAGCTTTGCTATTTTTCCCAGCACGGGACACCTTCTGGTCCCCAGACTGCTTGATGGTGATCTTGATCTCAGGTGGGCATATATAGTTCTCCAGATTCTTTGGGGGTTTCTTAGCCCGCTTGGTGGTCTGAATCTTCAGCTTCAGACTCCCCTCAGTGAAGTTTGCCTCCTTGATGGAAAACTCCTGCTCTTCCAAGCCATCTCCTGCCACCCATTTCTCACTGTCTGCATTGGAGTTGGAATCCACATCCCGCCCTGAGCCCAGTTCATCCTCTTCCTCTGGTTCCATGCGATCTCCGCTCCCCGGGATGCCCTTCCCAGGTCCTGGAGCAGAAAGCAAGGGTTCTCCTGTGCAGCCAGGAGCAGCCGGGGGCTTGGCAGAGGAGACCGGCAGGAATTCCGACTCGCCCCCCCTCTGCCGGGTGCTGCTTAAGATTTCCCGGGACTCCATGACAATCCTACAGTCTTCAGGAGTTCTCAGGTGGTGGAAAGGGAAGAGGGAAGAGGAAAAGGTGAGAAGAGGGGACACTCAAAATTCCAAGAACAAACGAGTCCAGCTGCTAGGTTCAGAGTCCCAGGGACGGAGACACGGTGAGGTGTTCTGAAGAGATCAGATCTGCAACTGAGACACAGAGAGACAATTAGCCATGGCAGGAAGGAGAATGACCCCAAAAGTTACTCAATCCAAGTTCCAGAAATATCTTCCCACTTATCTATGGCATCAGAAAAAGATGATGGGAGAGAAATCCAAGCAGAATATGAACAGGCCCAAATCGGATTCCTCTGGAGCAGAGGGAGAAACACACTTACACATGTCTTCATAATGGGTTGTTATTAATTTCTGTGGCTAGAGGCCCAAGAAATAAAGATAAGAGGGTGAGTCCTCCAACTAGTAATAACCTAGAGGTTTCTTATACCAAAGCCACAGCTGGCTGAGTCACCAGCAAAACGGTGACGGAAGGGAAGTCAGAAGTGCTGTTGCTCGGGTCTGTGGGAACCGCAGCTGGGTGGCTGCTTATACCACTTCCCTGTGCAGAACAGGGTGCACAGCTAAATACAACCCCCGCTTCCAGGGCCAGGCTTCCACCCGCTGCAGGGAGGACGTGCAGTTGACCTCTGAATTGCTCTTTCTTTCTCATTTTGCATTATGCATTATTTCAATCATGTAAAGACTTTTCTCCTTTCCTTAAAACAAACGCAAAACTTAGGTGTGAGGCTTGCACAAGGAAAACAAAAAGATTTCAATGGGAAATTACTTATAACACTGTGATTAATGCAAAACTCCAAAAAAACGTTCCCACTGACTCAAAGGAAGGATACTTAGATTTGCAATTTAGACAAAAATAGACTTCCTAGACCATTTTGATTTCCTTTCTTGTTCCTTACATGCAGTTGCATTAGATCCACAAAGCAGCAAGAGAAAGAGAGAGAAGGAGCATTTCACAGGCCCTTGGAAGGGTCAGGACTCCCCCTAGGATCTTGGACTCTGCCTTCCTCCAAGAGGAAAAGAGAAAAACGCAATCAGGCTCTCTCCAAGCCATCACAGAATCAGCCAAACTATCCTTCCTTCTTACTCACCCCATGCCCTGCTATTGCCAGTTTCAGCCTTATAATTGCAAAGTCCAAAGGGAAATCCAAAAGCCTGCTCTTATAAAAGACAAACTAGAGCTCTGGGCTGCACAAGACCCTGTCCTTACACCCTCCACACCTGAGCCCTCACTCAGATTCCAGTAACAGACATTTTTATACATCTAAGATTTTTACCTTTGAGCCCAAATATGCCCACCAGAAAGTGCTGGCAACGTCTCAAAGACTCATTTAGAAGAGCCCAGAACTGGAAACCTAAAGCCCAGCACATGTCCTCTCCTGTGGAACCAGCATATTCCAGCTGAGGCACTGAGAGGATGCCAGGCAGGGAGGTCAGGTGGCTGGGGCTTCCACTCAAACCCTCTCCCCAGAGAAGCCCGAAGTGCAGGAGGCTCCTGCAAACTGCTCAGCCCTACAGAAAGGCACAGTTACCATTGCTCCCACCTACGGGGAAACCCAGTGAATAGTTTTTCTGGAAGAGAGGAGGCTGCCCTGGTGAGAATATGCACACCTCCAATTGAGCTGTCAACAGATACTGTACAGCCACCGGTGACTCATGCCACAAATGAGACCAAGTCCCCTGTTGGGGTGGGGGCAGTTAAATCAGATGACACTGACTGTTTCTTTTACTTACTAGATTCCTCATGTGGTCTAGACTAGTCTGCCTACCTGCCCCAAATCTTTGTAATTTTTAAAAAGTCATATGCAAGTCAATAGTCAGTGAGGCCTGTCTTACTAGTGACAGGTACCACAGTGGCTGATGCAGACATTAAGATCCCTTAGAACACAAGATGCCTGCTTGTCAAGATGGAGTGTCTGGCAGATCTCTCTCATCCTTACTCATCCCATGTCCCTGCTGCTCCCAGATCCATGCAAATTGCAAGCCACATTTTATAATGGTAGTCATGTTCAAGGTTCATTCCTTTTGGCAAGAATCACTAATGTTATATTGAATTCCCTAGTCCTTGCCTATAAAGGTATTCTTGGGTCAGGGCCAAAGGTGACGAATACACTTTATAAGAAGTTCCTTAAATAAATTCATTTGGACCTTCAAACCAGAGTAGGGGGATGTATGTGGCTGATGCTGTGATAAGATAAAGGAAGGCAAAACCTAAATTATAGAAGGATGGGTGAGGGTAAGAAGTGCAGATATTATTAAGGAAGAATGTACTATTTAAAATTATTTACTTTCACATTTCTTATGCTCAACATTATATCAGTAATTAATTAGATGTAGAAGATGAAACTATAAAACTCAAGTAGTAAAAGATCCACAAAAAAAATAAAATTCAACATTTTTTTTCACTTCTCTTCAAATCATGATCTTTAGATACATTGAAAAGACAATGTCTTTCCTTCTAAACAGAGCAGATTGTAATATGTAAACATAATAAAGGACAAAAGCAAAAACCTTGAGTTTTCCACTTGAGCAAGGTGCAGGTTGATATGAAACTGCACAGGAAGTCTTCGAGGAAAGCTCAAGACCTGACTTTAAACTTGGGCTTTTCATAGGTGGAGTGGAAAAAAAGCAGACTGGGCAGACACAAAGGACAGCACAAGTCAGGGCCAGGCATGACTATGTTCAGGAAGGAGAAAGCGAATGGCAGCTAAGGGGTGTGGCTCAAAACAGGGACAGGTGAGAGAAACATATGCTGCAAATAAAAGCTTAGAGCAGATCATGGACATCCTTGGAAGCCACGCTAATGAGTTTGCATTTTATCTTACAGTTAATGGGAAGCCATTTAAGGGATGTCAGGAGGGAAGGGACAATATCAAAGCTATTCTTTAGAAAGACTATCCACATGCCACAATTAAGAGAACATGATAGTTACGACAGAGGAGCCATAGGAAAATGTGGCCCCTTGCTGAAATCTGATTCTGATTGCTTGAGACCAGAAGCAGGGCAGTGGGAGTTTTTCACAGTAAATACTACAAATAAAACAATGATGCAGTTTCAAAGCATCCTAACCATTGTGAAAAAATCCATTCTAGACTGGTCTCACTAAAAGAGGCCAGCCTCAGAGCTCATTAGCCACCAACTTGCACTGTGTACTCGACTCAAACCTGTCTCCACAACAACATTACATGCACAGCTGTATAGTTTGCCACTAAATACCAGTCTCGTATCGTCTTCTAGTTGTTTTGAACATGCAAATCTTATTTTTGTAACTCCACTGCAATTCATTCTCAAGCTCAGACCAACTGTGACTGTATCATGCTCACTTTCCCTTCAGCACCCAGTGAGGGGTTGGCACTTTGAGTGTTTCAGGAAGTTCTTTCTGAATGAAAATGAATTTGCCCCCTGACAGCTATTCAAAGTCCTATGGTTCCAACCTCTCCAACCATAGCTCCACCCAGCCAGGCAGTCCCTGCCAAATTCCCTGCCTATCCTGAGGATAAGAATCCAGCCCGAGTCTACATGAGCCCCTCACCTTAGAAAATAAAATAGAAAAGCTTTCAAAAGCAAAGAGCAAAGAAACCTAACCTGTCTGTTTACTTCGGCAGCACACAAAGCTGTTGTTCTCCTTCTGCCTTCTCCCCAGCACATACCTGCCTTTGGAAATTCACAGTTTCATCTTTGGGTGGGCCTGGGAGACAACTGCCAGTCCTCTTGTGATTGGACCCTGCCAACACACCGGTGTGAGCACACGCACGCATGCACACACTCAGAGCTGAGGAAGCCAAAGCAAGGTGAAAATGCTTTGCCCTGTCACATTCCAGCAATCAGGGACTCCTCCTGAGGGGGAGGCGCACAATGGACACCCTGTACTTGGCTCAGGCCTCCAGTCCAACAAAAGTTAACCATTTCATGGGTGCCTGCAGGGCAGAGAGGAGGCCCTGGAACAATAAAACTTGCTTAGGAAATAGGTGCTTAGAAGACTCCAAGAAATCAGAAAGGCAAGGAAGGGGCAGAGTTTTTGGAAAGAACCCAGGGGCAGGAGTGTAGAATCTTGGTTCTATTCTCCTGTCTCTGCTGTTCATGGCAGTGAGATGCTAGACAAGCCACTCTGAGCACCTTATCCTATATTGTCATCAGCAATGACTGGGGAGGGATCCATCTCTCTTTCATTCTGAACACTCTGTAATTTTATCCTGCACAGCCACAGACCTATGGGAACACTTCAAATTGCATAGTGTGAACCTACAACACTATTTGTTTCAGTGGCCAGGGGAATCCTGCTTGGATAAATGTGCTTCACACCCAAAGGAGTCCCAAAGAGTATATCCTCCCTCCCCTCCATATCTGCAGGATGGGAGATTTTTTTATTTCTTTTTCCTAGTCTAAAAATATATCTCCACCTGTTGCTTGGGGAATTCTTACTTATCCTGGAGCTTGGTGGAAATACAAATTCTCAAGCCTCACATACTGAATCAGGGCTGCAGCATAGGCCCCACACTCTGGATTTCCCCACGTCCCGCAGACGCTTCTGACAGGCCAAAGGCTGAGAACCAATGCCGTAGACTTTGGTTGACGCACTAATCCTATCCAGTGTCTTCACCACACCATGGTCTTGTTGTATATTTAAAAGGATTCCTCCTTACTGCAGTACTCTGAGTCTCTTAAGAAAAGGCACTTTGTCCAACTGTGTCATCCCAATGCCCAGCACAGTGGCCAACACATAACAGGGGCTAAAGAAATGTAGATTGACTGAATTAATGAATGAAACAACCCACTCAAGCTGGATTTGCCAGCATCATCCACCTCCCCTATCTTCCCCAGGCACCATCCATGGGCACACTACTCTCCAAAGGGATAATAATACAGTAGAAATAGGCAAAGCCCTTGGTTTCAACAAGAGTCACATGAAATGAATTCTGGGCCCCATCCTGCTTCTTAGGAGCAAGGATTCTTTCAGCCTCAGTGTCTCATCAACACAATGGAAAAAAAATAATGCCTTCCTGACTTTGCTTATTAGGTGATAGTTTTTATCTGATGTCTCTGGCAGGTGAACTCTGCTTCTTATTTAAAGATAAGTAATAAGAATAATAAGACATGCACCTCTCAGGAGTGTAATGGCAAAACCCAGGAAGACTCCTCTGCCTCATTCCTGCCCTTGTCACCTTTGATCCTTCCCCAGAAACACCTGCAGGACTTGGGGAAAGTCAGAATTACAGTAATAGGAAAATAAGAATTTTAAGAAAGCCCCATGGCATCTTTGACAGGAAAAAGCATGACCCCAGTGGAACCTACAGTAAGGAGGAGGAGCAAGCTGGGGTGGAAAAGCCTGGAGCCCCTGAGAGGAGGATGGGCAGGGTCAAGAAAGACTGCGGGATGCAAAAGGTCTCCTAAAAGTCAAGGTCCTGCCTTCACTACTCCCCAGTGCCCCCTCCAGTCCTGCTCATTTGTTCCTTGAGAGCTGAAGCCTTTGAGAATATGTGTGATGTAGGGAGGGGACAGTCCTTAGTTGTTGTTATTAAAGTTGCCTGTGCAGTAGCCCAGAAGATCGATGATTTTTCTAGTTGACAGAAATAGTGAATTTCTTTCTTTGTTTTGTTGGTGTTTCGATTTTTTCTGGTTGTTTTGTTTTTCTTGTTATTTTGTTGCTGGGGATCAGTGTGCATGCTGAGCAGGTGCTCTACTATTGAACCACATCCCCTGCCCCAGAAATTGTGAATTGTGAACTTCTGATCCGGGAGGGGGTTGTAAGTATTATAAAAGATCCGAGTGTGATCCTGCCTGCCTAAATATACGGGGAACCAGTTGTATTCTCAGCCTACGCTCACTGACCTGTAGTTACAAAAATGCCTTCTCAGATTCCATCAAGATTGTCTGACTTTGGCTTTGGGGGTGGCTGACTATTCATCTCTTAATGTCTGCTCAGATACTAAGGTGGGAGTCACGGTGGCTTTTTCAGGTGACTCTGCATGCACCTGGAATCCTCCTCCTCTCCCCTTGAGTTCTTGCCTCTTCATGACTCAGAATGAGGTCAAATGTTTCTTCTCTGAGTTTTACGACTCAGGTCAGGACTCTGTGTTCTTTGCCTTTGTACCACAGAGCGGATCTTTCCTAGCACTAACTATGTAATGGAATTCTTGTGCCATTCTTGGTTTAACGCTGCCTCCCCCACTAGATGGAAAGCCCTGGAGGGAAGGACCTGTAACTGGCTCATCACGGTATCCCCAGGGCCTGGCACAGTTCCTGATACGTGCAGAGATACTCCAGTGAATGCTGAGCAAAAGGCTACGTCCAGATCCAGCCAGACACCGTGTGACTCAGGTGCCTATGGCTCCGAGAGATGCTTCTTAAAACCCTCCCTGCTGCAGAAATACCCAGGATAAATGCTCCATCAACACTGGCAAATGGATCAAATGACCCAACCTTTACCTGGCTCTTAATCAGCAAGGGCAAGGACAGCTCTGCACTATAGTTCCCTGACACTGCAAATATGTCAGCGCTTTAAAGTGAAGGACAAAGCGCCTACTCAGTGACCTTTCCCACACTACATACCTGTGTGGTATGTTGCAGATCACATTCTACCTCCTCCAAGTAGAACTCCCGAGTCCTTCACTCACTGAATTCTCCAGCAGCGGTCTTTCACAAGCTTCTCTGATGACCACCACTGTATAGGATTCCCTGCTGGTTCCTCTGGCTGGCCTGCCCCTTCTCCTTTCTCCACTTGGTTAACTCTAAGTTACCTTTCAAACAATGGGTCAAGTTTCACCTTCTGCATGGAGACTGTCTGAGCCCACCTTGAGCACCACTTCCTCTTGTACACGCGTGCACACACACACACACACACTCATACATACACACAACTCACACACAGTGTGGTTCCCACATCCTTGGACATTTTCTCAAAAGCATTTGGCAAACTGTGTTTCAATTTTTCACTCAATTGTCTACCTTGCCCTCCAGCCCACAAAGGAAGGAGCCCAGTTCTAAATGAGTCTCTACGTGCTTCAGAGCCCAGTGAACACACAGACTCGCTGTCCAACCAAGTGCCCAAGTCATATTTCTCCTTGCAAAGAGGAAGGGAAGCAGCAGGACTTAATGTCATAGGATTAGATTACTTAGCCTCTCTTTCCCACTTAGTAATTGTGTTCTTGAGAGACATTGTTAATCTGTTCAAGTCTCATTTGGAAATTGGGTAATAATCCTACCCCAAGGGCTGTTTTGAGAAGTAATTGAAGATTAAATGAGATAATAATTATGAAAGAACATACTGGGATCACCTTAGTAAGTACTCACATTTTTTTGTTAGATTTGAATTACTTGCATAGTCTGTGTCAGCCAAGCTAGCATCTGGCTACGGGCTGCCTTCTTTTCTCAGATCCTAGGTAAAGCCCTGAAAGACAGGGCTTGGAAAACCACCTCCTCCCTTTCCATGCACCATGGGAAGCACACACAGCTAGCTTAATTTGTACCTGTTACCTTGAGTCTTCTGCTATTATTTGAGTATTGCTCTTTTGTTCTTATGGAGGAAATAATAGTGGATTCTGTAAGGAATTCCAGGTTCAATACCCTACATTGCCACTTGGAGTTGGATGGCTGAGGGAAGTTACTTTTTCTCCCAAGTCCTCCCTCTTCATTTGGAGAATGAGGAGGTAGCACGAGATGAGTTTTGTGTCCCCTTCCAGCCTGCATTCTTGAATATAAAGCCTTGTCTCCTTGGCTTGACAACGAGGAGCCCCTCACAGGCAGGGCTGGTTCCTCCCCCTCTTTATTGGCTCCTGCTGGTTCGGAAGCTCTGCCTGGCTGGGTTGACTGAGCTGAACACAACGAAACATATGGCATCAGTTCCTGTGTTTGGGAGTCTCCATGATAGAGTAAGAAGCAGAATGAAACCTCTGAGCCCTGAGGTGGGGCACACCATCTATTAACCAAGCTCCAGCTACAAAAACAGTGCCTCCTCTGGGAACCCAGAACACAACAGCATGAGCCTTGGGACTGGCTCCTGGGAAAAGATCTCTATGGTACTGGCCAGGCCAGTCCACAGGTTTGCAGGCTGAGCTCTCTGGCTTTGGCACTCTGTTTGTGGCCTGTGTTTCTCCATGCAGTCCTGCAAACAGCATACTTGCAGTGAAAAGGAGGTAAATAGTTCTAATGGCCTGGGCTGAACCCTTCATAATCATGATCTATTTAACCCTTCCAACAGTCCTATGATGCTGAAAATTCTGCCCTCGTGTACAGATATGGAAATGAAAAATCCTGTGAGCTTAATAATTTTCTCAAGAGCACATACTACCTGTGTCAGATCCACAGCTGAATCCAGATTCCATAATGTGCTGAGTAACAATTAGGTCAATAATAGATCACATATAAGATGGTGGTCCCATAAGACTATAACGAAGCTGAATTTTCTTCTATCACTTGGTGAAGTTGTAGTCATTGTAATGTCATAGCACAAGGCATTGCTCATGTATGTGTGAGGCTGTGGTACAAGTGAACTTCCTGCAATGCCTGTCACCTAAAAGTGCAGCATACACAATTATGTGCAGTATGTAACACTCGATAATGATAATAAGTGACTATGCTAATGGCTTATGTATTTATTATTGTATACATTTTATCATTATTTTAGAGCATACTCTTCAACTTGTTTTTTTTTTTTTTAAATCAGTGTTTTTTAAAAAAATCTCTGTAGATCTGTATACCATGTTATGCAGCCCTATTCACCTGGTGGCATTTACCTCATCTCTTGATTGCATCAGGAGGCCACCTCAAGCGATTGACTTACACCATCTAAGTCTATGCAAGTACACTCTGTGATGTTTGCACAACAACAAAATTGCCTAATAATGCAGTTCTCAAAATGTATCCACATTGTTAAGTGATGCATAGCCATACACATGATTTCAAAGCCTGTCATATCATAATGTATCAAAAACACAAAGTGAGGCCAGTTTTTTTTTTTTTTTAATCCAAAGTTCATAGTTGCTTCTAGATATCTGAGTTCTAAAATCAGTTTACCATCTGGCTTCCCACATCACTTAAACTCTGAGCTTCGGTTTCATCACCTGCCCTTCCTTCTCTTTTCACAGAATCTTACAAGGAAAAAAAAAAATTAAATACACATATAGAATAGTGCCAAAATAGGCCAAACAAGGTGGACCTCTATCGTGGTCACAGAATTTGCTGTCCAAGGAGGCAGAGAAATCCACAAGGCAAAGAAGCTGATCCTAGCTTTGAACATACAGTTGGCATACGTTAATTTTATTTAAAAGTGCTGATTTAACGGTAAGTTTAATATTTGATTTAATCCACAGATGTGCCCATTTTGTAGACACGAACTGAAGTTGAGGGACTTGTTAAAATCACAGAGATAATCCTAATTCCTAATATCATTTAAACCATGATGCCCCCAGTCTCCAAATAGCCAGGACTAGTGGTCACTTGAACTCTGGTCCTCAAGTAGTCACTGGTGAATTGGGGATAAAAATGTAAGACTTCTTGGAGGCAAGGGGGATAAACCAAAGGACTGATCAGGTGATGAATTCCATAGCGTTTCCTTCAAGGCTCTCTAGTATTGATCTTACTGCTTGTTCAATCTTACTTCAAGTTTCTCAACTTCTCAACCCTCTGATTCAACAATTGCTTATCTGTTGTCACTTGAACATAAAGTAAAATTCTGACACTTTCATATTTACGCTTCTACTGCAAAGGAGATGCTAGACAAACCAGAGAGCTAAAAAAATATTAGTACACTTCCCTTCTCTTATGATATTCCTTCTCTAGCTACCTTAAACTGTCATTTAAACATTGCACTGTTGCAGAATCTTGTCTTTCTCCAATTATGCATTGGATTCCTAGAGATAAGTTCTAGTATCATAAAGTCTTACGTATCCAGAGTGGCCATTCTCTGCTGTCCATATACCAAGAAGTAGTTTTACTTGTCATTCTAAAGCTACCTCTTTAGAACCTCAGACTGGTGTCAGACAGGACCTAGCAGTGAACAGCAAGGTCAAATGTCTCAGTTCTATCTTGTGCAGTGTATGTGGAAGTATCCGAGTGTCACACTCTCCTGTTCCTCTGGTCTGTTCTCCTTGAACATGAAAAACTGTGATCAAGGTTCCTCAGCCTGATAGAGATGGAGCTTTGGTCTGTTTCTTACTGGACTCTATCCCACCTCTCTTGCTGTAGAGCATACACAGGGTCCTGCATTCAACTTCTTCTTTTCTCCCTGCATTCTGGAGAGGATGATCTTCCCTGATATTTTGTGCCTGCCCAAGACTATCCCATTGTTCTGGATGCAGCTCAACTCCCACCCACTCCATGAAGTTTTCTCTGATCTGTCCAAGCTCCCTGGGTTCCCATTACAACCCAGTACTTAGCATGTGTCTGCTGCTCCTTCCCTGTTTTTCATAAGATCTTAGGGAGCCCAGTTCAAGGGCAGAAAGAGATTTGATCTTCTTCATTTATTGAGATCCCTAGAGCACCCATCAGAGACTATTGCATTATGCTTAATGGTCACTGAGCAAATTGATTTTGCTGAATAAGTGTTGAAAAGTTATGAGTTTGAATTAAAACCCTGGACAGGTAGACTGAGTCCAACTTAGAGGGCTCTGGTTGCTTTTCCTTCCAAGTGTTGACAAAAGACCTCAGACCAACAAGGAAACTTATGGGTGGCCTGCCTGTCGACAATAGCCATCTGGACCTTCATATTCAGGGCTACCTTGGCCTGCCAGATGCAATCCATGCTCATGATTAGCATTCCTTTCCTTAAAGCAATTTCAAATTCACACTTGAACTTCACTGCACCTCCTCCCCCATGCCAATACATTCTACATACCAGGCATAGCCCCCAGTTCCATTTCTGCCATGAAACCCCAAACTTATCCTCCTTGAGGCCTTCCCTAGCCCTAACCACACAAATAGCAAAATTACACTCCAATGATTGTCACGTTAGTAAGCATGTATCTTTGAAATCATTCTCCAAGAGTAAAAGTCACACCTCATAGCAGACCTTTCCTATCCAAAAATACCAAGCACGATGGTTCACTGCAGTTGTAGGACTTTAATAAATATTTGTAGATAAAAAAAAATGATTGTAATTGAGCTCTAGAGTACAGAGTAATGAGAAGAAAGAAGGCCCACAGAGCTTTCACATCAAATCATCTTTTTTTTAGTCACCTCCTTAGTCATACTTAAAAAAAAAAAAAAAAAATCAAAGATCTCATTGCTCAAATAACAACAAGTCATAGTGAGTACCTCCACTGTCTCTATTGACATTATCAGCCTACTATATTGGAGCCATCAAATTCAAAACCTCCACAGTCCCAAGTTCAAACTCTAAGTAGTTCCTTTCCACTGAACAGACTATGAGTCATTGGCAGATAAAATAAATAATGAAGAATCACTTTTTACACAAATTGCTGGCTGTTTTGTTTTGTTTTTCATTTTTATCTCAGATCCTTTTCAACATCCTGGGGTAAAAGTAATTGCAGCATCTCACACTTTGCAGAGGTTTCCTCTTCCTAAAAGTCCAACTGGTGTGTTCTGAGGTGAATCATAAATCCCATGGAACTTGCACAGTGGCTTAGATCAAAGCATAATTTTCCTGATGCAACCCCCACTCAATATCACAGAGAGTCCTGGTTTAGGACAAACTGCAGGTCACTTGTTCTGATCTCAAAGTGTACAAGAAGCATCCCCCATCCATTACTGTGCAGAGGCTTCCAATGGCAGGGGAGATCAGATTCTATGGAGATGGAAAGAACACCTGAGAAGCACAGGCTCAGCCCTAGGCTTCAGGCTCTTTAGAATCCACATACGGAAATGACGACCAGGTCCTGTATCCATGGGGCAAGTGAAGTATCCATAGCAGAGATTCCAGATGCCCCGTGGGCACAGCATTAGCAAAGTCCTGCTAGAGAATGTATTTGTGTACTTCCCAGAAGCTGTCTTATATTATCTCCCTTGTTTCAAGTCAGTTATTTTGCCAAAGACAGCCAACCTTCAAAAGAGGCGCAGATAACTTAACCCCTTTTCTTCCTTCCACATTACACTTTGCAGTATTTGTTCACAAATAGCTCATGGCATCTTTCTTTTTCCTGCAAGCCCATTCTGTTCTAACTGGGGAGATTCTCTTGACTCAATTTACCCCAGGACACCACGTTCCCCTTCATTGGCTTGTCAACCACATCAAACAGAGTTAAGTGCATTAATTCTCATTGGGATTGGTTTGAACAGTTGTTGGCATGCCATTGAACAGGTTTAAGGAGCTCTGAGCTTTAAGAAAACTTTAAAGTCCCTGGCACACAGTTGGCTCTAACATCCCAGATTTTCAGAAAGGACTGTCCATTTCAATCCTTTGGTTACTTTATCATGGGTGCATTCAGAAGCAGAACTGCATGGTAACATGTCCCCAACATATGCTAAGAGGTGACCAGTCCATCCTACAGCTGGCCTCCCAGGACCTTTCCCTGGGAAAGTTTCTTTTCTAGAATGTCTTTCTCTCCTCAGCCTTTTCTCTTGGCCATTGTGACCACACTCTCAGTCACTGAGGAGCAGAGAAGCTCTTAGACCTCAGCAACAAAGAAGGCGGTTACACCGTTAAGTGCCAAAAGGAGTGTGGTAGAGAGAAAATGTGATTGGAATTTTCGGAGACAGTCAAGAGCTGCGTGTGTTCGAGTGGCGATGAGGCTCTAGGAGACACTTCATAAATATTTGCTGATTGAATGAATGAATGAATCAGTGACTGAAAGGATACACATGCAGTAAAATATCATTACCTCTTAGGCTTTGAAGGAAAAACTGAGATTGGGTGATTTTCCCTGAAAGATAGCCAAAAATATAAAAAGCCATTAGCATAAGTAGTTATTACTCACTCTAAGAGGTACTCATTGTGTTGCTTCATTTTGCAGTGCTTTAGTACATCTTAAATAACATTAACTTTTAGTATTCTATCTCTGTATAAATTCTGTGATTTATTTGTGCAACCCAAATCAAACACAAATAGGTGCAGGGTTTTGTGGGGCCAGCGTGGCCCCTTTCTTCAAAGATGCATGGTTTGGGGAGCATGACATGGTACCAGGCACAAGCTTTAAATCTGAAGTCCTCTGGAAACTAGAGGCGATCTCAGAGTCAGGGGGTGGGGTGACAGTGTGTACCCAGAGGAGGCAGGTTGGTGCTGGTAGTTCTAAGAAGTAGACTCTCATTTAAAGAGACCAGTCAGGGCACCTTCCAGATAGGGGTGGCAACCCTAAGAGAGCTGAGGTGTGGAGGTGAACAGGTGACAGAGTGTCCAGGGTCAGCCAGGAAACCGGTTTGACGGGAGCGGTGCCTTGTGTTTTGTGTCAAATGCGGTTCAACTGAGAACACTGCAAGATGCCCTGTGCAGGCTGCTGGACATGGTGGACCGCATATCAAGGGAAAGGGGAGGAGGAGGGACCCAGAAAAGTTTGGGAGCCAACAGACTGTGAAGAACTTCCCTGAATATAGAGAACTTCTTGAATTCTCTAGAACAGACACAATCCTGCTGTCAGTTCTTTTCTACAGAGGCTAGAAATTCTGTCTTCAAGGTCACACTCAACCACTGCAGCACCTTGATGGAGAAGCCCCCCAGGGCTCACTCTCCCACTGCTTCCCCTCTATGCACCTAAATTTCTTCCTTTTAGTCTCCTGGTTCTCCACTCAAAGAGCATATCCTGAGCACCAGCATTTTCTTGAGTTCAACTGGACATACCATGAGACTCTGATCTCAGATAGACCTAACATTGTTGGCATCTAATAATGCAATCCATAGATATGAGTAGAATGATCCAACCTGATTCATCAGTATATACATATATACATATATACTGTCAAATCAGTTGAACTCTTAGAACACAAGGGCCCTTGTGGCATTTCCGGCCATGCCAAGGTGTTATTAATCTATGGCTTATGGCAACAATAACCGCAAGCACCCTTTTCCAGGAGGCAGCATGAACATCCTCCCAGAGTTCAATGACAGAAATTAGCTGTTACCATTTAATCTTTACAACCCTATGAAGTAGGCAAGGTAGGTTACTTTATCTCTGTTTTACAGATTAACTTACTGAGGTTCAAACATGTTAAAGAACTTGCTGGGGGCCATTGAACTGGAAAGTAGCAGGGACAGGATCCAAGACAGATCTTGTCACTTCAGATATGAGGCTGTTCACATTTTAACATAGCCATCTGGCCCCAGGTCAGCCACCAACTTGTGTCATTTCAGGCAACCAATGTATCCCATGCCTTGTCTTCTGATGGGAATACAATGCTTGGGCCTCCCTTCTCTAGATCAAGAGGGCAGATGTGATATGAAAATATTTTTTAAAAGAACAAAGTTCTATGAATATGAAAGGCAGTGTTTGGGATGGCAAAAGATAAGATGGATCATAGAAACATTTTTTCAGCCTAACCAAGTTCTGGCTCACCATCCGTCCCTTCCCCATCCCCCATTCTTGAAAAGGCAGAGCCTCTGTCCACCTGAGGGTCAGCTCAATTGACTTTGCCTCTGATTGTTTTACATGGGACTAAACATCATAATCCATCACTGGCTTCTCGGGAAAGGATGGCTGCTTCCTCCCAGGGGATCCTGTGGATATCAGGGCAGCTCACATTCTACACTTGATGCTGGCATCATTTGCTCTGAACAGAATAGGAAGTCTGCTGCTACTTTCTAAGACAAAGACCATTAAAAGAAAAAAAAAATGTTTCTTTGAACTTACAGAGTACCCTCTAATGGGGTAAAACTCTAACTCCTCTAAAAGGAAAGCTGTTCTAGTATGATCCATTGAAACTTCTAGATATGAACTGTTTAATCCCAATAATTTAGACAAAATGAATCTAAGGTCATCATCCCCCAAAACTTTATTTAGACCCAATCTGTTGTCTCTAAACAGGTATCAAAATCTGTAGAAAGCTAAGTGAAAATGAAATGAAAACTCAGAGTCAAGCAATAATGTATGTTGGCATCATCCTCCAGCATCCAGAAAGTGCACTCTGTGGGCACCTTGGGGTTTTATGTTCTCCACTTACAAGTGTTTGGGCTGAAGAGTTACTTTAGAAATAGCTCTACAAGAAACTGAAACCCATGGCTATATGTATGGTGGTAGCACTCCTGACCCCATTCTGACCCAAGACATTTGCAGAAACTCACCCAATACTATCACTTCATGTTGACTTTCCCTCAGAGGCCCATGCATTGAAGATTGATTCTCATGGTGCTGCTATTGGGAGGTTGTAGAACTTTTAATATGTGGGCCTCATGGGAGGTCTTTGGGTCATTGGAGGCATGCCCTTGAAGGGGATTTGGGGATCCCAGTCCCTTCTTCTTTTTCTCTCTCTTGCTTTGTGGCCCTTGGGTGAGCGGTTTTGCTCCACCACATGCTCCCACCACAGTGCACTGCCTCACCACAGGCCCAGAGCAAGAAGGCAAACCAATCATAGACTGGAACTTCCCAAACTGTGAGCCAAACTAAACTTTTCCCTTTATGAGTTGATTATCTCAGATATTTTGTTGTAGCTGACCCAGTTTCATAATAGACCATAGAACAGAAATGAGATTGAATTGTTTTGTTCCTTCTTCAGAGGAACCTGAGGAACAGACAAAATGACGTTCAGGAAAAATTTATATGGCTTTCTTCTTCCACCCCACCTCCAACCCCACTATGACTCTCCAATACCCTGGCTCCCTGAACAGTCCCAGTCACAACATTCCATTTTTAAGGCAGTGCAACTCTTTACAAGGCTAATGTTTTCATAATAATTTACCCCATTCTTCTGGAAGGAGTAAAACTGAAACAACTTGAAATGCCATCAGCAAAAACATTATTTATTTCCCATCCCTGAGCATCAGAGAAAACAGGATTTCATTGGCTGGGTCTGCCTTCAATAGCTTTCTGGTTTCAATTAAAACTTGAAGTCTCCAAGGGAAAGCCTGGCATTCTGGGAGGGCAAGGCCCAGCTAAGTTTCAGTGTCTCCACAGGAACCCAGAAAGGCTGTCCCATCAGTCTGGCTATTTCTCATCTTCTTCCTTTTGCATATTATATAGAAGTGTCAGAGTCAAGATTGAAGTATAACTAAAAATAATGACCAGGTTGCAAGAACTCTCCTCTCCTAGATGCACATTTCTGTGCCAGAGAAGTATCGATTCAGCCCCTAATGGAATTCAAAGTTAAGGTTACAGCAGAAAAGGAATTGGGAATCCAGGGGGAAGTGCCTACCTATTTATTTCTTCTTCAACAAAATGCTGCCTCCTGCCTCTCCCAACTGTTCATCTTCAACTAAATTCTACAAAGATCCCAAGCTCTGCTTTTTTCCCTCCCCAAGCTTCATTTAGGCCAGGTGATTTGAAAAGTAGCTCCTTATGAGTAATACAAGTACATGACCAGAAGCACTCATGGTACCAGGTACCAGATTCCCTCAGGGATACATCCAGGTTTTCCTCCAGTGAAGTCCCAGCACAGCCTTCCTATGTAACATTCTGATGTTAACATGCAAACGATCAGATTACAACCCTTCACTGGCCTAGCCCATTCATGAACATATAAGGCAGTTGATAGTTTCTCCCAGGCTAGAAGTGGCCCCCTTCCTAACTGACAACCCTGCCTTTCAGCCACTCCTTATGTTCACTACAAGCTATCCCTTCCCCCACCTCCAGTTTGTTTATTCCAGAGAAGCATCTATTTTCCCTGCTAAGAGAGAGACTAGTCTGTTTCCCTTCTCTGGCTAGGGACTACATTTGCTCACCATCTCCTCCCCCAACTCAGCTCAGGTTACTATAGTGGCTATAGCTTCCACAGCCCAGCTCTAACAGGATTCAACTTCCCAAGACCAAGACTTAATGGGGGAGGAGGATCCTATGCCTAGTAGCACACTGGGTACCTGGTCTCTGGATCTTCTGAGGCTACATTCCCTGCAATTTGTAAATGCTCTGTGTTCAACCATGCTTACTTCTCCCACTTTTTTGGTTTGCCTCAAACATGGCCCTAACACCCTTTTCTGGTAACAGGCATGGAGATTAAGCTCACAGTGAAAACACAGCCCCTACAGCTTTAGCTCTAAAACCTGGGAATCTTCCTGTGTCAGAGCTAAAGGGATCATGCCTCTCTCACTCCGGGAGTTTAAGGAAGGTGTAAGTCACAGAAATCAAGAGGAAGGAGAGGGAGGGACCTGGGATTGTAAACTGGCTACATCTTAAAGTGCTACAAACTTTCTCCTCCCTCACACGCCCCCAGCCAGTTGGCCCCGCCTTCCTATCCCAGCCAGACCACATCTAACTAGGGTGTGTAAAGGAAACTGTTCCTGGCTGCCCAGGTCTGGTCCCAGTGTTGCAGATGTGGCCTGCACAGAACAACATTCTTCCTCTCCAAGTCCCTCTTCTCTGTTTCCCTCCCCCTAATGCACACCAAACAAACTCTGCAACTGGAGCTGTTTGGATGGAGTGGGAGATGTACCTGGGTAAACTACGGGAGGGTAATGGGCCGGAACTGCCAGAGTTTGGGTGACAGCTACTTCAGTTCAAATCCACAGGAAACAAGGAAAAACAGGACAAGGGTGAAGAAATGAAAAAGAAAAGAAGGGAAAGGAATGTCAGAAAAACAAGAAATATCAGTATTTCCTTAGAGACCATGGACTCCAAGCAAACTTTAGAAGATGTGGATAGTTATGGGGTAGGAGTAGGGGGGCTGGGATAGAAGAGTAGCTGCTCTATAGTTCCAGAATAAACTGCCTTTCAAGGGAGAGTTTCTGCAGGCATAAAGACACACAAATTGCCCTTTTAGTATTAGACCTCAACCATGAGATTACCAGGACAGTTTATTTAAAACAGAAACGAATCGGAAATCCTTCCCTCAACAGTCTTTTAGACATACACGCCCTGAGTATTCCACACACACATAAAGAATAAATGCATCATGGGAGGGGGGCAATAAGCACTCCCCCTCCACACACTCACTACCTCTAGCCCCATCTCCTACTTCTAACTGCACAACTTTCTGATCTCCAATGAAAATATTTCCAGTTGGATCCGATTTCGGAATTGTAGTAAGCAGTGTGGGTCAGGAGAGGAGGGGTGATGATAGTGTGTAGGGGAGGGGGGCTGAAAGACAGCATTTCGGCAGTAACTTATTTTTTTAGAACCAGCATGCTCTACCGATCAGAAATTGCAATTACCCAACAATGCTTCCATCACAAACAGACACCAAAAACAGCATCACCGTTATCACCATCTTGCTAAAGATCTGCCCAGTTTACCTGACTTTGTCTCTGTGGAACTTCTCAGACAGTATTTTGGTCAAAGAGATAATGGTACGAGAGACAAAAACAATAAATCGATACTGAAGGGCTCCCTTTCCGGAGTGATTTCCCACTGGAAACCACCGAACGGGGAAGCCTGTGGTTAATTCCCAAGCTCAAGGCTCCTCTAGAAACGCACACAATGCGTGCTTTCAAAAGGGCATTCGTCTGCTTTTAAGGGAATTCCTGTCTTTTCAGAATCCTCAAACCGGAGAGCAAAAGAAAAAGACTCAAATCCATTGATTAAGATTTTTAAGAGAAAAACTAACACACAGCCAGAACACAAGCACACACCAACCTTCGCCGGCTGGACCACTTCTTGCCTGTTCTTCTCTCTATTAAGGACACGTTAGATTCTGATACATTTCCCCCCAAAAAAATCCAACTAGGTTACAATGTAGCTCTCTAGCTCCACTTAACCTGCAAGTTACAAAGGGAGAAAAAAAAAATATCCTGCCGCCTTCCCACCCCTTTCCCTACCCCCTCCCCCTCCCGAGTCCACTCCACCAACGCCAAACCCGCCAGCCCCGGCAGCCGGCGGCAGGACCGAGGGAGGGTGCAAAAGGCGGGGGGGTAGGGGGGGATCAGATTAGGCGAAACTCAATGAGCTCCCAGCCTTCCAGCCCGACGCTTCCACCACCGCCGCCACCAACGGGCCACTCCAATAGAGCCAGCACCGCTGCCCACCCGCCGGCCGGTCGGAATCGTGCCCATCCCCGAGCAGCCTCGCGGGGACCGGCATCCCGTCCCTCGGCCCCATCTCCCCCTTCCTGCCCGGTGCAAAGTCAAAGCCCCGGCGAGGCGACGTGAACTTTTGCTTGCCGGGCACACACACCGCCCCCCGGCCCCGAGCGTGCGGGGGCCCGCGGCGCGGCAGGATGCTGGGCACGGGGGCTCCCGCTCCAAGGTCGCCGCGCGTGCTCACCCATGTCCCGGCGGCTCCGGCTCCGCTGGCCCCGGCGCTCGCTCAGATCCCGGCTCCGCTCGCTCGTCCGAGCCCCCAAAGGTGCTGCTGCAGCAACTCCATGGCGATGAGCATCTGTCAAACGGCGAGCCGCGGGGCGGGCCGCCCTCGCTCGGGGGGCGCCGGGGCCCCCGGGCGCGCGGAGGCGGCGGCGAGCGGCGGGCGCCCCGGCCGGCCCCGCGCTTCCCGCCCGACGCGGCCGCCTCCGCCGCGCCACCGATTTATGGAGAGAGATATCAAGGGGGAAAATGGCGTCTCCGGAGCCCGAGGAGTCCTGGAGTAATCACATTCACACACACGCCCGCACGCACACACTCGCACACACTCGCACACAGGCGAGCGGCGAGCCCGGCTAATTTTAGCAGGAGCCAAAAAAAATTATATATATATATATGTGTGTGTATATATATATATATATATATATATATATATATATATATATATATCCCCGTCTCTCCGATCAATGCTATTTTTTTTTTTCTTCTCTTCAAAGGATGGATTGGAGCTTTAAAAAATGTTGCCGGGCTTGGGCTCGCAGGAGGCGGCGCGCGGAGGGCGAGGGCGCTTTTGCTGAGCTGTGCAGTTAGGTCCGCGGCGCCGGGCGGCCCTGCCCGCCGCTCGTCCGCCCGCGGTCGCTAGTGCTGCCGCCGCCGCCGCCGCTCCATGGCCGCGCCCGCCCCGCGCCCCCGCCGCGTCCCCTCGCCGCCCGCCCGCCCGCGTCCCCGGCGAGCGCTGGAGTGGGGTCGGGCCCGTGTGCCTGCCTCCCGCGCCCTCTCCCGAGTCCCGGAGTCCTAGTGAAAGGAAGGGGGAGGGTGCGGGCGGGGGAGGGGGGAGGATTGGAGCGGCAGCGCGGCCGAGCCGAGCGGGGACCGCCACCCCGCGACCTGCTCGGAGGGGGCGCGGGTGCCCACACTGCTCGCCCAGCGGGCCGGAGCGGCTCCCCGGGCGGGAGCGGAGGGAGGCGCAGCCGGTAGGAAGCAGCGAGATACCTATCCCTCCACCTCCCCTCTCTTCGGTGAATTTCGGTGAATTGGAGGGAGTGGGGCTCTTGCCAGGGGAGAAGGAAAACAGTTGGTGGAAGCCGATCGGGGACCCTTCGCCGCCCCGCGCCCCTCCCGCTCCCCAGCGCCCTCGCGGCCGGGTGGCTCCTACAAGCTGGAGTCGGCCGCCGAGACTGAGCGGCCGCGGGGACCGCCGCGGGCTGGGCGCCGGTTCCCGGGCTCAACACTGCCACTATCTGACACAACAGGAGCAGTGTTGGGGGGTAGCTGCGCGCTGAGACGCGACGTGTGATAGGCTCTCCGAACTGTGTGCATTTTTTTCTAACCTAGTAATTACATTTCACTTTCAGGGATTTATTTTTTTTGTTAAGCTATTTGTCTGCATTCAAATGCTCATGTGCATTTTCTTGTTTATTCAGGAGAACTGGACACTAGATGAGGGGAAGACACGGAGAGGTGACAAATGCACATTGACATACAGTTCCCTATACTGGGTGGTGGGAATGAATGAGACAGAATGTTTCCAGTTCTCATAAAAAAGGATATTTTTAATCTCTTTGGGCGTTTGTATTTGAGATGCAAGGGCTTTTCAGGGCAACCGACAACGGAACCCTTCTGGGACATGTCTACAGTGTAAAACAATATAGGACAGATAGGGATTCAGAAAGGTCTGCAAATGGTATACTTAATGACCTTGGGATCAAATTTGGGGTTTGAGAGGACTCCTGAGTACCATGTTTTATGTGAGAGTTTGGAATCATTGGACTGAGGAAAAATTTGAAGGTGAGTTGGGGGACTTCCACTCACCAGCTTCATCAGTTCCTTGGTTGCTGGTTTAAATTCTGGCACAGAACTTCTCTCTTGTCGCTGGATTACTATGTGAAGTGGACCAAAGGAGGTTGTGTGGATGGAACCCCCAGCTCCAAGCCTGATCAGGGTTCAATAGTATTCTGCACAGGTAGTTCACTCCCTTCTACCCCAAGTGCTCTAACTTCTTTTTATCAGAAGATTGTTCTGATTGGCCATTAACTTTTTCTCATGTTGCTCATCACTGAAAGATCTCTTTAGGAGCCAACATTTCATTAAGTCTTCTTTGTGCCTTCTTGTATTTTGAAGCATTATTATTAGTGGGAAAAAAAATCCTCCAGATATATAAAATGATGATAAAAGCAGAAATCAAGGCACAAAATACAAGGTCAAATCAAACATTTTCTGTGATCAGATTACCTTTGCATATTTGCCTGTGTACCCAGATTTCTGGATCCTGGACCAAGCTCACAAAGGACTATGATAACATGTGGGCCATTTTCTACACTTTCCCAAAGGAGAAAGTGTGGCCCAGAGATCAGAAGGGTTTGCACACAGCATATGGCTGGTTGATGTCATTAAAACCAGAACTAAAGTCTGCTGCTCAAGTTCTTTTTCTAGAATATTTAGAGTCCTCCTTTCTGGGTTTTTTGCATTGCTTTGAGAGCAGATAAAAGAAGCACGTGCCTTATTAAAAAATTCACTGTAATAGATGGTAATTGAGTCTATAGAATTATAGAGCAGTAATAGTTCACCTAATGAGGCTGGGGTTGTGGCTCAGCAGTAGAGCGCTCACCTAGTGTGTGTGAGCCCCTGGGTTTAATCCTTAGCACTGCATAAAAATAAATAAATAAATAAATAAATAAAATAAAGGTATTGTGTCCAACTACAACTAAAAAATAAATATTTTTAAAAAATAGTTCACTGAGAGATCAGCTAGTGGAACCCCATCATCTTAAAACTTAGTAAATAGTAGAGACTGTCACAAATCACTAAGTTAAACCAACGTTGTGTTTAGAGTCCATGTCCCTTGACTTCTTACCTACATGTAGCTCATCTTTTAATCATGAGGTGAGAAAAGAATCGTTTTATCTACACATACACACACACACACATACACACTCCTATGTTTGTGTATATTGTAGTATATAATAATATAATGTTATAAACATAATATCTTTTTAATATATAACTAAGAGTTCCTAAAAATTAAATCCCATCCTGTCTGTTAATAGAATGGGATACTCTAGCTGAATGTTGTTGGAATCCTTCTCATCTTATTTCCCTATTAAGCCACTTTGGTATTGTCTGGGAATCAAATTTGGAAACACAGAAAGTGTGTAGCTGCCAAGAAATTTGGCCTGAAAATGGAGGTAGGCAATTTTAAGGTACCTATTTACTGAGACCCAGGATGGTGAAAATAAAAAGACAAACTGAACAACTGATGGGAATGCACAGGACACACATATCAGTCCTATACAATACTGATTTTCAGGATATTCAGTCACTCAGAAAATAACTATGTAGCATGGTTGCTGTACCAGGGACTATGGCAATGAGAAATACCAAAACATGACCAAGACACGGTCCCCATCCTCAAAGAATTCACAACCTAGTAGGAAACACTGACATGAAAACCTCCAACTATGACTAATATATGCAAATATTGAAAAGAAAAATGCTTTCAAAGTGCATGAAGGAGCATAGATGCAGAAATGGTGGAAAGTGAATGGAGGCAGAAATCATGTCCTCTTTAAAATTGCTGCACATTTATTATTTGTGTGTATTAACGTATGTATTTCCTTTCCCCTTTTGCCATACATATGACATTTTTTCTATAACTTGTTTTTCCAATCAAATACATTGCCAATAAATGTGAACGAGAAAAAACCTTCCTCTAACATCACCAAATAAATGACTTCCTGCCAGCCCACCTGTTGCTCTGTGCTCTAGACTTCCTTGTGCTTAACCTGTAAAATGACTTACTGACATCACCCTTTGCCCCAGGTCCTCCACCAGAGATACACAAAGATCTACAGGATGGTCACACCGTACCAGACTTGAGGAGTGAAGCATATGCACAGCTCAAGGTATAGTTCAAAGTACAAGAGCAGGTCATATCATTTTCACATCTTTGAAGCTAAATGAAGAAATAATTGAGGCCAAGCCATCCATTCTTCCCTTGTAAAAAGCTGAGATCAAGTAGTATAATCAAATGCTCAGAACCAGTCACCTCTCTTTCCTAGGTTCAAATGTAATATTGATTCTCACTTTTTTGAAAAGTGAGGTGGCATTCTCTAACGCAGTGCTTCGCAACACTTATTGTAAGTCAGAATTCACTGGGGGAATTACAGATGCTTGGGATCCATGTTGATTTAATTGATCTTTGATAGACTCAGCATTAGTACCTTCAACCAATGCTCTTCTGAAATGCAGTCACCTGAGAATCACTGATTCAATTGAAAGGGCATGCCCCCCACAATGTGATCAGGATGCTTACAAAGCTCTAATCCTCTTGGGTGAAGTAGCATTAATAGAAAGTGTACTTAACCAAAGGAAGTGACAAACACCATGAACTGTGCAATGACTATAACATATTTAGATTTTAGGAGCAATTCTAGAAATGTAGTAATTGGAAGTACATTCCATGGGGCAATGAAAAGACCATAGTCAAGATCATTGAGGAAACACAGTTTTAAGTTTATTTGCATTATTTCTTTATCTCTCTGCTTTTAATATTCCATATAGCCGGGTGGGGTGGATTCCAAAGTCATCAGAGGACCAAGCCGGCTATAGAATTCTCTTCATCATTGATTCAAGAACACAAGAGAGTTCCAGTAGGATAGAGCACATGCAGAACAGTCAGAGGCGGAGAGATGAAAACTGCCCATAAGTGTTAGAAAAGCATCAGAAAAGATTGGGATTTATTTATTTGAACCTGCTCTTCAAAGCTTAAAAAGCTCCAGTCAGCTTTGGTTATGGGGAAACACTATGCCCGATATGATGATAAGCTTTGTGACTGAACCCAAGAGAAGGACAAATCAACTTAAATAGTAATTTGTGCCCTGTCTTGAGAAAGATGGCAGAAAAAAGATTCCATGCCTTTATTTTTCTATCCCCCACTCCCAATCCACAAGCTATGAACTGATTGAGGTTGAGGGCTTTGTATTGTACTTCTGTATCTTCGCTGAATAAAATTGTATCTGGAGCCCAATGTATGGCTAGTAAGCATTGGTTAAAAAAAGTATTTTGACAATCAATATGACATGGAAGCAATCCATCAGAAAGAATATTGACACATGACTCTGACCAGTAAGGTGACACCCAGTTAGGTATAGGATCTTCTGTTGATTCAGCAGGGACAGAGTAACAGAGTGAGGAGCATGAGAGTGAGTTTTGAGCAGCAGTGATTTAAAAAATTCCAATATTTTGAGACCATCATGCTTAGCCGTGCATATTGGATGAACATCTGTCCTACATCGTGAATGAATGAGTGAATCAGTCAATCAATGAAGGACGCCATGGAGATAGGAAATGATAGAGTTGGATTTCTAGCCCTGTTTTAACAATAACTGGTTGGGTGGAATTTGATCTGGGTTTCAGATCTCTGTACCTCAGTTTCCTCATCTATAAACTGAGAATCATAATCTTGCCCTAAGGTATCAATCATCATGACACTCACAGGAAATATTGGATGTAAAGTTACATTATGAAGTTAAATAATTCTGTGCAAATATTGCCTTTCATTGTTCAAGTCATTTAAATGACTTCTTCCAGAAGCTGCCTAATTCTACCACATCTGAGGTCCACATCTTCTCTTTTGCTCTCTAGTCAGTGAGAAACTAATTTCCAGTCCTGATTTCTTCTACCCTAGCCCCACTTTGGAAAGAACTCCTTTTCCCAGTTTCTCCTCCTTGATGCCACTGTGGTTGCTTAGCTTCAAAGACCTTAATATAATTGTCCTGGGAATGTAATCCCAGGTCAGACAATGACTGGATTGTAGCTTTGAAAATTGTATCTTCCTAGCTACTGGAAATTCACTTTAAAAAGATTTCTTGGCATGAGCGTCTTGTGATGATCCTCCAAGAGAGTAGCTCTGATTGCTTGACAGGCAACAAGGTCAGAGATGAGCATTCTTCTGGGTTTTCATTTTCTGGTTCCTTGGCAGATTTATTGTCATCGGGACTACCGAGTGTCCCACATCTGTGGCAAGATATGATTTGTTCCCCTTCCTAACTGAGCCTTAGGAGCCTATCTAATAAGAAGTTTATATTTATATCACTGTATGGCACAGGAGCCCAGGAGATCTCCAAGGAGGAGCAGAGGGAAATGGAGGTTCTTTCTCCATCACAAAATCCCCCACACTTGGGTCAGTGCAGAAAGATGCTGTGTGGAAGGCTTGTTCAGACTGAGGGGAATTTGTTAAAAGGAGGTAGGGGAACCTCATGGAAGGCAGATAGAGGAAGAATAAGACTCAGGGGAACTGGGAAGTTGCCAGACAGTTCCTCTCTTTCCCTCTCCAGAGCTGCACTGACTCTCATGTATTCATCTTTCTACCAATCTGTTCTGTTCTTCCAAAGACAATTTTTCTCTGTGAAGTTCTTGGTTCTGATCCTTTATAACTTTGGATTACATCTGACTTTGTTTCCTCTAACCTCCATGACACCCTTGAGCTATGTTGGTGAAGATTCCTATGCTCCAGCTTCCTCACAGAAAAAATGTCTGACTGCCTCTGAGTCCCCAAAGGTGCACACCATGAGCCAGGCAAACGACGGGTACATACATGAGCCACCAGCCTCGAGCCCTTCTCTAGCAGGACAGTGGGGAATATGTCTACAAGGGGGCATTGGCAGGTGTGTTTAGAATGAGGAACAAAACTCTCAGCACATTTCAACCTTTGCGACGAACATCATCTTGGAACACCAGGAGAACTTGCATTTAAAGTTATACAGTTTTCCCTGAGGAGAACTAGTCAAACCCCCTTTTTGAGTTTGTTTCTTCATTTGAAAAAAAAAAAAATGGTCCTGATAGTAGCACCAGGGGTTTAGTGAAGATCAATGGCAGTTAAATGAGATAATGTACCAATAGCACCTATGTGGCCAATATTACTGTATCTGGACTGAATTTGGTATGAGGGATATAAGAACTATTAAGATATATTTTTAAACATATAAAAATATAGAATTCATTCACAAGGTTTCTTCTTCTTAAGTTCTTCTCTGGTAGAACTTTCTGCCTATTAGAGGAAACCCATGCCATATTAGAATGAGACCATCATTCTTCCTCCTTCATTTATTAGTGATTGAGTATGAAGGATAGAGGCTATGGCTTATCCCTTCTTGCCCAAGGTCAGCGCAAGCCACAAAGAGCAAGAGATTCCTTTGAACATAGCTCTTCCCTGCCTTAACACAGTTTGTGATCCATTTTAGCAGACAAGACTACACGTGAGCCAGGAAGGAAAAAATACAAGAGATAGTATAAAACTGTGCCTGTTACTGGCAAATATTAGCATGTGGGAGTGATTTCCTTTTGGAAAGGAATTAGATGAGATGATCTTTAAGGTGCTGTCTATTCATTTGATGCTGTGAAACTAAGAGCTGAAAAGAGAAAGAGATCCAAGCAAACTATAGTTAAGATAGAAACTTTTATGGACGACTTGAATTGCATTGGGGAGAAAAAAAAAAAAAAAACACAGGGCACAGATAGAGAGGAAGTTGGGTAGTCCCATCTGAAAAACTCAGTTTTACCATGAAGTATTTTTATAAGCATGTGGAATTGTCAGCCTGTTATTGCTAGTTGGAGTTGGCTTTTGGGTTGATTAGCGTCACATGAGTATTAGAAAAACTTGAATAAGGGAAGAACAGCTTTCAGAATGGTCAGAGGATGGCCATAGGCAAATACTCAGCTTCCTGGGCAATGGATTCATTCCAATTTCTGAGATCTGACTCTATAGTCACTATTTGCTCCTTAGTAATTAAGCTCGTCTTGTGGGTACACCTATCAAATATAGTACTATGACACTATATATCTGGACAGTAGATAAATCTTTAAAAATGTTATTTGAAACTTCACTTCCAAATGGTTCAGCACAAAATTCATGGAACTGAACCAGCTGAGGAAGTTGAGAGAACTGCCCAAAGTTTCACAGCTGGTAGTTATCAAAATTTGGTTGTGAAGTGCAGTTATCTAACTCCAGAGCCAACCTTCTTGGCTCCATTCAACCATTCTATTGCAAAATTGCCTACCAAGGAAGTAGCAGAGAGAGACATGGATGCTCCTTGTATCACCTCTTTAGAATGTATTGAATGGATCTGTTGATTTCAGCTTCCTAAACTAAATGAATCACAGTAACATTGACATTTCAAACTGTAGAGCTGGCATGTTCCTTAGAGATCATTTGGACCAAACAATTCATTGTGGAGATGGGAGAAAACCCAGGAACCAGAAAGATGAACGTGCAAGAAACAAACATGATACACATGGATATAACAAGGTGAGGTATAAGAACAAGCACACTGGACTGCAGCCACAGCATCTGCCCATTATGCTCAGATGCCAGGTCTTGGTTATACCCTCTGCAGACCAATTCAGACCAGGAAAAAGACACTTGAAGAAGGAAGTTCAGCCAGTGGCCACATCCATGAGCCTTCAAAGCAGGATTAAGGAGGAATGTTCTCTTTGAGAAAATAATTTGGCATACACTTTTGTGATTGTCCATCAATAAGGTTAAATTATTATTCTTTTATCAATTATTCAAATTTTCATTTCTTATTATCAATAGTAATTAAATGCTTTAAATAAAAAATAAAACATGCTTTAAAATGTTAAGAATAAGTTAAAAGTATGAAATCATATATGAGGATATTCTGAAAATAGTTGGTATATATTTGGTAAATAAAAATCAATTTTTGTAGTATTCATAGTGAAAGATGTAGAATCTGTCCATCCGTCCATCTGTTAATATTTTAAAAAATTAACTGTAAATGGACACAATACCTATAATTATTTATTTTTATGTGGTGTTGAGGATTGAAATCAGTGCCTCACATGTGCTAGGCAAGTGCTCTACCACTGAGCTACACCCCCAGCCCCCATCCATTAATATTGAAAGACATTGGGCACAAAGATAGGCACTGTGAAATGTGCAATGAGGGAAAAATGTCATCCTAGCCTGGGACATAGCTTTAATCCAGTTAGGAGCTTACAACCTTTTGTTTCAGGTCAGCAAAGAAAATGATTGGAGATAAATCTTATTTCAATTAAAAAAGAACAATTTGTATGTGGTTACAGAGTTGTGGTACAGGATGCAATCATCTCTAAAAAAACTTCCTAGGTTTGGAAGAACAAAGGAGAAATGAAGTGAATACATTTTGATAAATTTGCTTGTTTGCTGGGCATGGTGGTACACAACTGTAATCCGAGTATCTCAGGAGGCTGAGGCAGGAGGATTGCAATTTCAAAGCCAGCCTCAGAACTTGGCAAAGCCTTAAGCAATTGAGTGAGACCTTGTTTCATTTTTTTTTCTTTTTAAGGGCAGGAGCCTGGGTCTTATGGCTCAGTAGTAAAGTGCCCCTGGGTTCAATCCCTAGTGCTCCCACAATTTGCTTTCATTGAACCTTTGTGCATAAGAATGTTTCCTTCTTTATCTATGGTATGCTCAAATAAAGGTGCCTCTTTATTAAATTGGTGACTAAGCCTTTTTTTTCCCCCAATGTGAAACCCAAGACTGACAAAAGGCGGTTTTATTTTTCTCATCTCAGGAACTATGTATTTATTAGTTGTGCCAGGGCAGGTGTGAAAAGGGTCAAGGTTTAGTCCTATATTAAGAAGGTGTGGCAGACTTTGAGAAAACAGTTTCCTAAAAACAGTGGATCGAGTCAGGGCAAGCTGCCAATGATATCAATGTTTAGTCACAACTGAGATAAAAGATCTAAGATAAAGTTATATAACAATAAGTAGGCAGAGCATGGTGATAGTGAAGCTAGAGTGGCCAAACTCTACATTCAGCATCTGAGAAATCAGTTCATGACCCTAGGGAGACTAGAAGAATAAGGTAGGAATGCAGATCTGCCCAGGGGAACCAGGCAAGTCACGGTTATTGGAAATGGTGGACATAATAAAAACTAATGTCGAGGTAGAGTCTAGTGACTCCCTGGTGGAGTGGTGAGGTTCAAGGGGCCACAAATGGCTCTGAAACTCAAGTGGAGGGACCCTGGTGATAATCAGTACAAGGATAGGCTCTCCTCCCCCCAAAAGCCTAATTTTTCAGTACAGGGCATGTCAGTTTGCTTCTCCAATGACCATGTCTAAACATTAACCTGTTTGTTAAAAGAGAGAATGAAGAGACTAGGTAAGGGTTTCCTTAAATCAGTTTGGTTTGATGCCTGGAATTGGACTGGAATTTATATGGTCATCACTAAGTCTATTGTGAAGATGCAAGGAAGACCCAATAGAAGAATCAAAGTGGCCTGGTGAGAGATGTTGATGAAGGGACCCTTCTATGTGGAAAAGATGATCTCATTGTCAGTAAACAGCGGCTACTTGAGGTTGAGGCTTTTGGTTAGTTGACTAAATCTGTTAACTGGCGAGAAAATCAGAATTATTGTGATGGTTGTATAAATACAAGTGTTCTGTCTTGTCCAAGGGATTTTTAAATGAATCAGGGAGAGAAATAAGCACTTTGCTTCAGCAACTTCAAATATTTATGGGATATTCACTACTGCTAGAGATTTTCCTTGCCATAGATTTCTCCATGCCACAACTCTTCCCTAACAAGGGATCCCTCCTTCCAAGAACCTTCTGCATAGATTGTTTTCTGTGTTTAACACCAATCCCTTCCTCTAGTGACTAGATCTGGTATTTATCTACCTAATCCTTACCCACCCTGAGGATAGACAGAAGAAACATGAGGTCCTACTGACCATATACACCAACAGTAAGAAAAGATCCTTGGAGAAAGGAAGCAAATCATCTAAAGGTCCACAGATGCCCTGGCCAGAGGAGGTCACAGTTTATTTGATTACCTCCCCAGGGGGAGTTGCCAGATTATTTTCAATCTCTAAATGGATCCCTTCCAACCTGTATCCCCCTGTACTCTGTTAAAAATATTGGTCCATCTCTCTGTGTTCTTCTGTGAGGTTAAGATGTAGGATGACTTACAGTAGGTTTTTAGTTACACAGAGGGATTAGTAGGTTTCTACTTCTGGCAATAATGGAATGGCTTATATGGTACTGATGTATCTGCTCAGAACAAGACACATCTGCTTGAAGAACAACCAAGGAAATCCAAATATTAAATTCCAAAATCCCCCAAAGAGGGAAGATGTATTGAGGATAACCTCTTCCCCCAAGGCATTTGCTGATTCAGAAACCTCCACACAGGACGGAATCTGAGAAACCAAATAGAAAGTAGAAGCTACAAGATTGAAAAGCTGAGGAAAATCTCACAATACATGAATGTGGGAAGACCAAAAATGTAGTTTAGGACTTCAAAGGCAGCCAGACTGGAAGGACCACAGACCCCGAGAGAAGGAAAATGCAAGAAATTAATGTTTTGTAAGTTTTCTCTTAGGAATATGATGATTCTTAAGGAAGATACAGAGAACAGTTAAGGGGTAAAGGAGAAAACACACAGAGAGGCTAAAAAGCCAGAGTTTTCTTCAGCCAAAATGATAGGAAAAAATTTTTTTTCAAGACTCCACCAAAAAATGGAGTTCTGGTAAATCAGATTTTCATTTGAAATCCTTGATAATGTTAATCTTAAGTGTAAGGATATACTGAAAGTAGACTAGAAATTATAATGATAAAAGCCCCAGTTCTGAATTAAGTATCTGATTAAATTAATGGTAACTGCCTATAAGGATGAAAAATATATTCTCATTGGAGGAAACTTCTGCAATTTTCATGCAAAATGTCTAACATTCAACCCAAAGTTAGTAGGCATTCGAAGCAATGGATAAAGGGCAGAAAAGATATTGAAACAGCAAAAAAAGTGACACAGATTATGAAGTTATGAGATATGGACTATAAAATATAAATAAGTTTAAGGGAAGATTACATATGATAGAAGAAATGATTATATACTAGAAGTTAGAGCAATAAAAGATATCAAGACCAAAGCATAAATCAATGGAAAGTACAGAAAAGATGTGTGAACTCTTTCAAAGAATAACACTGTTTTAAAGGTCAGAGACCAGTTTCTGATCAAAATGGAATTGATTAAAAATTAATAACAAAGAAATAACCCTTAAATGATGGAAGACCTCCATATGTTTGGAATACACTTTGACATAGTGCGATGGTCCATGGAGAAAGAACAAGGATGGATTTGAAGTAAAGGATAACTGAAAACTACATACTGGAACTTTTGGAATGCAGTTGAATTCCTATTTTAGTACAGTTTATAGCCTTCAATATATATAATAGAAAATAATAGAGACTGAAAAAAATCAATGAATTGATGATGTTGTTATCTATCTGTAGAATTTAGGAAAAAGAACAGAATAAACCTGTAAAAGAAGAGAAGTAATAAAGAGAAAAATAATAGCAGAAATGAATAAGACACACAATACTCCATTACAGTAGAAAGCCCACTGTTAGTATTTTGAAAAATACTAAGTAGACTTACACACTCACATGTAGGTCCTTGATTCGTAAATTTGAAATGATTTTATCAGTAAAATATATGTTGGGTTTTCTTGCCATTGATTTGAACACATACATTGAATTTCCAAGTTCCTTCAAATTGTCTTTTAAATGATAATTTTTTAAATCTCCAGCTACTGCAACAAAACTTGCTGATGAGCTTATTTTTAATTATATTTGGGTTTGTGTGTGTGTGTGTGCTATGTAGATACTATTCTTCAATGCATATAAACATGTTTGTGAATCAATTTGGAATTCAGCAAATACTTTTGCATTTTCAATATTTTGGGCACTGAAAGTAGAACAGTAAAAAATAGGTATAGCTCTGGTTTTCCTCAAGTTTATAGTCTAATGGGAATGTTTATGTTGAGAAAAATTAAATAATGAAAGAAGGGAAGGAGGGAGAAAGAAGGAAATTTTTTTCTTACACTTTATACACAAAAGCAAGAGGAGACCATCATCTAAATTATTCAGGCTTTTATCTGATTTTTATACTATATCCCTTTCTTTTCTATTACTAGGTTATTTAGTTTAATTACTGATTTTTGGTTTGTTTGGTCTACATGTTTCAGCTCTTTGCAACCTTTATTTTATGTAATTTTATAATTTTTTTATTATTTTATGCAGTCCCCTAAAATCTGCATTTGAATACTCTGCATGATTCTCGGGGGAAGGGTCTGAATGGAGTTGTGGCTGTTAATATGGTATTAGAAACAGACTGGGCACTAATGAAATAATTGTATCAAATAAATGTGTAAAATGACTGAAAGTGGAAAATGCTAGTCCATCCCTGAATAATGCATGAGGGATATCATAGCCCAACTATGCCTACCATCTTTTTGGTGCCTTGTTTAATATCCCATAATACTTCCCATGTCTTCATCCTCTTCTCTGCCCACCTATGGCTATTAGCATTCTACTGGATCTTGCTCAAGCCTCACCTCCTTCCAGAGCTCTATCACTGAGCTACTGTAAAGTCTCAGTCCTTTGAAGGAGTATCGCACTTTGCACTTCTATCACCCACTGACTCTTCTCCTATCTGTATCTCCAGATATCTTTCCCCAAATACATAGCTAGCTTATCTCTATCTAGAAAGCCCTTCCTTGAAGAGATTCCTCTACTAGCTGCTGCAGGAAATACAAGCAAAATGCATAACTCCCACCCACATGACACAGTGAGCTTGTCACCTATTTTGTTTTTATTTTTTCTTAGTTATAATTGGACACCATACCTTTATTTTATTTATTTATTTTTATGTGGTGCTGAGGATAGAACCCAGTACCTTGCACGTGCTGGGCGAGTGCTCTACCACTGAGCCACAACCCCAGCCCTGTCACCTAATTCTTAATAGGGCTTGTGGTAGGAACCTTCATATCAATTTATGCACTCTTTTCCAAAATAATAGTTTCATACTTTTGATGAACACAGATTACACTTCCAGACTTTTTTTTGTAGCAGGTTGTGGCCAGGAGATTCTGGTGGTAGTGAAAGTGGTATGTGAAATTTCAGGAAATGTCTTTCCTTTTCTCCATGATAGCACTGGAAGGCTGCATTGGACCAAGAGGTTGAGATGGTCCACTGTAAAGCAATGAGGTAAAAGGAGCCTGAAGTCTTGGAACATTACAGCAGATTTGAAAATCTACCCAGACTTCATATAGGACCCATTCTTACAGCTGGTGTTCTTTCACTTACTTTTGCTCATTTCCTTAACTACTTCTAACTAATCAAGTGACTTCATCAGAATATTGTGTTAGTAGTATTCTTGTACCTTATGAGTACATTCATAGTGTAGTCATTACAACTTCTCAATACTTTAATGACCACATTAGAAAGAGTAGGTCTATTGCTTTCCTTTTCAGATTTCCATGACTATCATAAAATACCTGAGGTCAATAACTTGTCAGAATGAAGGGTTTGTTTTGGCCCATGGTTTCAGAAGTTTTGATCTAGAGTCAGTTGATTCTGTTGTTATTGGGCCTGTGAGGAGGCAGACCATCATGGTGGGAATGCGTAATGGAGGTAAATTCTTGCCATAGGGGTGGCTGGGAAGCAAAATAAGAAGGAAAAGATCTGGGGTTCCCAATGACCTAACTTTCTCCCACTAGGTCTTATCTCTTAAAGCTTCCATAAGCTCCCAACAGTGCCATGCACTCAGAATCAAGCCTTCAACATGTGGGTTTTGGGAAGATAGTTCATATAGAACCTAAAGTGGTAAGTAAAATTTAACTGTGTTTGAATTCTAATCAATACACATTAAGTAATTTTGATTGTTTTTTAGGTAAAATTTATATTCTTATAGGGTCCTTCCCCAGCCAAAATCATCAGCCTCATTTCGGATGGTGAAATGACTATCTGTAGATTGATTTCATTGTGTTGATATTACCACCAGAGGGTTCCTGTTAAAATATTAGTTTGTACCTGAAATGAAAACCTAAAACTTACACAATTAAGGCTAATGTCTCAAAGGATCTAACATTGGCAAATAGGGAACATTAATTTTAGCTTTAGTGCTAAAGTTTTAATTCTAGACTACACATAATCAATAGTTAGCTGAAGACTTATCCCCCAATGACAAAGTTCGATGATACAAATCCTAGTTAATCTTCCGGGATCTAGGAAAAATCAGATAAAAAAAAAAAGGAAAGAAGAAGTGAACTTCAAGCAACATTATATCTAGTCCTGAGAAATCCAGGGACTGCAGGAGTTCCCATACCACATTCCCATGCTCCACACCTTTAACCAACCTCTTTCTTCAACTAATACGTTCTAATTTTTTGTTTGTTTTTTTTCCCCAAATTCAAAGTACTCTGCTTTTCTCTGGAAAAATGAGGAATGGTATTAATTAATCCATCCTAGACTATTAAAGACTGTCCTGTGCACACATAAGCATGTCATTTCCTGCCTCTCTTTGCATTTGTCCTAGAGCAAGGGTGGTGCAGCCCCTGTGCTGTTCTACACTGGTTGGTAGAAAAGGTAAACACATGGGAGCATTTCTTGGAAGAGTCTCTGGAGTCTCAATTTAGCAAAACCTTTGTTCAATCCTTGATCAGCTTCTCCTTTGGAAGACTCCTTGGAAAAATGGTCATTGAGAGGGGAGGGGAGGGAGTGAAACAGGGACCTGATAAAACTGAATTCAGAACATTTGATTTCATATTCAGGCAGCACATTGGTTTGCATAAATCCATAGAAAGAAAACCAATAATTGGAAGTGATCCAGCCATGGTCCTAAACAGCAAAAGGGCCTCTGAGCTCCCTGGCTGACTTGTACTTGTCATCTAACAAAAACTACAGAAGGTCATGGGCAGAGGCTAAGTAGTCACTGAAACTGATGGAGGACATGGGCTCTGTGCCGAACCCCTCTACCAGTTACATTTTATGCTTTCAGACCACAGGGAGGAGAGTAAATAGAAGGTAAAGATGAATTTCTTTTCTATCCACATGTTGTTTTTAGTTTTTTGGCGAATATCACATATAAAATACGATCTTTATAGAGATTAACCTGAAGAAAAAACATCTGGGAATTTTCAAAGACTCATTTGCATACTGGGCATAATAATAAGTCCTTCAGCACTGTGTAGACCCAAATTTCAGTTTGACTCAATACCTTACTAGTTGCATCAATAAGGGTCCATTATTTAATATTTTTAAGATTCCATTTTCAATTTTGTATGTGAATATCTGCCTTTATCATTGCTACAAAGCTTGAATAAAAAAAGTATGGACCAACATATTTAGCACCTTGATCACTTCTGACCCCATTATAATGTTTAAAATCTCAATCAGAAGCCATTAGGAGCAAGTGTAGAGTTGTCCCTTTATCACCCAGCCATCACCAGCCAGAAATATGCAAAGACACTGGTGACACTGTCAGGAGTTTTTGCTACAATTCTGAGGCTAGTATGTCCAAGATCATGATCTTCAAGCCTAGAATTATGGCAAAGGCAGATATTTCTCTGGGCATAACCAGGGCTTGGCTTGGCAAGGAATGGCATAGATAGTCTCACCGGGTTTCATGTGTCCTATAATTCTTTGCAGAGCAAGCCTTTGCCTTTGTTATTTTGTTTAAGCCACTGCAGCTGATCTGACCTAATTTAGTCCTTACCATTTCCTCCTTGCAAAAAAGGAGCTCAGAGGAGGCCAGGGTTGTTGTGAGACTTCATTCCCCTAATGTTTGCCCTCCCCCCCCCTTTTTAATTTTTTAGTTGTAGGTGGACACAATGCCTTCATTTTTATTTATTTATTTATATTTTTATGTGGTGCTGAAGTTTGAACGCAGTGCCTCACCCATGCTAGGCAGGAACTCTACCACTGAGCCACAACCCCAGCCCCAATCCCATTTTTCTCATAAGAATTTTCAAGCCAAGTTGTATCCAGATTCTCAGCAATTAGTTTAGGTTCAGTTCTGGGCTCTTGTATCTCTGGTTGTCATTGTCTGATCAACAAAGCTGATTCAGGGTTAGTTGTCACAAGTGGTTTTCTATTTAGTGTAAGGTAGATGCCACCAAAGTATTGGCTTCCACAGTGGCCTGTATTTCTATTTGAGTAAAACTTCAGAGTTCCACAGGCATCTCATGGCTGAAAGATACACATCACCCAGAAGAGAGGAAGGGTGGGGCTATGTGTACATTTGAATCCATTAATCACAAAATGGCTATCAGATGAGCTGGCCATGCCCTTGAAAATCTGTAAGCCAACCTTGGAAGGAAAGAACTGGGCACAAGGCTGAGAGGGTTAAATGAGAGAGCACAGGAAGGAAGACTCAGGTTTTGAAGCTCAGTCCTGGGTGAGTTTCTGCAGCCAGACACTTAGAGAAGCTAATATCAGCATAAGGTGATGAATTTCTGAAGGGAAAATCTCTAAAGATACCAATATGGTTTATCCAGGATGGTAGAAACATGGGCAAATACGCCTTTATTCTTGTACTTTTCAAAATTCTTTAAAACATATACAATGTGACAAATGTCGTAATAACTCTACAGGCATTTTAAAGGTTGGAATTCTGTAATTCCAAATGATTGACCTTTGTGGTTGAAAGGAGCAATTGAGTGGCAGTCTGGTTATATCCTATGTAGGCTTCTTCATGGTTTCCTTATATTGTAGTCATTGTTTCGATTGCCTCTGTGGCATGTTGTACGTGTCTATCATTAAGCTTTTCACCCCTCCAGACAGCCCCACCTTAGCATGACTAATCCACTTTGACCTCTGTAGATGCTACTGGCACACCTATAATACAATGGTTGCTATTTAATTAAAAGATTATTCATACATTTCCTTGGCCAGGGAGAATATGCCTATAGTGATAGATTGAAACCAAGCTTTAACCAAATTTGAACTATTCAATGCAGTCAGGACATATGGACAGAAATCTATAGTTAACCAACTCAGTTTCTTGGTATCTCTTTGTTCTCTCTAGACATAAATTGTCAGAACCACCTTGATCAGATAATTCTGGGGTTAAATAAACTTGTTCAGACATGACTAGTGTAGCTGTCTCTGTAGAACCAAAGCTGTTTTTTTCTTCCTGGGGCAGTTGCCTGAGGCTGTGAATTTCTGGCTGGCGATGGTTTGGTCACCTGTGCTGTTTTAGCCAGCTTCAAGCTGAATCCAGGTAGTGCAAGTCAAAACCATCCATTAAGCCAGAGTTCCCAAGACTAGAGCTAGAGTCCTACCTTGGACACCAAATATTGAGAGCTCTCAGGTCCTTAGTTATCTAGAAAATGATCATGAACATTACAGGCTACTTAATTACTTTCAACTCACTGTCATGGCCAAATTAGGTTGTCAGTGTTGTAGTCCTCTGAAAATTCAAGTGCTGTATGTATATGTGGACAGGGCTCCTGTCAATAGATGGATGGTTGCATAGTCTAATCACTTTAATCAAGGTCTAACCACACCTCAGAAGGAGAGGATTTATAACCATGTGACAACAGCCCACTTAATGCTGTCTCTAGTGTCCAATTTGCCACTTTCCCCTCTTTTTACTCCTGTTTAGCCCTGGAAACATTGCAAGTGATTTCCATCTGTTTTACAAAAGTAATGGAGCAAAGAGACTATCTGTAAACATAAAGAATACAATGGGAAACATTATGTGTGTATATAAAGAAAGAGAAATAAAACCAAGCGAAAAACTTTACAACTTGTCTCAAAAGAATTATAAAATTAGTAGATGAAGGGCATGCTGTTACTTTTTTATATTTGCGTTTTGCCAATGGAAAGCCTCATAATATTTTTTACTGTACTTGAAGGGTTGGCGCTTCTGCCTGTCACATGGATTGAAAACAGTTTCCAGAACTGGAGATTGCCAGGGGCTGCCAGTTAGGACAAGGTAGAGGAGCCAGGCTTCCTCAGTACTCTCACCTGGGCTGAGCTGAGCAGGTGCAGGGCATCAGTCCTGATTGTGCTGCTTGTAGTCAGAGTTTAATCAGACTCTCTTGATGGTGCTTTTCTTTGGAAAACATTCTCTAGTCTTCATCCTCCTCATTTGTAGCAGATCTTAAAACAGAAAGCCAAGCCAAAACAAAACCAATGTTAATTATGATAAAGCCTCAGGATCCTAACTTCTGCGTTTATTCTTTATTGCTCTAATGTGGTCATTCTCATATGTTGGGATGATTGATGTCTTGATGTTTGAACTATATCTGAAGGAGTTTTCCTTCTGCCTTGAAAAGTTCATTAGTTTGTTTATCCATTTTCTATGGATGGAATTATATGCCCCCAAATAAATACACCAAATTAATTCCCATTGTGACTGTTTTTGGAAACAGGGTTTTTAAGAGGTAATTAAGATTGAATGAGGTCATAAGGATGGGCCCCTAATCTGATAGGGTTGAAGGCCTGATAAGAAGAGGAACAGAGGGAGACACATCTCTCTCTCTTTCTGCCATTTGAGGACACAATAAGAGGGAGCCCTCTTCAAGTCAGGAAGAAAACACTTATTCAACACAAAATTGACTATTGACCAGCATCTTGGTCTTAGACTTTTAGCTTCTATTACTGTGGGGAAAGAAATTTTTGTTACTTAAACCTGTAGTCTGTGATATTTTGTTATAGCATCCCAAGCCAACAAATACACAGTTAAATTACTCAGGGTTGTTTTTTCTTAAGATTTAGCTATTCAATTATGAAGCCATTTCTGTTTCCTAAACAAGTTAATTGCTTATACCACTAAGAAAAGAAGAGAGTGGATAGTGGTTGATTCTGTAGCTTGTTATCCACAGGGGTCATTTAATTTGACAAAATTCTCCTAGCAATGAATGTCAGCCTACACCTAACACCCTAGCTTGATGAATCCTGTTCTTTTTGCTTTGTACTGTGGTATAAATTTAGACATCATTAAATCCAGAGATTGGCCAATGTGTTAAAAATAATCTGTAAAACCATGACTCAATGTGGGTGTGGAGGCACACACCTTATAATCCTAGCAACTCCGTGAGACTGAGACCGGAGGATCAAAAGTTCAAGGCCAGCCTTAGCAACTTAGGAGGCCCTAAGCTAACTAGGGAGGCAGTAACTCCAAATAAAATAAAAATGGTTGGGGATATAGATCAGTGGTAAAGCATCCAAGTTCAATCCCTGGTACAAATACAAAAATCATAACTCAAAATTCAGAAACCTAAATAACCATGACTCAGAATCCAGAAACCATATGGAGAGGATTAATAAATAGGACCATCCTTTTTTTTTTTTTTTTTTTTTAAGGAATTTGCATGGCCAAAAAAAAAAAAAAAGCAACAATAAAACCTTACCATAAATAGAATCAAAAGACAAATGACAGGGGTTGGGGTGGTGGCTCAGTGGTAGAGTGCTTGCCTAGCATGCATGAGGCACTGGGTTCGATCCTAGGCACCATATAAAAAATAAACTAATGTGTCCACCTAAAAACAAACAAACAAAAAAACTAAAGATACACAAAGAAATAAATAGTTTAAAAAAAAGACAAATGACAGACTAGAAATAAGTTTTTGGCCACTTACAGTAATAACCTAATAGAAAATGGGTAAAGTAAATGAATTGGCAATTCACAGGTAAAGAAATGTAAATGTCTTTTAAATATGTGAGAAAATTATCTATATCTCTCATAATAAGAGAAGTGCAAATTTAAATTTTACCAAGATGTCATTTTCACTTACCTGGTAAGCAAAATTCCGAAATTGCAAGCCTCTGGGGTAACAGGTACTCTCGTTGATGGTGGAAGGGCAAATTTAGAGGGAAACTAGAAAATATCCAAAATTACAAATGTGTATCATTTCAGACTTATATTTTTATTTGTGAGACTTGATTCTCTGTAGCTTGCAAAAGTGCAAAATAACTTTTTCCAAAGTAATTTATGTGGTACTCTTTATATGAGCAAACAAAATCAATTCAAAGTTCCATCAATGGGAGAGTGCTGAAATAAATTGTGGTATCATCCTAAGATAACACACTGAAAAAAAGGGAAGAATGACATCCCTCTCAATGTAGCAAGATGGAAAGTTCTCCAAGGCAGATTGTTCATGAAATAAGCAATAGATGAATATTATGCTTCCTTTTTGAAAATAGAACATTTATACAGACCTAAATGAGAACTAGAAGGTTTACAAGATCATCAGAGACTGTGGAGGTGGGTGGACATGGGAGCAAAGGAAGGGAAGAAGATTTCTGATTCCACATTTTTCTCAAAATAATTTTTGTTTTTGAACCATGCAAATATATTACTTATTCATGATTAAAAATAAATAAACAACGGGGAATCCAGAATTCTCTGTGCTTCTTTGTTCTATTTTTTTGATGGAAGAATTTCTTCATTTGACAATTTTTGGTAACTTCAGAGTAGTAACTTTACTTGGTAGTTTAAAAGAAGACATGTAGAAGAGTCAGCACATGCTCTGAAAGTATAATATTTAAAAGAGGTTTGACCAAGAACCTGGAAAATAGAATCCCAAGACACTTGCTATAAATGATTTAAATTTTTATCTGTGACATGGCATAGTAGGAATAGCACAGGCCTTAGACATGTGTTCGAAGACATTTGTATTCATGACGTAAAACTCACATTTCCGAGCTTTGTGATCTTGGATGAATACTTTCACTTCTAGAAGGTTCCGTTACTCTTAGAAATGGTAACAGCAGTACTAGCCATGGTAGTTGTAATGAGCATCCATCGCTGCCACCAGGGCTGCAGTCCTGGCATTGGTAGAATTGTCACAGATGGTAGCTATTATTAGATGATTTCTATATTTATTGTTAGTGGGAAAATTCTACAAAGTCAGTAGGTACTTAACAAAAGAAAGACATTCTACAAAGGTCAGTAGCATGTCGCCCATCTGGAATTTCACTGTCTCTAGTTTCACTGTCAGCACGCAGAACATAGAAACAGGAAGAAGTAAATAATGGGTTTTGATAGCTAAATGGATTCCACAAGCGTTTATATGAAGATATGAGCACTTGACTCCTAGAAGAATCATTTTAAAGCCTCCCTAAAGCCTGTTTGCCTTGGATCTCATGGCAGTTGGTAAGAGCAGAGAAGGGGATGATAGAGTTGGTTATCCTACCTGTGAAAGTGACAGATCCTGGCTTGAGAAAAGAGCTATAGAAAGCAAACACAAGCCCCTAGACCATAGCAGTTGAGATCTTTACTCTGGAAACACACATTTATAGCCCCCATTAATTGTGAAGATTTTGCTGGATTAGATAGATCACATTCATAAGCCCTTCAATAGGTTTGCACAGGTAGAGAAGAATAGACTTTCACAAAAATTAGATAAAATAAAAACTAACATTGATATTTAAATACATTGATAATTATAAAACTTATCTCTCTTGAATTATTGATTCCCTGCATTTTTTTATGAACAGCTGAACTTTCACTGTATTCCCAACCCAAGGGCTCATTAGAAACAGAAACTCTGATGAAAACATTGGGGATGAGATGAATAAAAGCATTTAAATATAGCTTGAAACAAGAAAGCTTCACAATGAAAAGGATATTGTTCTTACATGCTCATGGAAACCCTAGTAAACAAACAGAACCAAATTACCTGTCCTGCCTTTGCTTTTAGGTCTAGGCATGCGTGAGTCTAGGCTGTAATATTTTCCAACAGGCTCTCTACTCAAGTTATTGTGACTTGTTTAGATTTTGAGAAATCAGGGAGATGAGCAGTGATTTTTATAACTTGAACCTTGCTTTAAAGGGAAACACTTCATTTGTTGTGTGTGTCTTAGTAAATGGTACTCTTTTGGACCAATGGGACACAGATCCTAACTCCTATTGAGCTTGTTTACAGGCACACAGGCATGATGGGGGGAGGTTTTCCCCCAAACTTTGCTGCCATTGATCTGGGATAACTACACCTCTCCCCAGCAATAAAACCATAAGATATTCTGCAATACTTCTCAAAAATCAGTAAGCTGTGCAGGCATCCTCTGCAGAGCATATTTTGTGGATGTCATATGTAGTTATGTTCTTCTGGGTCAACATTCCTCCTTTATTATGTGGAGAGCCCCAGTAACTAGGCAAGCAGTTATATCACTGTTGTGGCTACTAACTGGAGACATTTCAGGACCAGATCCAAGAGATTTGTTTATAATGAAAAGTGACCAGTTACTTGCTGTATGATTCTCATTGTCGTACTGACCAAAAAAATAATGACAAATCTAATCATGCATGTAGATGAAATTCCACTTCAAGAACAAAGTACTGATCCATATTCTATGGATTTCTTGAATAGATGGTGTTGAGTGCATGGGTGGGGTGGGGGGTTTGGTGGTGAGAAGGGCAAGGAAGATGTATCAGAATCATCTGAGGACTTATTTAAAATATTCTTGCACATATTTATATCCTCCCCATTATCTCCAATTCATTTAAGTATGTTATTATAAGGAAGTTTTGTACAGTTGAAAAATTGTACACATACTTTTGTCTATGAATGAGGTTTTTTCTCTGTGATGTAGAGTCAAGTTGATATTACACTTTAGAAATGAACTCCATGAGGTCATCCATACCTCTTTCTTATTCCCTTATGATAATGTTGCATATCTTCATGAGAAAAAAATGGTACACTAAAGGAACACTGTTATGTGAGCTATATGAGACTGTGGACATGAAAACATCATCCCAAGCCTCCGTTTCTTATTTATGGTAAATGGAGAGAGTAAAAATTTCCTTGTTCTTACTGATATAATAGTTATTAGGTGAGAAGGTAGAATGTGATTAAGACAGAAGAATACTTAGAGCTCCAACCAGACATCAAATTGGACAAACCAAGGGGGTTTAGCTGAACGTAATCTGAGCTACAAATAAGTGGACAGTCCTTCCTGTTTCTCTATGTGTTCAGGGATAAACTGTGAAATCAGCAGCACATAAGAGACTTGGATGTTACCAATGTTGAAGTAAACTTTGGGTCAAAATTAAGAGAACAGATTTTGAGACATTACAAGTAAAACATGTTAAGAAAAAGAGAAGGCAAGATGGACTAATCTGATGAAAGAGGTGTCATTTGATTTAGGACTTAAAGGCAGCAAGGTAGCGAGAAAGTGGGTGCATTTTCAGAATTTCATGGAGGGAGGTGGCAGGCTGAACTGAAAGTCCTAAGTTATCATCTTATTTATGCTAGAACTCAGAGCCAACTCTTTCCAAAAACATAGAGAAAATGCAGCCATAGCTATGTCAAGGAGGGAGTCTTTTTGTGTGAGGTTACAGTGTAAGTAACGTGCGTGCTCCTGTGTGATTTGTGTCTCGAGGAAGCAGCACCTGAGGCTGTGTCAAGATTCTGCGTTGTAATTTCTGAACTCTCGTCATATCAAGTGCAATTTCATGTACATCAGGAGAAACTTACTCCCATTTATAGGGGGGTTGAAAACCTAGGAAGCTCTGATAACATCAGCAGGTGGGATGAATAGGTAGACCTGAAATAAGGGGTTGGAGGAACAGGGCTGTGTGGGAAAGCAGAGTGGGGACCATCACTGAACACTGGCTCTCTTAAACTATTTCCCCAAGGCAAGGCCCCTGTTACACAGCCCTGAACCACCCACCTGGAAAGCTGGGAAGTCTGTGCCCCTCCTACTCACCCCTCCCCCAATCATAAATGCCTTCCCTTAAATGTCGACAGAAGGTGAGGCTGGGCTGGTGTGATAAATACTACGCTGTCTGAAGCATACCTCCATCACTCCACGGTCTTCCCATTTTTCTTAGATGCTGAGAAAATGCTTTTCACAGCTATGATGACACAGCCAGAAATATCACCTTTTGAAGACATCATAACCGTGAGATATGACACTCTTTTGGCCGTTAGAAGGTTATTTGCTGTAGCCATTAAATACAGCCCTGTCACTCCCACTCACCTGAGCTATATTTCCTCCTTCAATAGATTATCCATAAATATAGGCCCAGGTACAAATAGAAATAATGAACACTCCCAGCTAAAGAAGACATGCAAAGCCAAATTCTGCTGAAGGGCGAGGGAGCAATCCTTTCCTGCAGCAGGAACAGTGTGTCCAGAGGCTTAGAGTTCCCTCAGGGATTCCAGGAGCTTAGGTGGATGGAACTTTAGTTGCCCAATATTGCAGAGCTCACATCTCCTAAATTCCAAGGATGTTCCAGACTGCCCACTTGGTGGCCCTACCTATTTCATTGACATTTGATAGTTACAAAGAGATGATAGTTAGACAAAAACTTAATTCCAGTTAGTATTGATATTGTTAACAATGCATTTCATTGGTTTAGATGCTACAGTTTTCAAAGGATCAAGTGCGGAGGTAAATAATCATTAAATTTAAGACAATTTTGTATATTCCAAGCCAAGTTTTATTCAGTAGCTAGGAATCTGATGAAATGCAGAAAAAAAAAATGTAGCCAATATATAGCAATTTAGCAACAAACAGGGGCCAACAATTTTCACACTTATACAATAGTGGGGGAAGAATGCCATAATTAAAGGAAAAGATTTCATTGCACAGGTAATTAGATATTTGTAGAGAAAGGTGATCAGGAATTACCTGAGATTGATAGGATTTACCTGGGCTCTGGGAAAGGATGATCTGCAAAGGGCCTTTTCTCAGTTCTAGCAAATGAACTCTCCTAGGAGTAGATGATGAGAGGGCAGGGAAATTCCTGACATAGATGGAAATATTTGCTGGAAGATAAGGTGAGACCTGAATTGCTCACTAAGCTTCTCACATGGAAGGAACTAGCCCTGGGAAAATGAAACATGAGAAATAATTTGTAGATTTGTGTACTACTGTGATATGACCATTCTTGGTCATTCCCAAGAATGATCTGAAAATCCAAAAAGTGTTGTTCACAAGTGCTTGTGCCCCCAATATATATGCCTATAAATGCTCTTGCAAGGAGGAAGGAAGGGAGAGAGGTAGAGAATGGTTTGGGATCTGGCCTTTAACTTGCTAGGATTAGAAAAGAGCTACATACAGCAAGCAGTGTGGAAATGAATTTAGTCAGCATGATTTTGACCTTGGACTGTCTGTAGCTGGGAAAATCCTTTTGCAAGGTATAGTAGTTCTTCTTAGTTCCCTGCTCAAAGCCCTCCAATGGCTTTCCATTATCTTGAGAATAAAATGCCAAGTCCTCATCACAGCCTAGAGGACCCTTCCAGATCTGGCTATGGTTAACATTTACTATTTCCCATTGCTTGGGTTCACTCCATCCAGGCTGGACTGCTTGCTGCTCTTCAAAGATGCTTCTATGTTTTTGGTTCAGACCCCTTTCCTTTGATGCTCCTGTCTAGAACACATGCTTTGAGGCATTCACGTGGATCCCTCCCTCACTCCATTCTGATCTTCTCTCAAAGGTCACCTCCTCAGGGAGCCACTCTGCCACCATCCTCCTGAGATTACCCTCTTTCCCCTTGTCTTCTATGGACCATTGTCTTATTTTATTATGCTGCAGAGGAATTAGCACAACCTGACATTCTACAGTCCTGTGCATCTATTTATTTTTGGTTAGCTTCTCTATGTCCAAAACAGTGATATTTACTCCACAAAGAGATGTGTCTTATTTTGTTCTTAGTTATAAGTCTGGTACATAATAATTATAGATTAAATATTTGTTGAATGAATAAATAGCAGAAGTGCGTGTCTTGGCTTCCTTGTTTATTTGCTTATTAATTAAGTCATGATTACCTCTCTACATTTACAACACAACCTGAAAGCTGGAACATTAGCAGATACTATCATCTGTCTAAGTTGGCTCTTCCTCCATCACACACAATGTCCCCAAATCCATACAATATAATACTTATTCTGAATTTTAGGTTTTAATTCTCTTCCTTTTAAAGTGTAGATGCATCATATAGGCATGTGATCTAAACTTATATATTATTTAGAAGACATTGTTTCATTTTATTTGATTTTGAAGGCCATTTAAGAGAAACATCATGCTGTATGTAATCTTCTGGAACTTTTCTCTTTTTATTCAATTTTATGCTTTTAAGATTCAATGGTATTTTGATATTATTTTATTTTTATGTTTTATTATTTTGATGTATGGCCTTATCCATTCATTTTCATGGTTTGTAGTTGTTTGTATTCTGGGTTTTTTTTAAGATTTTTTTCAAGATGGACCCATATCTTTACTTTATTTATTTTATTTAATTTTATGTGGTTGCGAAGATCGAACCCAGTGCCTGACATGTGTGAGGCAAGCACTCTACCACTGAGCTATAACCCCAGTCCCCTGTATTCCATTTTGTGACTGTACTGCAGCTTATTTTCACAGACTTCAAGTGAGCTCAGGTGGTCTTCACTCAAGAGTTGAGGATATCTGACACAGTCATTAAGAAATGTATTCGAAGCCACTGACATAGTGGGAATCAGGGCTCAGATTATCTACTGAGGATCCTTTTCAACTCATAGAGACCTTTTAGGGGCATCTTGAGTGCAGTGCTCCATGTTCAGTTAAAACCTGAGCATGTTCTGCTGTTTCTTTCCTCTTTTTCTCTGAGGCAGCCTCTCCCAGTCTTTAAGAGCTGAGCTCGCTTTGTCTTTCCCACCTGTATGCCTAGTTCCAGTTAAGTTCCCAGAGCAAACACAGTAGAGGAAGAAGTATACTAATGATCTCGGCTGGTGGGATTTTAAATGAAGTCCCCTGAGCAGTCAGTGTAAGAACCTGGGTCGCCAGACTGACTCAACATCGCTATTGCCAGCTCCCTCCTCTGCCCCGCTGGCTCAATTCCACAGTCATGGTTCTTTCTTTGAGAGCTAAACTGCCATCCAGTCCAGGATTCTGGTTTTCCTTTAGCAATAGTCCTTGTTCATGAAAAGCAACTCTGCTGGTAGTTGTGCCTTGACCTTCCCAGGCTTGTTCTTTGAATTGTGAAACCATCTCCTGTCAACTTGACTGCCAAGCCCTGGTGGCATGGGGATTCTCGACTCTGGCACCCTGCTCACTGGTCAGAACTGTGGGGCAGATCATTCTTGAACTCCTGCCAGAGACCACTAGACTTATGGAAACAGGCTCTGCCTGGGAGCCGCATATGAGCAGTCATTCTCTCATACAGGCAGGATAGATTTTCTGAATTTGTGAAATAAGTTGAAATTAAGAGTGGAATTTGTGTCTCATGACCAGCAAACCTGAAACTGGTTTCCATGGGGTGTAAAACTCAAGTGGTGTGATCAAAAATTGATTATATGTAATATTGACCTAACTTTTTGATACAGAGTCACACATTGCTGGAGAGAGTGTATGTTGGTGTAAGACTTTGGAAAGCAATTTTATAGTAGGTATTCTGTAGACATTCATGGGTTTTGGTCCTATGAAGCCACTTGTGGAAACATATCATAAGGAGATAATTTTAAATACAGAGAAACTTTAAACAAAAAAGATACTGCCATATTGCATCACTACAAAAAAGTGTAACAATTAAAATGTCTTTTAGGGTAATATAAAAATTAATCATGGTACTTCCATTGGAAGAATACTGATAATCTTTGAGCATTTATGTTAACTTTGAAAAAATATTGGCATTATAATGTCATATGGAAGAGTAGAATCATATGTATTACATAATAAGAGCATAGTACTTCTCTCGTTATTTATCTGAACCGAAGATTGGTAGAAATCAATTCTCTTAAAACTTTAAAGTGGTGGAATTATAGCTGTCTTCTAGTTTTGTAGGTTTTCCAAGTCATCCGTAGGAATATGTGTCACTTTTATAGGCAGAAAAAAGTAACCAAACTAAAATAAATCAAACATGACACCTTGTCAATTATGAACACAAATAAAAGATACACGATAAAGAGTGGAAAAATCAGCCTCAAAGAGCTTTAAACAGCTTCTTTCCCTGCATAGGGCTCTCACCCTGAAGAGATCAGAGGAGGGAAGCCCTTTCTAGCTGCTTGTGAAACATCTGCTTTAGAGATCAAATTCAAGAGTAGGCACAGACCCAAGACATAAAATAATTTACTCCATGGTGAAAGCAGACTTTCAAATCAGGTGGAACCGAGAAATCAGTTAACATGTATAAATGTATTTAGAACAATGTCTGGTCCATAGTGAAACCCACAAAAAATGACCTATCAATATTGTTGTCATTATTCATTATATGATGTTGACCATCAGTTGAGGAAAATACATAAAGATAAAGCTCTAAACAGTAGATCTTATGTGAAAACAAATTCCAAATAGACCAGAAATACAAATGCCACAAAAATCAACCCAAAAATCTATCCAGAAGAAAATTCAGGGCAGCGAAGTCCTTTCTCAGCACAATATCCAAGGTAGAGTTCTTTAGGAATAAAATGATCATTTTTAACCATAAGCAATCAAAATTTTCGATAGATATAGAAATTAAGGGAAATGGCAATTTGGAGTAAAGATTTACAAAATGGCCATTTTATTCAGTTCCTTAATTTTTAGACTATCATACTTATTTTACTTTTTTATCTTTATTACAAAGATTTAAAACCTTATTAAGAAAGTACTCTTTCAAATCTATAATAAAATGAAGTAAAAGATAAACACAGGAAAACACAGACATTATATATGTGTATTTACACATGCACATATAATAACACACACATATATATGCATATATAATATGTATATAATGCATATATACATATGTATACTTTTATTTTTATTAGTAATTACAGAAATGTGAATTAAGACAATATGAAACATTATACATTTTTTTCTCAATTGAATGGGCAAATATGAAAACAAAGATAATGCATGATTTTATTTTAGATTAGGTTTGTGCATTGTTTTTGTGGAATTTAACAGAATACTCTCCTGGAAAATTATTGTTGCTATTAAAATTATGGAGTCCAACTTGGTTTGCCTAATGCTTCTGAGAAATGCATTAGTTTTTTAAATAATAGGAAATAGGGAACCAGCAATATGGATTCCAATGAAAACATGGTACAGAACTTCTAGTGGGTGATATTTTTCTGTTTTAGTTCATAAGAAAAAGATATTAGGTTGGTGTGGTGGCTCATGCCTGGAATTCCAGTGACTGACTTGGGAGGCTGAAGCAGGAGGATTGCAAGTTTAAGGTCAGCCTCAGCAACTTAGTGAGATCCTATCTCAAAAATAAAAATAAAAAAGGACTGGTACTGTAGCTCAGTAGGAAAACCCCTAGGTTAAATCCTCAGTAACTAACACACACACACACACACACACACACACACACACACATACACACAATATTAGTTTATATATTAGAATCTTCATTAATATACATGCAATATTTCAGTTAATTAACTTCTGATGAACCATCTAGTCCTAAAAATCAAGCATCTAATTAAATTAAAATCAAATAATTAAATTTAATAGAAACATAGAAGGATTGTGGTATGCTCCAAATCCTCCTCCCCAAAATGAATGTTAGAGTATTGCTCATGATTAAGAAAAATACACACAGATATGAATGTAAATTAGTAAAAGCTTGTGAGAGAGTGTTTGGCAATATGTAAAGTACTTAAAATTGTAAATAGGCTTTGACAGAGACATCTCATTTTCAGAAGTTTGTCTTAAAAGATAATCAGACAAGTGTTCAAAGATGTTTGTATAAGGGCATTTATAGAAATGTTGTTTCTAATATTCATGAGAAATGCATTAGTTTTTTTTAGTAATAGGAAATCGGGAACCAGCAATATAGATTCCAATGAAAACATGGTACAGAACTTCTAGTGGGTGATATTTTTCTGTTTTATTTTATAAGAGAAAACATATTAAACCTGATGTGGTAGCTCATGTTGTTTAATAATATCAAAACATTAGAAGTAAACTAAACATTCCATAGTGGGGAATTAGTTTTAAATTTATGTTATGTAAGCCCCAGAAGACAGATCTTCCTTGTGCATTGACCCTGAAGAATAAAAAATAAAAGTGGATGGAGGGGGGATGAGATAGGAATTTGGGGTTACAGAAAGAGTCTCAAAAGAGAAGTGCCCATGGACATGGAAATACAGGAGGTGCCCCAGAATCTTTGAAAGACAGAACAAGCCTTCCAGGTCCCTTTTCAGCATTTAGGCTAAGATAGGGTGTAAAGCAGGCCCTCCTGAGCAGCCCAGCCCAGCCCAGCCCAGGTCCTCAGCCCACCCCTTGGCCCAAGCCATGGTCCATGCCCTTGCCTGCAGGGGTAACAGGAGGGCAATGTGCGAGCACTGGAGAAACTGGCATGTTGTGTAACTCTGCCTTGACTCCTCTTCAAGTCTAGTCCAACCCCTAACTGCTGTCCCAAGACCAATTGGTTGCTGTCTGTCCCTCTGGAAGATAGCCCTGGGTCCCCTTGAATATATATTCCTTGCTTTACCTGCAAAGCTTCTCCCTCTCAAGAGAGCCAACATCTCTTTTGAATGTGTATTTCTTACTCTATGCCAAAAGACATCTCTCCTCTGGGACAGCCACATTCTCCCTTTAATGTGTGTCTGCTCCCCTAAATAAACCTGTGTTTACAAAACAAATGTATGCTATGTGGAGTACAATGTACTATGCAGCGTGAACCTTTAAGTATTTGAATTCAGATACACATTTACTGAGTATACTGAAAAAAAAAATAGGTTTAGAATATATTGGGTGAAAAATCAGTTACAATACAGTATATTCAATATAATTTTTTAGACAGAAAATTATGCACATGTATGTATGCAATCACACCTCAGTAGAATCAACTCCAGGAAAAAAAAAATATCAATAGACAGTATCTACTTCTAAATGTGTAATTAACTTTTTGCTTTTTTTTTCTTTTTATGTTCTTTTAAATGAGTATTATTTATTCACCTTCAAAATCACCTGATTTTCATCTCAGCTATGACCTTTGTTCAAATCACTGTTACCTTTTACTTGATATCATCATTTGTATCTCTTCAAAAACAGACCTCAGGATAGGAAGTGGAGAGACATTAACTGATTTTGGGGGTTATCCCCTAAAGCAAAAAGTCCAGGAAGAGAGAAAAGTGTGTGTGGATTAGCAGGCTACCGCCATGTGCACCTGGGTCCCCAACGCTGTGCTCTCTGAGAATGGACCTCAGTATTGCCCACTGAGGTACCGGAGTGTAGTAGCATTTATCCAACAGGTCTCCTCTATTAGGCAAACGGGTGCCCCAGGGCATGCTGCTGTGTGTGGGGACTGAGCAGACTGGCCCAGGAGGCAAATCCTTAGGCAGAGAAGCAGAGAGCTGCTATGCTTGAGACTGGAGGCTGCTGGGACTCCCCATTCATTACATTGTTGACTGAACCCCACGGATGTGACACAGCATCGACTCCCTAGGATGCCTGGTATTTCTGGATTTTTGTTACAGCATCTTGAAGTGTTCACCCACTTTCCACCCTTATCCTCATAGAGCATATTCTCAGCATAGTCACCAGAGCAAAAATTTAAACCTAAAGTCCTATCATGCCATGTCTTCACTCAAAACCTCATATGACTCACAAAACAAATAAATGAGCAATCAATGTATGAACTAAACCTGAAAAACCTTAAATAGCCCAAAGGCAGTGTTTGACCCAGCCCCAGGACTCCTCCCACTAGTCTCCACACTGGCCTACCTGTTCCTCCACATGCGCATACTCCAGAGTCTTGGCCTTGCTGTCCTCTGCCTGAAGTCTCCCTCTCAAGACTCATCTTCCCTTCTGTTTTTGTCACTTCCTTCAGGTTTCTGTGCAGGTGATCCTTTTTCAGAACAGTTTTCCATGACTACTTTGCAGAATAGCAACTCTCCGATTTTATCACTATTTCTATTTTATTTTTCTCCATTAAGCTGGTCATCATCTGACAAGCTTTAACTTTTTCTTTTCTTTTTTAAAATTTTAATTCTGGTTGCTCTTCTACCAACTGTAGACTGGATTAGGGCAAATCGATGCCTTTTGGTCACTGTTGTTGTCATTTCCCTAGTGCCTAGACTATTGCAATCACCCAGGAAGTGCTCCGTTATGGTTAAGTGAGGAATGAATGAATAAATGAATGAGCAAAACACTCCTCATCTTTCAAGGGAATTGTAGAATTAGGTAGAAAACATTTCTCAGAGTTAGGTTTCTGTCTTGGTGTTTTCTGCTGTATAGGGCCAGCCTTATTAATGCTTCATGACCTTGACCATTTTTTTTTCAGTCCTACTGGTTTCTGTGCAGCTGACACTCTGGAACATCTTTGGGGTCTGCTTAGGTATATAGTGTGTGCCCGTGTTCACCTGGTGGTTGAGTAACAATATCTCCAGGCTGGCTGTTCCCAGGCCTGTGAGCACTCTGGAATTATAGGTGGATAGGAGCTCCAGTCAAGATGACCTGCTCTAGGCAATCAGTTCCCACAGGGCAGGGTCAGTTTCTCAGTCCTCTCTTGGAACAAGTCCTGATTGAATCTGTTTGTCCCCTTGTTAGGCCAAGGGAATGAACCGGGTATGCTGGCACCTAGCCTCATCGTCCAGACTTCTTGACAGCACACCCTCCCAGGAGCCAAGACAAAATCATCCTTCCATCAGCACCTTTCCCAGTTTTGCTGGTCCTGGATTCCTGCCCCAGCCTCCACCCTGCCTCACTGCTGTGGCTGCTTATGAAACATGCGGTCCACCCACAGCCCTCTTCTTCCATGACTCACCTGAATTAATAACAAGGCTCCACACTGAGAAGTGATAATATCTTCTTGCCAAAGAATGTGGACTGTTTGGAAATATGCCTGGGCAATCCATCCTTAGCACCCAGAGACACCAGAGTTCACTCATTTATTCAGAAGAGGAAAATGAATTTGGGGTTGAAAGTTTGCAATGAACCTCATGGAAGCGAATGGCAGAGTTGATTTCTGTTTAAATCAGTGGCATTTAATCCTATTTGGTGACATGCACTTCTATTTGGATCTGTTCCATTTCATCTCATCCCATTCCATAGGTAATGAACACACAATTAAGTACACATGGCTTTGGTGTCAAAATCCATTTTCTGATATATTCTATTACACATTAGTTTTAATCTGAAGTTATGAGACTGAATTTTTAAGAGATGGCTAGTATAATTTGTTTCTTTCTCTACCTCTTATACTGAATACTGCTTTTAGCATGAATCATATCAAAATGCTAGAAAAAGGTATTTCTGCACTTGTAACTTAAGTGTGCCTAAATGACATAAGGAGGCCTGTGTTTAATGACAAGTGTTCAAGTGTCTTCCTCAAATACCCAAGTGGAAAATGATCAGTGGATTTCTACATAGAAATAATTTCGGGTTGTAAAGTCATTTCATGAATTTTGTTATGCCGGATCCCCTAAAGGGATTCCATTTAGCTAATATGCTAAAGTTTCCAGAGTATATGTTGTTTGTGGCAATTAATAAAATGTGAATCTGTGTATTTAAGAATAAACATTTTTTTTCTCAATGTAGATTCAAAACCACAAATACTATACCTCACAATAATAAATCATCAATATATTTTAAAATATTATCTACAGTATTACTATTTTTTCTTAATATCATTCAAATATTTTTTGCCTGACCCTTACTTATCCTTTGCATAGAATGCCCTTAACTCCTACCTAGAGCTATGTGTGAAGATTGTCTTTGAGTGTTTGAGACATACAGCATGAATCAGATGCAGGTTTTGCTTTTACAATAGCTAATTCCTCTCTCAGAGACATGCTTTATTGCATCCACAAAAGCCACTTTGTATAGAGTTCACAGCTAATAATAAAACAAACTGCCAATTACTATATGCTTATTTTATGCCTAGCATTTTGCTAAGTACTTTGCATGTATTATATAACTTCGTTCTCATAACATCCCTGGGAAGCAAGTATTATGCTCCTGCAGGAGATCAAACAACTAAGGGATTCTACTTATTTGATTTTGTCAGGGGAACCTGAATTCTATCTTTCCACATTCTTATATAGCTGTGTAAATGTGGTCTGCACTTATTTGTTTTGTGTATTTATTGAAAACATCTGTGATGTCCTACTCTATACAAGAAGATGAACCAGAAGTAGTGCTAGGAACTGCAGGAATCAGAGAGGAATAAGGTTCAAACTCTTCCCCCTGGGATTTTAACACAGTTGTACATATTCTTAGGTGATAAGAATTTCCAAAATAGTGGCATCCTAAAATATTAGTGGCTGAACGCAAGATAAGTCAATTTCTTCTCATCATAGTGTTTCTTGGCTGATCTTCCTCCTGGGGATTTTGGGATCTTAATTCCTTTCATTTTGTGGGTTTTCTCTTCTCTTTTGAATGGTCAATCAGGAGAGATGGACCAAGCTGGGCCATGGCACACATCATTCTATTCGGTTAGTCAGAACTCAGGACATAGCCCTGTATAATTTCAAGGACAGCTGGACAGTGAAATCTAACTGTGTGCAGAAACAGAAATGGGAAATAAATAGTGAGAACACAGCCATCTTGAAATGGGCTAGCCCCTTTGGGCATCTAATAGACATGGAGTCCTTTATAAAGCACAAACAAGAAAAGACACAAGCAACATTGAAAACCAGCAGGTTGTGTTATAGATGAAGAAACCACCTCTAGGAAAGATGCATTTTTTGTTGTTCCAATGCCTCTGACATACAGAGAGAAAAGTGAAGCCTATCTTGCTTCTAGTAAACTTACTGAAAGCAGAATTCAGAATTAATGAAATATTTTAAAAGTCATTCATTCTTGTATATCATAATATTGCAGCATTCTGCAAGCCTGTAACTAAAGAGTTAAGCATTCATTATATGAAAGATTGAATTAAAATTAAAAGCCTCTGGAAAATTCAATCATTTGGGTTAGTAGTTCAAAAACAGGAGACTACTATTTCTTTGTTTTGCCTCCATAAATCCAAAATGCTCCGCCCTGCTAGATTTCCTTAATATCTGCATTAGTCATTTGTTTGTATTTAGGCAGACAATAGACTTTAGAAGATAAAACTTGAATAGATTACGATGTAAAATTGCATTATAAAGGAGAAAGAATCTTACCAAATGATCTGTAAATCACATATTCTTGCTTTGGAAGTAATGTGATCAAGTTGACAGGTTACATATCACCAGTTGACAACTTGGTTGAGTTCCTATTCAGGATGCTGGGGATCCCTGTGGGTAGTACATGGGTTCAAGTAGTTGTGAGTAGACTTGATTAGGTAAAGGGAACTTGGCATTTCTCTGGGAATGTTCCTAGATATGGATCTACTATTTTTGAAAGACTACATAAATAGTAGAAAGAATACAAATTTCAAGGTTGGTAGGTTTTACTTGCAGACCAAACCTGCCATTTAGAGTTATATAAGCCTGAGCAAGTTACCTAACCTCCTTTAGCTCATTTTTTTCTCATCTATAAAATGTGGGATAATGATGACACATTCTTCATAGCATTATTAGAAGGATCACATAGACTAATGAATGGGAAAGTGCTTTTCAAATGGCAAAGTAGTTTCAAATGTAAGTTGTTATTATAATTGACCCTCAATAAGTGCTCTTTGATAATATGGTAAGTGTCCAATATCTTTCTCCTTCCCTGAAGGATTATGGATGTGAGGCTTCAATCCCATAGGAATAGCACTTCCTGCTAATACCCTCTCTTCACCACCTAGGAAGATTATTGGCAAAGTGGTTGGAGGAATTGTCTTCTACTGCACTTTCTAGGCAATATTTCACTAGGACAGAACTTTGTTCTGATATGGATGATGTCCTCAATATGTCTAAATGGAAAGAACATTGAACCCAGAGCTTTAACACATGCTCCCCTTTCTTTATTATTTTGTTCGTACATTTGTTAATTCATCAAATATTATTGAGTGTCTATGACCTAACAGGCACTGTGCTAACCTCCCCTAACAGTGTATGTGGACATCTTAATTCGCCCTCTCCTATGGAACCCAGCATCTCTTCATCTCTTACTGCATCAGGTGACTCAACTGTACATGGGGATCAGTCCTGCCTTGTCTTCCTCATACCTCCTTTTTATAAGAAAATAGCTTGGAGAATGTGGTGCAGAAACGAAAGGGCTGGACAATTATGAGGTTCTGGTGTATTATTTGCAGTTCTTGAATAGCCATTGGCATGTGGCAAAGCTACTGTACTCAGGCACGAACGGCAGCCACAAAGGAAAACTGAGTGGACAGCAAGGGAAGTGTGTTATGGTTTAATGACATTCTGTGGAATACCAATAACTAAATCCAAAATCTTTTATGGCTGATGTGAACTAGAGGCCATGAAAAAAGATGAGAAAGTGAATTCAAGGACAGCAGAGTAGGTGTGGGAAAAAAATGGGAGTAGTGTCTGGGTAGAGTGTTTAATATCCTGCCCTAGAGGAGTGGGCAGGTAGGCAAGATTTGTATGATGAATACTATGGGAACCTCCATATGGAGTAACAATGCAAAATTAGTCTCGGTGGTAACAGTAGTTAGCATTTATACCATACTTTGTTTTCAAAGCACTTTACAATGGTTAATTTGTTAATTATATCCCTGAGAATTAGGTCAGCATCATTATTTCCCTTTCACTCCATCATTCCCCTCCGCTGCTCCTCAGCTAGCTGAGGCCCTTAGTCATCAAATCAAACATTCAGCCATCCATTGGGTGTGTCTCCATGAAGCAATGTGTTGTCCTTAAAGGGCAGACATAGGAATGGGCAAATGATACTTATTTGTCCTTTTTAATGCTTATTTGTCAGACCTTGGCCTGTGGAGGAACTTTCACGCTCTTCCTTTGCTTTTTAAGAGGTACACAATTATTCTCATACTACATGGACTATTAGAAAAACCCTAGGTTACATGTCCAGGAAAGGTGCATGCTACTTCTTAGGCATGATAATTTTGGTTTTGACAAGTCACTCAAGCTTTCTAAGCTTCAGACTTCACTTTTGTGAAATGTTAATAATAATACCTACACCGCTTTCCTCCCTGGTGATTTTTCAGAGTGACACAAAAATCATAATTTAAGGCAGAATGTGTGTGTGAATTTAACATTATATACTAGACTTATTGGTTAATAAGTTTTTATGGCATTAATCAAAAGATGCCAACTACACAGTGCCACCATCTCTTCTCTTATACCTATGGCTGACATTGCTAATGGATGGCACCATTCTTCATTTTTATTTTTTTCTCCCCCTAAGCTAGGCCTAAGCTTCAGAATCCTTCTCACCATATCTCTCCTAGCCACCACTACTGACTGACTGTGGTTGGTACAGACAGGGAAAACAGTTGCTAAACTGAAATCTAAATATTTTATGCTGTTTCTATTTATGTTACCTCGATTAAGTTCTTTCTTTCTATCTATCTATCTATCTATCTATCTATCAAAAGAAGTTTTAGAAAGTACACGGTGTTGGCCTGGTCTTCTTGTCATCTGCTATTTGTAAAGTGAAAATCTTCTCTAGTTTATCTACCTGCTCTTATAAATATTCTCTCAAGAAAAAGAATGAACAGATAGATATCTCAAAGTAATATCAGACAGAGGAGGTGTGAAATTTCAAAAAGAGAAAAATTCATTTCTTTGTAACTCTTGACATCATCTTGGCTGAAAAGTTATCTTTTAGCTGGTATCCTCTGCCAGGTGAACTCTATGTAAACAAAACACACTCTTGAGTCTAATTGAATTTCATCCAGCTGCTCATGTGACTTAGCCATATTCCAAATATTAACTTGTGTTTTCAGCTTCTGAATGTCTTTCCAGTTTGATTTGAACAATGTAAACTCATTGATAAGCTATCATCCTCACTAATACCTGGTGTGATTGAAGCACTGTGTTTTATTTTGTGGAGTGTCTTTTGTGAAATGCTGCATTGGAGAGGAAATTAGCCATAGTGAGTGCCTGGGAAAATTTTCCATTTTTGTGGGGATCCTGGATAAGGTTTAGGCAGATGAGGCAAAGTCAGTGAAAAGTATAGGATGTAGAATTCATTCTCTAACTTGTGATTTGAGAGTGCATCACATGAAAGTGACAATCATTGTGCTAAACTTTCCATAGCAAACTTGATGTCACTGTTCTTCTCTCCTATGTTGTTTCTGTGTTATAGAGGGGAAATGAGAGGTTCCTTTTTCCAGAATCTCCTTTCCTATATGGTTTCAGGAAGGATTTTGTTAGTGATGGCCATTTATATGTCATTTAGAAACAGGCTACTCTTTTTAAAATAATTTTTAATAGGTGTATTATATTTATACATAACAGTAGGATTCACTGTGATATTCATACATGCAGATAGCATAATGTGGTGTGATTCATTTCCCCATATCTTTTCTTTTTCTCCCCTCCTCTCTTCCCCGATCCTCTTCCACTACTCTATTAGTATCTCTTTTATTTTCATAAGGTCCCTTTTCTTTCCTTCTTTTTCTCTACCTTGTACATATGAAAGAAAATGACATACAACTCTTGACATTCTGAGTGTGGCTCATCTCAATTAGCATGATGTTCTCCAGTTTCATTCAGTCTCCTGCAAATGATAGAATTTCATTTCTCTTTAAGACTGAGTAAGAGTGTGTGTGTGTGTGTGTGTGTGTCTGTCTGTCTGTCTACCTACCTACCTATCACATTTTCTTTATACATTCATCTCTTGATAGATGTCTAGGTTGGATTCATAGCTTAGCTGCAATGAATTGTGCTACTCTAAACATGCATATGTATGTATCAGTACAGTATGTTGATTTTTGACTTTAGCTTAGCATACTATAACTGGGTTATATGGTAGTTCCATTTCTAGTCTTTAGGGAAACCTTTATTACTGATCTCCATGGTGGTTTTACTAATTTAAAATCCCACCAACAGTGAATACTGTTCTTTTTGTCCCACATCCTAACCAGCATTTGTTATTATTTGTATTCTCGATTACAGGTATTCTGATTGGAGTAAGATGAAATCACTGAGTTGTGGAACACATTTCATGTATTTTTTGACCATTTGTATTTCTTATTTTGAGAATTGTCTGTTTAGTTCATTTGCCTACCTATTGATTGGGTTATTTTATTGGTGTTAAGTTTTTTTTTTTTTTGAGTTTTAAAATACATATACTGGATATTAATCCTCTGTAGAAGAGTAGCTGCAAAGATTGTCCCATTCTGTAGACTCTCTTCATGCTCTTGTTTGTTCCCTTTGCTTTCCAGAAACTTTTAAATTTGATGCTATCCCATTTATTAATTCTTGATTTTACTTCCTGAGTTTTAGGGGTTTTGTTGAAAAAGATGTGCCTGTGCCTTTATGTTGAAGAGTTAGTCTATGTTTTCTTCTAGCAGTTGTAAATTTCAGGACTAATACCTAGGTCTTTGATTCACTTGGGGTTGACTTTTGCAGAGGGTGAGAGATAAGGATCTAGTTTCATTCTTCTGCATGTGGATATCCAATTTTCCCAGCACCATTTTTTTAAAAGTCTGTCTTTCTCCAATGTATGTTCTTAGTGTCTTTGTCAAGAATCAGATGACTCTATCTATGTGGGTTTGTCCCTGCATCTTCTAGCCTATTCTATGGCTCTACATATAGAAACTGACTATTCTTTGTAAGTAGTTTCAGCCAAAGTGATGAACAGATAAGTAATTCACACCAACTTCTTGGTGTGGTCTGGAGAACCACTTGGTTCAACCTTAAGGAAAAAAGATATTTGGTAAAATATTTCAGGAAATTTTAAGAATTGAAAGAGTTTTTCAGAGAACTCTTTTGAAACTTTCTGCTTTGGAAGTTAGGGTAAGATCTTCACTGTCATCTTCCCCAACCTGTGCTTCTATGTTTTTTTTTTGTTGTTGTTGTTGTTGTTGTTTTTGATAATTAAGCTCTTATTCTTGACTTAAGTTTTTACACTGGGAATAGAGTGTATTTTATTTCTTTACTGGACTCCAAAAAATACAGGGCTTTTCTTTAAAAAAAAAAAAGTAAGTGGTTCCTGGTAATAGAACTTTAAGGATGAACCTGTGGCATGGATTCTCTAGTGTGATTAAGTAGAAGGCAGTAGGAACTGAAGTGAGAGTGCAAATTCGGCCAAGGAGAGCCCATTGTGTTAGTAGCAAAGCCACCATTGACATGGTCACCTCCAATTTCTTGGGTTTATATACCTAGAGAAGGCAAGGCTTTGGGAGGCAAAGTAGCAATAGGAATCCAAATAATAGAACTTTATGGTTGAAATAAAGAATATGAGGAACGTGGAGAGAAGCTGGCTATTTCTCAGTACCACATAGTATTTGCAAAAAGAAAAACAATACCGGAGTTTTAATTTAATTATATAAGGAATGGGATAAGTATCAGATATTATGATTTCAACCACTCTCTTTAAGGAATCCATTATTTCTTGGAGCCAGTAGGGCATTTTTTTTTCTTCTTTTTCATTTTGTACCAGGGATTGAACCCAGGGGACTTAACCACTGTGCCATATTTCAGCCCTTTTTATCTATCTATCTATCTATCTATTTATTATTTTGAGATAGGGTCTTTCTAAATTGCTGAGGCTGGCTTTGAACTTTTGATACTCCTGCCCCTCCAGCCTCCAGAACTGCTAGGATTGTAGACGCATGCCACCTGGGCTCTCCAGGTAAAATTTCTATAACCCAACCCAAACTACAATCCTGAGGGTGAATGAATTGAAATTCAAATTTAGTGCACATATTTATCAAGTTTCTTATATTACAGTATTAATCAAGTAGGAGCAGCATCTTAGAAATCACAGAGGGAAAGTTTAATAAATCAGAGGACTTCAAACACTCCAAAGCTTCTAAGGCCTCCCTTGTCAGCAGAAGCAGTACTGTTTCCTCCCCTACCTGACCACTCTGTAATGAGCTCAGCTCAGACATTCACCCTACAAAGGGAATGGTGATTCTCTTTAAGACCAACCCACAACATTTATTTGCCTTCTTACTCAGACTCAAATCCTGGTTATATCCAGGAGGATAAGGAAACATAGCTTTTGGTTGGGGAGAAAGTTACACAGACATAGGTATTCAAATATTTTGTCAATTTATAGTGGTTTATGTGTGAGAATAGATTATATTTGTATACACAGGGAATAAAGACTGTAATGTGTAATTGGAGTTGAGAAACTATAACATAAAATCACCATTTCATAAACAGTCTGAATTAACCTTATAAATTCCAGAATTCTTAAGGAAAGGGAAAGTTTGACCCCTGTAAATACTTGGCTCCACTGTCAACATTTATACTATGAATCTTTCTCCTGCTGTTTCTCAAATTGGCTTGTTGCCATCAGTAAAGGTGAATGCTTTGGGAACATAAGTATTCTGAGTGATTATGGACATCAGAATTGATGCTTATTCTACAAAATTCAAAACACCCCTTTATTCTACAAATGGATAGGTCTACAATTTATTCTGTGAATATATATTCTACAAATTATAAAGGTCAAGCAATGAGTTAGATTTTGGCTTAATTTCTATTTCTAAATGTATTTAGTTATGGTCAAAACATCAGGACTTATTTTTTCATGTCCTGAATGTATAATTGGAATAGATACATAGAAAATAATAAAATATTCTATGTTATTTCCTTGACCTGTGGGAAGGTAGTTTTGATAGTAAGAAAGATGAATTCTCAGTTTATCCCTACCAAAATAGAGAATTAAAATAAAATCACATTCCAGGAATACACATGATTTGGGGAATGAAAATGAAATGAAATTTTTGTAAACTGAATTATCTGGAAACCCCAAATATAGCTGTTATTTCAGTGTAGTTTTACATTTTTTTCTTTCATTACTTGACCAAACTAACTAAACTGACCCCTGGTATTCAACTATCATTTTGGTGATTGCTTTTATCTTATATACCTTATAGCAAAGGAATTCAATAAACAGTGTCCTTTCACTTGGCATAGATAGTAGTATGCCTTCACTTGTTACATCAGAGTATTTCAACTCTTTGTAACAATTTAGCTCACAGAGATGTTGATTGTCTCACCTGTTACAGAGGGCATATCACTCATTACACTGTGCAGCTTGGAAATGATGTTTATGATGTTGAAAATTCCTCGATGTTTTGGTAAGTCATATGCATGCTATAAAGGAGAAGATTAAGCCCATGAAAATTCAGGTATCACCCTCTTGAGAAAGTTTGTCTATTAATCTTGGGAATGTTGACATTTCCCTCTCAGGGTAAAGAAAAAATTGCTGTATCTCATACCTTCTACTACTAAAAAGAGACACAACTCCTAGAGGTCTCCATCAATTCTAGAAATAGTATGTACTTTATGACTACAGGCAAACCTGATCCCTTTATCTACTTCCAGTTTTGAATTTGGCCTGGATAAAAACCTGACTCTGTAGCAGGCATAAGATTCTCTGCTTCATTGAGCTGTAGGATCAAGAAAGTTTACTTGTGTTCAAAATGCCTTTGAAACACAGGGAGTTCTGTATAATCTCAACAGGAGAATCTAAGTCCAAATCCCTCAAGTTTGGAGCAAAGATATTCTGTGTTGTATGCCTAGATATGGTTCTTTTGAAAAGCAGATTCTGTTCTTTACAGGGCCCTGACCTAGAGGATTACTTAATCATGAGAAACCAAGTTTCTATGTGACACGAACTATCCACCTTTCACTGTTTTTATGTGACCCACAAAGACAAACTCTGGGCACACACAGGGACATTCTATCCACAGGAGTGGGATATACAAGTTCAGGCCTGAAAAGTTTCTGACTATATAACTGAAGGATATGAGCACATGGCTCACTCAGTTACCTTTACTGCATAGCCAGCCATCCCAAATTTAATGGCTTAAAATTTAACCCTTAATTTATGTTAAAATTCTCACAATTTGTGGATCAGTTATGTCGTTCTTTTTCTTGGCAAGCTTATTAATTTCTTTTAGGTTTGCTCATGTATCTGTGGTCACCTGGAAGGTCAGCTTATTGCTGGATGATTTAGGATGCACTTCCATATGTGGCTATTGACAGACTATAAGCTGGTGAAATAGAGGAGACTGAACTGTGAGTTTGCTCTCATCCAGGCTTTCTCACATGGTTGGTTCTGAGTCCAAGGACTGCAACAGTAGAAACTTCAAGGATACTTGAGGCCCATGTTCATAACTCAAAGTTAGTTCACCCAAATTATATTTAGTAGCAAAAATAATAAGAATAATACAGGTTCAAGATATGGGAAACAGGTTCCATCTCTCCACTGCAAGAGCTTCAATGTGGCCAATTTTAATGATGCATACAGACTTCTGTGGCAATTATTATTGGTTCAGTGACAGCTCCTCCTAAGAAATACACTTTTTTTTCATGGCTCTATGAGAAGAACTCTCCTGCTGTCTCCTTAAGGGTAAGGCTGGATCTGTTTTACAGATGGTTCTTCACAATAGGGCAGCACCCTCCAAGAAGTGAAGAGCTGAAAAGAGCCACCCAGCTCCAGAGAGTACTGAGAATAGAGATGAAGAGAAATCCTCCAAATAGGACGACTTTGAGCATTTTGCTTGTTCACTTTTTCTAAAGAAAAAATGGTCAGTGGTACTTATATATTCAGGGATAGGGTAGGCAATCACAAACTTAGATGAAAGATTAGGACATTGGTCATAATAAAGTCTAGGAGGCACTAGTGTGAAGGTTTCACGGAATGGAGAGAAAATATGGAGACATTTCTGCCACATTTAAATGTTCCTGAAAGTGGTGAAGTAGTTCCCAAAGAACTATACTGTTTGTCAGGTAGCCTCTTTCCCCAGAGATCCCAGCCTTTTCTTGATGATCTCAAGATGATAGACAGGGCTCATGATGGCAGGTGTTGAGGTTATACCAAGAACAACAGCATGAACTTTTATTCATTAAGGATTGATTTTACTATTCTATAGCTGAATACTAATTTTGCTATAGAAAGGACCAGCAATGATGCTCTTAAGTGACACTATTTCTTGGGAGAAGAGACAGTAACTTAGGTCATTAGATTGAACCTCTTCTATCACAAAAAAAGTAACAATTTTATTCTGCACTGGAATAAATACAGCCTAGTTTGTATTCGATTGCCATATCCTCAGCATTCTTTTCCATAAAAATCACCAGTCATGGAATACCCCATCAGGTAAGGATTCAGGATCAACTGAGTTGCTGAATGAGGGTATAGGAAACATGGAATGTGAGGTATAGGAAGGAAATTATTAAACTAGATCTAGCTACATTATCAGTTGCAAAAAATGAGAACTATGTAGTCATGCATATTTTTCTCCTTGCTTATGAGTTCTCTTCCCCTTTCTGTAGCCCATTTTTAATAAAAGATGTGGTGATTGTAAATAACCCCATAATTCAGGGTTCAAGTTCTACCAATAAAAGTGTGGTCTGAGCTTAAAAACAAAAGGCATTACTGAAAGAGTATATAAAGCTTTTTTGGGGGTAGAAAGTAAATAAGACTTTGGTTACATGAAGAATGGTTCTATCTCATTACATTATCATAATGTCAATGTTCTATTTGAAGGTTAAAATTGGGCAAAATGGGTGTATAGGGATGCTATGTTGACTAATGAGTAGTCTGTGCCAAATTGTCTATTGTAGACTTGGTATGAGTTGCACACCCTGCTAAGCTGTCTTCTACATTGCCAAGGAGAAGCCGATGTCTACCTATGCCAATGTTCTTTTTTGTATTTGGTTTTAATTGAGTATTCACCATTTGCATAAGATTGAAAAGACAAAGAGAAGGAGACTCACCTCCTCTGGAGGCAGTTGCAGCCATGTCTGAGGGTGAGTAAATGTGAGATCCATAGGGATTGAAGGGTAAGTTCCTGAGACACCCTCTTTACTACTGTATTCTGAGAGTGTTGGGCGGAGCTTCATAGAGATTCCCTGTGAATAGGAGGGACTTTTTGGCATACTTTGGTGAGTTATTGGCTTTGGGGGTTCCAGTTGAACTTGGCTTTCATGAACTTTTCTTTTCAAACTCTTCTAAAAAGTTGGGGGAAATCCCTAACTCCTATCTAAAATCTTCTATACCCAAGTAATTTCTATTTTCTGGCCTAAAACAATGAGAAGGATTGACAGTGATTTATTTGGACTGGTAATTCCAAATATTGAGGAATATGGAAATCTGTTTGTATAATTACCATCTTGTGAGGGAAAAATGCATAATGGTAAATACTCTAAATTTAGAAGGCTTTCATGAAATGAATTAGTATTTAATCATAATAGGACCCATGAACATTAAAATAGCTTGCATAAAATGTTATTCATTTAGCTTAAGACACATATGGATTCAATGACTCCTTTCAGCTTGCTCTTGTCTCCTTAGTTGCCTCTATGCCAACTCCTCCCACAAGGAGAAATGGAAGGTTCTAAATTTGAAGACTGCAGCTGTGCCTCAAGACCATCACTTTTTCAATATGAAGTTTGAGATTTTTTTTAAAAAAATATATTAGCTTTAATTAGTTATATATGACAGTAGAATACATTTATGCACTTTGATATATCATATATAGATGGGGTATTATTTCTAATTTTTTGATTGTACATGTTGTAGAATCACATTTAGCAAAATGATTTTCTTTGATTATCTGGTTAGGACTAAAGTAAGGACTTTCTTGTTTACAGTAGAAGCCCCATTCCAATAAAAGTCATGCCTAGCCCCAAAGGTCATCAGCCCACAGTTCTTTACTGATAGTTGTTTCTTCTCAAGATGACACTTATGAAATCAATTGAAAGAACTGTTAGGTATACACGATTCTGTGTAAATTATTTTCTTCCCAACACTTACCATAGCTGAACCAATAGGAGAATGTGGTGGCTCCCATCGAGTTATAAGGACAAAAGTGTCATTTTAGAGCAGCAGTCTCTCATTTCACAGTAAAGCTTTGTAGGCTAAAGGCAACCTAATGTAGGGGATTCATTTATATCTCCAAAAATAATCATAGTAATGGGATGTAATGCCTTAACTACCAAATACTGGGCACTGGGCTCTTAATTGGAAAAAAAGAAAAAGAAAAAAGAAGTATAGTGAGAAAAATTGGAACTTTTTTTTTCCTCCTAAAATTTACTTGTCCTAAATTGAGGGTTTGTCCATGATTGATTTTCTGGGGGTATACTAGGAATTGAATTCAGGTCTTTTTACCACTGAATAACATCTTCAAATCTTTTTAATTTTTTACATTTTGAGACAGGGTCTTGCTAAGTTGCTTAGGGCCATTATACCTGATGTACATGATTGATTTTGAGAAGAGATATGGTTCAAAATAAATTATCAACTCAAGGCAGCTCTACATAGTAAAATACATCCTTATGCTACCGCCTTTATTAAAACAATGTTTGTCTAATACCTGCCACATTTTAAGAGGTGTTCCAAGTGCTGGAAGAAGTCTGAAAAGTCCTGGCAGAGAATAAAACAAAGTCCCTACACTCATGAAGTTTACATTCTAGTTACGATGTGGAGGTATGAGAAACAAAAGCATTGTCTTGCCTTTGAGGAGCATTATATATACTTTGTACTGGGGATTGAACCATGCGGAGCTTTATCACTGTATCCCAAGTCCCTTTTTTGATAAAAAATATTTTATTTCAAGACAGGGTCTTCCTACATTGCCAAGGCCAAACTTAAATTTGTAATCCTCCTGCCTCAGTCTCTAGAGTAGCTGGAATTATAGGCATGTACCACTGCACCTGGCAAGGAGCTTATAATTTTAAGTGGTTAAATGAATAATATACCTGACCAAAGCAAAATACAAGATCAGACAGAATCAGTTACTAAACTGAATGATGATGACAGGAGAAGACAAATTTTATCTTCTCTGGAAGAAGGTTTCGCAATAGTTTTGTAAGTAAAGCTTATCCAGGATACTTGAGGCATTTCTAGAATGCTACAGGAAGGTAGAAATGCGTTGGCTTTTCTGTTAGCCTTGGCAAAATTCTACATACTGGGGCAAACTATTTCAAAATGGAAATCGAATACTTTGCCTACAAATAAGGTATGTTCTCAGTACCTTCTACATAAACATTGATTAATGATTTCTATGGGTCATACATTGCAGTTTACCTAAAGTCTAACCTGGTGACCTGGTAAAAGTCTGTCTGGTAAGAGGATGCTCCCAGTAGAACTGGGAAGGCTGAGGCTTCTGTTTGTCTGTCATAGGTGAACAGGGGAGAGAGATCAGGCTCAACGAACAAAGTAAAGACATAAGAGGCCAAGAAGGTATCATCAGACTCTCCAGGCAAGATCTAGGTCCGGGAAATGGAGAATATGTGAGTGCATCTCCAGGATGCAGATGATATTGAAGCTGAGTTGATATTCTTAGTAATTTTAAAAAATTTGTCCATTCATTATTCTAGTGACTTAAAATGTACTGGACACTGTACTTACTGCTGTGAGTTCAAATGTGAGTCTGTCACAGTGCCTGCTGCACCATCTGTTGGGAAAAACTGAAGGGAAAGAGATCCGTGACCTTTTACCTCTAAGAGCACCTACAACGGGTGCATGAGCAGGGTGCTGTGGGAGCTCACTGGAGCACACTGCCATTCCTCCTGCTACGTGGGTGGGCCAGGAGGCACAGGTGTGAGTGTCTGCCAACAGAGGCAGCAGTAGAGCCCCCAGGTGTTCATACTTAAGGTTGGGGCCAAGGAAAGGCCTTCAGGATTTTCTTTTGGTAAGTAATTAATACATGTTTCATGTGAAATGCCAAGAGCATGAAAAGACCTCGCAGGTGCTAAGTGTTATTATAACATATTAAAATAATGAGAGCCTTGCTCATCTTGCTCTTCCTATCTTAGTGGTTATTTTCAACACTGCCTGCAGATTGGAATGACCTGGGGATCATTGAAAACTGCCAGTGCTCAGGCCTATCCCTAAAGATTGGATTTAGTTGACTTGGGATGAAGCCTGAGCAGGAGGAAGTCTAAAACTCTCCCCAGATGATTCTAATACATAGGCAGGGTTGAGGTCCAATAGAAGCAACTCTAAGCACTCCCTTCCGTTTATTCTTAGCCTAATCAATTCCTGACACTCAACTTAAGACCCATCTCTTCTGTGAAGTCTTCCCTGCAAGCTCTGATTCATTCATTTACATTATGGCCGGGAGATGATTTTTCTCTCATCCATCTAATACCCATTTCGAACTTTTATCTCCAAAGTGAGTCCCTCAACCACATAAGGTTTAATTCTGATAATAAATTCCATATTCCATGATAGTTATGATGGTTCTACTTCCATGATTAAACCTTGATTAATACAACACCTGATTAATCATCATCCTTGCTATGCTCTCCCAACATACAGCTGTCCCATAAGGTCTCAAAGCAAAGCATCCATTAGGGTGGCCACAATACTCCATATAACCTTCAGAGAGCTCATTCTGCAATTATTGGTGCCTAGATATGAGGACTGTCTCTCAGTGAGTGCCAGAGGAGAGTGAGTAGTGATACTGCTTCAAAACATTAAGAACTTGGCAGCATCTCCTCATTTATAGAGACCCTTGGGGCTTTAGGGATGACCATCAATGACCCATGATCTGCATGAAAGCTTGGGACACTGTGTGAGGAAGCCAAGTGACCAGCAAAGGAATGTGTTCCCAACAAGCCCCCAGAGAGAGAAAATTACTTTAGAAGAATGATTGAAAATGTGGAAATCAAAGAGACTAGAAGTTTGTTAATGGCAACCTAAGAGATAATTTGAGATGCTCCAAACCAAAGAGAGCCCTCTGTGGAACAGACAACACATTTATTTTCCAGAAGACTTGAGATTTCAAGTCCAGCCTGCCCACAGCCAGAGGAGATTGTGAGATGTTTACATTTGAACCAATGATACCAGCAGTTGAGGTTTTGAATCCCATCACAGTTTGGGTCAGTGCCAACCAAATGCTGCTTTGGATAGTTTGCCTACAGAACTTGGGGCAATTCAACAGCCCACCCAGATATAGGTTAGACATAGAAATACTCACACTTATGAATGGTGTTTTAGTCCATTCAGGCTGCTATAGCAAAAATACTTTAGACTGGCTAATTTGTAAACCATAGAACTTTATTGTTTACAACTAGGGGGGCTGTGAAGTCCAAGGTCAAGGTGCCAGCAGGTTCAGTGTCTGCTGAGGGCTCTCTCTGCTTCAAAGATGGCACCTTCTTGCTTTGTCCTTACAAGGTGAAGATGGTGGACAAGCTCTCTCAGATTTCTCTTACAAGGGCATGAATTCCATTCACGAGGGTAGAGCCTTCGAGACTTCTGCAACTCCAAAGGCCCCAGGGCCATCTTAATGCCATCAGTTTCATAGGAATTTTGCAGGGGACACAAACATTCAGGTCATAATACCTGGTTTTCAGAGTAATTAGTAAAATATGTCTTTGTTTTGTTAACAAATATGTCTTTGTGATTTTCTTTTTCCATGCATTTCATGAAAGTATCTATGTGCAGATTTCTAACATTACTCAGGTTGGACTGAGTAAGTTATTTTGCCCATTTCAGACCACTGGGTAGATGGGGACCTGGTTGGTCCCTGAAGTTCTGGGCAATAGCATCATTTCTTCAGACTTTGCAGAGGGAAGCTGAGGGCTGCTGCTCCCTCCCACCCTGTGGGAACCTTACAGTTTCCCTTTCTTTACTCTCCTTCTGAGCCTCCCTGTGGGAAAACTCTCTCCCTTCCTTCCTGGAGCAAGAGGAAGAACTATTGCCAAAGTCAGTTCAAAGGATCTGGAGGTGAACCTGAGGTCCCAAACTATGTGCTGACCCCTTTCCTCTAACTGCAATTGATCCTTACCCTCCCCTCCCCAAATTATCCCAAACCTGAAAAATATTTCCAAACCCCAAATGAAGCAGTGCTCCAAGCAGCTGGCTAGTGGACAGCTGCAGTAGGGTGAGCCGGCAGCTGCACCTGGAGGGATAGTGTTACCCTGAGATACTCAGGCTGAAACTTGGAGCTGTCTTCTTTCTGCCTTACATGTAAATAAAGGGAGGGAAATGTCAGTTGATATTATGTTTCAACTGGGAGGTTAAATCTTGTAGGTCACCTTCAAATGCTAATCAGCTTCCTGGAATGTGTGATAGGAGGGACTTCCCAGGGTCTATAGCTGCTGCCTGTAGCTGTGGTGGATGATACTAGAGCTCTGATCCTACATCAGGGTGTCTTCTACTTTAGCCCTTTTGGTTTATCCTGAAGATGGTAGAACTTGTTCCTCTTACTTTGGCATTCTGGTGCTGCTATGAGTAGGCACAGCGTCTCCAGCTTACCAGCTCCCCAGATAAGTCCCTAGATTCTTGGAGGTGTGTACATGGAAGCAAGCAAAGGTGATGTGATCCCTACTGCACCCCACCTGAGCTCCGAGAAGCAAAGTCTTCTCAGGGGATGGGACTCACAAAGCCAAAATTAGGAGGTGACAAATCTTGGAAAACAGAACTGGAGCAAAATACCAAAGTTAGTCTACACAGAAAAAAATCAAGGAGAGAACTCAGTCAAGGTCTAGACCCTGGTTAGCACCATGGGAAACACCAATTCCAGGGACTGTTGGCATTTCTGGGAGAGCAAAGGCCAGAAGCAGATCTAAACTTACAAAGAGAAAGGCATGGGAATTAGGTCTGAAGATCTTCTAAAACAATTCTCTTAATAAGTTTCCCCAGAGGGCAGGGTTCCCCCAGGGCCTGAGTTCTGTTACCAGAAGGAAGCCTCTCTATCTGTTTTAAAGGGCCAGTTATCAGAATTGTTTACAATTTCCTTTCACAGATTTTTTTTTGTTTGTTTTTCCTCCCAAACACTGGAGTATTGAGACAGCTTTGGTTTTGCTTCCCAGAGTTCTGATCTTTAAAGATGATTTTCAAACTCAGTTCCTGTCCCCTTCTACCTGTTAATTTTTACCTGAGCATGTAGCTTAGTACCAAGTGCAGCAGTTAGCCCAAGGTTCAAGCTGACTAATTCAAGTTCACTTAAAACACCAAAGATTAAAAAACTGAATGCTTAATCCTGTGTTCCTGGCGCCTTTTAAATTTATCCCATGTAAAACATCTGTTTGGGGTTGGGGATGTGTCTCAGTTGTAGAGTGCTATGCCTAGCATGTATAAGGCCTTGGGGTTTGATCCCCAACTCCAAAAACAAAACAAAACAAAAAATCAAATCAATAAATAAATAGTGTTAAGGGCAGGTAATGAGTTGCTATTCCCCTTTGTACTTGAATTTTAATAGAACATTTACTTTGCTACAAATTTCCCCTCATGCAGGAAGGAAGAACCTGCCCATTTGGTCACCTGTTCAATAGTGTCCTTTGGGCATTGTCTGTTCTACCTCCTAGCACAAGGGCAAAACTGAAGCGAAGGACAGAGCGGCACATGGGACTTCATGAACTTCTCTTGGCCAATGGAATCAAGGCAGCTGGCGACTCCTGAATCTGTTTACAGACGTGCTGAAAGTTGAGATTAATCTGCAGGATTGGATACAACGTTTGGATCGCTTGCCAAATGTGGGGTAAACTGACTTTGGCTGCTCTAAACCCTGGCTTCCACGGAAACTGAAGTTTCTCCCTTTCTCATCTTTTCTGAACTCCTTGGGCTTTACAGTTAGTGTTTGGCTTAGAAAGGGATTCAGTGTCTTTTATTATATAGTTTCCATGTCAACCCCAATGCCGCATGGGGAGGGACCTTGTATTTAAGGGGCAGCCACAAGCAGACAACAGCAATCTGCATGTTTTTGTTTTTCTTTTCTTTTTGTCCCTGGGGTAATTTTGAAGGAGACCATGTTGGTATTTCGAACTTACCCCTCCACTTTTTAATTTCTTTTCCCTTTGTAAGTGCCTCATCTATCATTTTCATGACTTTGTGGTCGTAGGCTGTCCTTCCTTCAAGAAGAAAGTAATCTGATAATCGAGCCTACATTAAGTATTCAGAATTGAGTGCGTTATTCCTTTAAGGGCTATTTAGATTTTAAAAGAGGTTAGAAGAAGAGGGCAATACTTAAACCCTATTTGTCTTCCATGCAAGAAACTTCTTTGACCCAGAATATAAAGTATCAGTTCCCATGAGCCAAGAATACTTAGACCTCTTTAAAAAAGTTCAGCCCTTTCTTGACTGGAGCATTAGTTCATTGTAGCTCAATTCATTTCATTGGTATTACTGCTAAATCAAAGGCACTGATAGATTATCTTTCTTCTTGATAACACAAAAGATTCTAGAACTGTGAAGGGATATTGGGATAGGAGAGGCAGGGTTTGCCAAGCGATAGAGCAGAATGCCCCCAGAAGTTGGGCATACATTGTTTGTGTAATTATTGACCACCACTACTGATTGATGTTCAAGGTGTGATCTGCTCTGAACTCTACTAACACCTTAAAGTCTTCAATCATTTTTAGACATCCGTTCTAGTGAAAAGATAAACTTAAAATAATAATTACGCTGGCACTCTACAAAGTACAATCATTTTGTTAGGACTGCAATATCAGTAGGAACATACATGGCAATATCATTAGTTACAATGGTTTAGCTGTATGTGACATAGAACATTGGTGAGACACAAGGTCCCTAGTTGAAATACATATGACATCCAACAAACAAGCAAAAAGTATTTCTACTACATTTATTCCTGACACAGAGAAGTTTGTTGAAAGAAGCTTTTCTGTCAATAATACATAACACAATGATGGTTGACGTTTGGAGCTGGAAGACAGAACCCTGGGGATGTATGTGACATGGTAGATAAACACATGAATACTAAGAATGTTGCATTTTTTTTCAATTGGCATTTGGGGGAAAAAAAACCCACTTGACTTGTATATCTACAAATATTTGCATTTTTTTTTTTTAGGTAAGCATGTGTTCCAGAAGCTGTATAGTTATTATAATAATGTCTTGTGTTAAAATAGAACTCATCATTTAGAAAGATGAGAAAACAATTCTCTAAATTTACCCTTCATGCATTTCCTCACCACACCCATATTTATTCTGTTTTTAAAGTAAAATTTTATTGAAATATATAATATATACAGAAAAGTATCCAAGTCACAAAGTGACTATGCACTTTGTCTCCACCCTGCAGAACAAGGAGTGGAACAGTACTAGGGTAGGAGAGGCTTCCTACACAGGGCCCTTGTCACAGCCGGACAGGACCATGACCTTGATTTTTAACACTACAGATTGATTTTTGTCTCCTTTTGAATATTGTGGATATAGAATCGCTGTGTTTCATCTTATATTTATAAAGTTTTATCTGTATTTATACTGCAACACCTACTGTTCTTTGGCAGGGTGGTAAGATTCGTTCACCTTGAGGTGTGTAGTTTTAGTTTAATCCCTTTCATTGCTGTGAAGTTTGTCTTTCGAAGAGTTTACATCACATTATGTGGACTCATTCTTCTGTTGATAGACTTTGCCATTTATAATTTTGCACTATTTTGAATAGTGCTGCAATGACAATTATTGTACATGTCTTTTTGTAAACATACTATTCATATTTCCATTGAGTGTATGTTTTGGAGTTAAAATACCAGGGTAGAAGTTTTACTTAGCTTTATTGGTGGCTGTTGATAATTCACACTTTTATTGATGGACTCTGGGTGCTCTAGCCATCATCCACCTACAAGTAGTATTATTATTGGTATTTGATCATTGTAGCCTTTGTGTGTTGCTGTATTTTATCTTATTCTCAATTTTTATCTTACTTTCAGTATAATGTGGTATCTAATTGTTGAGAACTTGTCATATGTTAATTTGCCATTTGAATCTTGTGAAATTTCCCTATAAATGTTTTGTTAATTTTTCTGCTGTTTTTCCTATTGGTGCAAAGGAGTTCTTTGTATATGCAAGGGATGAGTCTTTTTTTGTGGTTGTTTTATATTCTAGTAATATGAAATATCCTCTCACTCTCACTTCTCTGTGCTTTTACTTCTCTCTCTCTTTTTAGGTGGGGACTTTCTATGTTGCTGAGTCTACTCTTGAACTCTTGGTATGAAGGGATCCTCCTGCCTTAGCCTCCTGAATGCTGGATACAGAGTATGTCATCATGCCTGGCTCCTTTTAACTCCTAATGGCTTCTTTTCATAAACAAAGTTCTTAAATTAACTGAATTTATTAGTATTTCTAGTGCTTTCTGTATTTCTTCTGAAACAATTATTGGTTTTCCTTTAACATTTAGATCTGTAGTCCATCTAGGATTGATTTTTTACTTATAATAAAGTTTTGTACATAAGCACCATTTATTGAAAACCCCATCTCTTTCCCAAGGTACTATAATGTTATATTGTTGTAACGTGAGACTGGCTGACAGGCATAGATCAGTTTCTGGGTTCTGTATTCTATACTACCCACTTTGGTTTTTCTACCCTTTTGCCCATGGAACACTTTCTTAAGTACTCTAACTTAGAATTGTTTTTGCTATCTGACAGTATAAATTCTTCAACTGAAGACCCAAAACAGGATTTTTACTTCTCTAAGATTACTTGAGGTATTTTTAGCCCTTTGCATGAACATTTAAGCATTTAAATATTAGAATAAGCTTTTCAATTTATACACACACACACACACACACACACACATCTATTTTATTGGGATTAACTTGAACCTGTAGTTAATTTTGACATAATATCTTTACAATATTGAGTATTCTAACCCAAGGTCATGGTTTGTGCTTTAATTTATTTAGTTTTGCTTATGTTTCTCTCAGTAATACATCATTGTTTCTAATGTTTGTGTCTTGCATAGGTTTTGTTAGATTTATTGCTATACATTTAATGTTTTAGATGCTGCTGGGAATTTTAAATTATATTTAAAATATTTCTATTTGCTTGCTGCTTGTCTGTAGAAGCACAATTGATAATTCCTTCAAATATTGTTTTGCCCATCTCCTCATTCTTGCTCTTCTCACTATAACTTCTTCTTCACTAAAAGCTCTTCTCAGGCTCTAATAATTATATATTTTTTAAAAATATGCTTATATGTTTCATATGCACTTCTCCATGTTTTCTATTCTTCTTGCTTTCTGTATCTTCTGTATCTTTTTCATCTATCTAATTCAGTGCTAGTACACTGGTATTTTAATTGACTCTTGGGTACTTATTCAGGAAATCTATTTTTCAGTTCTGAAATTTCTATTGATTCCTTTTTTAAAAAAAAATGAGTTCTGGTTACATTTCTATTTTTAAAATTTTTGTCCATATTGTTGACTATTTTATAATATTTGTATCACTTTAGCTTCAAAATGTTTAGTCTTCCCAAAGGCATTATCTAGATTAATTGCAAGTTAATTGTTTGTTTATTTTTCTCTTTGTTTCCAATTGTATGGATCTATTATCTTTAGCATGCTCAATAATTTTAATTGACTAGTTAATATTGTGGATAAAATTTGTTAATAACCAAATGATGTCACTTTCCTTCTTGAGAGTCACCTTTTTCTCTATCGAGCAGATTCAATAGTGGCTAATCATTCTATGGCACCTGGGTTGCAGTTTTGAAAGACCCAAACTACCTCAGATCTTTCTTCTCAGGTGTGAACTTGAAGCAGTTTCAATTGAGACGTGGCTCCTGAACATCAATTTTCCATCTTTAGGACTACCATATTATCAAAAGCTCTGTTCTGCTTTTCAGGGCTCCTGATTGTCCTTTAGTTTTAGAATTTGGCAAGTATCTTGAGGGAGAAATCATATGTGGACTTGGATTATTTCAAGTTTCCACTGTGGCATCTTCAGTCCTGTGAGTCTCCCAGTGATGCCAGCTACCTAGTCCCAGGAGTGGTCTTCCCATCAGGAAAGTTCTGGCCTGGATGTTCCTCCTCCTCTTCTCCTGTTAGTCAAATCATCCAGCACTCTTCAGGAAAGAGAGACTTCCAGTCATTAGCTTATCGCTCAGTTCTCACTCACTGAAATCTTGATTCATCTAAACATCACTGCCCCCCAGCAATTTTTGGATGGCTTTAAGTATATGGTTTTAATATATTATAGGCTTTTCTAGTTGTTCTCTGGGAAATTCCATGAGCTGCTCTATCCATGCTGCTAGGAAGGAGCCCCTCCACTTGGTTCTGAACTGAACATGTTTGCTGATGTGGCTCACTCACCAAGTATTGCCCTCTCACCCTCTTCCACTCCTTAACTCCTTCTTCTGTCCACATGCAATTCATGTTTCATGATTCCAGATCATGCCTCATCTGTTCCTTGATGTTTTCCTGGGTACCTTAGAAGTCACTCTGGCTGTTCCTCTCCTAAACATTTTCTGAGTTTTTTTTTTGTTTTGTGTGTGTATGTTTTTTTAGCATAGAAAGTCTCACTCTTGATTTTCTTGGTCTATTCTTTAAATTATGAATTGATTTTGTGCATGTAAGGTTTCTGTCCATTTGAGTATTCTGGACTCATAAGACATTTTTTTCCCTGTTCTTCACAACATATAGCATAGCTCTGATTAGCAGTGTGTCCTTTATTCAAATATTTTAAAACAAAAACAAATTTTATAGCTGTATTATCTTCTGGGTCTAAACACTCCTCTTTTCATTTCAAAGTGGAAAATAGAGTTAATCATTGTAGGTCTTCTCCTTGAAAGAATTAAACTGAGAAGGAATTCAAGGAAATCTGAATACTGTGTGTTTTAGAAATAAAGATAAAAAGGCTGTGTACTATTTGTAAGCTCTATGATTGTGTGTCTTGCCACTTTTTTTTTATTGACCCCCTAATGACTTCTCTAATGTCTTTGTGTTGCTAAAATGAAATACAGTCTCTGGGAGGGGCTGTATATATGATCCAATACAGTTTTACCACCCAATTTATAGTTGACAAAACAATGAGCAAAACTTACTTTCCCAAGGAACACAGTACATAGGTAGTAGTTGACATCAATGCACTCTCTTTTCTACATTTATCTTATACTTCAGTGTTTTTAAACTGAGTTATCTTGGATTTACTTGAAGTGATCCTGATAATCAGACAGTCAAAACTGAGAAAAGAGGCAGAAGCCCCAACCTGAATCTTGCATGAATACCTGGGCTGGGAGTGAGATCATCTCACTCTCAGGCATTGTTTTTCAGACAGTCTTTGCTTATTCATTAGTTCTTATTAGATGCATAAATGATTGTGTGCTGTGTGTTCGTGTATGTGTAAAATAATCTCTGCATGAAAGTCATTTTGCTAATTGTATTAGAAGTGAAAAGAAAGAGATTCAATAACATAATGATTTTTAGAAAAGAGTAATTGGACTACATTTAAGAATGGAATGCATTAGAAGTATGGGACCAATAATGATCTGAAGGGTGTAATTTGAAATTTCATTTATAGTTCCTAGCATATTAAAGGGGAAATTATGTGTTATTTTGGTATTCTAGAATTTGAATCTTCATATTCCTTCTGATTTTAAATGGCCTTCACTCGAAGTTCACTTTTGTTGTTTTCCTGGATGTTCTATTTCTTCCAAATGATTGCTACCTCATTGAGGGCAAAGATCAGTTATATTCTTCCCCACCCTCTGCACTTGGAGCTAAGTTCAAGTCCATAACAGGACATTTGTTCATTTTCTCTGGATGAGGAAGTCCTTTGATGTTCACAACTATTTCTGTCTCTCCGCCTTTGAGACAGAGGAGAAGATTAAATTTACTGTCCCCTCATGGTTGGGTGGGGACATGTGACTAATTTTAGTTAATGAGTTGTGAGAAGAATTGTTGTATGCCACTTCCAGGCCAGAGCATTTAATTACCAATGAGTCCCACAAGAATACTCTTTCTCAGTGCTGCCAGGACTGTCAACATCCAGGTAGTGGCTGTTCTATCAACCTGGGGCCTGATGTGAGCTTGCAAAGGAACTGAGCCCTCTGCCCACCTAAGATGGGTATGTAGTTTGGAACAGAAATGAACATTCATTGCTCTCAAAAGTTAGAATTTTGAGGTGTCTGTTAGGATAGCACTATTGACCCATCCTGAATGAGACACTATTTCTGAGGTTTCCATGTCCAGATTGCTTTAGGAGAAGACCAGACATGTGGAAACAACTGCATCACAAATTCATTTTCTTGGCTAACTAGGCAGCAGGAACACTGGTACCATCTTTTCCTACCCAAAGGTAGAAGCAAGTTGGTTCTACCAGAAGTATGGGCACTTAGGAGAACAAATACACACAAAATCAGATTCTGTTATTGGTGCCACCATGATAGGGTACTATAGGAGACCTGAGTACTTGACCAAATTATTGTCATGTATTATTAGTGGTGTAACACCTGATGAAGGGTTCTGTCTATGCATTTAGACATGCTTTTCAGAGACCATTTATGAACATCATATTTTTCCTCTGAGTATTTGAAAAATGTCTTTCCTACCTTCACTCTGTGCTCTCAGATCCTGTGGAATGAGTATATTTTTAAGAAAGAAAACAATCAATTTTCCAGCAGCATATTATGACCTTGAATACTTGGTCACATCCTCCCTTAGCAGTTTCTTCTGGTGTATTAGCATTCTTGTACTTCACAATGTCTTTACCTTTTCAGCTACTCTCAGCTTAGTACTCTCATGTATTTCCTGATTATTGTGTCTTTTTAGATTGAGGGCATGCAATTGGGGCACTGAAGAAGGTTCCTCATATAGGGATGCTGGCAATCTTCCTGCACAGATATAAAAGTTCACTTCTAGAGTCCTTCCTGGCAGTACTCTGAAGGAGTACCTATACTGTTGGAGCAGTATAGGTAACTCCAGTGGGAAGACAGGCCACAAGAATATCTAAAATTTTGCATGGGAAAGAAGGGAATACGTTATTTTTCAGATTCTTATTATCTATTGTCAATATTCCTGGTTAATGTCATAGAGATCCAAAGTCAACTAAAATAAATAAATAAATAAACAAATAAATAAAAACAAAAGGGATTCTCTACTTTGACTACTTTGCAGATTTTTTTGATGTTGTTATTGTGTTCATTCTATATTTACTGAGAAGCAAAAAAAAAACAAACAAGCAAAATTAGACAAAATAAAATCCAAACCTTTTGCAATATGGTGAAGCCCTGGGGAAAACAGATATGAGTTAGAAACTCATCCATCCATCCATCCATCCATTCTTTCAAGTATTTTTAATTTGTTCATTCAGCAAATAAATATGGAGAATAATACATGGTTTTCTGAAAACAAGAAAATAGATATCAATAATTCTTCATCCTAACAATTATTATATGTTTTTATATTAAGTAGAGCTCTTCAAAATATCTTGTAAGTATTCTTATTGAGTTCTCAGTGCTGTGTTTTTATTGTTTTGTTTTGGTCATTTCAGAGAGGAAGAATGGAAGAATGTGAAGCCAGAAAAACTTTGTCCTCTGTCCAAGGTCAACACAGCAGGTCAGTGGCACACTGTGACATTGACCCAGGTTGTTGGTCCCCGAGCTTGTGTCCTAAACCTCCACACTAGGCTGTTTTCCCTTGTTATCTATGGAGCTTATCATCAAGAAAATGAGAAGAGCCACAAAGTTGTCCCACACTCAGTGTTTGGGGCTCACCAGAGATTGGCAGAGTGGGTAAGAGTCTGGGTTCTTCAAAATGTCCCATTTTTATTTGTGTCTTCAATATCACCATGTGGTGGCATCTTCTTTGTAATTTCTTTTTTTAAAAAATTTGTTTACTTAGTTACACATGACAGTACAATGATCTTGACATATCTTACATGTGAATCAGATGGGATATAATTTCTCATTTTTCTGAGTATACAGGTTGCAGAGTCACATTGGTCATGCAGTCACATATATACACGTAGTAATAATAATGTCTGTTTCTGAGAAGCAGCTAAGACTCTTGGAAGAAAAGAGTGAGGAGTCTTACCACTTTCCTTTGAGTTCATAGTTATTAAAATCAAGGTCTAGGGTGGCCCTAAGCAAAGCCCGAAAGGGAAGGATATAAAGCATCCCAAGGAGAAAATTTGTCAGAGCTAAGGAAGTGGTGATGGCAGAGTCCTGGATTTGTGACACACACACAAAAAAAGACAGGACCAATCATCACAGAGAAGTTCTGGTTCTAGGGCTTCCTAATGCTTTCTGCTCATGATGCTCTGGGATCTCATGGAGGAAAATGTGGATGTGAACTGAATGTGTTGTACTGTTAAAATGCTCTAGCCTTTTTCATTGCGTATTTGTGTCTGAGACGTACTGGTACACCCGTGTCTCTGTGGTACACGGGGATTTAGCATTGCCATCAACACCAACACCTCCCTACCAAGGAGCTCTCCCAGAGGCCCACAGTCGGGGAAATCAGATCTCCAGGACAGTGTCTCTGAAGTGAGTCATTGTGCATCCCTATTGCAAAAAGAAAACAAAATCCAAAAACACCTGTAATATACATAATGATTTATGTATAAATTATAAATACACATATAGATTATAAGCGTTCTGAACATGCACAAAATATAATATCCAGATGGTGCAAGGTAAAATACAGAATATTATAAAACATCTCCTGAAATACAATGGCTTCATAGCTATCAAGAGCTATCCAAAGACTCTATATACACTAAGGTGAGATTAAAAATTTATACTGCAAATAGGTCTAATTAAATAATTCGCTGTTCTCGCCTCATAATGTTCCCAGTGAAGAGTTTATACTATATACTATTTCAGCTCTATTTTCTTGTTATCCATTTGTGTCTGCATTAGTACTGTAAACTTCAACTCATGGTTATTTTGCAGGAAGATTTTAAGCTAGTTTGCCTTATTGTGGAGGTAATGTAGTCAATACTAGACAACATTACCCACAAATACCCGTAATAAGGCACAAATGAGCTGCAGCCTATGTAGCTTTACTTGTAAAGCAAAAGGAAAATGAGGCTTCCACTTCCCATCCTTTTGCTTTTAAAAATTCCTACTCTTTCTTGAGGATTCACGAGCATTGAACCTTGGAGCGGGCAAGAGACCTTTTCGCACAGTGTTCAGCACATGCAATTAAATGACCATAAGTCAACTTTTTAATTTGAAGATAACCTTAAATAGAAATTCTAATGATTTCCTTGAGCATCTCACAGGTCATCTTGCCAAACTAACTTTGGAGTCCACTCCTTTGAAACCCCATTTTCAAGTAGATATTTCTGATAAGGTGTTTCTTTTTAAAATTTGTTCTAATCAGTTATAATTGATAACAGAATGCTCTTCGATTCATTGTACACAAATGGAGTTGCTTTTGACATCACACAGATCATCAGTTTAGATACTGGGTGATGATCAGAATTACAAAAGGGTTTAGATGTTTTAAAGAGGCTGAGACCATTGTTTAGCTAAAAAGGATCAAGGGTGTGCATTGAGGAGAGGGGATTCAATCAGATCATTGAACAGGAGCAAGGATGCTGATAAAAATATAGGTACTCCTGGTGAAGGAAGAAAGAATTGAGCAAGTACTGAGAACTCAAGGAAGTCAATTTAGGGGATAAAATCATGAGTTTAATTTTAGACATAATAGGTTTGCAATATTGGGTAGACATACGGTAGCAAAGTCCCTCAAGTAGGTGGATCTTTGGGGTTTGTGTTTTGAAATAATCTCAGGAGTAGAAACGTTGATTTAAGATAAAAAGATTTCGGAAGAAAATTACTAAAGTCAGAAGTGGTTCATCAAGAGAGTGGTGAGAAAATAAAGAGTGCCTTTATACATAATGATTATATCAAATGCTCTTTGGAAGGCCTACTCTTTTTGGGTTTCTTTATCTTTCTGAAAAGCTGAAGCTATTGGAAGAGTGATTACCAGATTTGTGAGTTTTGTGGCCAAAATCTATTAAAATCCCAGTGCTGAACATGGACACTCATAGAAATTTTCCCATTGGAAGGGACAGTTTGGTCATGTGGGTGGCAGAGAGAGAATCAGATTGGAATCATTTGAGAACATGAATTAGGACTTCTCAACAGTGATGAATATTTAAAGGTATATGATCACGACAGAAACAGATTGTGTATTAATATTGAAGTACAAGATCAAGAGGATACTCTTTGAAGCATTAATAAAACAATTAAAAAATGAAAGCAAGTCCTACTGAACTGGCTCACCAAATACTGATGGCATTCCCAACTTTAGCCAGAGTCATAACAGATGACAACACAGTGTCTTCCCTAAAGTGTGTGTGTGTGTGTGTATATACACACCTATATATAGCTATATTTATATATGTATATATACCTACAGATATATATATACCTACACATATATACAGATATATATATATATATATATATATATATATATATATACACACATACATATATAGAGATATATATACACATATACATATATACATATATATATATACACATACATATATAGAGATATATATACACATATACATATATACATATATATATATATATATATATATATATATATTTACGTACCTACATGTAGATATATATATATATATATATATATATATGTATTTGGAATGTATAAGTGTATATCTATATCTCTCTATATACCTCTATCTATATAATATGTATTATATACATATTATATATATACATATATATATGTAGGTAGAAATTTGAATGGGATAATTAATTGTCTACGTAGTGGTAAGGGTAATGGTACTACAGGTATTTTAGGGAATAATTTGTTCTTATTTATTGAGGAGAAACTTATGCTGCATCTTGATGAGTTGCATTTTTTGTATGGAATTAAAAGTATTTCATTCATAATTTTTAATGTCAATGCACGAGGTATCATTATTGTTCTGTTTGAATATTTAGAGCACTGAAGTATATAGCATTAGGGTTTCTTCAGTATGCTCTTGAAAAATGTGACGCATGAAACTTCAGAAACATGTACCTGAGATGATGAAAATGTTATTTGCATATAGGCATATCCCACAATGAAACCTATTATTCTGTAAAATTAAGAAGTACTAATAAAACTGAATCCATGATGTGGAAGTGACAGGCACCAACGTCAAGAAGCACTACTAGGACACTGTGGGGTGAGCCCTGGATTGAGAGTCACACTTCTATTTATCTCCATTTCCAGACATTGAATAAGCCCAACATCTTGAAAAAAAAAATCTTCATTTTCAAAGTAGAGTTGGTCGTTTCCATGCTAATTGCCTCTCAAAGTTCTTAAGAAGACCCAGTGAGATCAAGCGACTGATGCTATGAAAACTGGAACGCTCTGAAGCAAGGCCAGGCAAAATGTCCATTTATACACCTCTTTCCTTATGTATCAAGTTATATGCATATTTTTTGTCTTAAGAAATCTTTTTTCATTAAACTAAATATTGTTTCTAGCAAGAGAATCCTTTCAAGTAAGGTCGATATTATTATTCCTCACAAGTTTCATCTTGATTTATAAACATTTTATGCCAAGAATAATGCTGTTTCAAAGACAATAAGTGCCTGTTTTTGCCTGGGGCCACTGGAAGCCCTGCAAAAGAGTCAGGAGGAATTAAAGACCCTTAATCATATTTCCCCATTTTTAACTGTTAGTTTTTACACTTCTGAGCCATTTCTCTCCTTTTGCTGGGCTCTACTGAGGCCCATAAATCTTAATTAAAGATGCAATTTTTTTCTTATGAAATCTGAGCTGCAAGAAACCTTTCATGTTTTTTATTTTTAAGACTAGCTCCATGTGTCGGCTCATAAAACAAATAAGACTTTTACACTCAAAGGATTTTGAAAGCTGTTATTGCTGCTGTCATGTGGAGCTGGTCCCATAATTATTATTATTGTTATTGTTATTTTATTTTTTTACACATGAGCTTCTGATTTTTTCGTACAAGCACAATGGGAAAAAAAAGGAACCTACACCAGGCTGGTGTAGGTTTAGAAAGCAGAAATGTGATTCAAAGAATATGAAAGAAATATAAGTCCTAGATTCTGACGGTGAAGGAAGGACTTTCCAAATGGCACTGGGTATAGGATCTTCCTGACCGGGTCCCCTCTAAGGAACATTTATTTAATGGGAATCTTCTCTTGACTGGAGTCTAATGGATAAGATACGCAAGGCATCTGTAACTACATTCTTTACACTTTCAGACTTGGAGAATGAGCTGAAATTTAGACCTCTGGACCTAATATTGTGATAACAGGTTCCAAAATGGCTGGATCTAAATAACAGGTACCTGGGAAGACCCGATTGTGTTCTAGATGATATTGCTCAGGAAGAAAGATGATTCCAATAATGTTATACAAATGTCTAATGAGATGAGCAGCAATGTCAACTTAGAGGCAGGAGCTAGAAAATTGATCTCATAGGACAGAGTAGAGCAGTGGTTACTCTGGGAAGGGTGCAGGAGAGTTTGGGATGGAGAGAGGATGGTTAATGGGTACAGAGGTACAATTGTACAGGAGGAAGAACTTCTAATATTCTGTAGCTGGGTAGGATAACTATGGCTGACAACAATTAATTGGACATTCCAAAATGCTAGTAAAAGAGATTTTGAATGTTCCTACACTTTACATACATGTGTTGCACTTTCATACTGTACTGCATAAATATGTATAATTACTCTATGTCAATTAAAATGGAAATATATATATATTTTAATTCAGTGCCCAAAGGCTATATGATACAAACCACTGGATTTGTTAGGTATCCAATGTTTGTATTCCATTGGTCTCCTATAATTCATGAATTGCATTAACACTCCCAAGATCATTTCCAGTCTGACCTCAACATGTCTTTGACCCACATCTCCAACTGTGTGCCGGGTCCCACAAGCACACGTTTCCCCCTGTTAATTCAGAGAAAGCACAGGCAATGCTTTCCAAATCAACTTTATTCTTCTGCAACTCTGTGACTTCTTGTGTATTGCTAGGTACAGTGGGAAAGGAGCCATTGTGTAATGAACTTAGTGTAGGTTTTAAACTTAAGAGGTTCAATTAAGAGCTGAGTAACCAAAGGCAAATTATTCTGTTTATCTGAGTCTCTTTTTTGCTCATCTAGAAGTTGGAGACAAAAAATACCTCCTGGTGTTGATGTGAGGATCACACGCGATGCGTGCAATTCTCCTAGCACATCTGCAGAGAAAGAGATGCTCATTCCTGGAAGCAAAGGCTCACTCTTCCTCCTTCTGCTTGAAGTGTAACAGCCTCCACCCTTTGAGTTTCTACTCAGTTTCTAAGATTCCATTAAGTCATACCTCATTTGTGAAGAGTTTGATAAAATTCTCAGAGACATGTGTGAATGAGGGTAAATAATTTGGCAATGAATGGCAAGATAGTTGAGAGGAGGGAGGAGCCATCAAAACCCTTTTATACTTGTTGCCAAGGCACATTTCCCACAGAAGGGGCCTTTGTCCCCTTGCCTGATTCTGTCTTCTCAGGCAGCTCTCAGCTTTCTTTGAAGGTTTGCTTGTCTCCCTCTCCCTGTCCTACAACCTTATCCCTACTCTTCCTCCAAAGTGTTCCCATCTCCCTGAGGGCTTTTCCCAATGCTCCTGTTGGCAGGTTGACATTTCACTTAGCACCTGGTTCACACCTTGAGAAGTGATAGATGTTATTAATCCTTTTATCACATTAAGTTTTCTACATCATTTTTGCTCTTTTGTTGGGTTTTGTATGATGTTGTTCTTCAGCACCCTTGGACCAAGAATTGCAAGGCTTCTTTGAATCATAGGTTCACAGGATGGGAAAGGTTGACCTACTAAGTTTTTACCCTTATTGTCTTTTACATGAAGAATACGAGGCTCAGAATAATGAAAAACAGGCTTTATCAAGTCAATATTAAAGCTGATTAAGGCACTGACCCATGCCTCATGTTTCTAACCAGTAACTGTCTACATCTTTGCTGATCCTTTAGCCTCATTCAACAGTACAGCACAGAGAATTCTCCAGAAAACTCCCAAAGTTGGGAATTAGAGAGCCAAGATAATGATAATGTTTTGGAGCTGTGTGGGGTCAGCTTTAAACCAAAAGATTCCCTTTCTTTCTTTTTTAAAATTTATTTCTTATTTTTAAATTTTTGGGTACCAGGGATTTAACTCAGTGGCATTCAACCACTGAGCCACATCCCCATCCCTATTTTGTATTTTATTTAGAGATAGGGTCTCACTGAGTTCCTTAGTGCCTTACTGTTGCTGAGGCTGGCTTTGAACTCGTGATCTTCCTGTTTTAGCCTGCCAAGCTGTAGGGATTACAGGCATGTGCCTCACCAACCCTGCAAAGAATTCCCTTTCTATACTAGTCTTTTGAATAGAGCCAGTTAGATTGATGTATGTCATGACGAGGTGGGTGGAGGTGAATGTTTCAGGACAGGCTTCTGGAGGAATCTGCAGATGAAGCAAATTTTCCCATGTGGTTGGCTGGACAGAGTTCAGAGAAGTGTCAGAAGTACCAGCAGACAACCCAACTAAACTGAATTTCCTACCCAATATTATTACTCAATTTCATCTCTTCCTGATGGATACTAACAATGTTTTTCAGAGACTCATGTTTAAGGAGATTAGGACAGTGTGGCTATGGCTTTCTTGAAATTCAAAGGGGAGAGGAAAAGAATAAATATTTATTGAGCACTTACACAGAGTCTGGTAATTTTATATACCTGTTCTCACGCAAATCTTCATAAAGTCTTAATAAGTTTGGGAGAAAGGTTCCTGTTTTGTACATGAGGTAATTGAAGCTTAGGGATAATGACAAACTTCCCAAAGGTACTCAGGAAACTTGAGCCAGTTTGTTGACTTATTTAACCTAGAGAAGATGAGAGGTATAAAGACTTCATCATTTTACACAACTGAATTGTAGAAACCAATTTTCTGTTTATGTTGATTTCAGCAAGACTCATGACTTTTGTCTATAATTTTCTTCCATTATCTTAAACTAGGCATTAATTTTGTTTTACTTACTGATGGTGATTTTGGGAAATCAGTTGAGACAATGGATTGGACCGTGCTTTGAAATGAAATGCTATACCAATAAAATTTATACCACTGTTTCAATACAACTTACATATTGAACACATATGGAAAACCTAAGGCATATACAAATTTCTACATTGTCATTCAAATTCTTTAAATATTGTCCAAAACTCTTTAAGATATCTCATAATGTATTCTATACCACTAGTAGACCATTAAATAATACAATATCATTAATCCAACTGTTGTTTATCTATGAATGAAAATGAGATTATTAAAACTCAAAAGTTATATTTTTGGTACTCCAAATAATCTGACCTTTTGATAGTTTATATCTTTAGTGGTTAGCAGGAGATAGATAAAATTCAAACTGCATTGTCCCGGAGTGAGGTAGCACATGTCTATAATCCCAGCTATTTGGCAGGCTGAGGCAGGAGATTTGCAAGTTTGAGGCCAGCCTTAGCAATTTAGTTTGATCCTGTCTCAAAAATTAAACATTAAAAAAAGGGCTGGGGATGTGACTTATTGGTAGAGTGCTTGCCTAATGTTAGAGGTCCTGAGTTCTATGCCCAGAAGTAGAAACAACAACAAAAATTGCCTTGTCATTTTTATTTTCATATTAGGTTTAAATCTTTTCTCTAAACAATGAAAAATAAAACTGATATTATCAATAGTATTGGTTCAAACATTGGTCATTTATATGGACAAAGCAATGTGTTGGTGTTTAGAATACCATAATTATGGAGCTTACAGTAATTTTCTATTTATCAAGACAGAAGAATACATAATAATTTTCCTTTCTGACTTTGTTTTACACTTGGATAATGATTTTTTCATTAGCATATGGGGCCAAATGGCCTTCTTAAATGCAGGCACAGACACAAATTACTTTGTATTATTTTTCCTGAGAATAAAAATATGAAGGATGACTAAAAGTAAAATTAATTTTCATAGAAAGCTTAAAGGAAATCTCATAATTATATTACCAGTTTGTGTTTCTGGTTTGTTACTGGTTAAGAAAACAAAGGGGTCTTGAACAGGTTACCTGAGTGCACCCACACTGGGGCTTAGGTGCTATCAATGTAATGAGGACAGAGTTAAGTGACATCACACTCTTATGCATTCATTTGCACAAACACATGGACACAGGGGCTGAGGTATCTCCCATGAAAAAGTCCCAGGGAACGGAAGTTCTGAACATATTTTGGCAGTGGAAGCTGAGATTTGGTCTGATTCAACTCCTTTGGGATAAGGTGACGAGGCATGTGCTATCACTTAGATCTTGAATGTCCCCCAAAGGCCCATGTGTTAAAGGTTTAGTCACCCAGCTTGATGCTATTTGGAGGTGGTAAAACCTTTTTAAAGGTAGGGCCTAGTGGAATATCTTTAGGTCATGGGTGGTTGCCTGTTAGAAGGACTGTGGGACCCCAGACCCTTCTTATTCCTCTATTTTTCTTTCTGGCCATAAGGTGAACAGTTTTGCCATGCTATATGCTCCTGTCAAAGTGTACTACTTCATCATAAGCCAAAAGCAACAGAGCCTGTTGACCATGGATTGGAACCTTTAAAACTCACTGAACAAAAACCTTTTCTCTTTGTAAGTTGATTTTCTCAGATGTTTGTCATAGTAATGGAAATCTGATTAATACTGTATGTATTTGAGTTGAACATTGTATCACCAAAAGTCACTATAGTTTTATGTTCATGACTCTTGCTTTTGGAACTACTCCTTCCCAGCCTTCATCTACAGAAGCTCTATAGTGTAGAGGATGATCTTATGTCAGAGGAATTGCTACATGAGTTTTTGGCTCAAAGGTGCAGCAGTTCTATTCTGGATCCAGTAGCACTAAGGTCAGACACATTCTTATGTCTCATGGCAATATCAGACACTAGGGCCTAGTCTAGCTTGGAGAGTCCATTCTGGGAAGCTAATGGAATCACAAGGCTGTGGCGGATCTGGATAGGGCTGGCTGATTCTTGATGTATTTGAGCCTCTCTCTAGTGGTTCCAAGAACTATTTGAAGGAGAAGAGCTCTGGAAAAACCTGGCCTTCTAGCCATCACAATTTAGTTATAATTATCAGTAGTGGCATGTTGCATTTTCTGGGTAAGAAAGATTCTGGGATTGCCAGTAATAATTAAATAATTAATAAACAAGGAGATCTATGGTGAACACACACTTATTTATGCAAATCATTTGGATAAAGCTCTCCATTGAAAAATTTTTTCCAAACCACATCCTTAAATTTTTTTTTTTTAAAACGTAGGCAAATTTATACTATTGACACTAACACTGCTTTTAATACCAGGTATCATTATTATTAACTTGGGGGAGCTAGGGAAACCAGGGAAATGGTAACACAGACATTGATTATAATACAAGTTGTGTGAAAGAGAGGGCGGGGAGAATAGAGTTAGGGGAGAATGTTGCTATAGCCTGCATCAATATTAGAGTGTGGTCGTTTATGAGTTGCTTCTTAATAATAGGGACAACTTTGTAAAATCTACCCAGTTCTAGGAATATGAAAAGAAGGACAGATAGAGGAACCATACTGAAGATGTTGTTTTATTGGTATCTTTGAAATATAAAGTAGGATCAGTTAAGCTCCACAGAGCATAGTCATACTCAGTCCTTGTAAGTCAACACAGTACCAATAGCTCAGTCAGTTTCTCCCTGTGGGAAGGAGAAAATTTCTGCATTATTGGACTCCAGGGACAGGTATTGTCTGTTCTGTTTCACTCATCTGTCCATTTTCCTTCAGAGAATCATATACAATGCGTAACATGAATTTCAAATTATTTAGGGTACACTGTGAGGGCAATTACCAAATCAGTCATGCCTAACATAGTTATTAAAAATGAAGAGCATGATTTTAGAAGAAATTAAAAATGCTACTAGGGATAGGTAGGACTTTATATTGACACTGGTTTCAGGATTCATCCCAACAAAATTGTCATGAGGTCCATGGATAGGCTCATGAATTCTGCCCAGCAGTTTTTATATCTAGAGACATACTTGCATTGTTCTGTTAAGAGGAAACGCATCTTTCATATTTTCAAAAAAATTGTATTAGCCTTTCCAGTTGCTATAACAAACAAGTCCAAATACCTTAAAGATTTTTTTTCTCACTCATAACCAACTCAGTTCAGTTGGAGTGGTTAGAAGAACATGTTCAGCTGAACATGAGTAAGTAATGACTGAGTTTCTTTTCTTTAGTTCTTCATGACCTCTTTGGAGTTTTCCATTTAATACTCTGCATCCAGCCAACTCATAATAAAATATGGAATGTGGCTAATTCTGTAGGACCCACAAGTGTTTATATCACATCTGCCAACATTGCATTAGTCAGAACTCATCCCATAGCCTTTTGTTGTAGATTAAAACAAAAGTTGAAAAATGCAGTTTTCCTGGTGTCCAGAAGGAAAATGAAATGTTTTGGTGAATACTCAGAATGGTTTCTTCCATAAGGTTGATGACTCATAAATTTTTAGGAAACATTGCTTTGGTCATTCACTCGTGAAAGGATATGCTTTGCAGGGTACCATGGCTCAGGTTGCCAGGACTATTGTGTCACAGAGAAATTATTAGAATGGAGTTAGTGTGGTAGCATATTTTTCAAAAGCAATTTGGAAATGTTCAGATCTTTCTAGGGTCTCAAGACAGATCTTCGAGACTTAACTCTCTATGTTCCTATAGCACTTTCCATCATTCATTCTCTGGTGAGGAAAAAAGAACAACAAATGAGAGAGAAGATTCTAGAAAAGTCCCAAGCACCTGCCAATCTCTGGATGAGACTGACTACCTTAAGGAACACGGAAAGCACATCTTTCACAGTTTATTCCCACATTTTTAGTAGGGAGGGCATATGTCTAGAATAGTCTAGGGCTTGAAAGTGAGAACTGAGCCATGCTTATGGCAGCACTGCTTAAGGAAGTGGTGTTGCAACTTGGTTACTTGGCAATTGTTATTTGCTTCTTGTCATTCTATGAAAACTTGTGAAAGTGTTTGCTGTTGTAGCTAAGATCTGGTCCACTGATATAAAAGATGTCCAGATCCTCAGATTTGTGGTGTGGGTTTCCGTCAGCTCTTAGGAATGTTTCCTTTGAATGTTGGTTGCACATTCTACTCATTCTCTTCACAGTGATCATAGTAAACATGAATTAGCTTGTATAAAGAGAGGTAGAACAGAGATTGAGGGAACTGAATGCACCTTATCAAATTTTGAATTCATATGGGAAAAAGAACACAATGACAATATTATTTTAAAATGAGCCAAAACTTCTCTATTTTTATGAAAAAAAATGATGACTATTGCACAAGCTATTTCTTTAAACACTCTCTAATCTTAGGATGGATATAAATCATTGATTTCAAAATCTTCTTGATTACATACCTTTGTTATAAAAATTGTGATCATGGACTCCAAATTTCTTTTATTTATAAATAACATTTTTATGCAACTGAAATAATATGTTAACAGCACTTACAAAAAATAGAACACTTACATACAGATAGAAATGAAAATGGAGGAGATTACATTGGTATATAAATTGAAGTTACAATAGTTTCTGTGTTCCAGTGAATGGTCTCCCCCACATTCTGGGTCTTTCTCACTTAAGAAGTTTTTAATATAAACAAGACAACACACTTCATTTAGTAGTCTTTGAATCAGTTTCCTATGCACCCGAGCTAGTTGTCACTGTAAAACTTTTACAGGAATTCCATCTGCATTTTTAGGATGCTGGGTGCCACATAGTCATGCTGTTGACATGGCACATTGCCAAATAGGATCCTTTCATATCCTGGAAGAAAAATCTAGCTTTCTCAGAAGACACTGTCTGCAACTCAGCTGCTGTCAATCTACCATATCTCTAAGTCTCTCTGATGCAGAGATTAGTAGAAAAACCAACAATTTCCCCTCCATCAGGAATAATTCAGAGAATCATGAAAACAGATTTGTCTTGAAACAGTGATAGAGTAGAAAGCAAAGAGATATGAAAAATTGAACAGGCTTTAGAAAACAAAACCAGAATCAATGGAAAAAATAACAAAACAAAACAAGAGACAGACAAGCAAAAAATGTCAAATCAAAAGTAGATGGATGAAAATCATAGTAATAAGAGTAAGAGCAAGAACTTCTTGAATGCTTACTTTATGCCAGGAATTGTCCTTGCTAAGTCTTTTATACACATTATCTATTTTTATCCTTATGAAAACAGAGGAAACATATGCTAATTATTATCCCTTTTATACAGTTGGTAAACCAACTCCTGAGATGAAAGATTAATGGAAAAGAGCTTTGTTTCTGGAAAACAAAGGATTAAGTTTAAGTGACTTCAGTTCTTAGGAGCATGCCTGTGTCAGAAGGGTTTCTGTAGGAATTGGGTTTGTTCACTTCCTAGATACTTCCCAACACTGTAGAGCTAAATATTTTTTGAGCTCTTGCCTTGTGCTCAGCATTCTTTTGGCTGCTTACCAACGCCATGCCATCTTGAGCAAGTTTAACCATCTTTGAATTGGGATTGCCCTGTCTTTTAGAAGTGCTCATAAAAATCCCATGTAACTATGTGTTGAGGACTCTCAGTGATGACTCTCAATGATCAACATGTGGCATCCTTGTCATTATTATTAAAATGTGATGTAATCTCTGTGTTTCAGAAATTTTCCTTTCATAAAGAAATTTTTCCTTGCAACATACATGTGTGCTCATTAAACAGGGCGCAGATAATCCTTTCGTTTTTTCCTAGTTGCGTGATACAGCCTCAGGTTTGGGACAAGAAAATGAACCATGAACTGAGGAGAGGAAACGTAGCTCTAATTCCTTAATAGTGGTGATAGAGACTTGAATAATCTCTTGCATTCACTGGGCAATTTAGAATTTCAAAATGCTTGTCTGCTAGTGATCTCACCTGATAGGCTACTTTTGGTTTTCACCCAATTGAACTGACTCTTCAGACACCTGATTATGCTGTGAGTGTAGGGATTTTAGTCCCCAAGTGGGGTGTGCCATTTTATTCTCTGTTTTCACTTTCATCAGAGTGTTCAGCTCGGCCACCCTCACTTCTTTCCTTTCTTCTTTCCTTCTTTTTCCCCTCTCTTTCTTTCCCCCAAAAACAAGTGTTTAAGGATTCAGAGTGCATCCTATTCCAGGTACTATGCTAGATGCTAGAGAATAATTAACAGAAATGTTCAGTGTTGGGAACTCAGTCTTACTGAGGAGATAGAGAAGAAAAGAGGAGATGTTTGCAATATGCTGGACTGGTGATCTAATAGTGGTAACTGAGCAGAGCTCTGAGGAGGCTCAGAGTAGGGCTTGATCCCAACATAAAATGGGACACCGAGGGGTAAGTAGACAAGCAAGGCATGTCGAAGGGTCAGTTTGACTAAAAGCCCCAAACCTGATCCTCAGTGGCTCTAGCTTGGACTGAAGGCAAAGGAAAGGGCACCATCCTCTTGAATTAGAATGTTCTTGACCTCAAGTTCGGGGATTGTTTAGAGATTTGACTTGAAAAATCAAGCCACCGGATCCTGTGAGTTTTCAGAGACTGACATGGGAGCTTACTAGACCCTCCTTCTCCTTTGGTCAGACCTGAGGTGCTGATTGAGTTGCTGGCCCTCACTCCATTGCTGAGTTTGCCAGTGATTAAGGGCATGTTTGTCTGAGTGCCTAAGTACCAGGGCAAACTGCCCAGCTCAAATGAATCCATGGGCTAAAAACTGTCTTCCCGGCAGTCACTGCCAAGCAGCCTCCAGCCATCGCTCCAGGCAACTGAGAAAAGATCCATTGAGCTCAGAAGGAGGCTGTTTCAGCTGACTCAGCGCCCTGGAAGCACTTTTGCAGTCATTTATATCTCTACTTGTCCTCTCCCTGTTCTGCTCTGGATCTCTACTCTTGATGAGGCCTGCTCTGTGCCAAGTCCGGAGCCACGGAGGTTTCCAATGACTCTCTATTATCAGGATCTTGGTGTGCTTCTGACAGGCCCATAAAGTAGACCGGGGCCCATAGTCCATTTTCTTTCAGTATTAGTTTAATTCATCTTTGGGTTTGGCCCAAGTCAGAAAGGTTTTAATTCAAGAAAAACATTTTAAAAAATGATGAATGGGATTGATGTTGCAAAGATCCTGGAAAATAATATTTGCATTTGAAACTCAGAGTTTTAAGAAATTTGTGAAAGGTCATAAAACCGGCCAGTTGGCGGAACTAGGCCTAGAACCTGGAATTAACTATGACTTTTGGCTAATTCCAGTGTTCTACAAATTATGATGCTTTTCTTATTTTTAGAGAGCACTTATAAAAATAATGCGTTTCATTCTATTTTTATTGGAACCCTAAGAAGTAAGTAGGACACATGGAATTATCAAAATTGCATAGGTGAAGGGAATTGGGCAGTCTTACCAAATGTCATCCAGAGATAAGCAATAGACCTGAGAATAGAATTATTTCTCTCTTAGGATTTTCCTGGGCATGTCACTTTGTGCAGAGTGTGAGTCTCATGAATCCCTAATTGTATTTGGGTTGAAAGGCGGTAGGTAGGGGCCACTTCTGCCCACAGTAAGCCATGGTTTTGAGAAGGTCTCTTGTCACAGTGGCTTCTAATTTGTTCCTCCTGTGTGAAATGCGAAGGTTGCTTTCTGCTGTGACCTGCAAACCAGAGCACCCATAGGAGCCAGGTTTTGGGTGCCAAGGGGTAATCAGGCAGGCTGGACTGATCAGTGGGGTCAGTGTGACTCAGAATGATTATGCTACCACTCTGAAATATTGGTGCCCAGCAGAGGAAACCTCTGATTGTTTAAAAGAAGTCAGGAATAGAGGTTTTTATATAAAATCAATCGATTTTTTTTCTGGCCTTTATTTTATTTTTCCATGTTTTTTAATGGTGCATTATGGTGGTGTATAATGGTGGAATCTGTTACATATTTGTGTGTGCACACAGTATAACAAAGTAATTTGGCTAATATCTTTCCCCAGTCGTTTCCCTTTCTCTTCTCTCTTCCCATCCCTAGTCCTTTTCCTCTATTCTTCTGATCTTCTTTCTATTTTTATGAGACCCTCACCCCCACCTTTCTTTTCCTTTTTCCCATCTACCTTCCACATATGAAAGAAAACAATGGCCCCAAACATTTTGAGTTTGACTTATTTCACTTAAAATGTTAATGTTCTCAAGTTCCATTCATTATCCTGTAAATGATATACTTTTGTTTTTCTTTAATAGCTGAATAAAACTTCATTTGTATATATACCACATTTTGATATTTTAAAAACAACACAACAAACAAGTGAACAGTGTTTAAACCAAAGAATGAATGCCTGTAGGCTAGAAATAGCTTATTAGTTCTCAGTTAGCAATGTCTGAATAGTAGGATCTGAGAGTCTTGTTGAGTGTTAACCCTGCTCCATATCTTCATAAGCTTTCTTGGAACTCCTTCTGAAGTTGTGTTCCCTCCAAGTAGCATAAGAAGATAACTGGATTATGTAAATGTATGATCAACTTCCACAGAGCTCACCATTATCGAAATGCATCTTGAACACCTTGTAAATAGCTGTGAAGGAATGTAAGTGATAGGCTTTAAAGGAAGTTAGAAAGAATAGAAACATTAAATTTTGCTCCCTTGTATTCTTCTGTAGGTCCAAATGAATATTTTGCCTGTTACATGACATTGCATCAGCATGGCTTAAAACATCCTGTGAATCTGTTCAATACACAGTTGGATAATAGACTTTTCAGAGACCAGAAAAAGTTCACTGCATCTTTTCCATTTTCCCTTGGTCCTTATAATATGTGAGAAGAGTGTGATATCTGACAGTCAACTCTTTTGTTTCTGCCCTCTTCCTGACTTGATGACTATCATATGATAGTTTTCTGTAAGGAACTATTTCCTGTCTCTTTCAATTGTGTCCCTCTTTCTCATGCTGCTAAGCATATTCTCCTGAGTTCTCTTCTTGACTTTTTCTTGGGCTATCTCAAACATCACTTCCATGGAGAGGATATCAAAACCTTCCTCCTGTACTCTACTCTCTGGAAAAGCCATTGTTTTACTGGATTAAATCACCACCCCCTCCTGCCTTCCATATTCCAAGTGATTCCATCACCACGGAAAGGAGAGAGTAGATGTGAGAAGAGTGTGTTCACATACGATGAACAAATTTATTGGCTGAAGTGATTGTAATCAATAACACAAAGGTAGGAGGTAAAAATGATTCTAAATTTCAAGCTTAAGTAAATTACCACAGGCGATACCAGTCAAAGCAAAGAATAATAACACATCAAACCAGGACCAGAAAAGACTAGTGAGGTTGAATCTAAATCATGAGTATGTAGGATAACACTAAAGAGACTTTGAAACTTGTACCAACTTGGAAGTTGAGGCCAGGTTTGAGAGGGTTTCCTTGGAGCTACTATGACTTATTTTTAATGATCCCTCTGGTATTCCTCAGTGTTGTGTTTTCAGCATCATCTTCCTGATCAGGAGCAAAGTGAACATGTTTTCTCTGGCATTTTTAATAACAGGAATTTCTTCATCTTCTGATTCCAATCCTGTTAGAGTCTTCCATAGGAGTGAATTCGATCCACTTATTTCAAGCTCCTCAATCCACTCTCCAAATGAATGGTGATAGGGATGTGCAAAGTGTTAAATAGGTAAATAAGAAGGTGTTTTGAAGTTGAGGTAAGGGTCTTCAAATTTCCTCATCTTATGACTCAGATGTCCTGAAGAGACATTTTTGCAATGATGGGGAAAGTTGCAAAATTGTCTGATCATCTAAAGAATAAAGCAAAAGTCTTCTTTTATATATTTTTGTTGTTGTTGTTGTTTTGTTTTGGCTCTTCATATCATTTAGTTCTCAGAATTTTTTTTTTAAGTGCTTGGACCAAAAGAAATACATAAACATTCTGTTTAGTAAGTAAGTAAAGAAGTAGTAAGCATTACAGTCAAAAACAAATATTTGCCTAACGGAAACAAATGTGAAGAAAAATACTTTAATTAATATTTTAGATAAGCACATTTATTTACTAATGGAATGGGTGTGTGTGTACATGTTGGGCGGTTGAACAGATTCTTAAACCTTGGACACAATGATTGTCAGTTTTTGTTTCACAGTAATTTTTGTGCTATACTTGCTTTCAATCAATCATGGGAACAGAAGAAAAGGCAGATTCACAAAGATATGGCATCATCAAAAGTAATGTAATACAATCAAATTTTGAAACTGAGAACTACCTTAAGCTAGTAGTTTGGTTTCGGACAAATGTCAACGATTACTGTTCCCTTTGAAAATTAAAAATATCTGAAAACAACCATGTGATACCACTGTAGCCCTATGAGGCATTTTAGCTAATGGAAACAGGGCAAAGAGTCAACTACCTGGGTCATAGCCCTAGATCAGTTAACTAGCTTTGTCATGTGGAGCAAGTCATTTAAGCATACTCCATCCACCATAGTTTCCTTATTACAATGGAGGATGTTTGGATTTGTTAATCCCTGTGGTTCCTTCTTGCTTTCAAAGTCTATGATTGAATGAATTCTTATTCCATTCCTGCTGTTAAAGAAGCTTGGAAAGAATTTGTTACCTTAAATAGCAAATAGTCATTTTTCTGGCTCCTTGTTTTGAGAGTGGGGATAAAATTGGTGTTGAGTTCAGTCATCCCTCCCCGCCACCACACTGCCAACCTCTGTTAGTCCTGCAAGCTCAGAATTCTTTCAGAGGAGCTATGTAGGGAATTCCATGCATGCTTAGTGTCAGGCCTGGGACAGAGAAGAAAGAAATGAGTTTGTATGTTCTGATGCTTGGAAACCAGTGGAAATATCTTCATGTGCACAGTCTTACTTGATACATAAGAAAGCAATCTCTGATTCTCTTTTCTTTTTAGAGGTACTAGTTTGGACTAATTAGAAAAGATGAAGTATTTCAGTCAATATCTATAAAACTATGCAGAGCTTGGATAAAATAGAGGCTGATTTGTTCATTAATTTTAAGTAGAAAGGATGAATGAGTATTCTTTGGAATCTGGAGCAGGTCAAGTGAAAAGAAGCCATATGTAACAATTTCCTATTCACTATCCAAGTGGAAAATACAGAAAATTACTTTTTTACTGGTGTTTTTCATTGACTAGAAATCTCAGTTATTTATAAATCATCATTTTTTTGTATTATATTTTCATTTCTGAGGTTTTCTTTGCTTTTTAGTTTCTCTTTCTCTTTCTTCTGCCTTCCTTCATTTCTTTTTCTTTTCTTTTTTTAGCAATTATTCCTGTGCTGGCTGTGAATTCCTGATCTCAAGAGATTCTCTGGCCTCAATATTCTGAGTAGCTGGGAATACAGGCATGTGACACCATGCCTGGCTAGGTTTTGTTTTCAAGTGTCTTCTTATCCCTAGGTTACAAAGTTATTCACTTACATTTTCTTATAAGAACTTCATGGTTTTACCTTTCATAGGCTTTTAATGATTCTGTGATCTATATTTGAATGTGGTGTTAGGGACCTAATTATTTCTACAAATGAGTCATGCTCCTCCACCACAACTTATTGAATAATTTCCCTTTACCCATTGTTTATAATACTCTCCTTACTGTATAATGAGCCACTACATATAAAGTAATCTGTCCAATGACTCTCTATTGATATGTTTGTCTGGTGTTTGTTTGTTCTTTGAAATGGGTCTTAGGGTCTTTCTATGTTGCCCAGGGTTCAAGGGATCCTCCTGCTTAGTTTCCCAAGTAAATAAGACTGTATGTGTGTAACTGAGCCCAGCTTATTTGTCTGTTCTTGACCCCTACATACACTATTTTTTGTCATATTAGTTTTGTAGTGTGTACTAGTATATGATAAGGCACAACTCCTATTGTTTAGTTTTCTTTTGAGAGTTTGATTCAGTAACTCCTGAAGTTGGACATCCTAGTTTGTATTGCTTCTCTAACAGAGAACTTGAGGCTGCATTGTTTATTATGAACAGAAATTTATTGACTCATGGTTCTGGAGGCTGGCAAGTCCAAGACTGAGGGACTTACTTCTGGTGAGGGCCTTCTCGCTATGTCATAATGTGTGCAAGATGAAAGGGTAAAATAGGATGAACGAGAGAAGGGGAAAGAGAGAGAAAGTAAAAAGGGAGAAATTTTCCCTTTTTCTAATGAACTCCTCCCATGATGGCAAACCCTCTCTGGTGATAATGGTATTAATCCATTCATTTGATCTTCATGGTGTAATTACCTCTTATTAGATACCACATTCCAATACTGTTGCACTGGGACTAAATTTCTAAAACAAGCCTTTTGTGGGACACATTTAAACCCTATCAGGAGCATCCCAGAGCCTTGGAAAGGTGGGGTGTGGTGGATTGACACAGTTAAAAGCAATAGAATAAATGCACACAAATGCCATGAATGGTTCTTAATAATGAGGGAAGAAAAGTAAGAAACAGAAAGAGTTGCATGATATAAAACCTTTAAAAAATATAAAATAGATGTATTTGCATAAAATAGCCAGTTTTTAAGAACAAATAAAAAGAAAACCCAAAACTCATTAATCATATTAGAATAGTTACCTTGTTGTGGAGTGTAATGGTTTTGGGTTACAAGAATGGATAGAAAAAGAAAGCAGTTAAAGTAATAATAACAATAACAAAAAATAGAAATATATAGAGAATAATAGAATAAAATATTAGAATAACAATAATAACAAATAATAATAACAGAAATAATAATAATATGAAATAGAAATGAATTTTATTTTATTTTTTTATTGGTTGTTCAAAACATTACAAAGCTCATGACATATCATCTTTCATGCATTTGATTCAAGTGGGTTATGAACTCCCATTTTTACCCCAAATACAAGTTGCAGAATCACATCGGTTACACATCCACATTTTTACATAATGGCATATTAGTGACTGTTGTATTCTGCTACCTTTCCTATCCCCTACTATCCCCCCTCCCCTTCCCTCTCATCTTCCCTCTCTACCCCATCTGCTGTTATTCAATTCTCTCCCTTGTTTTTTTTCCCTTTCCCCTTACAAACTCTAATATGTAATTTTGTGTAACAATGAGGATCTCTTTCCATTTCCATACAGTTTCCCTTCTCTCTCCCTTTCTCTCACCCCACTCGTCTCTGTTTAATGTTAATCTTTTCCTCATGCTCTTCCTCCCTGTTCTGTTCTTAGTTGCTCTCTTTATATCAAAGAAGACATTTGGCATTTGTTTTTTAAGGATTGGCTAGCTTCACTTAGCATAATCTGCTCTAATGCCATCCATTTCCCTGCAAATTCCATGGTTTTGTCGTTTTTTAGTGCTGCGTAATACTCCATTGTGTATAAATGCCACATTTTTTTTATCCATTCATCTATTGAAGGGCATCTAGGTTGATTCCAGAGTCTAGCTATTGTGAATTGTGCTGCTATGATCATTGATGTGGCAGTATCCCTATAGTATGCTCTTTTAAGGTCCTCAGGGAATAGACCGAGAAGGGCGATAGCTGGGTCAAATGGTGGTTCCATTCCCAGCTTTCCCAGGAATCTCCATACTACTTTCCATATTGGCCGCACCAATTTGCAGTCCCACCAGCAATGTACAAGTGTACCCTTTTCCCCACATCCTCGCCAGCACTTGTTGCTGTTTGACTTCATAATGGCTGCCAATCTTACTGGAGTGAGATGTTATCTTAGGATGGTTTTGATTTGCATTTCTCTGGCTGCTAGAGATGGTGAGCATTTTTTCATGTACTTATTGATTGATTGTATTTTCTCCTCTGAGAAGTGTCTGTTCAGGTCCTTGGCCCAGTTGTTGATAGGGTTACTTGTTATCTTATTGTTTAATTTTTTGAGTTCTTTGTATACTCTGGATATTAGGGCTCTATCTGAAGTGTGAGGAATAAAAATTTGTTCCCAGGATGTAGGTTCCCTATTTACCTCTCTTATCGTTTCTCTTTCTGAGAAAAAACTTTTTAGTTTAAGTAAGTCCCATTTGTTTATTCTTGTATTTAACTCTTGGGCTATGGGCGTCCTATTAAGGAATTTGGAGCCCAACCCCACAATATGTAGATCGGAGCCAACTTTTTCTTCTATCAGGTGCAGAGTCTCTGGTTTGATATCAAGCTCTTTGATCCATTTTGAATTAACTTTTGTGCATGGTGAGAGAAAGGGGTTCAGCTTCATTTTGTTGCATATGGATTTCCAGTTTTCCCAGCACCATTTGTTGAAGATGCTATCCTTTCTCCATTGCATGCTTTTAGCCCCTTTATCAAATATAAGAAAGTTGTAATTTTGTGGATTGGTCTCTGTATCCTCTATTCTGTACCATTGGTCCACCTGCCTGTTTTGGTACCAGTACCATGCCGTTTTTGTTACTATTGCTCTGTAGTCCAGTTTGAAATCTGGTATCGCTATACCGCCTGATTCACACTTCCTGCTTAGAGTTGCTTTTGCTATTCTGGGTCTTTTGTTTTTCCATATGAATTTCATGATAGCTTTATCTATTTCTACAAGAAATGCAGTTGGGATTTTGAATGACATTGCGTTGAACCTGTAGAGAACTTTGGGTAATATCGCCATTTTGATGATGTTGGTTCTACCTATCCATGAACAGGGTACATTTTTCCATCTTCTAAGATCTTCTTCTGTCTCTCTCTTTAGGGTTCTGTAGTTTTCATTGTATAAATCTTTCACCTCATTTGTTAGGTTGATTCCCAAGTATTTTATTTTTTTTGAGGATATTGTGAATGGGGTGGTTTTCCTCATTTCCATTTCAGAAGTTTTGTTGCTGATATACAGGAATGCCTTTGATTTATGCGTGTTGATTTTATATCCTGCCACTTTGAATTCATTTATTAGTTCTAGTAGTTTCTTTGTAGACCCTTTTGGGTCTTCTAGATATAGGATCATGTTGACCACAAATAGTGATATTTTAAGTTCTTGTTTTCCTATTTTTATGCCTTTAATTTCTTTTGTCTGTCTACTTGCTCTGGCTAGTATTTCAAGGACTAAATTAAATAGAAGTGGTGAGAGAGGGCATCCCTGTCTTGTTCCAGATTTTAGCGGGAATGCCTTCAGTTTTTTTCCATTTAGAATGATGCTAGCCTGAGGCTTAGCATGTATAGCTTTTACAATGTTGGGGTAAGTTCCTGTTATCCCTAGTTTTTCTAGTGTTTTGAACATAAAGGGATGCTGTACTTTGTCGAATGCTTTTTCTGCATCTATCGAGATGATCATATGGTTTTTATCGTTAAGTCTATTGATGTGGTGAATAACATTTATTGATTTCCGTATATTGAACCAACCTTGCATCCCAGGGATGAATCCTACTTGATCATGGTGCACAATTTTTTTGATATGCTTTTGTATTCGATTCGCCAGAATTTTATTGAGAATTTTTGCATCTATGTTCATTAGAGATATTGATCTGTAGTTTTCTTTCTTTGAAGTGTCTTTGTCTGGTTTCGGGATCAGGGTGATGTTGGCCTCATAGAATGAATTTGGAAGAGCTCCTTCTTTTTCTATTTCTTGAAATAGCTTGAAAAGTATTGGTATTAATTCTTCTTTGAAGGTTTTGTAAAACTCTGCTGTATACCCATCCGGTCCAGGGCTTTTCTTGGTTGGTAGTCTTTTGATGGCTTCTTCTATTTCTTCCTTTGTTATTGGTCTGTTTAAATTGTATGTGTCTTCCTGACTCAATCTGGGCAGATCATATGACTTAAGAAATTTATCGATATCTTCACTGTCTTCTATTTTATTAGAATATAGGGTTTCAAAATACTTTCTAAAAAAGAAAATGTGAAATAAAAATGAACTTATAATGGAGCAAGCCACATTTGAGATAAAGTATAATGATAATTTTTGAAAATAAAATGAGACATGGCTTGGCAAAAATACTCCCAGTTCTTTCCATAGCAACCTTTTCAAGTAGATAGTGAAAACCAAATCCAGGGGGTAGTTTTGGGCTCTACTCTAGAACTCATTGTCTGTAAACCAACACGGCAAGGATGCAAAGCTGGGAATTCTTACCAGGAAAGGCTGGAATTGCTTGACTATGTCTTTTACCAATTATGGATATTACTTGGGACTAGCCGGTAGGGAAATCTGTCCCAGAAAGTGGCAGCCAGTGCTTTTCTCTGGTAGACCTAAGTGTAAATATGCACCACCAATCCCTGCCTGAGTCACTCAGCAATCCACCCTGAATCAAAGAAAAGAGCACTTTGTCCAGGAGCACCGTGCCCTGACCAAGAGCTAAAAGCTTCCTCTTTTGTAATTGTCAATTATCTCTATGCTCCAAGATAAACATTTCTCCTTTAACATCAGACTGGCTTGGAAGGTTCATTTAGGACTAGGCTATTTGAGGGACAGGAGAAGGGGGGTGGGGGTATGGGGGAAGACAGGGAAAGCAAAGAGACAAAGTTTAAAACCATGACACAGAGTTTGCTTCTTAGGATGTGTCCCAAGGAGAGACCTAGTCAGAGAGTCTGGCTTTGCATTCTCCTGAGCCTTAAAGAGGGAGGAGGAAGACAGGTGACACAGGAAACAAGTCTTCATTTTCCAGATCTCATATGGAAATGGGGGAATTCTGAGAGGAATTTTTCTTTCCTTCAAAAAAAAAAAAAAAAAAAAGCCCCCTTTATCTGCTCGAGAATTGGAAGCCTTTCATTCATATATTTGTATGTATCCTGTATGGGTATATTATTCAAATGCATACACACATATGCACAAAAAATGTATATTTTTAAAAGATGGTTTTCTATTTCTTGCCATGAGAACAAAGCTTTGCTCAGAAACTTCCCAAACACAGACTTATTTTCTCTAGTCCATTTATATAATGGATGGGATTGCAATTGACTCGAATGTGGTTGAAGGCAAGGCCAGAGACAATTTAGTGCCTCCCGACTCCCGGGAAACCTGCTGTGCTTCCAGGATTCAAAAGAAGACGCAAAGAGGATCTAGTAAGAAGTGTTTATTCCTGCGTAACAAATAAATAAGGCTATTACAGAAGGATTTTTCCAGAAGTTAATCCTCTAGGGGGTATCCGCTTTGGAGAATAAAATAAGGTCACTCAAATTCCTTTTGCTCATGTGCCCTCCCTTCCTTTTCCTCCCTTAGTGACCCTTTTCTCTCCCTCTCTCCCCTCCCTTCCATATCCCTTTGCTTGGTATTATAAAAAAACAGAAATCCACGTGCTAATTAGTGTGGGTATGATTTGCAACCTGTCCAGCGATGCCAGGAAGTGAGATGCAATCTTTTCAAGTTCAGTAGCCACCATCGAATGCGATTCAAAACAGAGAAAGATGTGTTCAGTGAATGCCAGGGCAGGGGAGTGGTTGGGATTTGTATATTGAAAGTTCAATGATGACAGATCACTTCAAGGGAGACGTTCTCTGTGTTAAAAATGAACCAATAAAATCAGAAACTTTCTAGGCCAAGTGGAGGAAAGAGAGATTGTTTTTGTAGAATGAGCTGTTAAACGTGGAAGCCCAAGAGAATCAAGAAACCTGTTTTCAATCAGACACAAAGATTATTTCTATTTCTTTCCAGTTCTTGTAATGAGACGTTTTTTTAAAAAAAAAGGTTTGGAGGAATAGTGAACACTTGGTTGCCCAATTATTGGCCTAGATAGATTGTTAGTTTTGAGGTGGCTTATTTTGTTGGTAGAGGAAAAAAGAAAATATGTGGATTTTTGTTCTTGGAGCCACTGGGTGAATTTTGTCTCCGGTGCTCCGGTCTTTTTTGGCATGACCCCCTGCCCACCAAATGCCCAGTTAGCATTCCATAGTGTTCTTTGGAGTCTGGACTGTCATTTTACTCCACACATGTGTGTGCATAAGGGAAAAGTTCTTTGCTTATTCTGGCTTTGGAAAAGGGAGGAACAGGTTTGCATGGCTGGCAATGACTCATTCTGGGGTTAACACCCAAGTGACAATGGCATTTCAAGAATAAGAATCCTTGGCCTTAAAAATCCTGTCACCATGAAGTTTCTGGGCTGTCACAGAGAAACTTAACAGGCTTAATGATTCTTAATGAAGGTGTTCCTTTGACAAATGCTTGAACCCTGGTTGTTCACTTGACAACAGTGTTTGCAGACAGTATCTGTATAATACAGGATGTTTTTGAACAGTCCATCTATTCTACATAAATAGACGGTTCAGCTTTCCCAATATTAGCTCTGAACATTAAGTAAGCTGTTAAAACCGCCGGAACCTCAGTTGAATAGTGATATCTACAATGCAGAAATGTTAAAGTTTAAGGAAGATATGCATAATAAAGTTAGCACAGAGTGCTCCTTGTTTACTATTCTTTCAAGTTTCTTTATTCATAGACTGATAATTTTTTTAAGGTGATGGACCATGTCTTAATACGTTTTACCCCCAATTTATGATGCTCATTTGGTCCCGAGAAGAGGCTCAAGAAATGTTTATGGAATTACTGAAAGCATTTGCTATATAATTTTTCAATCTTTGGCTTCATATTTTTTTCCCATGGACTTTGAATCTCTTGTATGCCCCATTCAGTTTATGTGTTTTCTGTCATTATACCAGGCAGGTGTCCAACTCCCTCTTTTTAAATTTTATTTATTTTTTATGGGTTTTGGTTCTAGTCAGGCTCTCTGTTGCACTAACTACCAAGCCCTGGACTGAGCTTGATTTTGTCTTTACAAAACATTCCTAATTGTCAGAGTCCACAATGGCCACCTTTGCTGGTGTTGACTTAAAACAGCAGTGGTTACTGGCCAACCTGCCAATGTGATTGGTGTTGGTGGAATAACAGGAGAAAAATAAAGATTACCTTCACTTTGTCATGAAAGAGCAGCCTTCTGGATGCGACTTGCTGCTTCAGACTTCTGAGGCTTTGTTGCTGAGTTATCATGCCAGTTGGGAATGGAAGTGTTTAAAGGACAGAAAACATTTTCCATACTTCTGCCTCCTGCTGTGCCAAGACACATGTGCACACATGCATCGGGGTGCATTAGTGTGTGTGTGTGTGTGTGTGTGTGTGCACGCACACACACAGAGGAGAACTTGACTGCTAATTATGGCATAGTTTTCATCTCTTGGAACGACAAAAAAAAATAATGCCAGCCAGGTGAGTCATAATCTGATTTATTGGATAGACATTTTCCAATGTGAGAAGCAGAGAATAAAATGAAGTTATTGCCTGTTGGACCTGGAAAAGGTTAGTGCTTCCAAGACACTGGACTGTGCTTCTGAGCTCAGCTGGCTGCTACAGGATCACCTGGAGAACATTATGAAGGAACTGGCTTCCTGGGCCACTGTTAGAGGTTTGCAGTCAGAGGACTCTTGAAGATGATCAGGTTTAACTGTTTTAGGCAACCACTGCTTTTCCCTGGTACATTACTTTTACGGTGGAGAACATGAAAACCCAGGAAGACGTGATCTGTTCAAGATTCTTCAGGGATAAGAGAAGTGAGAGGGAGAAGGTGTGTAAGAGTTTGCTGGAGGCTCTCTCCAATCCTCTACATGTTTGGTTTCTTTAACTCTTTGTCATAACCTTGGGAGAGAAGCATTAGACTCTCCATTTGTAGCAAAAGGAACTTAGGCTTAGAGAGGCTAACCAATTTGCCCAAGTTCTCACAGTAGAAAAGTGGAGGTGGACTGTGGATCTAAGTCTTATTCCAAAACCTCCCAGTTAGGATCTTGTCACCGAATTCCTATCCATGATAATATAGTAGGAGTTTTCTTTTTTTAATATTTATTTTTTAGTTGCAGTTGGACACAATACCCTTATTTTATTTAATTTTATGTGGTGCTGTGCCGCGTCCGGCTAACGGAGCCGAGTCCGGCGAGGGACGGCGGGGTTAAAAATACACAGGACACCAAGGTTCTTCATCCAGGAGGGAGCGTGTGCGCCTTTATTGCCAAATTTGTTCCCCTTATATATCTTTTTAACAGCTGCGGGAAATTACTCAAAAGTGAGGAGGGGAGAGTAATAACTGCGTCCTTGGGTTACCGTCACGTCACCGTCCCCTATCAGGAGGCTCGAACAGGTCAAGATGTTCCCGAGAGACACGTATGCTCCAGGCAGATAAACAGGGAACCTCAAGCCCGCGTCATGGCCTTGTGAGCTGGCCACATTGACATGCATAACAAAGAACTGGGGGGTTGAGTCCCCAGGGGCCAGGGCGGGCCTGCTACCAGCAGTGCCGAGGATTGAACCCAGGGCCTCGCACATGCTAGGCGATTGCTCTACCGCTGAGCCACAACCCCAGCCCCTAGTAGAAATTTTCTTATTTGAAGATAATGAACTATTTAAACTTAATGGATATTATTGTATTGATAGGCCACCCTTCAGTTCCTCAGCCTGATTTTTGTTCTGTTTAAATCTGTGCTGGCTGTCCTTGAGTCTCTGATTCAATGTTCTGAACCTTCAACCCTTGAGCTGACAGTGCCCCAGACAGATTCCTGCAACTAAATTCACTTCAAAATATTTCAAAAAATAATTATTGAGAAAAATACTAAGTTCAGAATCCAATATGGGGATCTTAGAGGTGAACACGAAAGACAAAATTTTGGTATTTATAGAGACTACAGTCTTGAGGGAACTATGAGAAAGAAACTCTGCAAATACAATGTGATGAGCATTGTAATACCAGGGACAGTAGCAGGTGCTTTGAGAATGTGTAGTAGGAAAATTTCGCCCAGAGTCAGGCCCAGCAAAGGCTTCCAATGTGATAGCTAGAAGATGAACAGGAACTAACTACCTGAAAGATAGTAAAGCCAGAGCACTGGGGCCCAGGGGGGAGAGATTTCAAAAAGGAAACAGTGTTCGTGAATTCCAGGAGTCTAGACATTGTGTGAAGAGTTTGTGTTTGACCAGTTCAAAGAACTGGAAGAAGCTTATTATTTCTGGAAAGAGAAAGGGAGAGAGAGAGAGAGAGAGAGAGAGAGAGAGAGAGAGAGAGAGAGAGAGAAGCTAGATGTTAAGGGTAGGAAGCTTCCAGATGGAAAAAAGCCATGCAAACCCCATTAAGGTCTTTGGATTTTATCCTAAAGCATTACTAAGCCAGTGAAGTTTCCCAATCCTGTAAAAATGATCTGGAGATTAGAACCAAGGTGTGATATAAACAGGTTTATAGTTTGGAGGATATTTTGATGGCAGCCTTAGTGATGGATTGGGCTGGACGTAGCTTGGAGGCAGGGAGGCCAGTTGGGAGGCTATTACATTTAGAGACAGAACCTATGCTATTCATCCTTGTAGTTTCAGAACTTAGCACACTGCCAGGAACCTAATATGTATTAAGTAAATACTGCATGAATTGATGAGGAAATAATTGTTTTTTGAGAAAAAAATTTCCCAAATATTTTTTACTCTTCTTGACTTCTTATCTTTGTGCAAGTTTTCCTTTTTCCCCAGGTACCCAGTTTTTTTCTTTCTATTTGAAGAAATACTAACTAACTGTATACTTTATTGTTCTTGAAGCTGTCCTTGACTATTCTCAATTTCATTGGTTTTCTTCCCCCTCAATTACATGCAATAGGACACACAGTCTGCTTCAAGCTTGAAGACATTGAAGAGTGTTTTTCCATGTGGCTGCATCTCTAGCTACATTCTAACTTTTCTTTTTACACATGAAGTCAGCAAACATCTATCTACCTACCTATCAACTTATTTATTGACCTATTTTAGTGTTAGGATGCTTAGAAAATGTCAAATACATTTGTGAAAGTATAATTTCTTTCTGAAATTTCTTTATATATAAAAGTCACCTTAAAATACACAGACAACTTAGAATCTTTCTACTAGAAATATATACTTAGCAGTCAGACATGATGATAAAAATATGTGGTCAGATGTGTTTATCTTTGCCTATTGCAATTTTAAGAAATCAGAGGTAATTTAATTATTCAAACATGGGGATAGAGGTTAAAGGCATCATAGTAGAATCATATGTAAAATATGTAGAAAATACGATTTGGAGGGAAAAGTTAACAAGGAATGGCAATTGCAAAAGTGAAGTTATAAGTCAGTAATATGGAGTTTTTTCTATACTAATTTTTCACAGTGATCCTGTAGTTTAACTATCATTATAAATATTATGTCAAAGCACAACTATTTTCTGTTCTTTCCTACTGCAAATTGCCCAAGTTGGCAAATAGGACTGCCATTCACCATTCAGAGAACTCCTTACACACCTTCTTGGCAGCTGGTATAGGAGAAGAAAGCTCCCAAGCTGGGCCCCATGGAAAGTGGGGCAATGCCTTTCTCCTCCTCTCCCTCCCTGCAGGCCAGCCTTTGGAAGGTTGCCATCCTCACATTTGTACGAGCCAAGACTGCAAACCACCTGTGCATGCATTGGGCTGCTCACTTCTGATTTACCTCCCCTGGATGCTCTGAGAAGTGAAACACTGACAGGCTGTGGCCGTGACTCTGGATGACACAGCAACCCAGGAGGCTCTCCTGACAGGGTCCCAGAGCTCGGACCTGCTGCACAGTCTGTATTTTCCATCCTGGCAACTGCTTATTCTCGGCAAACAATGATCACAGGTCAGGTGTTCGTCATCTCTCCTCTCTGGGGAATTGCACTGGACCTGGTCCTTGTCCTGTTTTAGTGCAATGGGGCATTCCCATAAAGCTTTGCCCTGTGAGGGCCTGTCTTGTGTTGGTGGGAAACAAATTCGAGGAGAGTTGTTATTACATCTCATAAATGTCTAGAGAGAAAGGCCCTAAAGTACAAAGTACATTATTTCTTGAGTGAGGAAAAGCTCTCTAATGCAAAGCAGCCGAAGCAATGATAGCCAGATCCAGGAACCACTGTCAGGAACCAATTCCTTCATCTAGAAGGAAGATGATGACCAATTCTCAAAAGGCCTCTCTCAATATGATACTAAGAGCTGAGATATTTGCTTTTGTGTCTTCCATCTGCAACATTCTTTAGGTTCTGATGGTATGTTCTGCCTGGCCCCCGTCAGGAAATGGTGCAGCACACACAAAACTTGTGCTGTGTGTGGGATTGGTTTTAAGACCCATGCATGGGTGGCTTCCTTTAAAACTCACAACCACCTCATGAAGTAGATACTATCATGATCATCAGCTCATTTTGCAGATGAAAAAAAAAACAAAACTTCAGATGCAGAAAAAATGACTATCCAAGGTCACATAGGAAGTAATTAAACAGCAAGAATTCAAGTTATAGAAACGTGACCCAGGCCCCTCTACTAATCACCATGCTATATTACATTAATACATGCAAAATGCATATCAAATTATCTGGTACACTATTAATAAAAAGTAAGTATTTGCCACTATCAGCTCTTTTTAGTAAATCTGAGTTGTCACCAATTTTATGTTTCAACTGATTAGCTCAGGAAAGTGAGCCTGTTCTCTGAGAGGAATTGAAAACATTCCATCAATCCATAAATGGATACTTACTAAGTATCCCTGAGCTGGACACTTGGAGGTTTGATGACAGCAGGAAGTAAAAGCTGACAGTCTTGGAATTCTCAGAAGACACCAGCATGAGATATGTCAAGGGGCATATACCAACCTTAACACCACCTTGTATTAGACCTCTGAAAGCTCTTTGTTTTCTCTTTGAGTCAAGGAGGTTATAGACAGTGGAGGAAGACAGGGATAATGAGAATGGAAATTATCTACAAGTAGCCTTTGAGATACTTCAACTTCTCCTCATATCCACACATACATAATTCTTAGGCTGTATATTTTCCCCCATGTTTTTATTAGATTACCTTTCCTTTAACAACCTCCTGGACCTTGATTCAACCAAATTTCATTTGGAATAAGTACTTTGGGCCTAGGGCAGGACTGGGAGAAAGCACATAATGCAACGTTTCCTTCACCCTAATATGCACTAGGAAATATTTACATTGAAGAAGTCGTGGCTTACGTGATACACAGTATGCACAGGTCCACATAATGAGGCAATTATGGGGCAGCCTATTGACTTAAATGCCATGAGTATAAGAATTACATTTTTATGGAGTTCTATGGAGTAGCAATTCATTGGGAAGCACTTTTCCTGGGCAGAAGTAATGAGTTCAGAAAACATACTAAAATGTATGTTTTTAAAATCACTTTAAGAAGGACTTTAGCCCATCCTTGGAAAGATAGTGTATTGCTTAGAAAAGAGCACAGTAATACAACAAAATCTCATAATCTCTGTGACTTATAACATTGAATGTTAGCTCACACTTATCCTACATTGCTGGTGGCTCTCCACACTCTCATGCTCACTCTGAGACTGGAGCTGATGGGGGAACCACTTCCTGGAGTGTTCCCATTGCTTTAGGAGAGAGAAAGGCACACAAATCACTTACACTCAAAAGCCATTGTCTCAAACTGTAGCCATGATCCTAGGAAGTGCAAGCCTTTCTTGGACTGGAAGGGTAGAGAGGTAGAAAGCAATGTGAATCATAGAACTATTATTGACTACCTTTACTATCAGTAAAGGCTGATGAGAACAGAGGGTGTGAACTCCTAAGATTTAGTGAGACAGTCAATGAGAAAACTCAACTCGAAGAGAAATAAGATGCATTGGAATTACAAAGCTATAGTATGGGGCTACATTGGGAGAAGATCAGGCTAAGGTGTGTTGCCTTTTTTACTATAGCCATTGATTTGCAGAATGGGTTTTGCTAGTGCCGATGATTTTCAAGAAGACCTGTATAGATCCTAATACACTAAGCAGGAGTAAAAAGATGAGCTTTGGTGGAAGAGGGGATGAGAGAGCCCTGAAAACCTCACTTGGCTTGCCACTTCTTCCTCTGTGTGACTCTCATGCTTTTTGCCACAGTTTAAAAACTACAATTCTGGGATCCTAAAATACTTTCAGTAAATTTCAACATGAGAGAAGTAGGAAATCCTCAGTGAAAGCCATGGATGCAACTATAGATATACTAAATGAGGGGAGAATCTAAGAGTAGAGAGTTTAATAAAGAGTCAAAAAGCCCCAATAAGACCTCTGAATCTAGGTGTTGATAAAGGTGGATATGTCCCAAGAAATACTTTACAAACTGGTGATTGATTGAACTGGAGGGTTCATAGAAAGGTCAGAGTCCTTAAAGATAATATGTGCAAGTCTTGTGAGCTGGGAATGATGGTGCAAGGAATGTTAATATCAAGGTCAACAGAAATATAATGGATGTGCCCAACAAGTATCATTTAGGAGCGACTTTATGACATAGAATGCTTTGGAGAGGATATAAACTAAATATTAAATATATTCGTTTTAAGTGGCGCTAGACTATCCTCAGGCATTTATCCTCAAATGTCTAATGAGCAGTTGTAAATGTGACACTTGCACTAAGGAGAACCCAGAGCTGAAGCTGTGGCTTGGGAGACATTCACAGACAAATGAAGTGTGTTAATTGGGATGGATAATTATAAGCATAGGCTCATATACATCTGACTCAAAAAGAGATTCAATGAGTGGGGTGAATCTCATCCTTAATGACACCAAAACAGATGCTAATCTCTATAAAGTTTGGTATTAATTTGGACAATGAGGAGGACTTCTCAAATTTAAAAACCTCACGAACTTGGGTTTGCTGAAAAGCTTTATTAATCCTCTGGTGTTGTGGCCAGCAAGTTCATCTTTATGGCCCTAATAGTAATTCAGAATAGAATTCAGGCAGCTCATTTTTCCTTCCTATTTGAGGCCCCAAGTTATTGCCCATATTGCATAAATGGGTCCTAGCTTGAAGCTTGAAGCAGAAGGGTCAGTCCTCATACATGTCTTATATATGACATATACATGTCAATATAATACTAGGACTACTAAGGAGTAATAAATTAGCAAAATAAAAAAATGGAAATAAGGAACCCATTCATATGTTCTCTGGAATGAAATGATCAAAAGTCCTTTAGGAAGTTGAGCCTTACCCTCCTCTGTGCATGGGACTGTCTTCTTTCCTCTGCTTGCTCAGATTCTCAGATAGGCTCAGGGCATAGGTTTCTTGGCACCCTAGTCATTTGGTCCCATGATGATGTGGTATGGAAGGACAGGGTCCAGATTCTCCATGTATCCCTCCATTTAAAATATCTAAATCTTTGGATTCCAAATCAAAAATTTACTTATTCATGCAAGGTCATGGGTTAATAGATCCACTGGTACATGCCCTGGGAGAGTGATTTGGAGTTCACACTCTGTGGGGATCTTCATTTTTTTTAGTTGAGTAATGGGATTTGAGATTACAAGGTCTCATTAATACTGTAAGGTAGATATGCCAATATACAAATATCAAATCATCCAGAGTAACACATGAGTGGCCAATGATGGCTTATGGGCTAGCTCCATCTAGAACACACACATTTGATTGTAGGTGTCAAATGATCAAACAGGTAAAAGTCAGATCATAACGTTGTGGAAAATCAAGGAACACTCACTCTATGAAATCTTATGTTATGGAGTGGTAGTACAATTTGGAAGCTTGCTCCTTTAGTGAAGAACAAGCCATGAAAATCCATAGGAAAACCAGGGGATGTTTAAGATATGTATATGTGTCCCTAATGTAAGTGAGCATGGTACCAGGGAAAGAACACTGGCCTGATGTCAGAAGACTCACAGTTCTGCCTCTGAGACTACCTACCTCTGTCATCATGAGTAAATTGCTCTCTCTTTGAATCATGGCTTATTCATGTAAAATATTAGATTTGAATTAAAGGCAACTAATTAAGTTAAGATTACCACTCTCATTATTTCAGACTAATGTAATTTCTAGATCATTTAACATACTGCAAAATCTAAATGGATTTATAATAAGAAGAATCTAAATCTCTATTAAGAGTTCTGCATTTATCAATTTATTTATTTATTTACTTATCGGTACTGGGGATGGAACTCAGGGGCTGCTTTACCACTGAGCAATACCCCTAGTTCTTTTTATTTCTTATTTTATGACAAAGTCTTGCTAAGTTGCCAAGGCTGGCATTGAACTTAAAATTCTCCTGCCTCAGCCTGCTGAGTTGTTGGAATTAATACATGTGCACCACTGCTCCTGGCCTTCATCTCACTCAATCTTAATGCAATATTCCAAAGAATGTATTAATAGCTCATAAAAATGGAAAAATCAGGCCTCTGAGAGAATAAGTGATTAGTAACCTACCTAACATGGGGTAAAGCTGGTAAATTCAGTTTGGGCTCCAGGTTCTACGTTTTTATCCTCTAGTATAGATTCCCCTAAAAATCACTACTCTACATAGAATATTCCTTGGTTCCTGTTGCAGGCATGAACTGGTTAGAGAGTTTTTGTTCTTACTGTTCCTAATGTTGACAAGTATGTATTTTGAACCTATGTTCATTCTTTGAATTATAAAAATATGGAATTGCTATTGACAACTATGCTCTTATGTTATCATGCCACTATCCTTTTGTAAAAAAAATCCCTACAAATACTATTCTAGCCACAGAAAGGCCGTTATCCCATTAGCTCTAAAATTACCCCTAATCTTTCCTCAGTTTCTGCCCAGCAGCCACAGGAAAGTTCATAAGATGTTATTCCTGCTTCTTCCTCTCAGGGGCTCCCTAACCAAAAGGAGGTGATGTCCTCCATGGGCCAAACCTTCTCCCAGTGGTTTGTTCTTAGCTTTCCAGATGTGAATATCTCTGTGACCTTTGTGGATATCTGTCTTTTTTCTCTACGCTGAGGCTTGGAGAGGCTTTATGAGTTTGAGAAAATGGTTTGCTAATTTGTTTTTTGTTTTCCTTACAAATTGTTTTCCTCAATGAAAAAAACAGCACCATTTTATTTCTTGAGCTATAGACCAGAGCCACCATAAGATACGGTATGAAATTAGAAGCTGCAAATTAGAATATCTGGTTTGCATTCATAGCCTACCTAGGATGTTGGTCACATTTTATGAGCCACAAGGCCTCCAGCACGGAGACTATACAGATGGGAAGAGCTTTCAACGTCTTCTATTACAACTTTCTCTTGACTGAATATCTTCTGCATCAGAGATGCTCTTTTTTCAGTCTTACTATTCATGGAACCTAACCCTTTGAGCCCCTCCCCAGGGGAGCTGTTGGGCTTTGGGTTGGGCCACTGTTGGGCATTGGTGGAAGGGCCCACAAGTATATCCTGTTTAGAAGGAAATGGATGTGATTCAGCTGTGAAAATTACAAATTAGATTTTGGCATTCAGGCCACTATGTATTTTTAGAACCAGAGGAGAATAAAATAAGTGTTATTTTAGGTCTGGTAAAGATTATTAATATTATGTTTGGGAGAAAAATGCCATCCTGGTGATTGGTTGAAATAACTTCTGAATATGAATTTTCCCAACAGTGCTAATTTCCTTCAAGACAATATTACACATCATTTTAATTTATCCTCTCCCCCTCATTTAAAAATGGATTTCTTTGAGACTAGAAGAAAGGGATGTAATGAGTTCACTTTATTTCAGCTATAGGACCTAGGTTTGCCAACTCAAAGTAGGGATATTTTTCTGCATTGTTACACCACCTGCTCTATAGCACCGTGATTGGCACCAGGTAGAAATATGATTGTGGAGTCAGTGGGTAGTCAGCAAATGTGTGCCGTTATGGTTTGGATGTGAGGTGTCCCTCAAAAGCTCACATATGAGACAATGTAGGTTCAGTGGAGAAATTATTGGGTTTTGAAAGCCTTACCTCAATTATTAACTCAGTGGTAATTGAAGGCTGTAGGGTGTGGGTGGAGTAAGTGGTCATTGGGGGCACAACTTTGGGTTATATATTTTGTATTTGGCAAGAGGAGACCTCTCTATCTGCTTTCTGATCACTATTTGATCTGCTTCCCTCTGCCACACTCTTCTGCCATGATGTTCTGCCTCACCTCGAGCCCTGAGGAATGAACCTGGCTGCCCATGGACTGAGACCACTTCAACTGTAAGCCTCCAAATAAACTTTCCTCCTCTACATTTGTTCTGGTGAGATCTTTGAGTCACAGTGGCAAAAAAGCTGACTAAAATATGTGGTTTGTAGAAAGGGGAGAAGGGATACTGTGATATGATAAAAAATGAGCTAAAACTCTAAAAATCCTCATGAACTAATGTTAACATTGAAGATGTCTATTCCATGGCTCCTTCAGGACTTTCTGCAGTGCAGTAATGATTTGGGTGGGGTGGCCTTCTGGTGACCCTCTAATCTCATCACAGCAGACTGACAGCTCAATCACCTTTCATCCACCACCTGCTGAACTGGAAATGCTGGTGAGGTTGAGTGAGATTTGTCAAAAAGTTCTCCACACTATTGTAAAGGAGAAAGCAGCCAGGAGAGAAGCAACAGGCAGCAAAGAAAATGGCAGCAATTATTGTCAGAACACAAAGGGAACCCCCAGTGGGCCAAGTCAGTTAATGCATTTCCCTGACTCCCTGTTAGTAAAACCTAATTAAATCAGATGCTACTAATTTGAAACTGTTGCTTATTTGGACCGGACTGAGCTAAATGTTGCTTCTACTCTACCAATGAAAGAAAGGGCTTTCTTAGCAAATTACTGGGGTAAACAAGATTGCAGAGAATTAAAGTGCTTAATAGAATAGCAGAGAATCAATTTGCAAGAAAACAATCATTGTGCTAATTTTAAACTGTTCTTACCTGTTCATTAAAGCAGTCCATTAAAGACCTCTACCTCTTTAACACTTTGCTATGCTAGTTTGAGTTGTTATGTTTACTAGATAGGAAAGAGAAAAATGAAATTTGGACCTCTCTAATTCCTACTGGTCTCTTCACAAAACAGTTAAGTCTGAATTAAATGAAATCTGTACCTGAACAGTATTAGAAAGTCATTTTGGAGAGGTCATTAGACTTTGTTCTTTTCTTCCTGAAGGTTGAGCTATGAGTCTGCAGAAGTCACACAGTACCATGCACAATTTTTCTACATAAAGTCGTGTAAGGGAATGTTAATGGCCATGATGTCCTAAACAGAGACAAGTATTTCAGGTCTGTGGTTGAGTAACATCTTCACACATAACACTGATTCCTTGGTTCCCAGGAAGAGAAAAAAATATAAGAGCTAAGCTAATCTGCTGAGGGAGTTTCAGGTTCATGTGAAAGAACAAATAGCATCTGTAGTTAATGCTTTTAAAATGAGTTTCAAAGACTTAAAGTTTAAAATGATTTGCAAACAATCTCTCATTTATACATGGATTTTAAATTTTCAATTTTAGATAAATGACAATGGTCATAAAAAAACAAGGACACGCTGGATCTTTTCGGGGCCCACTTTGTAAACCCAACCACAAATTTCATTGCTTAGTTTCTATTTGTGTTTATTATGGCATCAATACAAAGGAGAGCTATCTAATGCTTACTAGTAATAAGGAAAGAACAGAGGTATAAGAAATATATACATGGTGTGCTTCCTCCATAAGAAGGCTAATGGCATCCCTGGGAGTTGTGCAAATAAAGCTTTTCTGGAATTTGAATAGGGAAAAAAAACAAGCTGGTGGAAGAATCCAGTCACCTGTGGCACATTGTAATAGTTTTGTTGAACTGCACCAGAACAGAACATACCATATGTGTATTATGAGCAGTGATATAATTCCAGCAAAATAATATCACATAAAATTAATGTTGTTAATTTTAATTTTATTGGTTTTCTTTGAAATTAGTTTGCACATTTGTTTGGTTTTTATAGTTCTATAAGAGTCAGAAGCATAAGGGATTTATAGGTAGTTTTATGTTTATTTGTATTTAAGTAACATTATAATAAATATAATTTAAACCAACACTGGGAGTCTAAGAACTCTTTATACTTTAAAAGGAAGTTGGAGAACTCTGGGTTGAGAGGTGTTCAGAAGTAAACTGAGAAAAACAGAAGGATGTTTCTATAATCAAACAAGACCTGGGAAAGAGAATTTTCTCCTCTCCTGAGACTCACAGGGCTTATCTATGAAGTAAAGCCTCAGCAAGGGCCAGAGGTAAAGATGCCTGTCCCATTTGTTCAAAACAGCATGTTCCAATCTTATCAGCACCTGGAGCTCCATTGCATGGAGGACCTGAATCTATCCTGCAGAGAATTTCCCACCAGCATTGCAGTGGATAAGGTGCTGCTCAGGGTCTAGACCCTCACTTCCTAAAGTGAGAAAAGGGAAAGGTGTAGAGGGCTGGATAGTGAACACCCCAAGTTCATATCCACCTGCAATCTCACATGTGACCTTACTTGGAAATAGAGTCTTTGCATATGTAATTAGTTAAAATGAGAAGGTGATGATGAATTTTATGTGCCAACTTGACTGGGGTATGGGTGCCCAGGTATTTTGGCAATTATTATTCTGGATATCTTTGTGAGAGTATTTTAGGTTGAGTTTAACATTCAAATAGATACATTGAATAAAGCAGATTGCCCTTTCTAACATAGTAGGCCAGCCTCAATTTTTCTAAATTTAGAAAAAAGCACCTTACCTCAAAAATAAGGGTTAATTCCTGATTGCCTTCCACCTAGGGCATTGTTTTTTTTTTTTTTTCTTTTTCTTCCTTTGGACTCAACCATTGGCTTTTCCTGCATCTGGAGCCTGCTGGTGCTTGGATTAGAACTACATTTTTGGCTCTCCAGTTTGCCAATTACAGATCTTGGGACTTGTTAGCCTCCATAAATTATGTGAGCCAATTCCATAAATCTCTTTGCATATGTAGACATACGCATGCTATGGACTCTTGTTTCTCCAGAGAATACAGAGGTCATACTAGATTAAGGAGGACCCTAAATCTAATGACCAGTGTCCTTAGAGGAGGACAGAATAGACACAGAGAAGACAAAGGGGAGAAAGTTCAGGAGATGACAGAATGAGAAAGTGGAATGCTACACTTAAAAGCCAAGAAATGCCAAGAATTGCTGGCAGCCACCAGAAGCTAAGAAGTGGCACCAACAAATTCTCTCACTGAGGTTCCAAAAAGGAATGCATGCTGCTGACACCATGAGTTTGGACTTTTGGCTTCCTGAACTGTGAAAACATAAATTTCTATTGTTTGAAGCCACTTAGTGTGTGGCAATTGGTTATGACTGCTCTAGGAAATAGAGATAGAGGGCGGATGGGTGGGGGAGAACATGTAAGCAAGTCAGAGAGGTAAGTAAAAGTCACTTTTTAGGAAAGGGTCTAGAAACCAAGTATCTGACTTTGAAGTCAATACTCTTTGTTGAATTTTTTTTTCATGTATTTCCATTCCTATTTCATTCCAGGAAAAATGAAAGTATATATATTTCAAGCAAATAAACACAACAGAAGCAAAACAAATAATCAAAAAACATAGAAACAACTCATTTCTAGAAACAACAGAAAATTAACAATCTATGAAACCTCTAACTATACTGCTATAAGAAAAACTGGATTTAATCAGGTATATGATAATATCTATAGAATGCCAGAACTGATGTTAGATGTTTAGATGTTTAAGGCAATTATTTTAGAGAAGTAATCATTTTTATAAAGTTGGTGTATTAATCTCTTATTGCTGCTGTTTTAACAAATTACTACAAATGTTATGGCTTATAATAACATGAATCTATTTCCTTATAATTCTGGAGGCTGAAAAATTCAAAATCGGCTCCATGGTGTAAAAATCAAGGTATCAGCAGGGTTGTCTGTATTTTTTTTTCCTGGAGTCTCTAGGGAAGAATCTGTTATCCAGCTTTTAGAGACCATCTGCATTCCTTGGCTCATAGCCCTGCATGCTCTGACATCTATGTAATGGATCAACATTTCTTTCAGACTTCTAACTCTACTGCTTCTCTCTTATAGGTTTATGATAATGACATTGGATTGAACAAAATCCTTAACACAATCACATCTTTCAAAATCCCATTTGCAATGGAATGTCACATTTTCATAGGTTCTGGGGATTGAGGTGTGAATGTCTTTAGAGGCGATTACTAGTTTATCACAAGTAATTAGACTTATGGGCCTGCAATCAGAATTCAAAGTGCAAAGGTCTCAATGCATTGCTTCATCTATATGCCACAAGGCAAGGTGTCATAAAAGTGGCCTTAAAATCAGGGTGTTTCCCAGGGTGTAGGAAGTCTACATAGGCTTCAATTAAACTTCAAACTGCTCCTAGTGATAACAAAATATCAAAAGCAGAAGTTTATGGAATACATTATTACAAACTGGGTGTTACTACTGCTTCAGTTATACAAAATAAAACATCCATCCATGGAACTTGGTCCCCTTTTCATTGCTATCCCTGTGTGATGCTTCCGGCCAGTTATTCAGCAGTCATTGCAATGGTGGCCTCCTTGTGGGTTATTTTATCTTGAGAATAAAATAAGGATTTTTTTTTTTGCTCATAAACTTGAACAGTGAGGATGATAATGCCTATGATTATTTCGAACTCTTTATAGGTCACTAAGCATCTTCATATGGGATATGTCAGGTAATTTTGCCATAAAACAGAGAGGTCAGATGGAGTAACTATTTATCTCAGTCAAAATATGAGGACACTGGGCCTCAAAGGAGGTATGTGAATTGCTCTAGACCACATCTTTACAAGTTAGAATTCTGGGATTCGAACACCAATTTCCTGAGTTCAAATCTAGGTTGTTCTTTTGATCAATCTAAGGGTTAAATAAGTCAAACAATAAACCTAGTAGTCAATCAGGGACATCAAAAAGAGATGGTGGGTAGTTAAGGCATATCACCAAGTTAACTAGGGACTATTATAGTATGGTGATTTTATGTTTTGAGTCTGTTAAAATTTAGAAAATGGGTTAATAATTAATACCATGACATTCTTAAATATAACAGGAACTTGTGGAAACACGCTGAATTATATGATGTGAAACTTCAAAGCACAGACAAACTCAGCATCTTGTTTAAGGGTACATTGATTATTAGAAAATGAGTGCAATGTAAAGTCTAAGAAAATACAGATCTGTTAAAAATCATTATGTTTCATGCGTTCATCTTCAATTTTTTTTTGTTGTTTGTATATTACTCTTTTTTAATTGGTTTTATTTTTTAAATTCATGACAGTGGAATGCATCATAATTCTTATTACACATATAGAACAATTTTTCATACCTCCGTTTGTATATAAAGTATGCTCACATCAATTCATGTCTTCATACATGTACTTTGGATAATGATGTCTATTACATTCCAGCATCCTTGCTAATACACTGCCCCCTCCCTTTTCCTCCCACCCCTCTGCCCTATCTAGAATTCATCTATTCCTCCCATGCTCCCCCTCCCTACCCCATTATGAGTCAGCCTCCTTATATCAGAGAAAACATTCAGCATTTGTTTTTTTGGGATTGGCTAACTTCACTTAGAATTATCTTCTCCAACGCCATCCATTTACCTGCAAATGCCATTATTTTATTCCCTTTTATTGCTGAGTAAAATTCCATTTTGTATATATGCCACATTTTTTCCCCATTCATCCACTGAAAGGAATCTAGGTTTGCTCCACAGTTTCCCTATTGTGAATTGTGCTTCTATAAACATTGATGTGGCTGTGTCACTCTAGTATGATGTTTTTAAGTCCTTTGGGTATAGTCTGAGGAGAGGGATAGCTGGGTCAAATGGTGGTTCCATTCCCAGATTTCCAAGGAATCTCCATACTGCTTTCCATATTGGCTGCACCAATTTGCAGTCCCACCAGCAATGTATGAGTGTGGCTTTTCCCCCACATCCTAGCCAACACTTATTGTTGTTTGTCTCCATAATAGCTGCCATTTGACTGGAATGAGATGGTATCTAAGAGTAGTTTTGATTTGCATTTCTCTAATTGCTAGAGATGATGAACATTTTTTCATATATTTGTTGATTGATTGAATATCCTCTTCTGAGAAGTGTCTGTTTATGTGTTTGGCCCATTTATTCATTGGGTTATTCATTTTTGGGTTTTTTTTTGGTGTTTTTTTGAGTTCTGTATATACACGAGAGATTAGTGCTCTATCTGATGTGTGAGGGGTAAAATTTTGCTCCCAAGGTGTAGGCTCTCTATTGACCTAACAGATTGTTTCTTTTGCTGAGAAGAAACTTTTTAGTTTGAGTCCATCCCATTTATTGATTCTTGGATTTAATTCTTGCACTATAGGAGTCCTATTAAGGAAGTTGGGGCCTAATACCACATGATGGAGATTAGGGCCTACTTTTTCTTCTATTAGACGCAGTCTCTGGTTTTATTCCTAAGTCCTTGATCAATTTTGAATTGAGTTTTGTGCATGGTGAGAGATAGGGGTTTAATTTCTTTTTGTTGCATATGGATTTCCAGTTTTCCCAGCACCATTTGTTGAAGAGGCAATCTTTTCTCTAACGCATGTTTTTGGCATCTTTGTCTAATATAAGATAATTGTAATTTTGTGGGTTAGTCTCTGTGTCCTCTATTCTGTACCATTGGTCTACCCATCTGTTTTTGTGCCAATACCATGCTATTTTTGTTTCTATTGCTCTGTAGTATAGTTTAAGTTCTGGTATAGTGATGCCACCTGCTTCATTCTTCCTGCTAAGAATTGCTTTAGCTATTCTGGGTCTCTTATTTTTCCAGATGAATTTTTTGATTGCTTTTTCTATTTCTATGGGGAATGCCTTTAAAATTTTGATCGAAATTGCATTAAATCTGTATAGTGCTTTTGGAAGTATGGCCAGTTTGATAATATTAGTTCTGCCTATCCAAGAACAAGGTAGGTCTTTCCATCTTCTAAGGTCTTCTTTGATTTCTTTCTTTAAGGTACTATAGTTTTCATTGCATAGATCTTTCACTCTTTTGTTAAGTTTATTCCAAAGTGTTTTATTTTATTTTATTGAGGCTATTGTAAATGGGGTAGTTTTCTTCATTTCCGTCTCAGAGGACTTGTCACTGATATACAGAAATGCCTTTGATTTATGGGTGTTGATTTTATAACCTGCTATTTTGCTGAATTCGTTTACTAGTTCTAGAAAATTTCTGGTGGTGCTTTTTGGGTCTTCTAGGTATAGAATCACATCATCAGCAAATAGTGTTAATTTAAGTTCTTCTTTTCCTAAACATATCCCTTTAATTTGTTTCATCTGTGTAATTGCTATGGTCAGTGTTTCAAGGACTGTGTTAAATAGAAGTGGTGAAAGAGGGCATCCCTGTCTTGTTCCAGTTTTTAGAGGGAATGCCTTAAATTTTTCTCCATTTAGAATGATGTTGACCTGGGGCTTACCATAGATAGCCTTTACGATGTTGAGATATGTTCCTGTTACCCCTAGTTTTTCTAGTGTTTTGAACATAAAGGGGTGCTATATTTTGTCAAATGCTTTTTCTGCATCTATTGAGATGATCATGATTCTTATGATTGAGTGTATTGATGTGGTAAATTACATTTATTGATTTCCTTATGTTGAACCAACTTTACATACCTGAGATGAATCCCACTTGATCATTGTGCATGATCTTTTTGATATGTTTTTGTATTCAATTTGCCAGACTTTTATTGAGAATTTTTGCGTCTATGTCCATAAGAGATATTGGTCTAAAGTTTTCTTTCTTTGATGTGTCTTTGCCTTGTTTTGGAATAAGGGTGATATTGGCCTCACAGAATGAGTTTGGAAGTGCTGCCTCTTTTTCTATTTCCTGAAATAAATTAAAGAGTATTGGTATTAGTTCTTCTTTAGAGGTCTTGTAGAACTTGGCTGTGTAATCATCTGGTCCTGGGCTTTTCTTGGTTGGTAGACTTCTGATGACCTCTTCTATTTCATCACTTAATATTGGTCTGTTTAAATTGTGTAGGTCTTCCTGATTCAGTCTGGGCAATTCATATGACTTAAAAAATTTGTCGATACCTTAAATATCTTCTATTTTATTGGAGTATAAGTTTTCAAAATAATTTCTAATTATCCTCTGTATTTCTGTATTGTCTGTTGTGATATTACCTTTTTCATCACATATGTTGATAATTTGAGTTCTTTCCTTCTCTTCGTAAGCATAGCTAAGGGCCTGTCAATTTTATTTATTTTTTCAAGGAACCAACTTTTTGTTTTGTCTATTTTTTCAATCATTTATTTTATTTTGATTTCATTGATTTCAGCTCTAATTTTAATTATTTCTTGCCTTCTGCTTTTTATGTTGATTTGTTCTTTTTTTTCCTAGGGCTTTGAGATGTAAAATGAGGTTATTTATTTGTTGACTTTTTCTTCTTTTAAGGAATGAGCCCCATGCAATGAACTTTCCTCTTAGAACTGCTTTCATAGTGTCCCAGAGATTTCTATATGTTATGTCTATGTTTTCATTTACCTCTAATAATTTTTTAATCTCCTCTTTGATGTCTTCTGCAACCCATTGTTCATTTAGTAGCATCCTGTTTAGTCTCCATGTGTTGGAGAAATTTTCATTTTTTATTTTGTCATTAATTTCCAATTTCATTCCATTATGACCTGATAAAATACATGGTAGTATCTCTACTTTTTTGTATTTGCTAAGAGTTGCTTTGTGGCATAGTATATGGTCTATTTTAGAGAAAGAACCATGTGCTGCTGAGAAGAAAGTGTATCTGCTTGATGCAGGTTGAAATATTCTATATATGTCAGTTAAGTCTAAGTTATTGATTGTATTATTGAGTTCTATAGTTTCTTTATTCAACTTTGATTTTTTTTGAAGATCTATCCAGTGGTGAGAGTGGTGTGTTAAAGTCACCCAAGTTTATTGTGTTGTGATCAATTTGACTCTTGAACTTGAGAAGAATTTGTTTGATGAACATAGCTGCACCATTGTTTGAGGCATATATATATATGATTGTTATGTCTTTTTAGTGTATGGTTTCCTTGAGAAGTATGTAATGGCCATCTTTATCTTGCTTGATTAACTTTGGCTTGAAGTCTACTTTATTTGATACAAGGATGGAAACCTCTGCTTGCTTCTGCAGTCCATGTGAGTGGTATGATTTTTCCCAACCTTTCACCTTCAGTCTGTGTAGGTCTTTTTCTATCAGATGAGTCTCCTGGAGGCAGCATATTGTTGGACCTTTTTTAAATCCAATCTTCTAGCCTATGTCTGTTGATTGGTGAGTTTAAGCCATTAACATTCAGGGTTACTATTAAGACATGGTTTGTATTCCCAGCCATATTTGTTTATTTTTGTTATTTAACTTGACTTGATTTTCTTCTTTGATTAGTTTTTCCTTTAGGGTACTACTTCCCTAGGCTGATTTTCATTGTTGTTTTTTGTTTCCTCTTCATGGAATATTTTTCCAAGGATTTTTTGTAGTGTCGGTTTTCTAGATATAAATTAATTAATCTTTTGTTTATCATGGAAGGTTTTTATTTCATCTTCAAATCTAAAGCTTAATTTTGCTGGATACAAGATTCTTGGTTGGCCCCCATTTTCTCTCAGAGCTTGATATATGTTGTTCCAGGATCTTCTAGCTTTCAGAGTCTGTGTTGAAAATCTGCTGTTATCCAAATTTGTTTTCCCGTATATGTAATCTGATGCTTTCTCTTGTGGCTTTTAAAATTCTCTCCTTATTCTGTATGTTGGGCATTTTCATTATAATGTGCCTTTTTTTGGATCTGTTGTGATTTTGTACATTTGGCATCCTGTAGGCTTCTTGAATTTGGATTTCCAACTCATTCTTCATGTTTAGAAAGTTTTCTGATATTATTTCATTGAATAGATTGTTCATTCCTTTGGTTTGGACCTCTATGCCTTCCTCTATCCCAATGAATCTTAAATTTGGACTTTTTATGCTGTCCCATATTTTTTGAATGTTCTGCTTGTGGTTTCTTACTATTATCACTGTGTATTCTATGTTCTTTTCAAGATTATATATTTTGTCTTCATTGTCTGATGTCCTATCTTCTAAGTGGTGTACTCTGTTGGTGATGCTTTTATTTGAGCTTTTAATTTGGTTTATTATTTCTTTCATTTCAAGGATTTCTGTTTTTTTTTTTTTTATCACCTCTATCTCCCTATCTCCCTGTTGAGGTGATCTTTTGCTTCCTGTATTTGTTTATGTAGCTTCTTATCGATATGATCTTTTACTGCCTGCATTTGCTCTCCTATATCTTCCTTGAGTTCACAGAACATTTTAACCATGTACATTTTGAACTCCTTCTCTGTTATTTCTTCTGCTGTGGCTGCCATTTGTTTGGGACACTTTCTTCCCTTGTCTTTTCATGTTGCTCATGTGTCTTTCTTTCCAGCTCTGTGGGTATAGATTGTTATTGTTTTTACCCTATTGGTTTGTAGTGGTCTTGTAGGGTTCCAAGACCTCTCCTTTGTGGGGAAGGATAATGTTAACAGATTCCAATATCAACAATATACCACCTATGAACAATTTGTTGTTATTAAGATGTTTACAGTTTTGTCTCAAGGTATAGAAGTGTTGGATCCAATTATTATCTAAAATATAATCAGTAGTTTTGTAGAAAGGTTTACAGTTTCTGACAGTGGACAATAAACTGGGTGTGGGGCTTAGGATGATATGCTGAGGAGGTAGGATGTGAGGATATCGAGTTAATATATCCTAGAAAGTGTGAAGGAGAAATCTAATGAAGAGGGTTAGTAGCAAGAGAATTGACAGGAAGTAATTTAGGGTAGGCAAGTACGTGGAATGACAATAGAGTACATAAAACAAACACACATATGCATTTAGAAAAATACAGATAAAACAGTAAAATTTGGAGGAGGAAATAAAAATGAAAGAATTAAAAAGGAAAAGAAAAAAAAGGTCATGTACAACACCTCTATATTATATTATTGAGATGACTCAGTCCTCAAAGTCCTATTTCATGCAAAGTTCTTGGTTTCACATATGTTGGATGTGAGGGACAGAGGATGGAGGGGTAGAAGAGATAAAACCAACCAACCAACCAAACAACAAATAAAAAACTCAAAGGAAGAAACCAGGGTTGTAGCTAGGTTTAGAGATCCATATCTTTCCTGCTTCTCTTCTCATCCAATAAGTGGTGTTGTCTGTTGTAAGCTGGTGTCTCTGCCCTGGGGATGGTGGAGGTAACCAGGGTGGGAAGACTGGTCCTGGCACAGGGCACCTGAACGTGGGGAATGGCACCCACCAGTCCCTGCAGAAAGACTGCACCTCATGGGTCTCTTTTTGGGACTGCTTGTATAACTTTTGTTTCCTGTACTATCTCCCTCTCTTGCCTGGAGATTTCCCAGTTCCCGGTGTCTCTGTTAGGCTCCAGACTTTAGCCCTATCTCCCTCTCCCCTAGCAGTTCCAAATTGAGCAAACTCTTACCCCAGGGCTCCCATGGGCAGCTTCCTGGTCGCACTGCACACCTGTGTTGGGCAGCTACCTTGTTGGGTTACCGCTGCTGGGGAGGGGGAAGGTTGGAAACCTGGTACCTGGTTGCTAGAGATCCGATCTGGGAACTGCCCACAGCTAATATGGCGGCGGTCTTCTTTCAGCGCTGGGGTGTCTGGTGCAGTCCAGGGAGCCTGGTGAGGTGGTGGGAACTGGGGATGGCATTGTGCTGTGGGTAGGTAGTGCCGCAGTCTGGCTGGGCACAATCAGGAGCCACTTGTCAAAAGAAACTAACTTTATTTTTAGAACCACACACCAAACAAAACAGCTCCTCAGGAAAAATCCTCAGAGCCTCAACTGCCACCACCGGCTTTTTTACAAGCCTCTCTCTCCCCCCACAAGCTTCTCCCCACCTCCCACAATCCTCCTGCTCTTGAGGCCGATTGGCTGGGTCACGTGGGCAGAGCCAAAAAAGTCCCCCAATGAGCAGCTCCGTGGTCTGAAAGGGCAGGGAAACAGTCCAATGAGCATCACCGCAGAGGAGCCAATCAGCTAGATGTTGCTGGGGCCGAGGAGCCAATCAGCTAGATGTTGCTGGGGCCGCTGTGAGCCAATCATCAGCCGGCAGCTGGATTGCTGGCAGCTGGAAGTTTGCTGGGGCCCCTTCGGCTGTGGCTCTCAACAAGGTAGCAGCTGAGTGACTTGTGTGGGAGCCGATCGAAGTCTTGGCGATCTGCAGATGTGTTGATAGGTGATTCTGCTCAGGTGCTCATGGAGTCTCACGTGGGCTAGAACTTCCGGCTTTTGAGTCCTGCTCCAATGCTGGGTGCCCTACTAGAACACTGAGACCCAGAGTCCAGTGTGGGGTCACAGCGCTGGTGATTTCTGCAGAGAGCAGGTGGATAGAGGTCCTCTAACACTTTTGGAGATGGAGTACTCTGACTAGGCGAGATCTACATTGCTGACTGTGCGGGCCCGGGGTGGCTCATTCCCTTTCCGCCGCCATGTTGGATCTTATTCCTAGACATTTCTCATCTATGCAACACTGGCCTTCACATTTTGACCATATTTATAGAATAATATCTAATGCTTAAAATGAACACTTTTGTCATGGCTTGTCGTTCAGAAATAGACTTAGTTCTAAGTGGAATTTCACTGTGACAGTGTCTGTTTAAAGCAGGAGTGGTCCAGGTGGTACTTGAGGAAACTTTCTGGAAAAGGGCATACACTATATGAAATACACTGAAGAGATCCTGACCAATTTAGAGCAGAAAGAGATGGTTCCAGCCACCGGCAGACAGGTCAATTTCCCTCCCTTTTTCCTTCCTTCCTTCTTTTCTTCTTCTTCCATGTACCAAGAATTCTACTAGTTTTTGAAGTAACAGAAATAAGAAATTTATTTATTTGTGAAATAATCTTTCATATTTGCTTATTTCTACTTGCTAACAAGTTCTTTCTTTTATGCGGGCAAAGTAGTTGTATCCACGGTTCCTGACAAGCACACAGAGTTCTGTCATGGAGTCTCAGAGAGCATCTCTATATCCTCTCCTTACAGAGAGCCCTTCAACCATCTCTATCTTCCTTTAACCTTCCAGGCTTGGGGGTAGCGATACTTGTTTGCATAGGAGGGTATGGGTCTCATTTCACCTGGTATTTAGACCTTTCATTGTCTTGTGTAGGCAATTAAGACAGGTATCCTGAATTCTATCCTGAGTAGCTTGGATCATCAGATGATGACATCTTCACAGGTGTATGTGTCTCAACCTAATTTTGTTAGCTTTTAAAAGTGGTCAAACAACATCGTGCATATTTTGCACATGAGTATTCCCCAAATAAGCTCCATTCTCCATTTGTAAACCTGATGTTTTGAATTTGAATGTGGGATTTTTAAATTTGTTCTGCTGAAATTCATCTCATCAGATTTTGGCCCAGTGACAAATTCCTGATTAATCAAACATAGTCACCTGCACAGACAAAATGTTAAGGAATTCCAGCTAACTTCAAACAATTTAAAACCCCAACATTTTTCTCTGCTGGCTTTCTGCCAGCCTATATTTGTCAATTTACTAATATTAAGATTAAATTTTTACTATTAAGGATAAGACATCTAGAATTTTCTTGTTAAAATGAGGATTTGTCCCATTACATAGTGGTGTTCTATTAATATATCACTCTGATAAAGTATCTTATTAGTCAAGTGCTAGAAGGCAAAGGAGAAAGTTGTATTCTAATGAAGGAAAGGAGTAAGAAATTACAGGGCAAGAAGCTTTGCTGGGGAAAGCAGGTCTGTTTCTTTAGGAAAATTCTCATGTCATTGTTAGATTAAAACCTATTAGTACTTACTATATACAATACCTAGCTCAAACTGTGTGCATAAATGTTTCTACTACAATATTTGAAAATATGGTCAGCATTATTGTAATGAGTTTTTCAGATGAAAAAACTGAGTCTAAAGAAAGTAAATTGTTCAGAATGGCAGGGTTAGTGAGTAGCAGAGACACATTTGAAGTCAGGGCTGTCTGACCGCAGCCTCTTTCTCCCTGCCCCTTTTTTTACTATGTATGCACATCTTTTACTGTATATGCACAAACTCAATATGCCCATCTTGGAAAGGACAAGTTCTTATTGATTTAAGACTATTTTAGGGGCTGGGGTTGTGGCTCAGTGGTAGAGCGCTTGCCTAGCATGTGTGAGACACTGGGTTTGATTCTCAGCACCACATATCAATAAATTAATAAATAAAATAAAGGTCTATTGACAATTTAAGAGTATTCTAGGCAGAAAAAAGGATGGAAACACTTTTCATAAAGTGGTTTGTCAGGGGTTGGGTATATTTTTAAATTCTCTGGTTATTAAGCTTTCTATTCAGTTCTTTTCCAAGAGCATGACTCAGTCTTGGAAATTGGCTACCAGTGAAGCTAGACAGTAGGGGTTTTAGAATGGCACTGCAGAGGTGAGGTTGATCTAATGATAAATATCTTCCACAAGGCAAGGTTCATTAAGTTTAACTTCATAGTAATCAAGTTGGATAAATGGTCATATTACCTTGGATCTTCTCTGTAGAAGAGAGAAGCCACCAGGCGAGAACCAGAATGTTGGCAAAGAGCAAAAAATCAATTATCTCTGGAATGTGTCAAGCAGAGATTAATTTATTAATTTGTTTATTTATTCCTCAAGCAATTATTGCACACACTAAATAAACTTGTGATATGTAGAAAAATAAGCTAAGAAGCCTACTCTTACATGATTTGCAGTCTAATGGAAGATGTGAAAAGAATTAATGCAGTTCAGAATGTTGTAAAGTTTCTGCATCTAGCCTTAAGGTCTCATACAGACTTTCTCTGCTCTTCATAATCTGAGCCTACATTGCTTATTTGTCCTAATACCAGCTGCTTAACACAGATGCACATTGTTCTTATTAGTCTAGTCTTTTCACTATTACACAAACATGACTGGCCCACTTTTGCTTCCTTCCTCCTCTCCTCTCTCCCTCCTTCCGTTGATAATTTTTTAAAGTATCTACAATGTGCCAACCACTGTGATGACTGCTTGGGTTCCACCAGAAAACCAGATGTTATGTTTTCCACCCTCTTGGGCTGATAGTCAACAATTTAGGATTTAGTGTGAGGTCACATTTTCCTTTCTGAATTCTTTTCTTCAATATCCTTATTCTGAGGGGACTTTTATTCCTCTGCTATTTGACAGCTCCTATGGTTGGCTCCTTACAAGAAATGTACTGACTTTCAGAGAAGATAAAGTGTTGGTAGAGTTCACTAGTGGTGGTGGTGGTGGTGAGGTATTGTCAAGGCAGAAGCTAGTCCAGAGAAGCTCTTTGTGAAAGAGGTGAGATTTGAGATGTTCCATGAAGATGGGAGAGTTAAACTTGAAAATGAGACAAAGAAAAATTTCAGACAGGGGGTAGGATTATGCCTTTAGAAGAGAGCAAGCCCAGGAGAGGACTCACTTTCTCAATTCCCAGGCATTGGTTTTGCTTCTCCACTGTTTTACAAGAGTAGTCTCATCACTTTGGGTGTGGAGTCATTGTGCAAAATCATGGTTCACAAAGGGTGTTCTCACTTATCCTTTGCTGATATTTGTTGTCATAAAACTATAACCACAATAGAGGGGCTTCAGAATAGAAACCCCTCTTCTCATGGCAGCCATCCTTAACAGATGGTCTCTGACAACCTCTGCTGATCAATAATTTTTGCTGGCCACACTCACAGAATGGCTATTTCCACTTATTGGAGCAAGGCAACAGACACAAAACTCTTTTCTACATTAACCTGGAATCTGGCTGCCTATGCTTTTTAGACATCAAGACCTGTTGTTCCTTCTAAAATCATCTAAAATGAGGTGGCAATTTTGTATCAATATGAGACCTTAAATATTTGTAAAACTACTATTGCACACTTGAAGTAATGTAGGAGATTTATTCCCTGCACATGTGGGTTGAAATTGTAGCTCAAGACGATGAATTAACCAAGAGGAACACAGGAAGGAAAAATTATAGGGTGTTAGAAGTAAAGACCTTTGATTTAGATTGTCTCAGTTTCAGTCTTGACTCTTCCACTCACTGGTTCCTGAAGGTTATAAGAACATATCAGTAGTGTACAACAATCTTCTTCACCATGTAGTTGGGAGGGTTAAATGAGATAACACACATTAAGCACTGGGTGTAGTCTCTAGTCTATACTAGGTGTTGAATACAAGTTGAGAGAAAAGTAACTGTACAATCAATGGGACATATCATTATTTCAAAGTTGGCTGACTGAAGCCCACTGGGGATAAGCAGACTCTATTGGGAGAGCGGTGCTTATAAGAACACAGAAAACACAAGCAGAAAGAATGTGGATTTAAATTCAGACAAACCCTAACTAGGACATCTTTACTTGATTCTATGATAAATGGAGCTCAATCCACCTGGCACATTTTGAAATAATGTGTCTTTAATAATGGTGTGAGCTTTAATAATGCAAGCAGTAGGATGTCAGTTTTCCCCTAAATAATATTTTGTGGTTTACTAAATGGCATTTTCTAGGTTTTTTTTCCTACCATCTGCTTGGCTTTCCCATGCATACTCCCATTCTGTCCATTTTAGACCTAGCCTGTTGTTCAACCTCCAATGATGTGTCTCTTTTTAAACTGCAGGTCTGTTCCTGGACACCCTAGGACTTGCCTGCTGAAGTCGGTGTAAATGGTCACTAAATGAGAAGGAAATGTTGCATTCCAAGCCCTCAGACCAATGGAATATACTTTTCCCCACATTATTTCATTTAATCTTATTCAACCATATGTAATAGGTGGTTAGAACATGTAAAGTTATTCCCATTCTACAAGTGAGAAAACTGATGCTCAGAGTGACAAAGGGCTTGGACTGGCAATGCAGTTTTGATAGAGAGAAGGACTGGGAATTCAGGATGGATGAGTTCTGGTTTAGCTATGTTTTTTTTTTTTTAAGCCTCCATATTCTCTTCTGTAAAATCTGAAGTTTGGATCTGCTAATTTTCCATGATGATTATAACAAGTTCCTCGTTGTGAGCAGTTAAGAGGACTTGGAGCATGAGTATCCCACATAAAATCCAGTGCCATCCTTGAAGCACCCTGTGGCCATCCTTCCCACCCACCCATCACTCTGTTTCTGCTTTGGCAGTTATTTATGAAGTAGTCTCACAGAATGATTAGGGTGTTGATAGGAAATTATTTCTCTTTCTCTCCAGAGTGTTTTGGCACAGAGATTTGTTTGGGCAAGTTGTCCCAGTTGTGATCATTATGCACTTGGTTATTTTTGTTCTAGTGCCCAGAAGCCTGTGGGGCATGGATGTCTGGTAAAAGAATTTATAGCCAATTTAGTCCACCTGAGTTAAATTACACAATCAGTCTAATTTTAGGAAGTTGGTTTTTGTTTACTTAAAATTGGTCATTCCTGGGGATCACTTTGGGACATTTTTGAGATAGTTATATCTATCTCAAAAAAAAAAAGCTACAGACATTAAAACTAAGACGGAAGAGGTTTCATCCATGACTAAATAGCATCATGAGCATGGACCTAAGACCCTAGATTACCACTAACTAGCTGTTGAAGCTCAATAGATTGTTAACCTTTCTGTATTTCAGTTTCTTCAACTACAAGATGGGTTTGATAATAAAACATATCTAATAAGAAGATTGGATGATATAATTCATGGCAAGTGTATGAAACAGTGCTTGGTACATTGTACACACTCAGTACATACTGGCTATTATTAACTTTTAAAAATAATGTTATTGCATTTTTTATACCTTCATATTATTTGTTTATATTTATGTGGTGCTGAGGATCAAGCCCAGGGCCTCACTCATGCTAGGCAAGTTCTACCACTGAGCTACAATCTTGGCCCCTATTATTAACTTTTTAAATCATTTTATTATTCTCATTTTAAAATTAGAAAAGATGAAGTTCCAAGAGAAGTCTTTGGGTCAATAGTCATGACTGTAACTCAGTTGTCTTACCTATTCTCTTTCCACTTATGTCTTCTTACAACTTTCTCGAAATAATAACTTCCCATTTAGGATACAGGTTATCCTTCTAAAGATATAGATAAAGCACTGCTAGTCATGTTGCCCATCTGTTCTAAGGAAAGCATGATCTTTCAGTCATCTGCAACAATCCATGCAGAATTATGGTGCCACATTGAGACTGCCACTGTTTTTTTTTTTTCTGCCTACTATGGTAATTGTACTTACGTTGTCTCTAGAGGTTACAGCTTTGGTGTGGACCCTGCCTCTTTGGAACTCATCATTCCAAATGAAATTTGGAAGCCATGTCAATGGAAATATCTCCTACCATCATCCTTGGCTTACAGAGATCAAGCATCACAAAGCTTTCAAAAGGTGTCAGTGTCCCTCTCCATTATGTATTCCTCTAACTCTGCTCTGGCCCTTACTTGGCACATGGCTGGTGAAGCATTGGTGTTCAAGAAGCATATGCTGCAAAGCTTTTCTATCTTGATCCTAATCTACTGATTTGGAGATCTTTGTTCTCAATGAATAAATGCCCTCACCGGAGACACAATGATGATTTGATTGAACTGGAATGGCTGACATCTGATATTTATGTCACAGAACTACTAGGCAATGCAAGAAGTATATTTTATTGGTTAAGTTGATTTATTTCCTACCAAGGGGGAAAATAACTGCTATACCACAAGAGGACCATAAACTCTATTTGAAACTCTGGGGTTCCTGAAGAGTATCCCTTAGTCATTTTATGTTCCTAAACTAATGGAAAACACAAAAAGGAAATATAGATAGGATTTATACCCCTTAAGAATGACAACTTGGTTTACTCTCAAATGAGGGATCCCAAACAACTGTGGTGATAGTTGAGAGTAAGGAAAAATGTGATGACAAGTAGTCAATGTTGGAGGTTGTACCAAGTGTGGCTTCATGGCAAGTCACAGTTCAACAGAGCCTCCATCTGGTGATTATGTACCCAGTCATAGTTGTCCATATTCCTTCCACAATTTAAAAAAAAATATTTATTATAATTTGTGATATATGACAGCAGAAAGCAATTCAATTCATATTACACATGAAGAGCACACTTTTTCATGTCCTGGTTGTACACAAAATAGAGTTACACCACTCGTGTCTTCATACACATGCCTAGGGTAATGATATCCATTTCATTCTACCGTCTTTCCTACTCCCATACCCCTTCCATTACCATCCCTCACCTTTGCCCTATCTAAAATTTTTGTCCATTTCTTCCATGCTCTCCTGCCCCATTCCCATTATGGATCAGCATTCTTATATCATAGAAAACATTTGGTATTTGATCTTTTTTTGGGGGGAGATTGGCTTATTCACTTAGCATAATATTCTCCAGCTCCATCCATTTACCTGCAAATGCCATGTTTTTATTCTCATTTAATGCTGAGTAATATTCTATTGTGTATATATACCACATTTTCTTTATCTGTTCATCTACTAAAGGGCATCTAGATTGGCTCCACAGTTTAGCTATTGTAAATTGTGCTGCTATAAACATTGGTGTGTCTGTGTCCCTGTAGTATGCTGTTTTTAAGTCTCTTGGGTACAGACTGAGGAGTGAGATAGCTGGGTCATTTCCAGCTTTCCAAGGATTCTCCATACTACTTTCTAGATTGGCTGCACCAATTTGCAGTCCCACCAGCAATGTATGAGTGTGCCTTTTTCCCCACATCATGGCCAACACTTATTGTTGTTTGTATTATTAATAGCTGCCATTGTGACTGGAGTGAGATGAAATCTTAGAGTGGTTTAGATTTAAATTTCTATAATTGCTAGAGATGTTGAACGTTTTTCATATATTTGTTGATTGATTGTATACCATCTTCAGTGAAGTGTCTCTTCAGTTCCTTGGCCCATTTATTGATTGGGTTATTGTGTGTGTGTGTATGTGTGTGTGAAAATTATTGAGTTCTTTATATATCCTAGAGATTAGTGCTCTATCTGATGTGTGTGTGGTAAAAATTTGCTCCCATTCTGTGTGCTCTCTGTTGACCTTACTGATTGTCTCTTTTGATGAGAAGAGTTTTAGTTTGAATCCATCCCATTTATTGATTCTTGATTTTAATTCTTGCACTATAGGAGTTTTATTAAGGAAGTGGGTGCCTAATCTGAGATGACAGAGATTTGGGCCTACTTTTTCTTTTATTAGGTGCAGGGTCTCTGATTTAATTCCTAGGTCCTTGATCCACTTTGGGTTGAGATTTGTGCATGGTGAGAGAGTTTTGTTGCATAAGTATTTCCAGTTTTCCCAGCACCATTTGTTAAAGAGACTATTTTTTCTCCAATATATGTTATTGGTGACTTTGTCTAATATAACATAACTGTAATTATGTGGGCTTGTCTCTGTGTTCTCTATTTTGTATCATTGGTCTACAGTCTATTTTGGTTCCAATACCATGTTGTTTTTATTACTATTGCTTTGTAGTGTAGTTTAAGATCTGGTATAGTGATGCCACCTGCTTCACTCTTCCTGCTAAGAATTTCTTTTGCTGTTCTGCTTCTCTTACTTTTCCAGATGAACTTTATGACCACTTTTTCTATTTCTATGAGGAATATAAATGGAATTTTTATTAGAATTGCATTAATCTATATAGTGCTTTTGGTAGTACTGTAATTTTGACAATATTAATTCTGCCTATCCAAGAACAAGGAAGATCTTTCCATTTTCTAAGGTCTTTTAAAATTTCTTTCTTTAGCATTCTGTAGTTTTCACTATAGAGGTCTTTCACCTCTTTCATTAAGTTGATTCCCAAGTATTTTATTTTATTTTTTTCCTTAGGCTATTGTAAATGGGGTAGTTTTCCTGGTGTTTCTTTCAGAGGATATGTCACTGATTACCAAAGTGCCTTTATTTTATGGGTGTTGATTTTATATCCTGCTATTTTGCTGAATTCATTTACTATTTCTAAAAGTTTTCTGGTGGAATTTTTTGGGTCTTCTAGGTATACAATAGTTTTGCTGGCAAATAGTGCTAACTTGAGTTCTTCTTTTTCTATCCATATTCCTTTAATTTCTTTCATCTGTGTAATTGCTCTGGCTAGAGTTTCAAGAACTATGTTAAATAGAAGTGGTAAAAGAGTGTATCGCTGTCTTTTTCCAGTTGTTAGAGGGAAAGCTTTCAATTTTTCTCCATTTAGAATGATGTTGGCCTAGGGCTTAGCATAGGTAGCTTTTACAATATTGAGATATGTTCCAGTAACCATAGTTTTTCTAGTGTTTTGAACATGAATGGGTGCTGTATTTTGTCAAGTGCTTTTTCTGCATCTATTGAGATGATGATATGATTTTTATCTTTAAGTCTATTGATGTGATGAATTACTTTTATTGATTTCTGTATGTTGAACAAAATTGCATCCCTGGAATGAACCCCACTCGATCGTGGCACACTATCTTATTGATGTATTTTTGTATACAATTTGCCAGAATTTTATTGAGAATTTTTCATGTATGTTCATTAGAGATATTGGTCTGAAGTTTTTTTTCTTTGATGTGTCTTTTTCTGGCTTTGGAATCAGGGAAATATTGACCTCATAGAATGAGTTTGGAAGTGTTCCCTCTTTTTCTATTTCACTAAATAAATTTTGAGTTGTATTGATATCAGTTTTTCTTTAAAGGTCTTGTAGAACTCATCTGTGTATCCATCTGGTCCTGGGCTTTTCTTGGTTTGTAGGTTTCTGATGGCATCTTCTATTTCATTGCTTGAAATTGATCTGTTTAAATTGTGTATATCATCCTTATTCAATTTGGGAAAATCATATGATTCTAGAAATTTGTTGATGCTTCAATATTTTCTATTTTATTGGAGTACAAATTTTCAAAATAATTTCTAATTATCTTCTGATTCCTATAGTGTCTGTTATGATATTTTCTTTTTCATCATGGATGTTAGTAATTTGAATTTTGTCTCTCCTTCTCTTTGTTAGCATGGCTAAGTGTTTATCAATTTTATTTATTTTTTAAAAGAACCAAATTTTTGTTTTGTCACCTTTTTTAATAGTTTCTTTTGTTTCCATTTCATTGATTTCAGCTTTGATTTTAAGAAGTTCCTGTGTTTTACTGCTTTTTGTGTTGATTTGTTCTTCTTTTTCTAGGGTTTTGAGATATAATATTAGGTCATTTATTGACTTCTTCTTCTTTTAAGGAAAGAATGCCATGCAATGAACTTTCCTCTTAGTACTGCCTTCATGGTGTCTCAGAGATTTTGATATGTTGTATCAGTGTTCTCATTTACCTCTAAGAATTTTTTGATCTCCTTATTGATGTCTTTTGCAACCCATTGTTCACTCAATAGCATATTATTTAATCTTCAGGTGTTGGAGTAACTTTTATTTTTTATTTTATCATTATTTTCTAATTTCATTCCATTATGATCTGATAGAATGCAGGTAGTATGTTTTCTTCTTTGGATTTGCTAAGAATTGCTTTGTGGAATAAGAAAGTGTACTCACTTGTTGATGGATGAAATATTCTATATATGTCAGTTAAGTCTAAGTTATTCATTGCATTACTGAGTTCTGTAGTATCTTTGTTTAGCTTTTGTTTAGAAGATCTATCCAGTGGTGAAAGAGGTGTGTTAAAGTCACCCAGAATTATTGTGTTGTGGTCTATTTTATTCCTGGATTTGAGAAGAGTTTGTTTGATGATAGTAGATGCTCCAGTATTGGGGGCATGTATATTTATAATTGTATGTCTTGTTGATGTGTGGTTCCTTATGCAGTATGAAATGTCCATCTTTATCCCATTTGATTAACTTTGGCTTGAAGTCCACTTCATTCTATGAGGATGGAAACCCTTGCTTGATTTTGCGGCCCATGTCAGTGGTATATTTTTTCCAAACCTTTAGCCTTCAGTCTGTGGATATCTTTTCCTGTGAGATGAATCTTTGGAAGGCAGAATATTGTTGGGTCTTTTTTAGAATCCAACCTGCCAGTCTATGTCTTTTGATTGGTGAGTTTAGGCCATTAACTTTCAGAGTCATTATTGAGATATGATTTGTATTTCCAGTCATTTTTGTTTATATTTGGTATTTAACTTGACTTGGTTTCTCCTTTGTTTTTTCCTTTAGTGTAATATCTTTATTTTATGATTTCCATTTTACTTTTTTATTTCCTCCTCATGGAAAATTTTGCCAAGAAGATTCTGTACTGCAAGCTTTCTAGTTGTAAATTCTTTTAAGTTTTGTTTATCATGGAAGGTTTTTATTTCATCATCAAATATAAAGCTTAATTTTGCTGGATATAAGATTCTTGGTTGGCATCCATTTTCTTTCAGAGCTTGATATATTGTTCCAGGATATTCTAACTTTCAGGGTATGGGTTGAAAAATCTGCAGACATCCTAATTGGTTTCACCCTATATGTAATCTGATTCCTTTCTCTTGTGGCTTTTAAATTCTCTGTATTATTTTAAAAATCTCTATTATTCTATATGCTAGGCATTTTCATTATGATGTGACTTGGTGTGAATCTGTTGTGATTTTATACATTTGGCATTCTGTAAGCCTCTTGTATTTGACTTTCCAATTCGTTATTCATGTTTGGAAAATTTTCTGATATTATTTCATTGAAAAGATTGTTCATTCCTTTGGTTTGGAACTCTATGCCTTCCTCTATCCCAATAATTCTTAAAATTGGCTTTTTATGTTATCCCATAATTCTTGAATGTTCTGCTCATGGTTTCTTACCATCTTCACTGTATGGTTAACATTCTTTTCAAGATTACATATTTTGTCTTCATTTTCTGAGATCCTGTATTCCAAGTGATCTAATCTGTGGATGATGCTTCCTATTGAACTTTTAATTTGGTTTATTATTTCTTTCATTTCAAAGATTTCTGTTATGTTCAGAACATGTATCTCTTTATTAAAATAATCTTTTGCTTCCTGTATTTGCTTATGTAGCTCTTCATTGAAATGATCTTTTGCTGCCTGATTTGCTCTCTTATATCATCCTTTAATTCACAGAACATTTTAATTGTGTACATCCTGAACTCCTTCTCTTTAATTTCTTCTGTTGTGTTAGCCATGAATTTTTATAATGTAGTATCTTGATTTGTTTTGGGCACTTTCTTCTCTTGTTTTTTTTTTTTTTTTTTTTTTTTTTTTTTTCATGTTGTTTCTGTGTCTTCCATTCTAGCACTGCAGATCCAAGGCATTACCGTGTTTACCCTATAGGCTTATACTGCCCCTTCAGGGTTCCAATACCTCTCCTCTGGGGAGGGGGAGAACAATGTAAACAGATCCCAATACAAACAATATACAATCTTAAACCAAATAGCTGCTATTAAGACATTTACAGTTTTGTCACAATATACAGACATGGTGAGTTCAATTATTATCCACTATATACACAATAGGTTTGCAAAATGGTCTATAGTTTCTAATGGTGGACAAAGAACCAGGGGTGAGGTGTAGGATAAAAGGTTGAGGGGATAGGGGGTGAGGATATAGGGTAATTAGATCTTAGAAAATGTGAAAGAGGAATCTGAAGAAGTTGGTTAGTAGCAGGAGAAGAGAGAGGAAGTGATTTTGGGGAGACAAGAATGTGGGAAAACAATAGAGTACGAAAAACAAATACACATAAATATTGAAGAAAAAATAAAAAATGTAAAAATATTACATCAAATAATATACAACACAATTGTAATATACTATTCAGGCATCCCCCTTTTCAGTAGCTTAATTCATGCTGAGTACTTGGTTTCACAAATGTTGGAAATGGAAGGGAGTGAGAAGAAAAAGGGAGTAAAAAATCTTGAAGGAAGATACAAGGATTGTTTTTGTTGGAGATCAGTATATTTCCTGCTTCCCTTCTCATCCAATAGGTGGGGTTGTCTGTTATCTGCTGGTATCTCCACCCTCAGGATGATGAAGGTTACCAGAGTGAGAGGGTTGGTCTTGTGTGCAGGGCTCCTAGAAGTGGGGTATAGCACCTCCTGGTCCCAATGGGAGACTGCATCCCAAGGATCTGTTTTGAGGCTCACTCGTTTGATGTGGATGCCTGATTTTATCTCCTTATATCACCTATAGACTTCACAATTCCTGGTCTCTAATTGAGTCTCTAAACTGTATCTCACTCCCTCCCTTTCTACTTCCCAATCTTGAACCTTTATCTCTAGAGGTCTTGTGTGCTGCACTCTGGGGCTGTGCATCTGTTGCAGAAAGCTGTTTTGATATGGCAGTCCCTGTGTTGGGTTAGCAGCTGCCTGAGAGTGTGGGGAATTGGGAACTATGGGTACCTGCCCAACTGGTGTTCCAAGCTAGGAGTTGCCCCAACTAAACATGGTGAGAAAGGTTTCCCAAGATGGAGGTGGCTGCTTTCAGAGATGGAGAGTCCAGTCAGGTGGGTCAGATAGTGGTGTTGGGTGATGTGTTAAGAGATGCAGCTCTGCAGCATGCAGTGTTGTGGTTGACGGCTGTCTCTAGACCCTGTGCAATGTCCCCAGGTGCAGTCAGGATACTGGATGTTGGGGACTACGGCAGTGGCTGCAGAGTCCCAAGATGGAAGTGACCAGGGGAGCCCCATGGTGGTAGATGGGGGTCCACATGGGAGTGGCAGCTGGAGTTCCTGTGCATGAGTAGCAGCTGGGTGTCCTGTGTGGGATTGGTGAATAGAATTCCTGCACAGGTGTGCAGCCAGGAGTCTTGCACATGTGCTGATGCTGGTGGTCTGCTTGGGCACCTGGAAGCCCTGTATTGGCGAGTATCAGGAGTCCTGCACTGACACTGAAGCCTGGAGACCTGTGTGGGCAGCTGTTGTGGGTCCTCTATCACTCACAGAAAAACAGTATTCCCATTACTTGAATTCCAGGTCATGGAGCGAAACACAATGCAGCCTCCCTCTAGCCGGCCATCTTGGATTCCCCCTTCCACAATTTTATATAAGAAATTTAAATTGCAATTAATTTTAAAACTTGACTTTTGGGTTACAGGATCATTTCAGATAGTAACTTAACTATATGTTAAATTCATATCATCTTAAGAGAGAAACAATTACTTCTGGGACTTTGTGTCAAACTTTTATTAGACAAGGGAGAGAGTATCATTATTGGCTTAAAGGATGGTTGCAGATTTTTAAATTTTTTATTTGTTCTTTTAGATATACATGACAGCAGAGTGTATATAGTTGCATCTTATATGGGATAAATATGATGTTATTGCTATAATTTGAAGTTTATATTCAGAAAAGTGAGCATAGCCAAAAGTGTAGACATTCCTAGTTTTTGACTATTTCTTCTCACATATTTGCTCTTCTACAGTCTGTTCTTTATTGCTAGGGTTGAGTTCTGCAAACTATATTTTCCAGTCTCCTTTGCCAACTAACTTCCTATTAGGCTCTCCAACACGGAAGGGACTAGTGGGGACATCAGAAAGCAGAGAGAAAAATTGTTGATATTAATAGTTGTGTTCACCCCACTCATTTTTCTCTTGAGGCTTCCTTTGTATTAACTGTTCTCTTACTTGTAATACTATTGAAATTGGTCTTCATATGGCTGCTTTTTAAAAAAGTTTTAATATCCTCCCTTCAGAAAGATTTTTTCTGTCCCTTCTTAATCTAAAGTAGTTATTTTCCACCTGCTTTTAATTTTCTGAATAGCAGTGATCTCACAGTTTTTCATTTACATCCCAACATATTTAAAGTCACTAATCTCCATGAAAGTAGGGTGGTCCTTTTCTTCCTCTCTTTCTCTCTTGCAGTCTCCCTTCTCTCAGTCTCTCCCTCTTTCCCCTTATTATTTTTCTTTTATCTTTTCTAGAAATTGGGTACTCAATGAATATTTGGAAAATAAATTGTTAAATTTATTAACAAATTTTTCTGTCTTACTACTTTGCCTTTCTCCAGGCTAAATTAGCTTCAGATCTTCCCATGGGGTAAGCAAGGCAGAAATTATCATCACCATTATTATGGGAGACAGTAAAAATAGGAGGCACTCCTACTTCTGGCTATGATGGTATTGCTAGTCTCAGGGAAAAAAAAATCTTTCCCCAAGAAATCTAAGAGTTAGGTTGAAGGGAGGAGGAAGGAAAGCAAATTAGCTCTTTTAAGGCATTAGAAAGCCACTAGAGCAACCAGGCTAACAGTGCAGTCCAAGACCCTGAAGAGAAGTGAGTTGCATTGAACTGAGCTTGGTGTCTATGGCTGCTTTCGCCCTCAGGGCCTTTACTGATTTACATATCATGGCACCAAGGCCAAACCCAATGTGGCAGCCTGGAGCTTTTGGCACACTCACAGGTCTAGCAAGACAAAGCTTGGAGTTCAGAGCTGTCAAGACAGCCACAATTTAAGGAGGGAAAGAACCTATAGAAAAGGAATTAGAGTGAGGTATACTTGGATTTTTTTTTTTCACAATTTTCCCTTGAGACTTTTTTTCTTTTTTTTTTTATTCCAAAGCAGTGCACGTGACAGGCAACACTGTCAGAAATAATGCAAAAAGCTGCTGCTCATAGGCAAAAAATTTAGCTCACTTTGGCAGTCTAATGGTATGAGAGAATCAAGGTTTGGCATTCAGAACACATCAAGGAAAAAGATTCCTTGTGAACAAACACCTCAGGATTTACAAGGAGATATCTCAAAGGGCTTTACTAAGGAAAGAAATGTTAGCTTCCTACTGGAGTGTCCCCTATGGATCAAACTTTTATGCCAAAACTACCTGAAGAAAGACAACGTTGCATCATTTAAGTGTAGTTTCTTACAAAACATATCCAGCATTCATTCAAAATTCATTAGATACAATAGGAAACAAGACTGTATGACTAAAGATGAAGAGAAAATATAGATAATAGGGAATAGATTAGAATGATTAGATATAGACTTATTAGTTATGATGAATATATTTAAGATAAAATTATAATTTAGCCAGACAACTGGTATCTATAAAATACAATAAAAAGGCTATCCCAGAACTAAAAAAAAAAAGTAATTAAAATTAAGAATTTAATAGGTCGATGCATTTTAACAGCAGATATAACAGACTAGATAATTAGTGAATTAGAAATAGATTATCAGTAATTACTCAACTCAAAGCACACAAGGAACAAGAACAAGAAAACATAAAATCAAAAAAGAAAAAGATACAGAAAAAAGTTTAAGAGATAGATGGATCATGGTGAAGAAGTCCAACATGCTGGCTTCTTAGTACGAGAACAAACATAGAATTATATAAAATGGATATGTGAAGAGAAGGTAACTACTAGGAATTTTCTTGAGTTTGTCAAAGACTTAAGTTCTGCATTCCACAGTGCTACAGTCCCCGAGTAAAATAGATGCCTTGTGCTGATGGTGCACTGGCTAATTCAGTACGCAAGAAAAAGGGCTAACTGATCCTTACTGCATGGGAGTTTGTCTCTCAGAGTTCACGTGCTACATGTGCTACATTTAATCTTCCAAGTCCCATGTTAATGATACTGGGAGGTAAGTCCTTTGGGATGACCCATGGATCAATGGGTTATTTTGTTATAAAAACAAGCTCCCTCTGGTACACTCACTCTTTCTTGCAGCCTGCATCATAACATGGGCATCCTGAGTGACTGCCTCTGTGTCTTAACATCCCCCTTTTTATAGAACACTAGTATTGGATGAAGACCTCAATAGCCATTTTTTGATTTGATTACCCTTGTAACCACCATAATTTCAAAGGCAGCCACATTCTGAGATTGGGGACACAATCAGCTCAAAGTTGTTGGTTCATAACTGTAAAACTGCAGAAAACTAACCATCAGTGGAAAATTTCAATGCAGGTAGAGATCCAACACAGCTACTACCTTCAACGTACTAACTAAAGGACAGAGAATAGACTTCAGAAAACCAGTGAAATGACACCTGAAAGAAAAGAATTCTCATCCTGGAATTCTATTTCTATCAAAAAAATCTTCAAAAATAAATGTGAAATAAAAATCCTTTTAGGCAAACAAAATCTGAGATAATTTATTGCCAGCAGACCTGTACTAAAAGAAATACTATGGGGAGTTTTTCACATAGAAGGAAAATGCTTGTAAAGAGAAATAAAGTACACTAGAAAGGGTAAGTATGTAGGTAAATCTAACTAAACATTTACTATGCAAAATAAGAAGAACATCTTCTGAAGTTTAAAACATATGTATCCAGAAAATTCATGAGAAGAGTAATGCAGAAGACAGAATTATCCATTAAAGTTTTACAAGGTTTATTATACTATATACTAGTCAGGGGAAGGTACATATTATAATTCTTAGGATAATTATTAAAATAATGACAAAAGAATAAATTAAGAACAAAATAAGAGAATACATGGGATAAAATATGATTAATTCAAAGAAGGCAAGATAGGAATAGAAAAAGGAACATTGAATAGAAAGAATTGAAATGTTAATGATAAGACTAAATGAAGGTAGAATAAATATTTTAAAAAATAATAGTTTCAGATGAGATAAAATAATCAAAAAGCTGTAAGTAGCAATAATTCTATCTAGACCTAGATTTTATATCTAGTACCATTCCTGACCAATGGCAATGAGAAATCCTTTGAAAAATGGCATATTCCAGGATAGGAGAAGGAGAATATAAAATAAGCTTAAAATGCTCAATAATCAATGATGACATATCAAAAGGACATGAGAACCAACATAAAGGATTCCCACTGGCCAAATCTGGGACAATTTAAATTGTGTGAGACTCTGGGTTCAATCCCCAATATGGTTAAAAAAAAAGGAAAAATAAAAGAAAAAAAAGGTACTAATAATTCTTTTTCAGATGAGAAACTGTCACTTAGACTGTTTGATAGACTTTCTTTTTAAATACAGTAAATAAATAGTAAAACTGAAGATCAGAACTCAGTGCCATGGATCAATTTTTTTAATCATCCCTTATTTGCTGTATGAATTGTTATCAGTTCCTCCTACCCCCAAAATGTGAAACTCCATAACATACTGAGTACAAAAGAAGATGTTTTACTGAAATAGTTTTATGTTAAATTTTCTTATCTAGGATCCAGCAAATTATTGTTTATAGAGAGAGGATGATCTAGAAGTAAAACATGAAATTATAAATGTTACCCAATAACAGAATATTTAGTTGTCTACTCTTTATTTTTAGTACTCAGTATTCTCCATTCTCTTTTTAAACTAGTTTCATTTTTCTAAAACTATCTGGGGAGGCTTTATGTCATTTAATATATCCAAACCCAGAATTTTATAAGCCTTTTAAATGTTAAATTATCAATTTTACATGCCTAAACTAACCAAGTTGCTTTAAATCTAGACCAACATGAAAATAAAAACAGTTGCTTACTTTTCTTTTTCTTCACAGCTTTTAACTTACTAAAACTTTATTTCCTTCACATTCTTGCAATTTAAAAACAAATTGTGTATATTCAGGCATGCTTTGAATATAAAGATGTTCAGCAACGACTTGAACATGCTCTTTGATCAGAGTCCAGTGGGAAGAATGCCGCCCCGGGGAGAAACATGACTTACATGATGAAGGTTCAGTGGTCCAGGGTCACCATGCTGCAGACACCCTAGAACCTGCTGCTGGACACAGATGTGAAGATGTGGAGTGACATAAGAGATGAGGATGCTAAAGGAAGGGCGGAGCTGTCTCAGAGCAAAGAACCTGTAGCCTTTGGGCACCAGGAGGACCCCAGAGGCTGGCACCTTTGCTGTGTCAGATTCTGATCTTGGCTTCTGATGGTCTGTGCTCTCAAAGTTTGTGTGATTTGACTTCTATTTTCCATAAATTTGGGTAATTTTGAAAGTGTGAGCATTTTTTAATGTTGATGTTGACTAATGTAAAATCGCTTTTCACATCTTACCCCACATGACTGAATACTCTTGAAAATTTACACAAAGAGAATTTAAGTATTATTACAACCTTATGTGCATTCAGTAAATCTTTTCCTGGGCTTTAACTGTACAGATGATGGTTGTTAGCCTAAGTGTAGACAGCACAGCTGGAGCTAGGAGGCTGACATTAAGTTATCCAGAATATTTTTTTTTTCTTTTTTCTTTTTGTATTTTATAGCTCCTGGATAAAGGGCAAGATATTTTGAGGAATATCCTATTTGCACCTCAGCTGTGAGATAAATGTTATATTTTCTGGCTTAGAAGAGTACTGTTAAGACTTCATCAGTAATAGAGAGATGAATTTAGTGGCAAAGGAAATACTAAATTGGAATTCAGCGACTCTCTGGATTATCATAAACTCTAGGGACATACACGAGTCCAATAAATGAGTGAAATGAGCATTTGGCAAAACGAGTGAAGAACTAATGTGACAGAGAGATTCCTGTTCTCAATTACCTCAGGAAGGAAGAGAACAAGCGTGAGGAGCCAGGAAGTTACAGATGAGGTGAACGAATGTGAGAGAAATCCAGGAAAACATCAAGAAGACTTTCTTTGGCAATGTGAACTGACAGAATAATACCTGATTATTATATTGTGACTTGTGATAGAAAACTTTATAAACAAACACTTTAATTGTATATGCAATTGAACAAGGCTCATATTTAAAGCTGAGATGAGGTTAGAATATGAGTAGCCTCAGGGGGACCGTAAACGTATTTTGTCCCACTCTTAGAAGAACACATGTTTTTAAGCAATGTGCAACAGGAAAAAATGGTAAGGACAATCCAGAAGTTCCTGACTTCCTCTTCTGTCTTCACATGTGTGAGTAATCTGGATCCAGGAAGGAAAGTAAAAGAACAAGTAACCTTTGTGAAAGTTTGAGGGGGATGACTTAGAATAAATTGATGGAGGGTCCTTGGAATGGCACCATCCTCTGCATGCAAATAACAGCATTGGGAGGCACACCTCATTCTTTCTTCAGTAATTGTGTGACATGAATCTGTTATGGTTTAGATATGGGTTGTCCCCCAAAAGCTCATGTGTTAGACAATCCAAGACAGCTTAGCTATGAAATGATTGTCTTATTTGAGCCTTAACCTAATCAGTGCATTAATACAGTTGAAGAGGTTAACAGGGTGGTAACAGTGGGCAGGTAGGGTGTGACTGGAGGAGTTGGGTCATTGGGAGTATGTGTTTATTGTATATATTTTTTTTCCTGGTAAGTGGACTCTCTTTCTGCTTCCGGATTGTCATGTTCTGAGCTGCTTTTCCCCTTCATACCCTTCCTTCATGAAGTTCTACCTCACCTGGGCCCAGAGCAACGGAGTTGGCTTTCAAGGGACTGAGATCTCTGAAACTGTAAGCCCCAAATGAACTTTTCCTCCTCTAAAATTGTTTTCATCAGGTCTTTTGGTCCTAGCAGTGAAAAAGCTGACTAACACAGAAGCCATTTCCTGGCAGGCATTTTGGGGATAACTGGGATTAGGTGCTTAATCTCTGGCAAAAAATAATCTTTTGCACATTCCATCACTGATTTTGCCTCCTGGGATCACTGACAGATGCTCAAGAAGTGACAGAAGGAGGAAAAAAAAAGAACACATCTGTAATCCACTGAAGTGCTTCACTTAGTTGCTGTCAGGTCTACATAGCAAAATGTGGCTTTCTAAGGCCATAAAATGCACAATTTTTTTGCATAAAAAGCATATAAAGGGCAATATGCATTAATTAATAATGAACTGGTCCTAATTCCAACACTGTGCTGGTCACTGAGGTTATATTTGTCTTACTTTGTAGGTAAGGCAAATCTTTCTGTAACTGCCTTGGATCCGCTGGAGAATACAGTCAAGAATCTGGAAATCTATGGGCGACATGGGGAAGAACACAAACTTGGATTTTGGAGTTAGACCTTGGGCTGATTTCTGGATCTGCTATTGATTATGAAGTTAGCCATGGGACTTACCCCACTCTCGTCTCATTGATCTCATCTATACACTTGCGTGTGTGTTCAAACATCAAATAAGATATATATATATATATATATAACCAGCACATGGTAGTTCCTCAACAAATGGTAGCTCTAGATTTAAGTGAGGTGAGGTTCCAGGTGCCTAAGACAACATCCCAGTGGTGGGAGGAACATCAGGACTCTGCAGCTGGGGTGGCCTCTTCCTTGTCTTATGTGATAGGTAGGATTCAGATTGGTTACAGGGCACATGTTTGGATCTCTGCAGTATGTCAGATCCATTCTTTTTGGATGGAGCCAATGTCAGAAGGAAGCATCACTTTTTAATGGTGCATGGGCATTGCCACCACATGGTTCAATTCAAGGTCATTAGCACTGGTGTGATGCAGTGGGAACCAAAAGGCTTACTACTCACGCTGCAAAAGAAGAGGCAAAAGACAGGATGTCTGGCTCTCTAGACCCCTCAACAGGAAGTGTGTCTCCCTAAACTTAGTAAGAGCACCATCAAAGAAAGAAAAAAGAGGAGTAAAATAAAATTTTATCTCACAGATTTGGTCTCAAGCACAAGTATTATTCACAGGAATAATAAGGATAGGAACCTAGATTTTCATAGCTATCATTTTATGCCTTTTAAAGCATTTACACTTCTTTGATCGCCTTGTTTCCTCACACATCTCTGCAGAGGGGAAGGCAGCCCAGAATCATCCATTTTTCAGATGTGGACACTGTGGCAGTTGCTGTAGGGGAAAAAGCACCACACTGAGATTTAGAAGTCCCTACTTAAACTGGACATGGTGGAAATCAAAAGTTCAAGGTCAGCCTGGGCATAGACCAGGTCTCAAAAGACTGGGGATGTAGCTCTGTGATAGAGCACTTGCCTAGGTGTGTGTGAGGTGTTATTTTTGTTCAATCCCCAATACTGGAATAAAAAAATATCCCTACCAAGAGATGGGCACTTTCTGATGTGGTGCAATTTGATCTGGGAAAACACAATCCTCCAGGATGGCTATTCACTTATCTTTCAATACTAAAGTCAGTTAATCTTCTAAGGTTGTCTTGGCTGAAGATCCTGGGGTCTTTATTTATAGTTGTGATGAGCTACTTCTTAACAGCCTCCAGTGATCCCTGCCTCTAGGCAGTCATGTCCCTCTGTAGTCTCCTCCCCTGGGCTGAGCCTGGTGACTTGCTTTTAACTAATAGAACATGGTAAATATAATGGGAGCCACTCTGAGATTAGGTTGTAATTGCACTGACTTCCCTCTTGCTGTGCACTTTCTCTCTGGCTCTTCTAATTGTTCTTGCTAAGATTAACATTCTACAGAGGCCCACACAGTGAAGACCTGAGGGGTTTACAACTTGCACCCACTGAGAAACCAAGGATTCCATCCTAGCAATCCCAAAGGAATTAAATCTTGCCAGTGACCCTAGGAGTGAGTGTGGAAGCAGCTTCTTCTCCAGTCAAGCCTTAAGATGTCTGTGACTCTAACCAATACCTGGAATGCAACTTTGTAAAAGAAACCCTGACCTAGACCCAAGCCTCCAGCTAAGCCATCTGGGATTGGTGGTCTATGAAGAAACTGAGATAATAAATAAGTAACTAAGTGTCTAGATAATTTGCTACAAAGCAATGGATAGCTAAGGTCAAATAGTAAGTGGCAGAGATAGAACTGAAGATAGAATTTGTTTTATTTAAATTTTTTTATTTAAGCATTTTCTAAAATATTGGTAAAACAGAAGCCAAATGAAATGCTGTGTGAGAAGGGTTCTACAGTCAAACTGTACTTCAGAACTCCTCCAGTGCCTCTGTGTTTATAGGGACACATACTGTACCTTAAAGATTCATATGTGTATTAAGAATTGTAAAGCAAAAAAAAAGTACATGTATAATGGCATAAATTGATGTGAACATACTTTCTATACAGAGACACAAAAAATCGTGCTCTATATGTGTAATAAGGATTGTAATGCAATCCACTGTTGTCATGTACTTAAAAAATAATAAAATCAAAATACAAATAAAAAAATAAATGATTTCTACAAAAATAAAAGACTCATTGGTAAAGACACTTATTTTTTTCAAACTGAGAATTTCTCAAGCTTGGTTGACCACATAATGCAATTAACAGAAGCACCAATTAATACATAAAAATGCGTGGATGGGGTAAATTGTAGGGCACATGAACACTCTGCAAGAAACACTGACCTGCCTGTTTTATCATCTCTGAGCATCCTTCTAAGATCTGTTCTTACAACTAAATAAATGGAGTAGTATGGAGCAGTTAGCATGAAGTATGTACAAAATTTGTATACTATCAGGAGAAAAATATGCTATAGGGTACCTCCAGTAGTAGGAATATGTGTACTTCCCTTCCTTCTTCCTACCTTTCGATATCTTCCAAAATGGGAAGATATATTACTTTTGAAGATATGATGAATGTTATGCAATGGGTTCACTAGCATTTTTCCTTTTCCTTTTCTTTGGTCCACCTTGATACTGAATTTATATGTGTTCGTTTGTGCTGGGAGGGGTGGGTTGAGGCACTGGGATGTGCTGCATGTGCCACTTCTGCCTACACAGGTCCATGCAAAGTTACTTGTGTTGGATGAATTTCAGTCGCCCCTAAAGGTTACTCTTGGTGCTTGTCTGGAGGACATAGTAAACGGTTAGCAAGCAAAGAAATATTGGTGTGGCTTTATTGCTTCTATTCCTGTGGAAGAGGCTGGTCTTCAGCCTGCCTAGCTTCTGCTTCTCCCCTCCCTGCTATAGCTGAGCTGCCAGACAACTGTGTTTAGGGGTTCCCCTGGCCTGCACCCCTGCTCCCCCCTTATCCTGTACCATTTAGAAAAAGGTTGTTGGACCCAGATCCTCCCACCAGGGGAAGAATGAGCAGCTGAGAACCAAAGTCATTTTTCCTACCCATGTGCCTACCCCAGTTCAAGTCATGAGGAAACAGGTCACTGCCAAGTTCAGGAGTATCTCTGAGCTGGGAGCTTTGGGTGTAGGATAGAGGAGCCTCCAAAATGGTGGGAACAGGATCTGAACTATATCGCTGAGCATCAGTCTGGATTACGATCCTGTCTGAGTGTGGCCATGTTTTGACCACAGTGCAGTTGCTCTCAAGGGCTCTTTGACTCTCTTTTTAGACTTGGTCCCCTCCCTCTACCCCCAGCCACTCAGAGCCACTTTTGGTCCCTCATCTCTTCCACCATCTTTTTATCATTAGAGATCTTTTTGTATCAGAGATCTGATCAGGATGAAAGCTCTGCCCTTTTTTCTGGAAGAATGCTTCTGTGTGAATTTGAATTTCTATCACACCCCACAGGGACAGGAAGGAGGAATCTGCAATGGAAGCTAATGTTTTGCATGCATTTTCAGGGATCACAGGTCACTGGAAGTTTGTTCAATCTCTATGAGTTCCCCCGTCATATATTTCTGAGATAGAGCTCCTCTCAGCAGAGGGTTTGGTTAGAATCTGGCCTGGTGATGGTGTGGGCCAGAAATTGTTTCATCTGTGCCAGTCAGAGTTTAGCATATTAATAGAAAAACAGTGAAATTCGAAGTTTAAGGGAGCCTGGTATGGTGGCACATGGCTGTAATCCCAGCCACATAGGAGGCTGAGGCAAGAGAATTGCAAATTTGAGGTAAAGCTCAGCAATTTAGCAATTCCCTGAGCCACTTAGTAAGACCCTGTGTCAACACCATCTCAAAATAATAAATAAAAAGGGGTGGTAAAGCGCCTCTTGTTTCAATACTCAGTACCAACAACTACAACAACAACAAATCAAGGGAATGAGTCTTGTACAGTAGAGGTTTCGGGTCTTCAGACATGCAGTAGTTAGGGGAAGTCTTAGATGAAGGAACCGATTTGGCACCCCCAAGTCACAGTCTAGACTTCCTTCGCAGATAAGGCTGGCTAGCTCTTTGAATCTTCAGCTTCTCTCCTGGAGAGCTAACATGTCACATGGCAAAAGATCCAGAAACTTATATTGTGTGGCCTGGAGTCTGAAATAAGTGACCTTTTATCTGATGCATTCAAGTTAGCAAGTTTTCTTCATAACAGTGGTTAACTAAAATCAATATTAAGAGGAAGTTTCTTTGCTTTTACAAAACATTTTTTTCTGCTCATGCAAGATGCTTTTCTTACATAGAAACTACACCCCATTTGTGAAATTAAAAAAAAAAAAAGAAGAAAGAAAAACGAAAAAGAAAGGAAGGAAGGAAGGAAGGGGGAAGGAAGGATAGGAAAGGAAGATCATACATCCCTTGTTTTACTCTGAGGGTCAAAGTCAAAGTGTATTCCTCCAACATCTCTTATCCCTCTTGCAATGGTGTCCCCATCTCTAAACCTATCTTTCTTTGAATTATCATTTTAAAGGAAGTTAATAATAAACATGCTAATGCCTTTGGAGCAGGTAGCTTCCTGAAGCTATTATCATCCAAGGACTTCCTAATCACCATTACTTTATTAGATCACCTACAGCCAGGGGTAGAAGACAGAAGCAAGAGAGCTGGGAGGTAGAAGGAAATGGTCAAGAATGTTCACACATAACACCAGGTTTCTGAGGCTTTGAAGTGTGAGAGGTTAGTGCTGAAAGGAAAGGGTTTGCAAGGAAATCTGACTTCTGTTTGGAGGTCTTTGTCCACCATGTGTGTGCCTGGGAAGGTAGTGAAGAGTGTGGGAAGTTTTCAGTGGTGGAGGGAAGAGACTGAGGGGCAGATACCACACTCAGAACCCAGAGAAAATCAGCTCAGCCATTGCTATTTTATGAGCAAGTCAAGTACCCTTTTGCAGATGATGATCAGAGAGGAAGTAAATTTTCAGTATTTCACTTGAAAATTCTTCATTATTTATTTTATTTTTTTGGGTGAAACTTCAGGTGTGGGGAAGTTCAAGGCCTTTGAACAGTTTTCACATAGTTTTTTGGTAATGTCAATAATGGAAACATTTTTTTTAGGGATTAGACCAATGTTCTAAGAGTTCTTTGTAATTTATACCACATTAAAAATTCCTAGGCAAGAGATGAAAAAATAGTGCTAACCCAGGACTCTGGAATTTCTGGAAGGAATGGTTGAGAAATCTTGTAGTCCAGGTATTTGTAGGTCTAAAAAATATGAAGATGAAACTTCAAATGCTTGTCTGTGCACTGTCACACAAGTCTGTAATCCCAGCTGCTTAGGAGATTGAGGCAGGAGGATCATGGGTTTGAGACCACACTCGGCAACATAGTGAGACCCTGTCTCAAAATAAAAGCTAAAAAAAGGCTGGGGATACAGCTCAATGGAATAGCACCCGTGAGTTCAATCCCCTGTACTAACAAAAAAAAAAAAAAAAAGAAAAAAATATTGGGGCTTACATTTTAATTTTTCCTGACTTGCCTGTCTTGTCCTGGTCTCAGAGAAAATTTTAGACTATGATTAAAAAAATAAAAAACAAAATAAAAAATATTCACATGTGGTACATTATTTTCAAACTGTCCATCAAAAAGTAGGGCATATTTTCCCTTCCCCTCTTTGGACCTGAGCTGGCCTTGTGAGTTCTTTGATCATGAGAATGTGACAGAGTGATGCTATGTGACTTCTGAAGCTAGACCTTAAGATACCTTGGAGCTTCTGCTTTCACTCTTGGACTTCTGAGAGTCCACATTCTGAAGAAATCTAGTCTAGTCCACCAGAGGGTACATGTCTCATGAAGGAAGCAAATAAATGGTAGCTGGCACCAACTTCCAAATCCTCAGGTACCTGAAGCCACATGACTGACTGTAATCAGCAAAAACAGAACCACTAGATTTCCAACCCACAGAACCAAGAAAGGTACTAAATGTTAGTTTACACTTCTAAGAGTTGGGGTGTTTTGTTGCACAGCAATAGATAATTAAAATACCTACACTACGTATACAACAATTACAGAAATGAGTATGTGGGCAGTGTTTTATAGTTTATTCAGGTTTTCCACAGGGCAATGTTATTTCCCTAGATTCACAGGGTAACCTTGTTTTCTAGATCTTTAAAGTAGCTGTGGGACTTTTCTCTTGTATTTTGAATTTAATTGTGTGTGTGTGTGTGTGTGTGTGTTGTTGTTGTTGGGGATTAAACCCAAGGCCTTGCACTTGCCAGGCAAGTATACTATCATAGAATTCCACCCACATTCCTTGATTTTTAATCTTTATTTTATGGAATGTATGGATTATTCAGTAGATTGTGTATGAAGAGGCCGAGATGTAGAAAGTTTCTAGGACTCAGTCACAGTCACAGGGCTGGCACCTGAACAGGAAGGAACTCCAGAGGAAGCCGCCTTCCTTCGCATCTCCTGCCCTTTGTTTTATATCATTGTTGTACACTGTGTGTTCTCTTGCGAGCATGCGTGGTTGGCAGGTCAAAGCCAGGGAAACAAGTCACTTCTTGGGACACACAGCTGTGAGATGGGTGATTGTGGAGCAGGGAACAGCTTTGCAATGGATACTGGCCACTGAGGAATCCACTGTGGGCCCTGGGGCCTCCCTTGGGCTGTTACACCATTGGAACTCCTATAGTGTCTAACAAAATTCAGCCCAGCCTACAGGGGTTCATTAATTGGTGTGGAGCTCTGACATGTTTCATAACTGTTTGTTTAAAAAGTAAATAAATGTAAAATATGCTCTACCTTACCACAATCCCAAATTAGCCCAGGAGGACAGCACTGCCCTGTGGAAATAGGGGTGGAGATTCGTGGCCTTGGTTTCTCAGGTGGTGGTCATGCCAAGTAAAATAATTCCTTTTCCACACCCACCTCACTGCATTCATTTAGGTCCTCAGCACTCCTCTTTGTGAGTGTTCTGACAGCTTCCCACCTGGTATTCCTGCAGGGACACCAACCTCCTTTCCTGTCTAGCCATATTGTACACTGGTGCAGACAGTATATCTGGAGGCATCAGAAGATTTTAGGCTTAGGACTATGAGCTCCATTCTAAGAGTCATTGTCATCACTTAGAACAAAATTTGGACAATGGCATTTATTGTTTATTGAATAAATGTGACAGCCACCACATCACAGACACTGCCTAATGATCCAACTATTGTCATATCTCGCCTCCCAGTTTACACTCCAGATAAATTGAGTGAGCAGCATCTACTTCCACGGAAGCATTGCAATGTTTTGTTCCTTCACCCAATTTTGCCTGGGCCTGAAACCCTCCCCTGATCCTCTATGTCACCAGTCTACCTAAAGTCTAAAGTGAAGCTTAGGTGCTAGCTCCTCTGGGAAACTTTGCCTGTGTGCTTCATTTCTTGGAGATGGAATCTATGCTTAACAGCATGAGTCACAGGTACTCAGATACTTGAAGCCTAGGCCAGCAAGGATTCTACAGCGGGGAGGGCCAGTATGATATGACATCAGAAGTCTATGAGAAACAAATTGGAGATTTTCTGGTATAAACTTTTCAATTAAAAGTGATAATGTTGAGGCTGAAAGTGGGAGTTGAGGCAGAGTGTGGCAAAAAGGGGGAAGGTAGGTATGTAGTTTAAATGCATTTCCTCAAGTAATTAGGTAACAGGAGATGCAGGATTAGGTGAGAGTACATCCAGATCTCTTGGCTCCTAAAGCAATCTTTATTATATCAGCCTAAACTGATTATTTGTGTAAAGGTGATTAAAAGTAATCATTAATCTTTTTAGAAAATGAAATACATAGTTTTCAGAAAAGAAAATTAAAAGAATCTGTCTTCATAAGATTATTTGGTCAAGCAACTGAAGTTTATCAGCCATTCAATTCCACAAGACAACTAAAAATTCAGTCAAACCATTGATACTTGATACAAGATCAATGGATTTTGGGGTACAGAGACTAAATAGCTTGATGATGGAGGTGCTGTGGTGATAGTTGCAGCCTGGATTTCTCTAAGGTGGTAACCCAGAAAGCAAACAAACCCAAGGAACCGGGGGCACCCAGGCTGGTTCCCCCACATCACCCACCAACTGAAGCAGATTAAATTAATAACTCTGCTCTGCTTATGGACATGCTGGTTATAAGCCATGTAGGTGTCTCGACTGACAATCAGCCAGGCAGAGAAACCAATTAACTAGTGGATCTAAATCACAAGAAAGAGGAGCCATTTCCTAAGTGACCTGGATAGATCCTTGGTATAAATTACTAAATTCATTAATGAATAAATTCCAAGTCTTTGTTGGTTTGTAGCTTCACTCATTCATCAACTTTTATGAAACAACCCCTCTCTCTGCATTAGACATTGGGAAAGTAGGATGATTAAAATGTTCACCTTACAGCATTAGAGACAGAGCCCATCCAAGTAAATAATTTCAAGTTAATTTTTCTGAGCATTCCTTGGATCCTACATCCTGGAAGGTGAAGGAGAAAGAAAGGGGAATGGAACCATCTTTTGGGAAGCTTGATTATATTTTCTCACACAGAAGCTATGGCTCTGGAAAAAAGAAGGCTAGAGGCAAGTGGCTCACATGGCTTCCATATGCACCCTCAGAAAACTACACTCCCTTCCAGTGTCAGCAGCCAAATTTGATGATGATTCCTTACACTTGCTCCAGGGCTCTCCACAGTATTTCATGTGCATTATTTCATGTGACTTTCATCATCACCTAAGAGGGCAAACATCACTAATTCCATTTTGAAGATGAGGAAACTGAGACCTGGAAATCCTGTCTGACTTCCCAAGGCCACATATAACTCAGAGTCCTGTTCAGCAAGCCCCACTTTCAAAGGTGTGGTAAACTTTACATTGAAACACTTTTTACTCCATGGAGACAATTTCTTGTTTGAGCATCATTTTCCATAGAATTATTAGAATTCACTTGAGGCCATGATGATGGAGAGATGGCATATCAGTATTTTGAGGGTGGGATCCTCTTTGCCTCCCTCCTTCCTTCTCCACTTACATTTTTAATCTGTGATGGTCTCTGTCAGGTCCCTGGTGAGCCATAAAATCTCACCTGACTCTTCAAACCCACAAGGCTCCATTCCTTTCCTGAGATGGTTCAGCAATACAGTGGGAAACAGTTACTGAATAGTTAATGGATTGATTTTTTAAGTTTATTAATGAAGATACTATGCTAAGTCCTGAGGAAAAGAAAGATGAGCAATGCCAGTGTACTGCTCAACCCCAGCTGCTGATGCAGCAGAGCAGGAAGATTCAAGGCAGCTCCCAGCTGCAGGGATGGAGGTGTGATCTGATGGAGCTTCCATAATCCTGGGGGGCCTAAAGGACATAGGTCTGTTCTGCACAGGGAATGAACAGAAGGGAGACTGGCAGCACCTCCCAACACTTTATCTGCCTTATTTTTATAATCCCAACTAGAAAGCAGGAAAAAAAAGATATTCAAAGATGGAAAAAAATGGTCCTTTGCTAGGGGATAATTACAGGAGAGGTTAAATGATTCCATACAAAACAAGGTAAACATCACTTACCTACCTCTCAAAAGATGAACTGTCCCGGGAAAGGAGCAATCATTAAAGGCATAAATTGGCTGAATCCTCCCAGAAAACTGTTTTTGAGGGAATAATATTTGTTTGAATGGATAAATCCCAACATATTTATAAAAATTATTCACAGTGTCATTGTTCCTAGGACCTCACTTTTGTGCCAGATCATCACACTGGCTGAAGGTAGGGGTGGGGAGAGGCAGGGAGTAGGTGGAACACAAATATAGGGGGAAAACATATAGCCTCTGCTCTTTCATTTTAATGGAGGAGAAGTAATTAAATAATAATGAAAAGCAGAATATGGCTTGGGGCTAAAAACGAGTTCTCTATCACTTGAGGAAATCTATTACAATGGGAAATCCTCTTGGCATATTTAGGGGAAGCTTTATGGGAAAGATGGAACTAATTGGATCTGAAGAACAGGTTGAATCTGGAGTGTGAAGAAGTCAAGGATAGCCATCAGGGAGCAGCCACACTTACCAGGTTGCACTCATAAACAACAGCCCTTAGCAGGTTGCAGTGCAGCATAAAGATGGTTTTGCCTCCTCTCTGTGACCCTAAATGACGCCCGGGTGTTCATTAGCACCAACTAAGCCCATCAGTTCAGTTATGTGGGCCATCGAAGCCCCTGTCCCTGTCTTCAAAGTATTTACCATATAATTAGTCAGAAAATGTAAGGGTGAGAGAAGGAAGGAAATGCTTCTAAGGACAAAGTGATTTGAGAGGTCCAGGGAGACCAGCTATCTACAGGGATCACATCAGAGGTAATTACCCAGTCCCTCTTCCATTTGTCACAGCAGATGGAGGCCTGGCCTCAAGTTGTAAATTGCCTGAAAGAGGCTTCCTGTTGTCATTCTCTGAGGTTTTGCCCTTGCTTCTCTTTAGGGTTAAGGACAGCTCTTTGTTACCCAACCTGCATACTTGGAAAAATAGCAGTAAATAATCTGGATAATTTTAATTGATAAAAATGTTATTCCAGCCTCAGAGGCTACCTGGTTTAGGAGGAAAAAGACGGATGAACAGAATATGCAGAGATTTGATTTGCCAATACCCATTTTTTTTTGTGATTTTTAGGCAAGGTCCTTGAACTTGGAATCTATCTGGGCACAACGGGGCCAGTAATTCTTGGTTACTTATTTTCTGTGCCTACTACAAGCACAAAATGTAACTATGGATGAGAAAACATGTATGGGCACATATGTAATATGGTGCATGTTCAAGAAAATGTAAACTCATTTGGACAAAGTATGGGGAAACTAGAAACGTTCATTTTTTTTCCTCGACCAAGTACTTAAGGAAGAAGGGTGGGTAGAGGGTGGGTGGATGGAAATAATATATCAAGATTTTTTTCTTCTATTCTTAAGTACATATTTGAGACACTATACTGAGTGATTCTGTTTCCTACCCTACAATGAGTATTTTAACATTTTCCAATTGCAAAGTGAGAATGGTAACTGACCCTTATTGAGAAGGAAGGGATAATATGTTCATAAACTGAAAATTCTCCAAATGCAGTGGATGAGTATATATATATATATATATATATATATATATATATATATATATATATATATAAAACTTCCTTATTAGGTGTCCAGATTTATGCTTCAAAATGAAGTGTATACAAAAGAGTTTAAAACATAATAAAGAAAAATAATAAATGACAATTTGGATTTCAAACCTGGAATTATTTTTTGCAAAGAAATAAAAAACAAGAATCTTACAAACTCTACCGAGGGTCTCTAATTCTTTTTGTTTTTCAAACAAATTGTATATACTAATATTTTGTGTAACTTAAGTTTGTTGGCCAAATATCCCATGAATATTCAACCAGAAAAAGAGAAATACAATAATTCTTTCACATTCAGTGATAGAATGTCATTATCTTTAGAGGATGCATTGGATATTTACAAACAGGACATTTGCCAATAAATATGGTAAAATTACATTTGTTGAAAAGGGAAGGAATCTTATTAGAACTGAAGATATCTATAAAATTAAACTAGAATTTGGAGAAAATAAATGGAGAATGGATTGTTTTATGAGCTTCAGCTCTCACCAGTCAATGGCAACTCCTCATTTTCTAATGTCACAGGATTAAGAACTTGCAAAGGTGTCCAGCTTCCTCTCTTGAACACTTATAAAAACCAATCTTTGAAAACGTCTTTGAAGTATCATTGACATTAATTCTTACCTTTATGTTTCTACTTTTCTTAAACTTTTTCTTTTTCATTTTCTTTCTTTTTTTTTGGTACCGGGGATTGAACTCAGGGGCACTCAACCACTGAGACACATACCCAGCCCAATTTTATATATTATTTAGAGACAGGGTCTCACTGAATTGCTTAGCACCTCATCATTGAGGAGGCTGGCTTTGAACTTACAATCCTCCTGCCTCAGCTTCCTGAACTACTGTGATTACAGGTGTGCACCACCACGCCCAGACTACTTTTCTGATTTTTAATATTATGTAAGCTCTCTAAGGTTCTTGTTCTCAGAATAATTATCTTAGTATTTTTTTGCAAGAATTAGCATGAGGTTACATATTTATATAATTTATCTCCATTCATGACACTCAGTAAGCATATGGAGACATTAAAATATATCAGTTACTTTTTATTTTACCTTATTCACAAGAAATTGAGCCAGATTCTTTCTGCCCTGTGTGGTTTCACATTCTTCCAATGAATCCTGGCCCTCCCAAACTTTGCTCATTCCACTTGCCTATTTGCAAAAGTTCTTAGCATTGCCTGCAGGATGAAGGCCAATATTTTTGAAGTCTTTCATCATGTATCCTCAGCGTATTTAGCTAACCTCAACTTTTATGTATCTTACATAAAAATCTCATCTTTACTAGGCCTAACTCCTTGGCTTTTATGTGAAGTGTGCTGCTGTTCTGCTATATTAAAAAAAAAGTCAACATATCACACTGGCTTTCTGCCTGGGGAAGAATCCATAACAGACATTCAATAAATATTTGCTGAATTGAATATTGACATATCAGTGTCGTTTTTCACTATTAAGTCATTTGAAAAATTTCAAGTTCAAATTAATCTTATGTGTCAAGCACTGTGCCAACTCTTGTCAGGGCACTCCACCCCCACCAAAAAAAAAAAAAAGAGACAGCTTTTTGCTATGAGAGGTCACAGTTCTACCAGGATTGTAAGCTTAAGGTAAATTCAGCTGATGTGAAATAGAAAACAATACAAATTAGTAGGAATATGCATGCATTTACACATGGGATATTAACTTATATACATTAACACTTCAACATTGGGCATTCACATACTAAAGTGACCTTGGAGAATAACAAAAGGAAATAGAGCCTGGGGGAAAGATTCAGACTTCAATGGAGCTTGAAAACTGTGTAGATTTAAAGTTTTTTTTTTTTTTTTTTTTTTTTTTAAGGATAACTTAGATGTAAGAAAGCAAAGGGAAGGGGAAGGAAATATGTTCCAATATACCCAATTTTTCCCACCTTCACAAACAAAATCCTAGTTCATATAATAAAAATATCTCTTCACTTGTCTTCTTTCTTGCACTGAAGTTGAATTTCCAGTCCATCCTCCACACAATACCCAGACTTTTTAAAAACAACAAACTGGCTCAGCACCTCCTGCTGCTTTACATCACACCTAGAATGCAGCCCCACGCTTCTGATTTTGACTTGTGGATTTCAGGTAACTTAGCTCTTTCCCAACCCACCAACCCCATTCTCTTCCTTTTACTCATTCTTCCCTATTATTTGGCCACACTCATTTGTATTCTCTAGAGTGACCATGAGGAACTCATTCTTGCCCTGCGACAAGGATCTGGATCTCCTTTCTGCCTAAAATCCATTTCTTCCAACTTCTGTGTGACTATCTCTTTCCTTATTAAGGTTTTAGTCCCAATCTGTGTCTTCAGACAGCTCCTTCTTCCTTCAACCTAGAATCACCCCCTCCCCACCATGGATCTCCATCAGCCCCTCCTGTTTATCTTCTTCATAGCACTATTTTTTTCCCCATTTTTCTTTTCATTTGTTCATAATTAATTGTCAGTCTCTGCTGCTGGAATAGCAGCTCCTTAAGGGTTGGAATTCTTTCTGCTTTACTCACAGCTACATTTCTGGTCTCATAGGCGTGTGTGTGTGTGTGTGTGTGTGTGTGCGTATCTGAACTATAAGTAGGATGGAAAAGGGAAGGAGGTTGCAGGGACTGAGGGTAAAGGAGTCTTGTTGGACAAGATGATTATGACATAATCAAATTTGCTTAATAGGGTATAAGGGCATATATATATATATATATATATATATATATATATATATATATTCCTTTCTCAATTACACACACACCACACACACACAGACACGTATCACATTCACTCAAAGAAAAGTTGGGTTGAAACGGCTATTTCATATAGCTAAAGAGATAATGGAGATCAATGGGATGTACCACTTACAAGTTCAAATTTCACTGGGAACTGTGAATGTGTTACAATATATAATAGCAGGTCCTTTTGAATTTTTGAAGTTCAAAAAGGGTAGATTTGAGAGAGAAATTTCCACTTAGAGACCAACAAGTATATTAAGGGATATTTTATTTTTATAATTGTTTTAAAGACATTATTATATAATGGTCAAAATTTCAAGCTCTGAATTCAGATAGAATTTTGGCCCAGTGATTGCAATTGAAGACAAATTACTTGACTTCTTGAATCCTTTGTCTCTTTAGACATTATATGGGCCAGAAAATGACATCTACTGCAGGAATAAAATAAAGTACTAAATGTAGACTATTTAGTGTCCAACATGTAGTGCTTAATGATATTTTTATTATTTTTATATGACCTACCAACATATTAGGGCATCTGCTCTGGTAGGTGAATTAAGATAAGGGTTTGAACCTATATAAATTACTCATTCTATTTTTTAGGAATATAGACATGAGCTTTAAAGAGTTTATCTGATTACTGAACTTTATGAATGGAAGATAAATGCTAAAATTCAGAAATAGTGATAAAGCAGGTTGTAAAGACTCAAATTAAAATTTAAAAACCTGATGATAATGCCATTGACTGAAATTGAAAATTTGAGAGTTCTTTAGACTGTGAGCTACCATACAGATGTTTTAAAGTTATCACTATGTTGCCTAATAAATTATAATCATCTGGAGATCAAGGCAGGAAAGACTGACTGGCATGAAACACCCTGTCCAGGTAAGATCTATCCCCAAACATATTATTGGAACATGATTTCATACACTTTTCTGCTCTCAGGAACCAGGAAACACTTCTTTCTCCTTCTTCAGAGTCTAGAGGTCATAGAGAAAGCTCACAATACCTTGAATATTCTGCCTAAAAGTCTCTGCCTAACAGGTCCTAAGAGTTCAGCTTCTTTCTTTTGGCAAGGATTTGCATTAGCCAAATAAAATAAAAACTGGAAATACTGTTTATATAATCTCCTGCTTCCAATCTGGCTTGTTTCTAAAGTATTCTTCTCATAAAAACAAAATAAAAAGACAAAGGAAAATATCTGAAAAGTTTAAAATTTAAAAGTTATTTTTTCTATTCTCATATTCCAGGGTAATATTTTGTAGTAATGTGAATATAAAATACATGGGTCTCTCTTTTTTACTATTTAAAAACTATGTAAAGATAATTTATTTATTTGTAACTTTGGAAAAATATTTCCTCCCCTTTACTTGACATTCCTATGGTTTTCAAAAATAATTTGTACTTCACAACGATTTTGTAACATGAGAATGATTTTTAATTGGTGAGCATTTATTAAGCTATAGTAACATGTAGTCCCCAAATGTCAGTTGGTTACATATTTATTAACAGCCATTGTCTAGGGCTTGTGTTTAGATGGGGAGGGTCCCTCTTTTCTACAGAGTCATTCAGAGACCTGTGGCTACTGAGATTGTTCTAGGGTGGACATCAGTTGGGAGGTCTAAGAACAAAGAGAAGATCACACAGGCAGTTGCAGTCACCAAAAATATTAGGCAAAGATGGCTTGAATTATTTCCATTTCCATATCCATTCCATTGGCTTAGATCTCAGCCACAGACAACTGCAAGAGAATTTTAGAAATATAAATTACCTGTGTCTTCAGGAAGGAGAGGAAGTGGACAAACAGTGAAATTACAATAGACACAGCCATACCTTTTCTATAGTTATCAGAAATATAATACTCCTTAATGTTTAGACCCTTGTGAGACTACCTACCTAACCAGTTTGTCCTGTAGCTGGGTTTAGGATCTTGGCGACCTGTGCTATTGTGTAGCACTTTTCTTTCTGAGACAAAATATACTGATAAAGACAAAACCTCTTATGACACATTCTTCCAGGGAACAGGTGGTTAGATGATATTGTCAGTAGAATTGGGGGGTGGGCAGGGAGGCTTTCTTATCTTCTGATTCAATGGCACCCCTTTTTATCTTTCCCATACCTTTCTGTTTTTCCAGGTTCTTATTATAATCTTCAGTCACATTTTGCAGGAGAACTGGTGAGTGGAAGCAATCTCCCAGGAGGACTATTGGTTCTGAGTGGCTGTTGATTTGTTACAGCTTGCAAGACATTTAATAGCTACCCAGATGTTTTTGTTAGTTTAAGACAAATTACCACAGATCTGAGGTGACTTTAATTTTTCATTAAACATGAAACAAAGAGAAAATATAACAACTTTAAAAAATCATCCAGCATTGATTTTACAGTTTTATTGTTTAGAGTTCAACATTTTAAAGCAGAGAACAAATATGCCAGTGAAAAATATTCATCAAACATCAGGATGGAATCTGCCTATGTTTGTGGAGGAGTTTAGTACTTAACAGTCTTCAAGAAATGACAGTCTGCTACAGCCCAGATCAAGTTATCACAGAGGTGAGGTTCAAAAGCCCAGGCTGGGTTCCAGTCTTAGTTGTGATGGACTACATAAACTTGGATAGGGGAAGTACAGCTGGCCCTCCATATCTGCAGGTTCTGCATCCTGTGAGTCAACCAACCACAGAGGGAAAATAATTTTGGGGAAAAAATGTGTCTGTACTGACTGAACATGCACACAGACTTTTTTCCCCTCATAATTATTCTCTAAACAATTCATTTTAACAACTATTTACACAGTGTTTACACTCTATTAGATATTATAAGTCATGTAAAGATGATTTAAAGTATAAGGGAGAATTATTTTAAAAGTACGCAGTGAATAGGTTTTGTGCAATACTATATCATTTTGTATAAGGGCATCCACAAATTTTTATTTCTAGGGGGGGTGGGTGGGTCCTGGGACCAATGCCCTATGGATACCAAGGGGCATTGGCCTCAAATTTCTCATTTGTAAAAGCTGAAGTGTTAGCCAAGATGACCTTTAAGAATTCTTAGAGCTTTAACACTTTCCAAGTCAAGAGTTAAAGACACATGGGTTCTTTAATATAATTGGACTTTGATTAACAGAGGTTAATATGGTCAAGTATAGCCTGAGAAAATCTGTCAAGAATAATTAAAGTTTAAGCAGAGCCTTGGGGACTAGGAAAATGCAGACAAGGAAAAGAACATTAATTTCAGAGTAAAAAAAAACCCAAATAAACAAAATTATTACTTCAGTAAGAATTCATTATGCATGTATCAGATGCTAAGTACTTTACCAGGAGCTGGGGATGTGACAGTGTGGAAGATAAGCTTTGACTCCTGCCTTTGTGGAGGCTGAAGTCTAGCAAATGAAAGGATGATACAGTAAGCACTTGTGTATTTAATTGAGACATTTTGCTTCTTCAAGCATGGTATTAATATGGGAACAATAAGATTTGGGGTTGGATTATATACGGTGCCAAATAATTACAGTTCCAAATACCAGGTGGAAGAAAAGTTTGATGTAAAGATTTCTGAATTGAGATGAAATATGAGAACAGGAATATTGAGGAAAAAAGCAACTGTGGGATGGATTGGAATAATTTTTCCTTGAGTTTTTGTTTAACATTTTAACCAGTATTGGTTTTTACATAAGCAAAGTTACCCATTGATATATGCAGCAACTCCAGTGGTCACTTTCTCTTCTGTTTCTGCATTATCCACCATTATTTAGCCAGCAACCCATGACGGATAATTTACAACTTGGTCATTCTTAGGCCTGCTGTTTGCAATCTACAGATATGGCCCAGTAGGCAATTGCAACTGGCTAGTACAAGCAGATTGATCCATTTCACTGAGTGGGACTGCACATGTTTCGTGGCTAAGATTAGAGAGTGATTCAGCATTCATGAGAAAATGTAGCAACAAAAGGTTAGTAGAACAGTCCTTGGAGTGGAGCCATATTGGGAGCAATTGCAGAAGGAAATGGTCTGGATTTATTATCTACATTAAAGATATTGTGGGTCCCATGGATACCAGGAGTGTCATGGAGACCCAGCTAATAGGTTTTTTATTGGATTATTGTCAGGCTGCTGCACCTGCTTTGAGAAGGAAAGCTTGTATCCCTTCCTGGCAGAGGCTACAAGCTGCGAAGCTGAGAATAATCACTGGGGTTGGAAATGGAACTGATTGTTTTTTAGAACTTTTCCAAGGATTGTAAGTGCTGATCTCCTCCTAACTGTTGAAGTAGAGGAGAAACTTAAAAAAAAATCCAGAAAATAGAAAATTAAGTTTAGAAGCTCACATTTTGTCTTGGATTCATAATATTCGCACGAAAGAAGATTGCCTGGATCAGTTCCTAAAGCACTAAATTTAGTCAGCCAATCAATTATCAAGTCACACGAGTCCTCTCCATTCCTCTAATAATTACAGTCCCAAATCCCAGGTTGAAGAAAAGTTCTCACCCATCCAAATATTGACTTTAACTTTTTGTTACCCTCTGACCGAACTAGGTCACTCAGGTTTTTTTGATAGTCAAGGTATAGTGAAGACATGAGTTATTTTTGGAATTTGTGGATTAATATGACAGAAGTTCCATGTGGCTGAATTAGAAATCTGAAGCTTGTTCAGTAATTTGAGCATTGGTCTAGAACCATTACAAAAGTAATTTTCACAAATTTTTGATCTATTTTAGGGATTCTGTAAGGTAATTTCCTAAATCACCTCATCACCTAATGAGATGATGGTTCATGGACAATATTTTTATTCTCTCTCTTCACTATTTAACAAAAGTATTATTACAATCCATTGGTTCAACAAACAAGTGAATGAATAAGGAAATCGGCAATAATCCAGAGTTCAAATGAGATTGGCAACTCTGGATCATTCCAATGTAATATATACATACATGGTCGTGACATTAAGTCGTTTAATACCCAGACATAAACTGGTGACTTGTACCTGGAAGAGGCTGATTTTGAGTAAGAGGCACTGATTGTCATAGTTATGAGTATCATGGGTTGCCATGTAGCGGTAGGTAGTGTCTCAGATTTCTATTTCCTATGGATTCATTTTGCGTCTGGATAAGAAAATTTCCAGGGAACTATGTGTGAGAAGTGGGTATGCAGTCTTAGGATTGTTGTTTTGTGGAATGTTCTGTTGTCCAGGAAGGTGATTCTACCTGATTACTCTGTGGAAACTCCCTCAGACATTTAGCACGACAGAGTTTTTGAACTTGAAGGTCTGTCAGAGCTCCCTTGCCAGAGTACGGGTTGCAAAACCGATTCCAGGAGGGCTCCTAGTATTGGCACCGTCAAGTCTGATCTAAGGACTTTTGACTCAGTTCTGTTCCCGTTACGCAATTTGTTTTGCTCCTTTTCTAGAAACATAAGCACCCTTCTCCTCATGCTCATCTGTGGTTTAACCAGTAGATTTTTGTTTAGCTGGGACTTTCTGGTTCTTTGCATTAGTGGTCTCATGCCCCAGGACTCCTCTCACTCCAGTGAGAGGAGGATGTGGGTTACTTTAAGAAAGGGTGTCTGTGATGTCACCATTATATTTATTCTGAATTGTTTGCTATTTCTAAAGACTGTCTATTTTGCCTCTGTGCCTTTGAGTATGTTTCCCTTTCTGCCTCAAATACCCTCCTTTCTTGTTTCAGAGTGAGTTTTTCATTTGTAAAAGCTCAGTCCGAGCATCACTTCCTTAACAAGTACAATCTGTTCTTTGGGCATTTTTAGATAGCCCCCATCTGTTTTCTCAGAGTAGCACGACAAATGTGGCACCATTAAGATACTTCATTGTGTAGATTATGATTGCTCACATCTCTTTGTCTTGCTTGGCTATGAGACCCTTAAACTTGGGAACAGAGACTATGCCTTCTTTATCTTTGTTTTCCCAGCACCTAACTCAGTGCCTGGTGTATAGTAAGTGCTCAGTAAATGTTAATGACAGATAAAACATATGGATTTAGCTTCTGCTACTTCCATATGCTCCTTTCACTGCTATCTACCCTTTCCCAGCAGCCTCTGCTCTTCTGAGTACATCTCATTTCCCTTCTCTGAAGAGTCTCACTTCCTCAGGTGGTTAATAAAAGATAAAAATCTGTTAAAAATCGGAGGAACAATTTTGTATTTGAAATGATAGACACCCGAGCACCAGTGGGGATGTTCTGAGGCAGGATACTAGCTGCTTGGGTCAACCATAATAGGCGACTCCCTACTCAGATTTATTCTCAGGTACAAGTGAGTAGAAGGGAAACATTTACATGTATCAATTGTCATGAAGAGCGACTACTTTCAATGCTCCATACCAACAGAGAGGATCAGGCTTTTTTGTCTATGGTCTACACTAAGCCTGTGACTTGTTTATTTGAAAAAGCTCCTACAGGTTTGGTGAGAAGCCCAAGAAGACCAGATTTGAAATATGAGTCATTCGACTGGCTTTGACTCAGAACTTGGGATCACAGGCTTCTAGGTTCTCAGACCAGCTTTCGAGTGGTGCCTTGAGGCCTGTTTCTAATTTGTTCTTGGTTAAACCTGTTTTCCTTCTGACCTGATTAATAAGAAACAAATGTATTTGCTTTAGTTTATCTTTTGCAGACGTATACTATATAATACGTGGAAACACCACAGGGCTGGTAGTCCAGTGATTCACCATCTCCCACCAAGCCTGCCACCAAAAAGCTCTGTGGCTTGCGTGGCAAATGACTTCATGTACCTAGGTCTAAGTGTCTTTGTTTATAGACTGAAGCAAATGGGACTATTTTTGCAATCTCTCTCTCTCTCTTGTGTTTTATTTCTTTATTTTTATTGTGGTAAGGACACTTAACAAGAAATGTACCTTCTTGGCAAAATTTTAAGCGCACTACACACTATTGGTATTCTCTAGGCACCATGTCATACAGGAGATCTCCAGAACTGAGAAGCTATACTTGTTGAGCAACAACTCCCATTTCCTCCTACCTGTACTCCCTGGTAAAGACACTCTACTCTGTTTCTATGAGTTTAGGTAACTTTTATAAGTGGAATTATGCCATGCTTGTCCTTCTGTAATTGGCTGATTTCACTTTGGCATAATGCCCTCCAGGTTCCCCCATGAGGCAGGATGCAAAATCCCTCAATTTTATCACTCGATATATTTCTGGTTACAAATACTTTTAAAAGATGAATAACATGAACGGGAAACTGTAGTACTCCAAAGAGGTCAACTTACGCACTTGAGCATGTTACTGCATCAAACTGAAAAACTCGAAGAGGAAGAAAGAGATCGTACCTGATTATTGCTCTGCAAAACTCACAGCCCCATGTTGGCTACTGACCTTTGTAATCAGTGCTGCCTGAGCTGCTTCGTGCATTCTCTGGACGAGTGAGCAGGTGGACGATAACCTCCTTCTCATCGGATGCACTGCCTGTTAGGGTGGTGTGTGCTCTGATGATTGCCTGCTCTTAAAGGAGCTTCCAAGAAGACATATGGAAAGAGCTTGCACGAGGAGTCAAGAGCCCTGGCAGCCAGTTCTTTCTGACCTGTGCAATTATCATCCAGCGTGGGTGGTGCTTGATGTCAAACGAAGATAATGCATGTGCAATAGGACAATCAAGAAGCTAAAGAGATAGAAAATTAGTCATGAAAAAAAGTTAGAACAGAATGCAAAGCATCAGTTATTAGTCTGAGAAATCAGGAAATCTTTTAACCAGAAAAAAAAATCCCCAGCTGAAATTTAAACAGGCAGATGTTGTGAGATGTGAAACACATCATAAGTAAAGGAAAAAAAAAAATACTCCTTGGGCTTAGTAACAGTTTCAATCTGACTCTTCCATTCTTCATGATTCATCACTGTGTGAGGAATGCTGAGATTGGACTCGGCTCTGTAGGCCATAAAAGGATTCAGGTCCCCCTGACTAGTTTTAAAGGCCTTGGAGACTATTTATATCCCAGATTGCTGAGTTGTTCAGGGGGAAAAGCTTTTCAGACATTGAACGTTCCCTGAGGATCTTTTTATTTAAAATTTTATTTTCTTCTCCTTTTGGAAAGATTGTTCAGTAGGAACATCTTCAGGGGGACGATGTCCAAAGGGATTTAAATGAGGAGATAGTACACGCTTAGGAAGCATGGCATAGATAAAGGGTTGGAGAATGCGGGTGAGCATGGTTCAAAGTTGATCAGGTCACATGATTTAGTGCCCCTCATCAGTCCAAAGCTGAGGACCCGAGTAGGACAGTCTGTGCTTTGGCTGCTCAGATCACACACTCTGAGGGAAAGGCCATCTTTATGTAGTTCTACCAGCCATGGGGACTTCTCTGTCATCCAACCCCAACATGAAGCCACAGTTGAGGTAGTTTACCCTCAATGCGCCCAAACCAAGCACATCTGCTTTCCTTCCAAACGCCCTTCCCATTTTGCTGTATAATGCTAACCTCAACCCAACCGCCCACATCTGAAACCTGCCTGGCTTCTAGACTCCTCCCTCACTTCTACCCCATATCTGCCATCCACCTTAGTGCCTCTCTTCTTTTCTTTCTGGTTTCCACTGAATCACCTTAGATCAAGTGCTATTTGAAATCATTTTGATCTGAATTACTGGAAGAATCCACACTGGATGGAGGTGTGGAACAAACCAGACACACCCACTGTAGGCCCAGCCATTCCCTGAGACAAGATTATAAAGAGGGTGCTCATATCCCCCCTGCTGTCTACTGACAATGGAGCGAATGATCCTCAAGGATTTGCAATGCTGCGCTGCAGGCTGCACCCCTGCCTCAGCCCCTTCCCGCTTTACACGGCTGCCCCCCGAGTCTTATGTTCAGTTCTTCTGTGGTTTCCCCTTGTTTTCTTCCCCACAGTCTTGGCACTCCACAGAAGGCAGTTAGGTCTGTCCGCCCCTCCCCACTTCATTGCCATCCCCCAAAGAATCCTGACTTCTTGCCTCCAGGATTTGCTCCCTGTTTTGGTCTCGGCCCTCCAAAAGCCCAGCACGCCCCCCTTTTCCTTCCTTTTCTCTAACACCCACTGCGCTCACTCTGACTTTTCTTCAGCATTTTTGCTCTTGTTCATTTCCTCCCAGGAGCCTTCCCCACCCTCCCAGCCAATTTTAGTTCCTCTTATGGACATCTGTTATTTGCTCCACCTGGCAGCCACTTCTTGCGTTAGTGTCAGCACCTCCATGTTTTCACTTTTGAGGAATTCCCTATTCCCCAATGAAGTGGTCTGAACAAAGTATCTGTAAAGTGAGCTGGTCTCCCTGGGAAAGAAGTGGGTATAGGACTGAAGTTGAGCAAACACGACTCTCTCTTTGGAACCTGTCTTAAAAATGAAGTGAGACATGGAATCAGGAGTGATTGGAGCCAGTTATTCTAATAACAATTCATGCTCCCTAAATCCCAGAAACAGGCTTTGGTCCCGCTTTCTGAAGTCTGTCTTGATCTCCTGAGGCCTTTCAAATAACCCCTCCCTTTTGGTGCTTACTTAAGCCAGAATTCACTTCCGCTGTTTGCAAAGAACTCTGGTCAACAGAAGAACCCTCCTTGGAGCAAAGCCCACATGCTGGACTTGTTCTCCTATAGCCCAGGTCACATTTTGATGCACTGGGCTCAGTCCCCCTTTCCCCTCATCTTCTTATTTGATTCTAATTCTTCCTCTGGAGAGTGAACACTGGAGGACATGGACAGTGCTTTTTTTTTTTTTTTTTTTCTTTGTGTCACCAGGGCTTGATGAGCAACTTACAAAAGTAAAGTGGCCAAAACCTTATTTGCAAATTAATAAACCCATAAAAAATGGAGACTGTGACTATGGGACTAAAGGGTGGTTTCACAGAGGAAGGCCAAGCTGATACAGAATACAAATCACAAGCTCAGCCGGAGCATGAGAATTTGTCCACCAAATGTGGATTATGAGAAGACGGGGTCAGGGTCTCTTAGACATGGTGAGACAGTGAGGCCACATCAGTTGGTCACTCTACTTAACAGAGAAGCCAGCTCATCTCACTATTCCCAGAGAGGATGTGCAATGAAAACATAAAAAGTTTTATTTGAAATTTTGTATACATATCCAGGCGATAAAACAAGGAAGATTGAAGCAGTTAGAGTATCATTGCCTATTAAAGTGGTGGTGATGCTCACTTTCTGCTAGAGCTTTAAGCATGGGCTATGGCCTCGTGGGCAGAGGCCACAGAACTCTAGAGCCCTGACTGGAGATACCAATGCCAGTGGAACTGGTTCCACCGTCTTTCCAGGTTATTCATATAAATCTAGAGTCAGAGAAGCCATTGCAAACGCCTGTTCTGGAGCTTTTCAAACTATGAAGTCCCTGGATCCCTCAGTGGTCTCTCAGTTCTCAGTCCACTATCTCTTCCCTGGCCACATTCCTAGATATGCTTATGTCAGTCATGCTGAAAGGATTCAGAACGCTCAGGTATTCACTAAAATAGAATGGCCTCTTGTTTATTTTTGTAACCATCTTCTTACATAAAATCCTCATGGTAAGCATTTTCTTCAACCATAGTTGTCTAGAAAGTATACTGACCAAGCTCTGACCTGAGCTGCTCTGATTCATTTCACTTCTAGAGACTGGGACAACTTTCTGTAAGAAAAAAATGCTGTTACTGTCATGATTATTTCTATTTCTCTTTGCTCTGAGTTTATAGCATCCATCTCCTTCAACATCTTTTTGAAGATGGACTGCTAGCCATGTAACACAGACTTGGAGAACAGGATCATCTAGGAGTTGTACTCCTTTTCCTTCCCACTATCTTTCTCCAACAGAGACCAGGGATCCATGATCCCCAAATCTGTAGAAAGTCAGTTCTGAAACTCTCCTAGTCTCAGCTTTTTCATCACTTTTTGATAAAAGCTGGAGGAAGTTCTGTCTCATCCATCAACTTATTTTAAATAAAAATCTTCGGATTAACTTTTCTTGACCTGGGGAAAGAATCTTACAAGCAATGTACGCCAATGCTGTTCGATGTCTGTGGTTATGATCAGTCTCTTCACCTGTGTTTGTTTCCTAGGGCTGTCATAACAAAGTATTACAGACTTGGTGGCTTAAGCAACATAAATATACTGTCTCACAGTTCTGCAATCCAGAATCCCCAGATCCAAGGAAACAAGAGCAGGGCTGGTTCCTTCTGAGGGATGTGAGGGAGAATCTCTTCTATTGCTCTCTCCTAGCTTCTGCTGGTTTGATGGCAATCTTTGGCATTCCTTGACTTGCAGGTCTTGCCCTTTATTTTACGTGGATGCTTACTATGCATGTCTAGGTTCTCATTTCCCCTTTTTGTAAGGACTTCAGTATTGGATTAGAAGCCCATTGTACTCCATTCCAAGTTCATCTTAACTAATTATATATGCAACAATGCAATTTCCAAATAATACTACATTATCAGGTAATGGGGGTTAGGACTTTGTATATTAATTTTTGGGGGAACACAATGTAACTATTTTAGTCAGCTCTGCATCTCAGTGACCAAAATTCTTGCCAAAAAAAAAAAAAAAAAAAAAAAAACTTAAAGAAGGGAAAGTTTATTTTGACTCACATTTTCAGAGATTAGATTTGGCTGACTCCACTAATCTGGGCCTAAGGTGAGGCAGCACATCATGATGAAAGGGCATGGCTAAAGGTGCCGCTCATCTTGTGGCCACAGGGAAGCAGAGCAGAAGGGAAGTGGCCACAGGGAAGATGAGGCTCCCAGGGGACGACCCCAGGGACCCACCTCCTCCAGCCTCTCCCCACCTGCCTGAAGTTGCCACCCGGTCCATTCAAACTAGGATGGAGTGATTAGATTATGGCTATCATAATTTTACCTCTGAATATTCCTACATGAACACAGCAACTTTTCTGGGATACTTTTAACATTGCCATAAACATTATTATAATCATTGCAAGAGGAGGATTTGTAGAGGTCCTCTGACTTCCAGGGCCTGGCTTTGACATGGCCTCTCTGGTTTATCAAAAGGCTTCTCCTTTGCAATATCACACTTTCCATCATGGTCACTAAATGATTTTGAAAGACAAAAATTATTATATGAAAATGCTGATGGTGAGCTACATGAATAGATGGCATGGGATTGTTAACACCTTGTGGAACATTTATTGTCCCTTTCACCTCCAAACATCTATGTTAATAAAGTAAATATCTCCCACATGGTGCAGGCTTCTGTGGCTCTCACCCCAGAGGGGGTCAAGGGGAGTTCATAAGTCATGGTCAAGTAGATTTTCCTAATTTCCAAATTGAAAGTCATAAAGAGTATCTTTGTGTTTTTACACTACCATTGGAAAGCTGTGAGAATTTATCTCTCCACACACCCCCTTTCTTTTTCAGTATCACAGTTATCTTCTACTTGGAAGCTTACTTAACCCCAAGATGCAGCTTTAGAAAGGACAAATGAAATCAGCCCACCCAATGGGTTCAGAATTTGACAGCCTGACATAAAATTACAGCCTGTAGCTTTTGCCTGTGAGTCATCGCAGGCGGGAACATCAACTTGAGGGGGTGTATGTTTCTCTTCACAACACCGTTTATGGAGGTGGTGTGATTGCCACAGTGATCATGTTTGAAGGATGACTTACACAATGTTACATATGAGAATGATGCTGGTGCTAAATATGTTAACATTTGCATATTTTGTTTTCTTTTATCCAAAGTCTTTCCCCAATCCAGCAGAGATGGAGCACAGAAAAAGGATGAGAGATGGTAAACATATTGTGTGCATTATCAAGATAAGTACAGAAAAACACAGAAAATTTCATGCATGATTCTCAAGTGCTTTTTGATATGGGTCAGAGTAAAAATAAAGCCAGAACAAAACAAAACAACATACACAAATAAAACAAAACAACAAATATATGCAAAAGCAAATGAACACAATGAATAATTATAAACACTTGCAATACCCACCCACAGATTCATATTTATGTTCATGTCTCCCTTTCTTCTATTCCACATCCATCATACTCTTCTTGTGTAATCCTTGATCTAAAGTTGTTGAGGGCCATCTGAAAACTCAGACATTGCTAAACCCAAGATAGTTCCATAAATCTGTAAATCATCCTGGTGTTCCATTTAGAAAACAATTTTCATGATGTCACTCTATGGGATCTTCCTAAATCATTTAGATTATTTTGGGAAGGCAGTTTTGTACCACTATGGTCAGATTCCAGAATGCCCTGTCTTTTGTTGGTGGCCAAGTATTCCTGTCCATTTCCACTATATCATATGGACATAGGCCTCTGTGGCTCTGGCACATCCAGAAGGCAGTGAGTATGTCCAACAGCTCATTCTCATGTTTCCTTTGAGTGACAACATTCAAAATGAAGTACACAGCCTATTTGGATTCAGGTCAACTGTTAGAGAGCGTGCTTTTCGATTGATCTGTCTGCTTTCAGTGATCCTGTTGGGAACTCTCACCTCCTAGTGGGGGCTGCCTGCTTTCAGAGCCCTGTTGCTAGAGCAGGTCTCTGCACATCCCCCAGGATGCTCATTTGTTTATCTTGCTTCTTGACTTGTAGATGCACTGAAGTTTTCCTACCTTGTCTTAGCTCTGCTTCCTTAATCAGACTTCTTATTTCAACTCCTTTAAGGTGAAAAAAGATCTCTCTTTTCTTTTTATATTTTTTTGTTGCTGTTGACGAACCTTTATTTATTTATTCATTATTTTTTTTTTTATGTGCAGGGCTGAGAATTGAAGCCAGTGCCTCACACATGCTAGGCAAGTATTCTGTCACCAAGCCACAACCCCAGCCCTGATCTTCTCTTTTAATCTCTCTCTTTGGCTCATCTTCCTAATTTCCCTTTCTTGTTGTGTTTCTTTCACTGTCTAAATCCCTTAGATTTGGATCCAAAAATAGTCCTCATTCCTCTTAAGGTTCAGTTACAGAGAACGGCATCCACTCTAACTAATAAGGGGTTGATAATGAGTAAATTAAATGACTTAATACCAACAGGATTGAAGAAATGTACTATATGATACCTTTCCAGGATTAGCTCCTGAGGCCATCATACTCTATCTGCCCACCAAAGGAGATGCTGAGTCGTGGTGGTAGCCAACACTACCATAATCCCCAAACTGGTAGAAATTAAAAGTGGTCATCAGTAGCAAACTGCTATAATTAAGAAACCATTATTGCTGTTAGCCCTAGGACCCACTGAACCTTCAATAATCTGCATTAGCAAAATGGAAGCCTAGCTCCCTGACTCTTGACCCTCAGGAATCTGTTGACTAGACCCTGAGACCTCTGTTAAATGCTACCATTAAAAATCCAATGCTTACATGACCAAGTTTACCAGCAAAATAATAAAGCTAGGTGGTACAACCTCCACTTAATTCTGCTTTGAAGTATCACGGGAATGCATCCACTTGCCCAAACTTGTTTCCCTCTAGAACCCTAGAAAAGAGAGACTGGAAAGTGTGGTTTTCAGTTTTCTGAACTTTGCAGACCAGAGTAACACACTGAACACAGGATGTGGGTAGGGAGTGGAATGGATATAACTTGCTAATCCACCACATCTATCATACTCATCTTTTACTTCTTTCTCAGTTTTGTCCTTTATGATGAATAGGCACCACTATGATGACTTTCCTAAAAAATACAGGTTCTAATCTTCTTGACTCCATTATTTCTTTCTAAATTAGTTTCTTAATTCTTCAAATCTGTATTATTATTTCAAACTTGTTGCCTATGACTGTCCTAATATTTTCCCATTAAATCTAATTAGTTTTATCCAATGTGGTGTTCTTCCATTTATTTTCTCATTGCACTCATTAATCACTTATCATATACTAATAGCTTATCATATACTATATACTAATAGCTGAGTGTTCAATGCCAAGTTAGCATGCTACTTCCTTCAGGACCCTTAGTCATCTTGTGGCCATAATAATCATGGGATCCAGGAAAACAAGACAATGTTCCTCATGATGTTTATGCACAGTGGAGGAGGAAAATAGATAATAAATAAGCAGCATATAAATTATTATTTTTTTTTGCTGTCACATCAGATCTGTGTTCAGGCCCCTCAAGAATTTAATTAATTCACATAGCTCGACTTTGACTTTCAAAATCCTTTATTTCATGGTCCCATCTTCATTATCTTCCTTAGCATTTATATAGCAATTAAACACAACTCATCATGACACTTTTGCTTCGTTTATTGTGTTTGTCTTCTAGGAGGTCTACATCTTTTTATTCTTTGTCCTAGAAGTCGATTTTCCACATAACATCCAGTGTGATCTTTTGAAGACACTGTTCTTATCATAACATTCTCCTACCTAACACTCCAATGGTTGCCCATTAAAAAAAATAAATAAAGCTCAACCATTACCAAGCCTCTCCCTCCTGAAGGACACTACCCAACGGCCCTGTATCTCATCTTACAACATTACCCTCCTCCTACTTCCTTTCCTGAACACAACAGGTTCATCACTACTTTGTACTCCCTGTTCTTTCTGCCTGAGATGCTTTCCTCTGACTCTTTTACCTGGCTGGCTCCTTTCTTAGGTCTTAGATCAGGTGCCACCTCCTAAAAGATGCCTAAATCCCAACTATGCTGGTCCTTCTATTTCTGTTGTCCTCTTTTCAGCACAAATGACCAGCTGAAATTATTTATTTGTTAGCTTTTTATTTTAAATACCAGAATATAAACTCCTTAAGGAGCACTGTTTTTTTTTCCTCTGTTGTATCCTTAATATCTATTCCCATGCCTAGAATTCCATAAACATTTGTTGAATTACTAAATTAGTGAAGATTACATCAATCCATTCTTCATCCATGTCCTACCTCCTTCCCCAAATCATGTCTATTCATACCTATCTGTTGTCTTCCTCTCTGAGCTTCTAAACCTTCTCATTGCTTTGAATGTACCTCTCACTGGAGATTTGCTCCCGGTGCTTTTTGGTATCATTTCTAACTGAAGTAAAGTACCCATATCTGGTCTGCCCAATTCTAAAGTTTGATTTTGAGAACTATCATTAATAAATATGTTTTTTGCACCCCACTCAGCAAGGGCATGTTCTTCAAGAAATGCTTGCTTAATCTTCTGAAGAGACAGACACTGTTCTGAGAATTTGGTGAATAGTATGCCAGCACTCCTCTAGGTCCTATTGCTTCTTCATAAGTGATAAAGAAGATGGGATTGTCTTGTTTTAGATCAGAAATGTTAAGTATTGCAGTAATAGCCTGGCAAGGCTGTCTCGTTATGTTGGCTTGTTATTTAAAAAGTTACTGAAATATTTATAGTCCCAAGGATCTGTCTCTGTTGCTGTGACATACTGGTTCCAGTGAATTCTCTTCCCTTACTCTTTTATCTTCAGCCCTGGATGCTACTCTCTAGACTTCTCATATATAAGCTTAGCCCTTTGACCTGGCCATTTGCTTTTCACAACACCAGTGGCATTTTCTACAATTTTGACCCCTGTGTCAGCAATCATGAGATAACCTTGGCTGACACTAATAGCAAAATGGCCTAAACCCTATCTCAGAGGAGGCCAATTGGCAGCTAGATGGCAAAACAATCATGCAGATACGTTTTGTTTAGCCTCAACTGAATTTTATAAACTTGATCTAATATTACAAGATTAGATTCCTCATGAAAATTTAGATATATAGGCTGTGTTGGGAAATTAGGAGTTCTAGAAATTTTAGATTCACATTTCCACGTGGCAACACATAGCAACCCATGGCTGGAGGTAAGCAGTACCAGAGCTCTTTGAAAGAGTCACACACTGATTCTGGGACACCCCTTTGATTTTATAACATATGTTAAACCCTTACAATCCCATTCCTCTAGATTCCTGAGTTTGACAGCCCTCTGCTACGACAATCATGGAGTGACACCATCGGAAGCCATTGGGAGCATTACACAGGAGAATGATATGTCTAAATTGTATTTTAAAAATTTCACTTTGGATGTTTTATAAATAATAGGCTTTACTGTGGCATGAATGGAAGAAAAAAACAATAACACCTATTAATATGAATGAAGATTGTCCAGGATGACTGCCTGAAAGTCCTAATCTCATACTTGGTCAGTAGCAATTGCCTGTCCGTGCTGCAGTCTAGCTTGTATTAGAGGCAGTATACTGGTCTTCTTGGGGCCATAAATCCTTTCTCCTATTATGTTATGAAAAGCTATAAGTATTCTCAATTTTCCTGTTTCCTCTTCCTTCCCACCTCTTATGGTTTAGATGTGGTGTCCTCCAAAAGCTCACATGTGAGACAATGCAAGAAGCTTCAGAAGAGAAATGACTGGGTTGTGAGAAGCTTAACCAAACCAGTGAATTAATCCCCTGATGGGGATTAACTGGGTGGTAACTGAAGTGATAGGGTGTGGCTGGAGGAGGTAGGAATTAGGGAGTGGCTTTGGGGTATATTTTTGTATCTGGCAAGTGGAGACCTTTCTCTCTGCTTTCTGATCGCCCTGTGAGCTGCTTCCCCCTGACACACTCTTCCACCATGTTGTTCCTGCCTCACCTGGAGCCCCAAGGAATTGGAGCTGGCTGTCTATGGATTGAGAACTCTGAAACCATGAGCCCTTAAATAAACTTTTCCTCCTAAAATTGTTCTGGTCAGAACTTTTAGCCACAGAAGCAAAACAAAACAAAACAAAACTAAACAAAAAAACCACCACCTCTTACTTTCTTTTTACTTCACTCTCTGGCCGCGATTTGCGTGTGGTGCTAGCACCTCTACCCTAGAGTTTACTGCTCTCCTGGCTTATCCTGGTGCAAGTGTCATGGCTACATTTTATGGATTGCTCAGTGGAGGTGAAATTGGCCTTTTACAACCCAGAGCAGTGTGGTCATTAATGATCTGTCTAGCAGAGATGCTCAGACATACAGGTGTGTTTCCATTCTTCACATCTGCCATGTTAGATTGATTGGGTCAGGAACACACCCACCAGTTGCAATGACTTGTCATAATTCTCTCTGTGGATGCCACCATCTGCACAGGAACCCATCCATTCCTTGTCACATTTGTTGGAAGACATCTCTCTGATATTATGTTAGCCTCTGCCATGTGATACTGCTCACTGGATTCCTGATTTCTGGCAGGGTATTTCCTTCACTTCCTGGTATCAAGAGTCCTCTCCAAGACCCAGTCAGGTCCTATCTCTCAATAAGTGTCCTTCCAGAATCTATTGCTTCACCAAATCATTCACCTAATGTAAGAACAGTGTAATTCTCTGATACTGCCTGCTATTTACCTTAGGGCTAGAAACTCAGGCAGCCAGAGCACTTAACAAGGAACCAAATTGCTATCTAAGAAATGCTATTTAATGATGATTAAAGCAATAGTAATTAAAATGAAAAGAGAGCTCTACCCATGCATATGGAACATGAATGCTCTCAATTAATCAACTCATTATTATTAAATATTTATTGAACACCCACGGTGCAGAAGGCATGAAGTTCTGAGAGAACACACCAAAGACATGGTTCTTACCCTTTGGGAACTTGTGATCTAAAGCAATTTAGACTTCAACTCATGACAATATGCTCTGGCTGTGACTGTGTAGATAAAACAAAGGCTGCAATTCAAAGCATCTCTGAGCTCCAATTTAATCTACTGCTCACTATGCTACTCATATTTTAAATCCTCTGCTTTACTCTCTGTCAGTGGTAGCATCAGCACTCCTCTGGTCCTTTAGGTCACAGTGAAGAACTTACTTCCTCTGTGCAGCCTTCCTGACCCTCCCAGCAGTGTTGTGCCTTGTTCCATACTTCACCAGCACCATGTGTGTCTATGAAACGTTTGACATACCTTGCAATTCATCCTATGCACAGCTTCTCCCTTCACCACTCGATTCTGAGTTCTTGAAACCTGTTGTTTCATCTTGAGTGAAATCACTCCTTGCAGCTGGATCTCAGTCTTAGGAATTTGACAATCATCTGCTCATTAATTTAATTCATTTAAAGTGCACTCTTTGTTCTGGGTTATATATTTATGGACATGAGGATTGAGGACAGATTATAAGCACGAGCTGGAGGAGTGAGTATATGATGACTGCTATGCTGGAGTCATGAACAGACCATCCTGACTTGAGTCCTGGGCAGCTTCCCTGCCAAAGTAACATGGAAATGGGAATGAAAGGGAGCACGACAAGATGGGGAAAAATCAGAAGACTGCTCCAAAAATTAGTTTTCACTCTGAGGACCTAGAGAATGGCAATTATTTTGGATACTACCCACTTCTCACAACTGTAAGATTCATTCCATCTTTACATCTTTGCTTAAATTAGAAAGCTCTTCTTGTTGCTGGGTATGTTCTCATGTATGCTCCTGGCTTATTTCACACTTTTCTATTCTCCAAAATTTCATTTTAATCTCTCCTTTCCTCCATGGAAGTTTATCTATTGATTTCAGGCCATGCCAATATTGCAATTTGAGGACACCTTTGAGCACGCATTACTTGATTTACTAATCACAATATTTCATTTGTATATGCATATGTATTTATGTTTCCTTTAATTAATTTCATTTTCTTTGTTAATTATTGTGAAAAATCCCAAACCGATCATGCATGTTTGATTTCATTTTAATTCAGGATAATATTTTGTACTGATGACTAACAGTCAAAAGAAGGCTGGAATAGAAGCTCCAAAGACCACGAGGATGGAAAATATGAGGCTATTCTTGTCCAAAGCACAGAGGTAGGGCATACGGGAGAGGAGGCAGTTAAGCAAGATTCTTATTGGTCTTTTGAAATTAGACCCTTTATTACAGTCTTTTCTTTCTCCTTCTTTCTTCTCTACTCCTGGAGAATTGTCTTTCATGGTCAGAATAGTAATTTTGAATGCATGGGTCTTTGGATGTTTTTATAGTACCATTTGATATACCCAATGTAGCTTCCCAGTGATAGTGGACTTTTTCTCCTTTCATTTTCTGATGCTCATAGGGATATCATCAGTTGTGCTGGGTTCAACACCACCAAATGGCAATTCGATTACACATTAAACAATCCGTATGTGGAAAAGACTGCTCAGCAAATTTCAAAACGAGGTAGTAGTCCCTTCAATCTGGATAGGTACTTCATACCAAAGGTTCTTTGTGATACCTCCTTCCCATGGAGGTATTTCCGCTTCCTATCCTCTGGAGCACAGGATTGAAGCCTGGGATTGAAGATCAGGCTGTAGTCTGAGGCGGGCCTACTTTACCTTCCAGTGTGTCTTCGATGAATCAAATCCTGTGCATTTCCAAGTACACCTGCACTGACATGTCAGGGGATGCTCCTCAACAACCTGGCCCACAGCACAATGTCAGATACTAGGTCCACAGGAGCTCTCCCTGCTTCTCCCCCAGGTCACTCTGGATGGAGGAAAGAGCATCACCATATTTCTTTGTTGTGAACACATAGCTTTCAGGTCTCCTTCAAATTCTGTGTTATATTTGATTTACATATTTTACTTGTGCTTTCTTTTTCTCTCTGTGAGTACAGCAAGACTGCATTGTCAATTGCCACAAATTCAGATGTTGTGGTTCATAGTTCTCTCAAGTTCCAGATAGCATTGAGCACCGAATTCATCACACTTTCAAATTCTAGTAAATATTTTGTCAGAACAAATATTTTATCTATTGATAAAACAGGAGACAGATTAAATCCAGTGGCAGATAGAGATTCTTGTTTGAGTTCTTCTTCTTTTTTTTAAGACGTAATCACTTTTGAGGTCACTACTTCCTGAAATGTCTCTTTTGAACATCTTCTAGTCACGTGCATGTTGCAACCCCAAGGTGATCCATTCATGAACCAATGCTGACCTAGTTGCTAAGAGAAGGCACATGTTCAATTTGTTCAGACAAATGCTTCAGATCTCTTGGGTCAGGTTAAAAAAGTGATTTTGCTTAACAGAGGAAGCGCTTATTTGGATCTCAGCTCACAGTAGGGAAGCCTGAAGAGACTTACATATTCTGAGTGACAGGGTTTTTATACTCCATGTGTAGCTAGTTGCAACATACCCGACAATAAAGGTAACATATCCACCTTACATCAAGAAAGCCAAGGCTCAGAAAGGTTAAGTGACTTGCTTAAAGTCAGGCAGCAACACATGGCCCGGCTGTGGACATTCTCCAGGTTTTATCAATTTGATACCTAGACGTCTGCTGTTAGACAAAAGGAACCTGTGTTCTTTGGAGGGCTTTGAATATGAACTTCCCTCTTGGCTGGGTCATACTTGAGGTTTCACACATTGTTCCTTCTTGCCCTGAAAGGTGGTTGTCAGTGAAGCCCCTTCCAAACTATTCCTGTAATAATTTCCGTCCAGAGTCCCAGAAAAATTGAGAACAAGGGGTGGGGCTTTGTCCCTCCTGCAAACCTTCTGGCTTGTTGCTATTTACTTTATGATTAATCCTTCAGCACTGCCTCATTAAATAGAAGGGTAATATTTTCCTTCTGTCTGGACTGGACAGGCTCCCAGTTCCAGTCAGGTACCTTTGGGCCATGGAGTTGACAGCACATAATATGCCTTTTGTGTTGGCCTTTGGAATCTGAGCTTGGGTGGGGGGAGGTTTGGGCCAAAGGATGCTCCAAATAGTGGATTTCCTTTGCTTCTCCATTCTAGGGTCAAGCGGAGAACTTCGTAAAAACATTCAAACTTTTAGGACAAAGAACTGAAAGACAATAGAGTCCTTACAGCCTCATAGGCACTTGTGTCTTTCCCTTAAATATCTAGATTGCTGAACAATTAAACTTCACTAATTATATTTTTGTTGCTGTGAATTTGTAAATAGTTGATTTTTTTTGTGATAGTTGTAGGTGAATCTATGATGTGGTTGCATTTTTAAAAAAAATAATTAATTCAAATGTGGCATGTAAATATTTCTTTCTAACTTAAAAGTTCATTGGCTGCCGATAGTCCTGTGCAGGAAGACTAGGAAAAAAAACCTTGATGCCACAATAAGTTTTGGGTGACTGAACTGAAACCCTCACTGACCTTGGAGAAAGTAAATCGATATGATGCTGAGATGAGAGGAGACACTTTCTGATAAGAGCATTAGATTTTTGGTGGGAATTATCCCTAAGAGTGGAACACTGAAGTTGACTTTGACATCTTTATATGCATGTGTTGGATTGAACATGGAAGTTTGATTGTGTGTGTGGATGATATAAACTAAAGTGTGTTAGTGGTGTGATAGATTTGTGTGGATATTGTGCTACTATGGTCTCCCCAATCACATTCTGACAGGCTTGGGTGCTATTAAGAATAATATCTTCCTGCTTTTTTTCCCTTTTCTTTTCATTTCTTGATGATCGTACTCAGGTGACAATGTTTTTGAATGATTTCTACAAAATCAAATTTGATACAAAACCAAAAATTTACTACCAAGTAACACATCTGACTATGGAGCTATATTTTGCAAAACTGCTCCATCTGCAATCAACTAAGGCTGGGTTTATAACCTTAGTTAGGATATTTGTACTACCAGGATGAAGATAGTTGATGAGAAATGTAGATTAAGTTCAACATTCCTGATTTAGAATCCTTCTTGATGAGTTTCAACACCCAACACTGCATTTTCAATGAAAACCTGACCACTGTGCCATATCCATCTCTTTCCCTGACAGTGTATAACTTTTTGTGAAGTTATACTGGCACTTACTTTTGTATTGTGTATCTATTAATATTATCTACTTAACAAGAAAGCATACAGTGAGAAAATACTTTGCTTAAAAACCTTGTATCTCCTATAGCTCCTAGCACAAACCATGGGCAACATCTTTGTATAGAAATTATAACTTTATGACTCTAGTGCCTTCTATATCATTAAGAAATGGTGTTCAAGATTCCAAGTGTACTCACCTAGAACTTCTGATCCCTCCCAGATATTTACAGAAGTCTGTGCTATGTATTGAGACACGGAAGGAAAAAGAAGACATGATTCCTGACCTGGTGGAAATTTGTAAAGGGGAATGTATTCTGTATACTTTACCCATCCTTAGAGAAATAGTAGTTGTAGACTTAGTCAAGGAATGAACAAAGTTTTGGAATAAAGTTACCTATTATTACTGTTGGGTCAATATTTCCCTTGGTAGCCCTTGGGTTTATGTAATAGAGTGAAATTGAATCTGTTCATTTCAGCAAAGTTTGAGAGTAACAAAAAACCTAAAGAAGCAGATAATAAAGTACTCCATTCGGTTTGGTTTTGATACATTTTAGAAATTTGATATCTAATTGAGAGAGTATCCCATGCCAGGTATTGGGGTAAATGCTGAGAATAAAAAGATGATTAGATTTCAGTCCCTGCCTACATAGTTATGAAGATATATAACTAGGCAGTGAATTTTCCTGTTTGCTTTCTTTTATTTTGTAGAAGCAGAAAAACAGTTCATGGAGACTGTCCTAAAGCATAAGGAAAATCATAAGAGGACTTCATTAAGTGTGTCTGAGTCTCAGTTATCTTAGTTATAAGTGGGATTTCAGAACCCTAGTCTTTCTTGACCAGCTGAATTATTATCAGAAGGAAATGAGATAGATAGATGCCAAAGGTCTTTGAGAGGTTATCAGCATTCTCACCCAGGAGGCATTGTTTATAGTGTTTTGTGATTTCCACCCAGTGGCACTGCTGTTTCAGTAGCCAATCTTTACAGAGGAATGGGTGGTGGCTGTTGGCCTGTGACACAGTGAGGTTTGGAACTGAAATGATCCCAGGACCATGGATTGAGTCTAACTTGTGAGACAGAAATGAAAGAGAGAGAATGCTCCTTTCTCCTTTAAGGACTGTTTGCTTCTCAGAAGTTCCTTGACACAGTTCCCTGGTGGGAAGGACCAAATCAGATGCTCCAGAGCAGAAGAAGTGTACACCTGTGTGTAATGTGATGTAACTCTCCAATTTACATACCTATCTGGGATGTGTAAATGTTTCCAAACCACATTGAATGAAGGATCATAGGTTCTCAACAAAAAGGTTGTGAGACATTTTCTAGAAAATAAAGCCATGCAAAAGTATGTCCAGAACTTACCCCTTATCCTTGCCTTCTGGATTGCCCACCATATACTGCACCTTTGAAAAAAAGGAGCAAAGGCCGAATTGTAGCCCTTCATTTTCTGGTCCTGTTAAACTGGCACACCTATTGCTTTATGCATGGAGCAGGACCTAAATGTTGAAAAAGATGGGTGGTCTAGAAGTGACAACACCAGCTAAGTCACTCCTACTGGGCTGAAAGCAAAGTGATTACTAAATATCCCAGTAAAGTTTGCAAAGATCCTTATATCTGCATTTCAGCCCTAGACAATGCCCCACTCTATGTGTTGGTGCAGAGCACCATACAGATTACACAATACTGCCTATTTAGCACATATTCCTCCTCACCCTAGAATTATGGATATTTTCTTTGAGCTGTTTTTCCTCTCACTCCGAGTATCAAATAAAAAGTGTCATATTTATGTGGAAGGCCAACCTTATAAATCTGGGCTCTATTATCTTACTGCCAAACTCCTCCTTTTTCATTTTTTTGGGGGGATATCAAGGATTGAACTCAGGAGCACTTGACCATTGAGCCACACCCCCAGCCCTATTTTATTTAAAGACAGGGTCTCACTGAGTTGCTTAATGCTTTACTTTTGTTGAGGCTGGCTTTGAACTTGCTATCCTCCTGCCTCAGTCTCCCAAGCCGCTGAGATTACAGGAGTGCACCACTTCATCTGGCTCTTTTTCATTTTTAAACTTACCTTCTGATTTAGGTCTCTTAAAATATGCTTTTTTCTTTCATAATGTGGTCAAAGAGAGAAACCTCCCTTTAGAACTAGTGTTTACTAATGTTTTAATCTTCCACCTTCTCAGAGTATATTATGTATACAAACTCACTTAATACTCCTTGAAATAGGAACTACTGCTCCATGCAGAGATGAAGAAACTGAGGCACAGGGTGGTAATCCTCAGGTGCCTGAGATCAGGGAGCTGGTGGGGAGTAATGGTGCTGGTGTGTGAATCCAAGCAGTCTGGCTCCAATTCTCATATTTTATAATCACCCCATATGTTAAGTTTTCCCCCTTCCTGTCGTTATCTCCTATTCATATTTTCAATAAATTGTTTGCATTTACAGCTCCAAATTTCATAACATGTTTTCATAACCCCTCAATACCACGGAGCCATTACTACTCCACTGAAATCTTTTTTTTTTTTTTTAGGTCATCTGTGAAATTCAAGTTGTCCATTTTCATGGCCAGACCTATTTCTTTTTGGTAGATCTGCAATAGTAACCCTTGTCCTTCTTTCAACTTATTTCTCCTTCTAACTTGGCATGGTTGAGAGTCTCCCAGGTGCTCCAGATAGATTGAGTCCCAAAAGAGTAATACAAATTATAAAGTCAAGGAGACCAATAGCCCAACCTAGGAGCTCAGTGATATATTCCTGAACTACAGTGTAGTTGGACTTGATGAGGAGTCATGAGGAGGAAAAAAAAGTCAAATGTGACTCTGAGGTCTAAGGACCATTTCTCATAAACAAGAAAAATAGGAATGTCAAGCAAAGGAACTGATTTGGGATGTAAATTAAAAATTTTAATATTTAAATGGTATCCTTGAGGAGCTGGCAGCACACTGAGATGAAAATATCCATCAAGTAGTTGAAAATGTGAATTAAAAAAAAAAACTATGAGGAAAAATGAAGTAGAGATAGAGCTTGTGGCATTATTTCTGAGGAGGTGTTTGATGAAGTCATGGAAATAGGTGAGATTTTAAGAGAGAGAGAGAGTGAGAGAGTGTTGAGAACAACATCAACAACAACAACAGCAAAAAATTGCACAATAGCCCTTTGCATGAAAAATAAAATACACAATAGTCCCCTTAAATGTTAAAGCCTTTCAGAACTTGGCAACAGACCTTTCAATTCAGTCCAGTTCAACAATTGAGTGCTTATTATGTCAACAAGAGAGAACAAGAAATAAAGACACATTTATTAGTCAGGGTCCTTGATTGCAAACAACAGAGACAAAGCTTGAGTCAATTAATCGTAAGAGGAATTTATTGGAAGGATACTGGCTAACTCCAAGAATAATTGGGAGAGCTTAAGAACCAATCATAGCAAATGTGCAGGAGCTGAAGTAGATGAGTGAAGCATGCCAGAATTACATCTAAGAAGATGCCACAGAAAGAATCTGGCCTGCCAAACCAGGCTTGATTATTAGAAGTCACCCCTGCCACGGTTGCCAGGTTGCCATGCCATCCCCACGGCTAGATGCATTCCAATCTTCTCTCTGAGTCTTTGCTTTATTGGCTCTCAATTAATGTCCCAGGGAAAATGTGCAATTCATTGAGTTTCAATGAAGTGCCTGTGGACTACCTTCCAGGATCTGGGGAAAACATAGCTGGCCTCCAAGGAGTGAGTTTCAATAGTGGGTAGCCCAGTAGGGCTGATTCCCACCTCAGTTGCTATATTCTTACAATTTATAGATCATTTGAATCATACAGGAATATAGCAAAATGTGTAAGATAAATGCATTTTATGTACAGGTCAAGCATATGTTAAATCAGTTCCTAAAACGTCTGGTTCTTTTACAATTTGACCAAATGTAATGTTTCTTTCATAGTTATAGAGTAATTTCTCACTCACTTCTGCCAACTGGGAACCGATTAAGACATAGAGCATGCCCTCTATTGAAATTTCCTCAACTATTCAACTATCAACCCTTTTCTCCTTCTGTGAATTTTTTGTTTCATTTTGGTGACAGTCATCCTGAAGAGAAGAAAAGGATCTGTCCCAAGCCCCTTAGACACTGTAGGATAACACCATGTGTATATTAGTTATGTAACAGAGGGGTGTTGGATTTTTTTCAATAAATTGCCAACTAATAACAAATTAAATACACAATTCTTAATCCCCCCGCACATGCAAAGATTACAAAAAGGTTGGGAATCGATAATTTGAGGGCAAAGTTTTACAGGGAGTTACTGGTGTAAACTCGAGCCAAGTGAAAAGAAATTCAGTGCAATTCGTAGGAAAGCTTAAGGTGCTGACATATCTGTCACTCTGACAGCAGGCTTCAAGTCTGCAGCAGTCCGAAAATGGGGGAAGGTCTTTTAAAACCAGTCTGGAGTTTTACGGGATTGAACATTTTAGTTACTGAATCAGGACTGTTTTGTGTTTCTAGAAGCAAGCAAGAAACAATTTGTATGAGAATGATCAAATAAATAAATAAGCTAAATTCTTATTACACTCTTTAAATTTGGTTTCCTTAGCATAGAGTTCACCTTTGTGGGGAAGAATTTAACACTAGTCATGGTTGCAGAACTCTGCCTTTGAAGTTTGAGCTGAGAAGAGGCTTTCTAGAGTTACATGCACCACAGTTCTTCTCCCTCACCAACTGTCTCCCATGCAGCTCTCATGGTCACAGTCATTGCAGTGTTTGTGGCCAATACCACAGCTGACCTTTAATGGCATGTTGTGTCACTTTTTTGAGAATTATCACGTCAGAGAAGGAACTCAGTCTAGTATCCTTCACTCCCCTGAGCTAAGGTTCTAGTTCAGGAGGTCTTTTTCTCCAAGGGAGATTTCTAGGTTTCTGAAATCACCTTTTTCACTTCCTGTCTTGAGACTGATTTCTGATTCTCATTTTCTTACTAAGCAAAACTATTTCCAATGCCTTCACGAGCTAATAAGTGTTCAGTTATGAAAAGACATCAATAAAGTCTATCGTAATTATTCTTTATGTAAGTACTTCATATGACATGTTCACCCAGTCAGTGATCTAACCAATGTCTGATCAAGATTTTAGGGAGTGCAAAAAAAGTGCCAAAATTGTCTGAGGGGCAAAATTGTCCGAGGTCATGAGGCCAGCTGTTTCAACCATCATGTTGAGACACATGGAGGAAATAGGAGCTTGTCACACATCAACTGTCACTAAAGAGTTAAATACATAAGCGTATCAATGATTTTACCTTTTAATATAATAGAGATTTAAGGATTCTTCTGGAAAATTAATATTTGTGTTTTCTTGACTGCAGAAGAAGGGGATGAGTGACAGCCCACATTACTGGAATAGTGGTGGGTTATCCTTTTTCTTACCTGTGTTTTAGGAATAATGAAGAGTGAAAGTGATGAGCTGTTCAGTGCTATAGTGCCCTTTCTGTTGAGAAGCCCTTCCACAGGCCTGGCTGCCCCTGCCCCTTGCTCATTTACTGCTCTCTTGTTTATGCAATACCTTTAACTGCCAGGTGATAACTCTGACCTTAACCTAGGCCCTTTAATGTTGGGCAGTATTTCAGATTTCCACATCATCTTTATTGGTTTGCATACCTCTTAGTAGTAAGGTCTATCATATATCATATTTCCCACCCTACAATTACATAAGTGATCTTTGAATAAAATGAAGTATTGGATAATCCCTTTAGAAATATGAGGTAAACATATTTACTTTTTCAATTATTTTAATAATTTAGACATAAACTAGTTATAGAAGTAAACATCTAAGAGATGACAGGAGTAAAAGTTAGTTTTCTATTTCTTGGTATACATGACCTGTCCCAATGGAGAAGCCCGGGATTTTATCAGGTTCTGAGAAATTCATCCTTCAAGAAAAGGGTTGGTTTGAATCTTAAATGCTTCTCTTTTCTGATCTTTTCTTTTAGATAGATTTCCCAGCAGTATTGGTTGTATATATATTTTTCTTTCTTATTAATAGCATTCAACTGGTGTGTTTGAACACACTGTCTACACAGATGGAATTCCAGTGCAGCTGCTAGCTTGGTTATCCGCAAGCGGCTGACAATAATATAACACTAGCTCTTCCCGAACTGGTGGAATAACGTGGAAAAATCTCAATAATACTAGCTATGAGCACATCATAATTAGAATTTTGGGAAAAAGTAAATTTTATTCACACGCTTACATTCAGTCACAGAGGCCTAAGTTCTATATACTCATTTCATGATCATTTGTATGATTCAAGGCGTTAATTATTCTTTAATCTCCAGATTCCTCATTTATCAAATGATTATGATAACACTTACCTATTGGGTTATTATGAAGGTAAAATTAGATAATCATATATATATATATATATATATATATATATATATATATATATATAACTCATATTCTAAAATGGCAAGTGCATAAACATAATAATGATAAAAACATCTTAGAGTAAAATAAAATTATTTTTCTCATTTTAATGACTTTTCTAACATTGTTTGACTTCTGTTATATATTCTGTTTATTTGTTTCACTGTATATATTTATACGTAGCCTATTCTAATTGATATCCTTTTCCATGAATTACTCCAGATGAAAGGAATTCATGTTTCAAAGGATAATCCAGAGTGTTGGTTCTGGTAATGGTGGCACGGCTTGTATTGTTCTAATCCTTCAGCAGATCATAATTAGAATTTTGGGAAAAGTAATTTTAAATCATGGTTATAACATCAATAAATATTAAATAATATGTGCAAGTTTTATGAGTCAAAGGTGTTTATATAGTCTCAAAGTATCTACCAACAAAATCCTTTTTAATTACAAAGGAAAATCTATTTATTTAGCATTGGGGAAACCTAACAGAAGCTTTGTCAACTAAGTAATCCAAATAAACATCACAAGTAATGAAACAAATTGACATCTCGGACCTTCTGATATGATATACTGAGAACATAATATCCCTTCTCAAATTTGATTGCCCCAAATTCATAATCTAAACCTAATCTTAAAAAAATCTGACAAACCCAAGATGAGATATCTTTTATGAAATAACTAAACTTATTCATCAAAAACACCAAGGAAAAAAGACTAAAGAATTATTCTATGAATTTTCACTGTCACATATAGTAGCCACTAGTCACATGTGACTATTAAGATTTTTAATTAAAATTAAATAAAATGAGAAATTAGTTTCTTATACTTATTACCACATTTAGAGTGTTCAGTAACCACATATGAGTGGAAGCTGCCAAACTAGGCAGTATAGACATACAACAATTTTATCATCATGGTAAATGGTATTAGATAGCCTTATTCTAGATAAAAGAGACTAAATAGAACACTTGAACTAGAATTTGAATTTATTATAAAGGACACAACTAGAAAAATTGGCAAAATCTAAATATTATGTCATTTTAAAATTTCATAATTTGATAAGAGAATTGTGGTTATTTGTACTTTCAGAAATGTGTTCTGAATAAAGCATTTAGCAGTAAAGAGGCATCACGTTAGCAAATTACTTTAAAGAGACTTAAAAATATGTATATATATATATGCATACATATTTATATATTTATATATGCACATGCACACAGAAATGAAATGTTTATAAGTAAATACATAAATAATCAGGACTGCATTTTACAAAAGAATTGCAAAAACTCTACACTGAATCCTATAGAACGTGCCTTAAAGGCATTTTAAAAAAACTAAGTTAATGATGCAACATGCTATGTTTATGGATTGGAAGAATCAGTATTGTAGATATTTCCTCTAGTTATCTGGGGATTCAACAAAATCCCAATCACATTTTTTTTTTTAATTTTTAAAAGCTCTTTTAGAAATTGCAAAGATGGAGTTACACTGGTGGTATATTCATATATGAGTATAGGAGAATTACATGCAATTCATTCTACTTTTTTCCCTTCATTCTCCTTTGTCTAATTTAGTGAACTTCTATATTTTCCCTCCCTACCCTCCATACCCTCCCTTGTTATGGGTTAGCATCCACATACCAGAGAGAACATTTGGCCTTTGTTTTTCTGGGATTGGCTTATTTCATTAGCATGATATTCTCCAGTTCTATCCATTTACTGGCAAGTGCCATAATTTCATTCTTCTTTAAGGCTGTATATTATTTCATTATGTGTATATAATACCACATATTCTTTTTCCATTCACCTGTTGAAGGGCACATAGGTTGGTTCCATAGCTTGGCTATTGTGTGTTGAGCTGCTATACACATTGATGTGGTTGCATCAACTCCACATCATGTTTTGGTCTCATAAGAATGGGATCAAAATTGCAAAGGGTTGCACTCTATGTACGCATAATATCTCAAATACAACTACTGTCATGTATCTCTAAAAACAACAAATGAAAAAATGAAAATAAAATTTAAAAAAAGAAATTGAGAAGATGATTTTACAATTTATGTGGGAATACCAAGGTTTAGAATAGCCCATATCATATCTTGCAAAAGAAAGACAATGTTGGAATATTTAAACTACTTGATTACACATCTTACTTAAAAACTACTATAATTAACCAAGTATATTATTTGGGCAAGAACATATATATAGAACAAAGAAATAGAATATAGATATAGCCCCACATATACACAATCAATTGATTTTTGATAAGAATGCCCATACAAGGTATAGGGAATTTGGGAACTCTTTATAATAAATGACTTCAGGACCAATGGATAAAATTATAGGAAAAAGATGGACATTGATTCCTACCTCACACTACACACAGGAATTAATTCAAGATGTTTCTTAGATCAGGCATAAAAGCTATGTTGTCAAAAATATGCAGGATATTATCTTCATGACTTTGAGGTCAACAGAAACTTTAGAAATGACACTAAGAACACTACATATAGAAAGAAAATTTGAGAAATTTTACTTGATCCCAAAATCTTCTCACAAGGAATTTAGCTTCATTTCAGAGAGAAGGTAAGGGCCAGAGTGAATTCCTCTGAGACTGTGTATAAACTGAAACACTAGTTTGAGTTCAGGTACTCAGTGTTCTATCATGATTGGAAATGGGAATTGAGATTTTGGTTAATTTTAGTTATAAAGGAATACAATTTTTACACACTTGACTTTGGAATTGCTTAGCTTTTACACTCATTGTATGAGCTCAGAGAATCTGAAACATAAATAAACATATTGAGGGAATTGTTCATGGAATACTGGTTTTGAACCCAGGTTATGTAACCTATTTCTGGAGAAAGAAATAATTATTCCTCTGTGGCCATTTTCTTACCAATTACTCTGAATATATGTGGTCACCTTGCCTAAATACTTAGTTTTTCTTTATGGATATGAAATGAGTCCCACTTCTACCATTTTCCTGGCAATGGGTATGTGTTAAAATGGTCTGGGAAATCCAGTTTGCTAGCATTTCAAGTGACAATCCATAACCAATCAGTTGCAGATGTATAATCCATTATTTTCTCAAACTTTTTAAAGTATGTTTTTGCAGCAATATAAATCTAAGTCTTTTCCATGGGCTCAAGTGAAGACTGTGGTAATAAGAATTAAGAAAATTTTCTTTTTGTATTTCATATACCTGTGACCTTGGGCCTATTACTTAAGCTTTTGGAACTTCCTTTCTTTATTTGTAAATCAATTTTATTTTGCCCTGGATTGAGATACCCACACAGTTTGGGGAGAGTAAAAGTCAGAATAATTTCATGGATATAAATGGTCACATTTTGTTGTGGTTGATGTTCTCCCACCCATTTCACCTGACCCTAGTCTTGGGATCTGATCATTTTAATATGGGTTCTGCCCATACAAATCTTCTGCTAGTTTACAAAGGTTGAATAATTTTTAGCTTTTATTACGATTTTTCTTTGCAGAGTTAGGACGGTACTTGCTCAATAGACATTGTTCTCTACTGTTTGGTATTTGTGTAGGAGATCATTTATTTACTTTTTTTCCTTGTAGGAACCTGAAATATTTTATTTTGGATACATAAAGCTTCTTCTGAATCATTGCTTTTAGTTATGATTGTTTAGAATATTTTTCAGATCTAAACAATTTTGTGATGATTGCAATTATCCCCTTAAGAACTGAATATGACACTGGTTTGTGGGACAATTAATTAAGAGAGTTATGTGAACTGTTTATCTTTCTTTTATGTGATGTACGGGCAGCTCATTCTCTTCCAGTCTTCAGATATAAGCAGTGAATCAGGTTGCAGATCTCTTGACGATTTTGTTATTTCAGTGGGCAAAGCAAATGCCCTGTCCATTTCTAAGACAGTGAGCGGCTTTCTATATATCCCTTCCCACCCTTCCATGTCTTCCCTTCCTTTCCAGGTGTGAGGGTGATTTCAGTAGCTTTGTGCTTATTGACACACTGTCTGTATGAGAAGCCAGGCCTGACACTTGCAGCACATTTCTTCATTATCTGTCCCACTTGATCTGCACACTCTGTAGGATTGTCATTACAGGTATTTACTATTGTCTTTATCTTTAGATGAAGAAACTGAGGTTCCAAAGGATGAAAGAATTTATCAAATAGTCACAAATGAATGAGGAAAATATATGCACTAGAGCCAGGGTTTTGATTCCTGGTCTAGGGCCTGTTTTTCCACAATTAACAGTTTTCAATCCAACAGCAGAACAAGTATAAGTAAAATTTTTTTTTAAAGTTCCCAAATGGTAACACCTTAATTTGAAATGCAAAGGCAAACAACAAGAATTACAACAATAAAGTGAAGACTCTTGAAGCTCTTTTGTTAAATTGCCTAATTATATTTGATAACTTCTTTCAGATAAATAAATCTTATTTTTACCCTTCTACTTAAGTGCCTTTCTGGCTTAGTATCACAAATAGCATATTCTGTTCATACAAATAGAGCTAGAAACACTTCTTGTGATTTTCTCCCTCATCTCTTATGTTTTCCTCTCTCTCTCTCACTCTTTTTTTTTATGATTATGGCAACATTGACAGCTGTGTTCATTGCAATCTATGGCTGGCTATACCTTTAAGTACCTAGCCTGGAAATCATTTTGTCCCTCTAGATTTGAAAAATTACACCCCGTCTCCCAATACAAGATACACTGAGACAGAGCCATGCTGTCTGCAAGAATATTAGTTCTGAGAATAGGATTGCTGTTTGCGCCACACACTCTGCTCTCTTGCCAGCAATAATCAAAGCGTGCTTGTATTTCTTTAATGACAAAGCCTCCCGGTGTGTTAATTTGGTTCTCTGTGACACTACATCTTGTCAGGGGAGCGAGAGAAATGGGAAAACATACATTAATATCACTGTCAGCCAACTGCTACGTTTTTCTGGGTAGTCCATATCTGGAAGGTGAGGGCCTTGGGTAGTCTAACTCCAGGAGGGGATCTGGGTTCTGATTGTGCTGAAGAGACAAACTTCCTGCTGGATTTAAAGCAAAGACTTTTTGCATTTGATTTCTTGCTCTGGCCCCAAAGAAGTTCTCTGTGTCCTTAATGAGAAATCACCCTGCCATGGATAATTATTTCTCCACCATCCCCTACACATGTCTTATCTCCTGGCACTGAGGGAACAAGGAAGGGATGCGTCATCAAGTAGATCTGATCCCACTGACTTGATGATGTGCCAGTCGCTCCAATCCCAGAATCCCTGCTTGCAACCCCAGGACCGCGCTGATACCTCACTCGCCAGACTTGTGCAAAGATTAGAAAAATGATGCCTAACTTGCTTTGGGGTCCCAGTATTCATCCTCTTCTCAGACCTGATCCATCTGTGAAGCAACAAAGCAACAATTGAGCTCAGAGTTGATCATGAGATGCGGTTCTAGAAATTTCAAAATGTGGCTAAATGGGGCTTGAGGCTAAGTGTCATCTCATATTGCCCTGGAACATCTGTCCATTTGGATCACATATTTCAAAGCCGGGAACTCTTTCAGCCCAAGGTGTAAGTTTTTCAAGTTCTACTGACAGTTCTGTTGCCACTGCCATCACACATATTGCCAGTCAGTTGTAAGTATCACCATTTTCCCTGGTTTTGTGAGCAGCCTTCTTCTACCTCCTGTTCTCAAACAATGTTTACAGCTTCAACTATGCAGTTACACATCAGGCTTCTTTCTCAGATGCCAGGACTCACACTGATGGTGGTTGGTCCTAGAAATCATTATTATTCCTTTGAATTAGCAACCACCTCCACAGCTTGCTAAGGAGGAACTGGCACTTCCCTTCCCTCTTTTCTTTCTCATCAAGAATGCTCTGATGAGAGAATTCACAGCACCACTGGAGCCTGCCAGCTCGCCCATCACCCTTGCAAACCAGCCCAGCGGAGGGGAGCACTTGCGGGAAGTTCTCAGGGCCTGCGTGTTTGGTTTGCCTCTTCCTGTTTGCCTTGTAGCTTTAAATAATGTGGTTGCTTCACAACCACTTGTTTTTTGAGTAGGGAACAGGGCATATTTTTCTAGCAGATAAAATGACTTCCCACCATTCACTCTTTGTTATTTCCCCTTTCTGAAGGGCGGTCTGATGAATGCAGGGCGACGTCTAATACATGTTTTCCTGTTTTCTGCTCTTTCTCCACTGGGCTTGTCAGTCAGTCATGGGCTTGGTTCTGGGGAGGATGTGGCCTTCATGAGAAGGAGGCAGCAGAGAATCTGTGTGCAGTATACTTCTCATGAAGCATACATTCGAGTGCTTGCCAATAATAGCTATACCCAAGATACTCTATTTACAAGTCCCACAATGGGAAACTAGTTATTAATAAAAAGGAGCGCAATAGAAACCCAGTATTATATCACCATTTCCTGAGATAGTGTATCATACACCCTCTATAGTAGTCACGGATGAATTGTGATGTGAAGCAGTTAGTGATATATACCAATCAAGAGCTTTAGAAGGAGAACATAAAGAAAATAATGTGGTTAGAGTCTAGACTGTTAGGGAAAAACATTCTTTGACCATTAACTATTGCTGTTCCCTCTTCTGTTACCAAAACCTCTCCAGACTACTGACTTCACCTTTTCTGAAGGATCTGGACAGCTACCTATATCAACTCAACATTATTCTTCTATTAGAAATTTTATTCATGTTCCTGGCTCTAAACCTGCTAATATCTGTTAGTTGCAGAGAAGGAGATTGATACTGGCCACTTGTCCCATGGCCGTGGCATTGATGGAAGTAGTTGTCTGAGTAGAAACTATGAACATGAATTTTTCTTCAACACTGCATTCATAATGATAAATTTCCTCTTAAAAATTTCATCAAAGAGAATTTCAACTTAGTTTATGCTGAATGAATTAGAAATAAGGTAAGACAAGGTAATAGATGCAGGCCATGAGGGCTTGGGCTGTGCGATGTCACTTAGGGTCATTTTGAATAAGTAAAAGTCAATGTCAAATGACAGCCTACGTAGTTTGCAATCATAGTCATGATTTAATTTCAGAAAACTATTTTAATAATAAAGCATTTCTGACTGAACATGCACATACTTTGTTGTAAATTATCACCACTTTGGGGACACAGGTAGGAATAGGACTGGGTGTCTAACTGTGTAGTGAAAGAAAATGACTAAGTGAAGGATATCAGCTGAAAAAATGAGGTGTGTGTGGTGCTAATTGGTTTTTACTGTATATTTCCTCCCAAATCCCGTAAATATCTCAGCAAGGTATGTGATAGTGTGTAACGTGGAAGGCAAATCAGGTACAGGAATCCGAGGCCCCAGCTGTAGGATCATGAGTCAGCTATGTACCTCATGAAGTTGGTTCTCAATAACTCCTGACTACAAGGAACAGAGAAAACCAAGCCCCCAAATCTCCACGGGTGCCAACATTAGCCACCTTTACCATACTTTACCACCTCTACTGTGAAGAAGCCATACTAACTTCCAGTGGCTGCCCTGCAAATGGAATAATCATGAAGAAAGAAAAAAAGAAAAATTGAGCCTTTGTATCAGAGTAGATTCCAGAATTTGAGACTCATAATTTGAAAAGATGACTCAGTCTGCAAAGCCTCAGAAGGTATCAGGAGAAACAGAAATCGTGAAAGGAAATAAAAGTGAGAGAAGTATCTTGTGCCAAACTTGTGGAATTCAGCATGGATATTCAATGGCTGGCAGAACTTCCCTGTCTCTTACCTTAAGAGACACAGTTCTGTACTGGGGAAAAATGATCCCCATTGTCGCACACTGAGAAATTTCACAAAAACCATAGTTGGTAGTATGAAGAAGCTGTGTAAGATTTATCTAAAACTGGACCTCAAAAAAGACAACATTTGTGACTTTATTCCTCCTGCTCCTGTGACTACGGAATGTCAATATCATGTATGGGGTGAGGAAGAACTGTCACCTAGCAATAAAATGAGGTCACATTTGTTTAGTAAGCCAAAGCAATATTTTAGGTATAATATACATTTTTACTTGATAAAAGGAATGGAGGGAAGTGGTGAAGAAATTCAAGATGCATTCCTGGCTTAATGTTGCTTGTAGTGTCTCTGGGGATTCAAAACTTACATATAGTAAATAATTTATAGAATGATAATAAACTTTGAAAAAAAGCATTCTTAAAATTTGGCATAGTAACCACAACTGATGCTTATTAATTTATTTTGACATTTTCTAAGATAAAAAAAAAATCAGGATGGGAAAAGGGGAGAGAGAAAAATATAAGAATGGGTGAGAGGTTTTTAATATAAGAATGGATGAAAGATGAGGCAGATTTTAATCCCTCTGCTCTTGCCTGAATTGAAAATTGAACTGTTGAAAGGAAGCTTCATATTGAAAGTAAACTAGACAGAGTCCAAGTTTCTATTCCTTCTCCTCTTCAATCATCAAAAATTCACTTGATTTTTGTGATTTCCAGCAGGTCATACCTTTTTTATGAAGCCCGAGTTTATCATTCTTGCTCCCAGAGGTATTTTTTTCTTTTCTGAAGTTCCTTCTTATTTACCATCTTCCCTATTCTGTCTTGATGCTCAGTTTCTATTGGTACGCCAGCCTTGGAATGGAGGAGCCTGGAAGAGTGTCCAGGATGAAAAAGGATCGTGAAGTCATGGAAGCCCCCAAATCATGAGGGCTGGCACTTGTGAAGACAAGAATAAGGGACCACCATCATTTTATTCAAAGAATGGATGTGTTGGTGATGTAAAGAAAGATGTAGGTTTCTCCTATAATGTCACAGAGCAAAATCTAGGGCCAGTAACTTGAAAGTATTGGGAGAAAAAAATGAAAAATTCCAAAATAAAGCATAGAGTAGTGTCCTCCTCTCCAGCTAAGCCTTTAGGACAAGCACAGTTGTCATCCATTAGGTACACTCTGCATCCCTTCTTAAACTAGTCTCCAGGTTGGACTAGATTTTAATGATTCTGTCTAAATTTAAAACTCCATGTCTAAAAACTTTCCTTAAACCTATAGCATACATTATATGTACTATGAAAATAAACTTCTTTTATGATGAAAATTTAAATACTGATGAGATCCAATAAAATAACCACTTGTAAATAAATCATTCAGACTTAAAGACTCTTATATTGTATATCAGCCTTTCCAGAATTTATCCTCAAGAATGGGTTAATATTCCACATATTGTTCTCTGTTCTTTTACCCCATTCATGAGAATCTTTCTGTCAAAAGTTTTACCTCTAAGTCATTTTAATAGCAATATGCTTAATTAATCAATTTCCTATTGTTAAACATTAAAGTATTTTGTTATTTTCACTACTGTAAATAATGAAAATCATTTTACATGCATCTCTCAAAATTCATGTAACTATTTCTTTGGAAATAAATTTAAGAGGTAGAGTTAATAAGTGAACTTTTTGCACATTCTTATTTCTTTTAGATGCATGGAGTTGCTGCATTCGGACAACATGGAGCAAATTCTAACTTTCAGCAGCTGTATATGAGAGATCCTATTTACCCAAACTCTTACCAAAACTGAACACTATCTTTTTTAGATCTTTGCCAAGTTGACAGGTGAAAAATTATATCTTAATTTAATTTGTTTCCTTTCATTGCTAGTGAGATTGAACATTTTTTCATGCATTTAGAAGTCATTTATAATTACTCTTTCAAAAACTGCTTATTTATATTCTTGGCTCATTTTTCTACTGGATGATTCTTATTGAGTTATGACAACTATTTGTATATTATTGATATTAGCCTTTTTATTTATGTTGCTAGTATTATTTTCCATTTTCTACTTGCTTTTCACTTATGTATTTCTTTTTTACATAGAGGAGTTTTATATTTTTATTTGATTGAATTTCTCAGTATACTTTTAATAATTTCTGGTTTCACAACATGATCTGAGAGTTCTTTCACACCTGAAGGCATGAAAATTAATTTTTAAGGGCAAGTTCTGTATAATTTACTTCCTTCTATTCCCTAAAATGCCCTGTGCAGTTCTGGACTTATATTCATTAATTGAGAAGAGGGTCACCAATAAAAAAACAAATAAAGTTTGGGCAAAGAGGTAGAGCATTTTCTCTTGCTCCTTTTGATTAGAGCCCTTTTTATTATAGATTTCCTTTGTATTTATCTTCTAAGATAAGCCTCTAAATGGGCTTGTGAAATAAACTTCCCTAAAAAAATTTTGCATTGTTTGAAAAAGGGTAGCTTTATTAATGCAGGAGAAATTGTTCTGTCTACTGTATGTGTGTGTATGTGTGTGTGTGTATATGTGTGTGTGTGTGTGTGTGTACTTGGAGGCAAATGCTTACAATTGTACACATTTACACACAAATTAAGATTACATATAAAAGTTATCTCAGTGTTATATTTAAAATCATAGAATTTTTAAGAATAATGTAAATTCATTTGTGGTAATATCTGCATACATTGCCCTCTATTATTTGTAAGTATACACAGACATTCGGATTATTTAATATATTTTTATTGTCATTGTCTAGAGCAAAATAATTGATTAGGTACCCTTTCTTTGTAAGATATAGGTAAGGCATCATGATAAAAATTTAAAAACAAAAATGACAGGGAGCAGAAGTGAAATATACTGAAGATAGAAGTGGCTAGAAGTTTTGAAGCCTCTGAAGTGGTCAGAGAAAGAGATGGCAAGGATCTGAATTGTACCCTTGGCCAGGCAGTGGCAAAGAGGAGACAGTATATACATGAATCTTGCTACGGAAAGAACACTGTCAGGACAGTTAGGAAGTGAGTTTCAAGGCAGAGGGAGTCAGGTCCATAAATCAGGGGAAAAATATGCTATCAACAGATTGTGAGATCATAAAAGGACAAGTGAAAGGAAAGGTGATTTTGATTTCTGACATAGTTAATTGAAGGAGAACAATATATATATTTGGTAGAGGATGTTATGTATGTGACTAACTAAAAGTATAGCTTTTACCATTTAGCACCACATGATGAGGATCAAGTTTCTACAGACTTGAAAAATATATATATGACATTAATTTTTTTTGTAAGAGTACCCTTTATAAAGGTAGAGTGGGAATTTCCAAGAGGAAATAAGGGAAAAATATTTACAGATTAAAAATATAGCATGTTTAAAGACAAGGATGAATAAAAGAGTAGCTGTTCAAAAAACTATAAGTCATTCTGTAGTTTTGAAATGGAAAATGGGGTCTAGAAATTCTGAAAGTTAGTGTGGAGTAAGTATTATTTTTTTACGTTATGCTACTGAAATAGAGAGTTTGTTTCAGCAGTTAAAGTACCAAACAGAAGTACTTACCCATAGTTAATTTAAGTTTAAAAGTGACAACACAGAATCAATACTAAGTATGAAATTTATCACCAGTACACACAGCAAGGTCTCAATAATTGCCTATTAACACTAAGTATAGCTAGTATATATAGTACATATAGTGTGAGCATATGTGTGTGTGTACACACACATATAATGATTGTCATTTATTCTTGGACAACTGAGAAATTGAAAAGTAAATAAAATAAAATTAAAAGTTTATTTCTCACTCCCCCACCACAATCTGAATTCAGTATTCCTCCTTTGCTACCATAGTTCACCAGGAACCTTGATTATGATACTTATGAACATATTTACACTTATTTATCAGTGATATGTATTTAATTCCAATTAGATTATATGCCTTGAATGTGGATACTGTATTTTGCTTATCTTTTAATTTCTAGAGTCCAGAGTAAAGGCTGGTACAAAGGAGCAGACAATCAATATTCTTTGTATTAGGAAAACAGTTGGAAACATAAGATGGCTGTCTTGGGAGAAAACATGGATATCATCAAATCTTTTTTTTTTTTTAAATGAAGAAACTGGGCCTAGAGATGCTAAGTAGTTGGTGTGATGTCATCCCACTGATTAGAGGAAGGGCTTAGAGACTAACCAGTTTTCCTGGAATGCTGTCGCCACTATGTTGTACACTTTCTCCATTGAGTTGGACAACAAATGATGCTTCAACAAAGTAACCGGTATGTTTTTGCTCACTCTGAAGATTACTGTGAACTGCAGCATCTGCTCTGTGATAACCCTTATGCTTCATAAGTTCCCATGAAGAGGAAGGGGCAGCTTAAAAAAAAAAAAAAAAAAAAAAAAAAAAAAAAAAAAAAAAAAAAAAAACACTGACAGGAATGAGGCATGAACCTTTTCTAGAAACCTATCAGCCTTGTGTATGCACCTGTAATGGGACATCAAAAGCACTTACAAAACCACAGTAAGACTCTCTTTTTCCCCTTTTTGAGAATGTAAACTTCCGCCTGGGGTTATGGGTTATGAAGAATGAAATAGCTTCCAGGAGACACTGCTGGGGCTAATGAAATGTCAGAACTCAAACTCAAAATTTGTCACAGAGGGAGGGACTGGAATAGTTTTGTCAGTGCACAGATGTGGCAGAAGGCTATGAAGGAAGGAAACAAAATTAAGAAACAACATCCCTCTCCTTTTACCACCAAGCCCCACTGATTTCAAATCTACTGAGCAAGAGAGCAATTTAAGAAACATCTGGCACTTTGGGGAGATATAACGGAACTAGAACACCAAAGGAGTCAATCTGAGAGTGCACCTGGTATGGCCCCCACAGAAGTGGGTCATGATGCCTTGTGTCTTAATAGGTACAGCCTCAAAGGCACACAGACACACTTCTGTCATCTCCTAATCATAAATCCAGAATGGAAATGGGAAATCTATTCCTCTTCTCCATGCACAAGATCATGGATACGTAAACATTGATCAGCACATGATGGACAAAGGGGAACAAGTTGATCTTATGATGTTGAAGAGAGAAAAGGCCTTATTTTTGAGAAGACTTTGCTCCAAATGAAAGTGAAGAAAGAAAAGAGAAAGATGAAGGTTGTATAGCATTAATGCAATGTGAATTTTGTTTTTCCAGCAGTCCAAATGTAAAAACACATCCTGTGTTACCAAACTCTGTGGTTCAGCTTGTGTTTCATATTGGAGTAAAGATGTTACATTGATACAAATATATCTATGCCAGTGGTTTAGGCACTACCAAGAGAGAATTCCAATATAGTTAGTCTCAGCTTTAAACATTCTCATACATAAATACTTAGTTTCATAAGAAAATCAAATATGAATAATTACTCTGTCTTACCTACCTTGATAACTTGGTATGTGCATCAGATGGTAAACTACATATAATACTAACCTGGAATATCTAGCTACTATATAGATAGATGTAAGGTATAATAAGGAGTTCAGATATTAAAATTATGAGCTCTAAATTATCTTTGTCATTTCAATTCATTCGGTAGTCATGTAGACTCTCTAAATTATCTTCGTGATCTCAATTATTTCTCCTTTTTCTATTCTTATCAATTCAAGTAATTCATCAAGGAGTTAGGCCTATAATCCAAAACAAAGGGGAACCTCTGTGTTAGTCAAAACCATGTCTGAAGAATTGAGTCAAGTTCTTATTATAGTGTCATTTAAAATATTGCTACCAATAGCAACCAGAATAGCACAGATGAGAAAAGATTATCTTTGATTATTTAAAATTGTTTATATGGGAGAAAAATGTATAGGGAAAAGTTAATGTTTAAAAAGAATTGAGACCAGAATGGCTTCAGAGGATGCTTTTTTCCAGTCCTTGCTTTCTCTTAGCTTTTCTTTTCGCAGTTTTTGAATCTTTCTTCTTTATTTATCTTCTTTAAGCTCTCTACACTGAGGACTTTAATTGAAAATCTTTCTATGATACTGACTTAAATTCATGATCAATCAAAATTTTGGTCCTTGGAGAATACTACTCTTGGAGTAAAATGAGAAAAAATCACCTACACAGAGATGTGGCAGGTCCATGTGCAACACAACGGAACTTGGGTGATCAGGGAAGTCTCTTGCTAAAGCCGTGGTAAGACTTAATGATAAAGATAGCTCCTATGGACAGCACGTGAGTTATTTTAGTGAAATTCAAAGTAGCAGCAGCAGTAGTGTGTTAGTTTTGTGCCACTATGATCAAAATTGCCTACAAGAACAACATAAAGGAGGAAAGGTTTATTTTAGCTCATGGTTTCAGAGGTCTTAATCATGGTCTGCTCACTGCATTACTCTGGGCCTGAGGCAAGGCAGAACATCTTGACAGCAGAGTGTGGTGGAGGAAAGCTGTAAGCTCATGGTAACAGGGAAGCAGATGGAAGGAAAGGGGGTCCTAAGGAAAAGGTCAGTCCTTTCAGGGCATGACCCTAACTAGATCCTAACTCCCAGTATTTCAAATGTCAATGGATTAATTGGTGGGTTAATTAACTGGTGAGGACAGAGTTCTTATAACCCAACCATTGTCTGAAAGACCTGCTTCTCAACTCTGCTGCATTGGAGACCATATTTTCAAAATGAGACATTGGGGGACAATGCAGATCCAAACCATTAAAAGTAGTAATAGGAGAGAGGACAAAACAATGAAAAGAAGATCCAAGCCTCCTGTTCACAGTCTGTATTCTTTATTCCACTTCTGCTTTAATTCTAGCTTAAATATCTGAAGATTAATATGTTATTTGGCCCTTCAAATTCCATTGAGGATGTAACCCTACCCATGGAAATAGATTTGGGATGTTTTCTAGACTGCCAGATTCTTTCCTTTGTCATAAGACTGATTATTTGTCTATGTCCTACACAGGCAAAATGAAATTGACTAGAGTCTCTCTAATAAAAGGAAAAATAATAAAGAAGACACACAGACAAGATGCAGAGGCAGGAAAAAAATGGCTCCTTGTCCAAGTGGCCACATTTACTTATACCAATAGATTCCATTAGATTATTAGCACCATAACTACCTTATTGTTTAGAGTATCAGTAAGGTTGCTTATTCTGCAGTTACATTCACAGTTATAATATGCAATGTCAGGAGCTTTGTGCAGTTCTTAAGAAAATCCATTGTATAAAGTTACTGTGGACAGATTTAGTTTCAGTGAAACATTGTGGTTTTCTAACAAGAGAGTTTTTATATTTCCAGAAGTTGTGTGCCTGAGATGAAGTTTGAAGTTGAAAGGACACTAACATAGAGCTTCCTCTTGAAGGACATCGCTACAGTAGCCAGACATCCCATATCTTTACACAGAATTTTCCAAGTAGCCAGGCATTCTGTGTCTTTGTACAGAAACTTCCTAGCCACCAAGCATGCCACAATCACAAAGTTTATCAGAGACCCCCATTCCCAAACACAGAACCCCTATACATCCCCTTTCTTATTCTTTAAGTTCTTTTGGATGAATAATATTTGTTTCCTTCTTAATGTGAGCAGAGACAAAAAATAGGTAGGCATTGACAATAGCAAACACAACATAACAATCCTAGTATTAGTAAACATCCACCTATGAATAATTGTTTGACCCAAGTAAAGTTGGGTAACCATGAAGTAAGCCAATCCAATAGGTGTAAACCTCCATCATTTGCTGGGCCTTTTTTTTTAAAAATTTGTTTTTATGTGGTGCTGAGGATGGAACACAGTGCCTCAAGGGTTCGATGCAAGTCAAATGCTCTACCAACTGAGCTACAAACCCAGCCCCTTGCTGGATCTTTTAAATAATATCCTTAAGGTAATCTAACTCCTTTGAAATAGAATTACCGTTATCACTTAATGCAACACAAATTATTAAGCTCCTGACATCCTTTATGATGTAATAATAACAAATCAATTATGACGCAATTGTCAAGAATAGCTTGACGATGTTGTTTTTGTTCTTCATTAAGCATATTGATTGCCGTGGGAATATGATTAATATTTTTCACCATAGAATAGGCCAATTGCATAGTTGTTTGGTAAGCCCCAACAGCTAGTTCAGGGATACCCACTAAGAAAAATGTGAAAGCTTCAAATTCTGCCTTAGAGAGAAGGTTTACTAAATCATCACAGGTTTCATCAAGGGAAATAGACCTTTCATGGATATGTTGTGCAGGATGGTGGCCGATTAAATCCTGTGGAGATGATAGGAACACAATCAGTCTCCTAAGACAACAATGAATACCATGAGACATATTAGCAGGTATATAATTAAAGGTATATGCTCCACAAGAAAAGAACCATCGTGGTAGTAAGGGAACATGATCATTTTCATACACAATGGGCTCCACCTTAGTACAATTAATCAAAGATCTTCCTAAAGAAACACTTCTACTTACACAACCTTGAATTTCAGCACAAGTATCAGTTGAATCTATAACAACAGTGGGAGTAAGTAACATCATAGTATTAGACAGTTTAACATACTGAGGATTCCCCCGAGTATAAGAATCCTTATAGGATATCGGTTTTTGGATGCCTTCTTTAGAGACATAGTCATATTTGTAACTTTGCATGCAGAATGGCACACAGGAAGAAGCCAGGAGCCCAATATACTTCCCATATCAATATTCTGGTGGATACAAATCTCAGATGAGTTAATAATTTCAGCCAAGTGAACTCAGATATTATAATGGGTTCTAGAAGTTAGGGAGTCGGATTTTATTGGATTTCCCATGGCTAGGCTACAACAGAACAACATTATTATAAGGATCAAAACATTTAAAGAGTTCTATGTAAGTTTAGCAAACAAAGCAGTAACCAAATTTTCTGGAGTGTATTCTAATCCCATTTGAGCCAACTGCTGTTGAGCTATGGCTGTTAATAATTTATATCTCCCCAAGTCACAGGAAGTCTAGTATCTGGGAGTCCTCTTGTAGTGTTCCTTCTCTTTTGAGGAGAGTGATCGTGTTTTGGTTCAGTGGAATCCTCCTCATTCAGGGACAAATGAAACTTGGGAATCAGGTTGTGAAGTCCATGAAGCAAACTCATAATTGATAGGTCTCATGCATCAAGCTGGAGTCCAAACAAGACGTATTTGTGTAAGCATAGTAGTTTATCCTTTTTCCCAATGTGAACAAAGGCATAGGGTCTTGTCATCCTGGGTCTGGTGGAACCCAAATTTAGAACCACCTGTGAAGTTTTGCCTTCTAGGATTACAAAATCTTAGGCCTTCATAAAAAGAAGTATTTAAGAAATCATACTTGGTCAGGATACGTGTGTGTGCATGCACATGCGTGTATTACTCCCATGCTAATTCCTGTACAATTTTTTTGTATATTTGAATTTTGTGTAGTCTCAAAACTTCATTCATTGTTTTGTGTTATTCTTTGCCTTAATTTTTGGTTCTGCTGACCTCCAACTTTGAGTTCATTCTTAGATTTATGACACAGACTGTCCACCAGCCATTGGCATTCACTATGAATGAGTGAGAAAGCCATGACCCAGAAGACCAAGTCCTTAACACTCAACTTTGCCTACAGTGTCTATAGGCAAATTTAAGAGGGATATGTGCAGGGCTGGGGTGATGGCTCAGTGGTAGAGCACTCGCCTGGCACATACAAGGCACTGGGTTTGATCATCAGCTCCACATAAAAATAAATAAATAAAATAAAGGTTGTGTCCAACTACAACTAAAAAAATTATAGATAAATAAAGAGGGATATGTGGAAGGGAACTAGGGAATAAATTCATGGCTAATTACCATGCTTTGGTCCTAGACATCACGAAGTGTGCTAGACTGTGTCTGAGGTCTCAGTAGTAAGGACAAAATATAGCCCAGTCCCCTCTTCTGAACTTTAATGATTGAATGTTCTAACAAAGCAGCAGCAAACACAAACCAGAGGATAGCTCACCAAGGTATGGAAGTGACTCTTCTCAAAATAGCAGTAGCTGGGCTAAAGATGCGTTACCCACCTTAGCTTCTTCAGGGTTCTTCCTGGTCTGTTTAGATACTGTAAGTATCAGGACCTCTCACTATGGGGAGACCTCCTTGGCCAGTTTTGTGTTTCATATATTTTTGAGAAACATTTTCTCAAAATGACCAAAGGGTAGAAGACATAGAGGACACAACATCTAACATGTAAGAGTCTTTCGTGTTCATGAATTTATAAGTTTCAGGGCCTGGCTGATGCCTACCCAGAACAGTGTCACAACCGGTGTTTCTTTTTCCTATAGTTAAGTCCCAAAGGGCAGCCAGGGAAAGAGCGAATGGTACTGTTGCTCTCAGTTAAAATTAGATTCCCACAACTTCAGTCATGTTAAGATGCTGTCTACTCAAGACTATGTACCGTATTAGTCATGTTTTGTTTTAGTTTTCTGGCCACATATTGTGAGCATGTTTGAGTATGAATGGAAAGCCAGGGAAATTTCAGATGGGGAGAGAGTGTCAAAAAATAATCAATATCAAAATCCATGTTTTAGCAATCTGTAAAAACAATTTCTCTTGGAAAAAGAAACAAATAACTAAACCCCACAACGTGCAACTGTGTGATTCATATATTCCATAGAGTGAAAACGTTAAATTCTGAAAGCCTTTAGGCTGTGATTTTCTTGTCTTTCCCTGTAACTTAAAATAGACGGAGGGAAAAGACAGCGGAGAGAAGGAGGGGGGGTTAAATGAATCAAGAGGGGGACTGTCAAAGCTGCTATAAAGTCTGCAGGAAGGCAATAGCAGTAAGGGAAAGTAAAAGGGCTACAGTCATAAAGATGATGGCATTTGTGAAGCAGTGGGAAGAAATGTCAGGAGGGGTGCTCTCTAAATCTGAATAATATAGGACTTAGACATTTCAAAGTCCAGATTATTTTATTGATTCAACCAATGAAGCTTGTACTAAACTTTGTATGTGCTTCAATAGAAAGGCCTTAAAGGCTTAGGTAACCCCTTATTCTGTTACACTCTATCACCATCAAAAATTATCATCATCATCATTGTTAATATTACTTTAGTTTGAGTTAGGTGTGTTTCATAAGATTAGTTTCAAGGTTGTCAAATTTGAAAATCCTCTAAGATAGTGATTTTTCTAACCTTACTGTGTTTTTGGATCTATTTATTTATTTATTCATTTATTTATTTATTTTAATATGAATTCCCAGGGGCTACCCCAAATCTTCTGCTTTTAGAATTTAGAATATTGGAGGTGGTATATCTGAAAAACTGTGAGGTGAAGATCACAGACCTTAGGAAACATAATTCTGAGACAGTGTGGAGAAAATTAATTTATTAGTCAATAATTTTCAATGCTTTAAAAATAAATGTATTAAACACCACTTCTAGTTAAACATTTAAAAAATTGAGCATACACCAAAGAATAATTATTTGTTTTTCACTGTGTGCCTAATGTGAGGTAGTTAAACTGTTCACGAGGTTAGTTTTAGTTAACATAAGCTTCCAGGTAACCTATCTTTTTTCTGAATAAAAAATAAATGAATTTTGAAAGGCTAAAAATAGGAATCTTAAGTTAAAAATGAGAAGAGAAGAAGAAAAGCATTGCTAGATTGGAAATCAGAACAAATATTCTCAGTGTAACCTCTAAATGGGAAACTAGCTCAGACCCCTCTTTTTTGGAATAAGTCACCTTGATTTAGAAAGAAACCTCTAAGTTTTTTTTTTTTTTCAAATTCTAACTTTCCATGTCTCTGCGAATGACTGTATTTTAGAGACAATACACAGTGAATAATAAATTAATTTGATATCTGAATATTCTTTAAATACCTTTTAAGGAAGCCTCCGATTTTATTGATAATTAACATCACCTTGCTTCTGTTTTAAAGGTGCCAGCTCTTTTCTTCTTTTTCTTGTGGTGCCAGGATTAAACCCAGGGCCTCCCACAAGCTAGGCTAGTGCCCTACCACTATCCTTCTAAAGTCCAGTTCTGATCTAAGTTCTGACGTAAAGGCCCATGAGGGAAACTAGCATGTTTCTAACTGAAAGTCCTTAAAGATTTTGCCTTAGAGTTTTAGGATTTTCATGTATTTTTTTCATCCTTTATTCATGATCTATATTATATACTGCTATGTCATATATTTTAATTTATGTATTAATTCATTCATATGATGATTCAATAGTGTTGAATGAGTGCCTAAAATGTGCCAGATCTGTGCTAGGTGCCAAGGATACCAGGAGGAGTTCAGTGTGTTCTGTACCTCCTCAGTCTTAAGGGTTTGTGGGTAAAGAGATGTCAATCACATACTTTCACAGTCAATATTAAATTCCAATATGACAGCCATTCTGAAGGAGGAGAAGTCAAGCTGAGGACTGAGAGTCAAAGATATCTACAAAGGAGCAGTCATAGACCAGGTGAAGAGAGGAGAAAATTTGAGGCAAAGGAACATATGTGAATACAAGTCCGGTGGCTGTGGGAACAATGGAAAGTGTAAAGGACAGAACAAAGGCCAAGGAGACCGAGGACAAGGAAGCCAGAGGATGTATCAGGCAGAAGGGTGCCATTCAGAGCTCCCAAGGTCATCTGTGGTAGTCATCTGAGCTGATGATCAAATATTTGGGCATGTGAGAGGATGATACTTTGCTGTTTTGAAGGAGGTGTTGAGGACCTTAGACTCCCTTTATTTTAGGCATTCGATAGGTATGCAGTGTGCAGTGGTCTGACACTGTTGTTTTAATTGGTTATTCCATAGTGATCAATGATGCCAAGGATTCTTCATGTTTTTTTCTTTTTTTTTTTTTTTTTTGCTTTTGTTCTCATTCCTATATCTTATATATTCCTTGGTAAATTGTCTGCTCAAATATAGTGCCTAAACTTTTTATGTGTATTTGTTTTAAAATCAGGTTATTTGATGTCTTATTGTTAAATTTTGGATATTCTTTATACACTCTGGGTATTAATTCTTTATAAAATAATTGTCTTGCAAATATTCTGTCCTAATCTGGGGTATATGTCTTCTCATTTTCTAGACAGTCTCTTCTGACAATCCAAAGTTATTAGTTTCTGAATTTTCCCCCTTTGTTCAGTTCATTGAAAAGAAACGTTGTTCCAGACTCATACATTTGAAAAAACTAGGTGATTATCATATTTGGAAAATATGCTATTTTAAGTTCTTACATAAATCCAACATAATTGTATTACCACTGTGTGGATTTGTGGGTTTATCAATAGATTAATCTAGTTTCATAGCAATAATGAATATTAATCAAATGTAATGTAATGATTTATTTACAAAATGTCAGTCTCTTCACATAACATATTAAAGGATATTTATTCATAATTTTAGTTTGGTTCAACTTACATATATGAAGCCATGAGTTTTTGTGTAAGTCTAGTCATTGATTTCTTGAAGTGATCTTAAATATACATCAAAGTAATTAAATTTAATAAAGTCTAATTTGTCAAATTATTCAACATCCTGTTTATAGTAGATCTGAAAATATAAAATATCAAGTCATGTATTTATTAAGAAATATTTAATATCTTTACATTGAAATTTTATGGAGATATTTTGAAAAGATAATAAGGCAGTCTTGGATAAACAAAATAACTAGCTAGGAATGTACTAAATAGGTATGATGATGATGTTAAGCTTCATTATATATTAAAACATACTATAAATAAATGTCTCTATTTAAGATACTATGGTATCAGAATAAGTAAATTAAATTCATGAGTAGGACACATAAAACACACCAAAAAATAAGCCCATGTATGCATAGAAATTTGGCATATGATAAGGGTAATATTTCAGATCACTAGGGAAAACTAGAATTTTTAATAAACTCTTAAAACACTAAATACCTATAATTTTTGTAATAATTTTTTATCCATACCCAAATAAATTCCAAACAGATTTCAGATAAAAAATATAAAATGCAAGACCATACAAGTGCAATATAAAAGGTGAATTCTTTTATAATTTTCAAGTGTAGAAAGTGCTTTCGAACCAAGACTCAAAACTCAGAAGCAATAAAAGGAAACTTGTAATACAAAAAGTAATAAAGTATTTGGAAAAAACCCACCATGAACAAAGTCAAAATGAATGACAAATGAGAATATGATTTCAAATAATATTAAAGAAAACCTTCCTAAAATATAAAATGTTCTAAAAATGGAGATGACAAAACTCAAACCTTGGTAAGAAAGAATTAGGCTGAAGATTTACACATGGAATTCACAGAATCAAACAAAAAGAAGAGTGGCTCATAAATATATAAAATATATTCCCTTTATTTCATTTAATAAGAGAAATACAAAGGTCTACCTGGAAATACCACTTTATACCTATTAAATTAGTGAAACCATTATTACCCCCCCTCTTGCCCATCCTCCACTCTGCAATAAATATACTACCCTGGAAAGCTGTCATGAAAACAAGCACTCAGACACATCGCTACAGGAAATGAGAATGGTATAAATATCATGGAAAGGAATTTTGCAATATAAAATAAAATTACACATGTGCCTTTCCTTTTAATCAGAAATCCCATTTTTAGGAATCCATACTGAAGATATACCTCTATGTACATGAAAGAACATAGGCATAAATGTATTCTCTATCTAGCAGCAAGAAATGTTTAAATGAACTTTTAGATTCTATTGCAATTCAGTTTTAATAAAATTTCCATTTGATATTTTGAGAAATTCAATACCTTCATTCCATATTTTATGAGACAAAACTAAAGCTTAGAAACAAGTAGACATTTGACAAGTGTAAATGCTAAAATGGGGTTACATGCTCCCTCAGATCATAACATATATTACAAAGCTACATCATTAAAAATAGTAATAATGATATAAAATATATGGACATTTTAGTGGTTCAGAAAAACAGTTCACAGACCTATACATACAGATCAATTTATTCTGTTAAAATGGTACAATGTGTAGTATATACAGAAAGGTATACATATCATAACTATATACCACTGAATGATCAAACCTCCGATTTAAATCTCTTTGGATCACGCAATTCAAGAATATGTCTGAGATCTGATAGGGCTTCTGCTTGAAGGATAACTGTTTATATTTATTGTGTGTTTATTGGTGAAGTTTTCTCTTAGATATATTTTATTTTGAAAATGTCTTTGTCCTCCTTTATGTTTAAGAATATTGTCCTTGAACACAGAATTATAATTTGGCAGTCATTTTCTTCCTGCACTTTAACAATGTAACTCAGTGATCATTCTGCCTCCATTGTTTCCAGTTTGAAGTTAGTTTATTATTGCTCCTTTCGAGGTACTATGCTATTTTCAAAACCCTCCTTTTTCTCTTCTATTTAATAATTTTTCTAAGGTGAGTTAAATTTGGATTCTTTCCTACTATTCCTCCTCCTTCTCCCTCTTGCTTCTTTGCCATTCATGGTATCAAATCTATGTCCTTTTTATCCTTGGGGTTTGTAACACCTCTTGAATTTCTGGCACGTTAACAGTGAATTTTGAGAATATTCTCAGATAAAGCTTACACCCCATCCCCATTCTTTTCTTCTTTCACTTTTGATGCTCAAACAACCCACTTATTATATCCTTTCACATCAATTTTGTTTCTTATGATCTTTTCTGAATTTTCTTTCCTTTCGTCTCTTGAGCTTAGTTCTATATACATATATTTTTATTCACTTTCCAGATGACTATTTCTCTTGAGAACTTGGACTGTTTTTTAAAGTCCGTCCACTGAGTTTCTGTACACATAATTCCAGACTTGTAATTTTTAATAAAATTTTATTGATATGATGAATTTTTAACCATGATTTGTATCTTCATGTTTGGTGTCTTAATCTTGTTTCATGCTAAATATATTTAGCACACATTTTTCATTTTAATTTTATTCCATTTTTGTCTTATATTTGCTTAGGAAGTTAATGGATATTGTGTTTCAGCATGAGGAAGTATTAATTCATATAAGAAATATATTTGATCCAGTAAATGAGGAATTCAACACATAGCAAAGCATAGGGAGATCCCCCCAGAAAGCCACCCATGTACTCATGGGGTAAGAGGATAAAAAGAGCAGGTGAGTTGAGAACTGAGAGGGGGCCTTCATGGGAGTAAAATTAAATTGATAGATTTTAAAAATTTTTCTTTGAGGTCTTAGAATTTATTATTGACTATTATTATTTTTTAACTTTTGTGAGATCTCTTAATATTTAGGAAAATGATGCTAGATACATAGAAAACAAAGCACATAAAATTGAAGCAAATATTTACTATAGATGAAACAAGGTATTAACAAGAACAAATATGTAATTATAGTATATTACTTGACTTCACAATGGTGATAAATTTTGGTTTAAAAAATTTGGATCTGACTTGGGCAGATGAGGGAGGAGAAGAAATAGGGGGCATTTGATGACTTTTTCTAGACAAGACATAATCAAATGATGTCTAACACTGATACATCAAGAAAAACCATTTAAACATTTTATTTAGATACATGAAGGTTAAAAATATACAAAAGAAGAGCTCAAAGAATGTAAAAGTATTGTCTCTGTGTAACAATAGTACAAAGTGGGGCTTGTGAGGCATGAACTATTTCATTGTATTTTTAAATGTTATTAGTTTAAAATAATATTTATTACTTTCATAAAAATTTAAATTAATTTAAAAACTGTGGCTTTGTACCTTGTGTGTGTATTAAGGAAAATTACTGTAATTCTTTTCATTTACTCATCTTAAACATCAATGCATGCCAATTTTTATAATGATTTAATGACAAATATATTTATTATAATATTTTAATACCTATTTATATTTTTAAAAATATTTATTAGAGAAATATATTATTATATAACATATAATGTCAATAATATCTACCCTTACATATTAATCAGATACTTTATATAAATCCTTATTTTTCCACTTATATTGATTTTTTTTTCATCTAAAGAATTATAGAGAGGCATGTGAAAAACTGTTGGTAGTGAAAAACATTGGGAGACAATTTTTTCATAGCATTTTTTGTTCTTCTCTGCCATACAGTCACAACTTTTTTCCCATTATGAGGAAATTATCTCAATTTATTGGCTCTAGCCTAAAGGGAAAAGTGATAATTTATATAAAATTATTTGATTTAGATGAGATAAAAGAGCATTTCCTCAGATGTACAACATTTGCTATTTTAGTCAGTTATTTCCCTAAATGAAAGCAAATGATTATTTCTTGATTTTTATTTCCTGGGACCATTTTTGTAAAAATTGCTTTTAAGTTCACTTTGCAAGGAAAATAGGTTAATGATCAACATTGTCTCCTCCCTCATGTACAACTTAGTGAGGTTTAGTTCACTATTCTAATTAGGAGAGAACAGACCTGTTTTTAAGGACATGAAGGAGAAGCTAGTGTGGAAATCATGGAATGGTTCTCAGTATGAAGTCTCTTTCCTAATAAGTTAAAGCAGGAAAGATAAATGATTGCATTTTCCATACTCCCTGAGATGACTCTATCAGAATACTAGGTGTGATTTTGTTTCCATCAATTAGAGGCTTTCAAATGACTCCTTGGAATGGAGACACTTGGAAAACCGTGGTGGGAAGCATGACTTTATGGGCCTGCCTCGTGGCCTGGAGCTAATGAATGGAGAGTAGTTCCTTCGTGATTTGGTAAGTGGCTTTCCAATTTGGTGGTTCTCAGACAATTTGTTGCTTGTACTTTCCCAATATTCCAGCTTTCTGATCATGATAGGGGTAGAAACAAATATGGAGACTTATTCTGCAAAAGGAGTCTGAGATGTTCCTGGATGCTTAGTCAATGGTGTATTTCTGAAACCCGCCTCACAATTTTGTAAACCCGTCTACTATCCTGTAATACACTTTTGTCTGCCTGAACAAGTTAAATTGGCTGCTGTTGTCTTCAAATAAAACGTGATTGATGTAGAAGAGCACGTCTATGATACAAATGTGTAGAAACTTATGAAGGGAATCAAATCATCAAATTACTATCTGCAGGTTAACAGATGTATCTATACCTGGGCCTTTCTCTCTTACGGATAAACTTCTTCTGAGCAAAAGAAACAATCAGTGAGATGAATAGAGAGCCTACTAATTGGGAATAAATTCTTACCACAAGCACATCAGATAGAGGACTAATCTCTAGAATACATAAAGAACTCAAAAATCTTAACACCAAAAAACCAAATAACCCAATCAATAAATGGGCCAAGGAACTGAACAGACACTTTTCAGAAGAAGACATATAATCAAATCAACAAATATATGAAAAAATGTTCAACATCTCTAGCAATTTGAGAAATGCAAATCAAAACTATTTTAACATTTCGTCTCACTCCAGTCAGAATGGCAGCTATTAAGAATACAAACAACAAAAAGTGTTGGCCATGATGTGGGGAAAAAGGCACACTCATACTTTGCTGGTGGGACTGCAAATTGGTGCAGCCAATCTAGAAAGCAGTATGGAGTTTCTTGGAAAGCTGGGAATGGAACCACCATTTGACCCAGCTATCCCTCTCCTCGGTCTATACCCAAAGGACTCAAAAACAGTATACTACAGGAACACAGCCACATCCATGTTTATAGCAGCACAATTTACAACAGCTAAACTGTGGGAACAACATAGATGCCCTTCAGTAGATAAATGGATAAAGCAAATGTGGTATATATACACAATGGAATATTACTCAGCATTAAAAGAGAATAAAATCGTGGCATTTGCAGGTAAATGGATGGAGCTGGAGAATATAATGCTAAGTGAAACTAGCCAATCCCAAAAAACCAAATGCCGAATGATTTCTCTGATTTAAGGAGCTAGTTCATAATATGCTATGGGGTGGGGATGGGGGTGGGAGGACTAAATGAACTCTAGATAGGGAAAAGGGGAAAAGGAGAGGGAGAGAAAGGGAGGGGGCATAGGGTTAGGAAAAACGGTGGAGTGTGATGGTCATCATTACCCTAAGTACATTCATGAAGACACGTAGGATGTGACTCTACTTTGTGTACAACCAGGGATATGAAAAATCGTGCTCTATACGTGTAATATAAATTGTAATGCATTCTGTTGCCATAGACAATAAATCAAAAATTTTTAAAAAAGAAAATGAAAATGGACACTACTCAAATGATAGCTGAAGTTTATATGATAATTTTTGAAAAAAACTTTCAGTCAAGCTTGCTCTGGAAATCCAGGCTAGTTGCAGGATAGACCATCAACACTGAGAAGTAGAGGAATAAGGGAAATGGATAAGAAAGAGTCCTTTGAATCTTCAAACCAGAGGAAGTGATGATAAAGTGCATCCTCCTATAAGTACATGTTGTGGTACTGCAGGAAATGTGGAGTTTCCTTTCTGTGTGCCCTCAGGCATTACAACTGTACTGCTCATGTGCTCTGACTTCCATTTATTTGAGGATTCTTCCTATCAGCCAGAGCCTGCTCTCCTGAGGTCTCTGAAAAGTTGAAGTGCCAGAGAATTACAGCTTCGCGGGATCAAACCTCAACTGATAATTCTTTGGATAGGATGATTGAGACACATGGGCCACATTGACTTCCAGTTTGGTCTAAGTGGCAAGGTTCAGTGAATTGACCACGCAGCACACACTTACATGTTGCTTTCCTCTCTGTATCCCTTCCAGTTTCTTTACTTATTCTGTCTGGGATCACCTCTCACTTGTCCTTGACCCTTATCTGAAGATCTGTTAATAATCACATAGAATCCTGGAATTTATTTTTTTTAAACAAAATATCTTTTTTTCTACCAAAGCATTAAAAAAAAATCAGTGTGGCAGGTGTATAATCTCCTTGCCCTTAACATGCTTTCAATAGAAAATTAAAACTAATATATACTCATATGGTTAGAATATTTAAATACTTTAAGAGGATAAAAGTACAAAAACAGAATCTATACCTTCTATCCTCTCCACAGTTAATTAAGCACTCTTAATTCCCTATGATTTTTCCTACACAGTGGCCTCAAAGAGACTCTGGCAGACAAAAGTTGCTTTTTTAAAATTATTAAACCATCAATATTAAATTACTGCATTATTTTCCACAGGTTGCATTATTACTTCTTTCCTTCATTGTCACTTTCCCAGTAGCTTTATTAGGGATATATTGCTAATTTTCATTTTTTGTGGAAATGTATTAATTTGCAGAACCTTGAAATAGGAAATTGGATTCCATGTTTTGGATTGATACAATGCCAAACCAAATTATGTGGGAAAGCTGATGCTGAAGACCAACAAAACAAACAAACAAATAGATCAAACAATGCACCCCCCCCCAAAAAAAAAAACACAGCATGGTGTGTGTAGGGGTATAGGGTTAGGGCTCACCTTTGTCTTCATTTGTGCCCCCTCCTCCAACCTTGAGAGCCATTTGTGAGTGCCTTGTGGTTTGTGAGGCAGACTTGGATCTCTAGGCCAGAGCGTATGTGCTCAGTACCCAGTGCTTAGTACTCTCTGCAACAACAGAGCCCTGGTGAAGATGGAGAGAGTTCTTCATTTACTGAAGAGCCTCAGGACCCTATGGATGATGGGCATAAGCTCAATCTCCTGGGGTATTTTTAACTATTTCATTCTTCCTGTGCTACCCTCTATGCCTCTCCATTCCTCCTCTTTTCCTCCTCCTCCTCCTTTTTCTTCTTCTCCATATTCTACTTAGATGCATCCACTGGTAGATAGAAACAAAGTAAGGAAGCCCTAATTCCAATGTCCCAGTGTAGAAGGACTCATGTTTTTCCTAGGCCTCCTTCCACTCTACTATATCACCTGGTTTTACACAATCTGATATTGGACCTACTGGTAAAGACTAGAAGATTTTCTTTCAAGGGGAACTGGATGAGCAGCCCAGAGGTCTTCTATCCAAATTGACAGATTAATCTATCTCTGGGATGATAGAAGACCCCAGAGTAAAGTCCCCAAAACTCTGATATTCTGTCCCTGAAAAGGATTATGGGGTTAATATAGGGTATATCCAAGGAACAGAATCACAATAATATCTAATAATCTCCTTTTACTGATCCAATGTCTCTGGGCCAATCCTTTATCCTACGAGTGATTCTTAGAGCCAGCCCAAGGCTCGGAAAATTTTTGATCAGAGGCTAAAAACTGAGCTAAGGCCTCAGGGAGCAGATTCCTTTTTGACGGATCATACAGGCAGCTAAGGTCAGAGATTCCATGCCTCTTCTCAGCAGAGGACTCATAACTGAAAATCTTTGGAAGATCACAAACAGAAAGTCCTTCTTGTTGAGTTTTTTTTTCTTTTGAAGCAAAAATAGAAATTACCTTTACTATCTTTAAATGAATAACAGGAAAGGAAAACATTGCTGCATGAATTCAAAATAGAATACTATTCAAGAATGATAGTGGTCTGTCTGCAGCTTACCTTAATATAGGGAGGGCAAACTAAATCTCAGTGTTTTTTTAAGAGTCAAGGCAGAGTCAGAGGAAGAATTTCTTTTGCTTGACCCCAACCTCTCAGGAAATCTTTCTCTCATTAGACAAGTCCATTCTTGGACCTCACTGAATCATTGCCTGCCATCTTCCACTATGCGCCTCTATCACTGTGACAAATACCAGCTTCATGGCTGCTCTATCTGACTTCCTTCCATTTTATTGAACACTTTCTCAGAGGGATCATTTCCAGAATGTGCATATGATTTGGCCTCTGCTTCTTTGACATTCCCAGACCCTAGAAGATCATGCTTCCCCATTTCAGCCTCCTGTGGGAGCCAGCTATCTATCAACATACTATCTTTTTTCATTTCTCACACTCGGTTTTCCATAAATGGTGACCCCCGCTTTTCTTATTGTCCACAGGTCCCTGAAGATACCCAACCACCAGGTTTGTGGAGACTGTTAGCTTCTTTAGTATGCTTCAACTTACTTTCCAGAAGCACCAAGAATGATGTGCCATAGAGACAAAGGATTTCCAGATGTGGCTGGAGAAACAGAAAAGATCATTTCTAATATAACTGAGGCAGGTAACAAAATGAGTTGTGGAAAAACCTTATCATGACTTGCTGGTAAGCAGGACATGCCTACCACCTGTACCTTCTGGAGCACTGGAAGCAAATCAGAGAAATTGCCCAAGGAAATAGTCAATGTAAAAGTCTATTTTTTTGCAAATGAAGATCAAGTAACATCCTTAGAACTAAGGACCCTCAAAGTTCTTAAACTCACAATGGAGAATTGAATAGTTTAAGGAGCTCATTTGTGCACCACTAAGAATGTTGAAAGAGTAAGCCCTATGGAAAGCACATTGACAGGACCATCTTTGTGGAGGTCTAAACCCCAACTGAAGTGGCAACTTTTAGCTTGTCAATGACTCAAACCGTTTGTCTCCTCAGGGCTCAGATCCTACTCCTCGAATGTGTGAAGAAGAGATGTGGCCACTTTCCAGGATACTACATTTACCTGCAGGACAGAAAGTGGAACCTGGGGCAGTAGGAATACATGTATCTCAAAATTTAGGGCTCCACAGAAAGGCCCCCACACTTAGATCAAATGTAGAAAAAGAAGGCTCTGAGAGACTCCAATCAAAGACTCCATTCTAGATGAGGAGGTGAGTTTGGGGACTTTCCTTAACCAGAGAGATAATGAGCCACTCTGTGCAAGATGGATAATTAAGAGAGACATTCTTGACCAATGGACTGTGTTCCTTCTCTAGAAGGGACAGCGTCCTCAAAGGAGTAAACCCTGGTAAAGGATGAGTCATTTGTTATATTGGATTTGTCCCATGAAAAAAAGAGAAAAGTCAGTAAGTTCCCTTGAAAAAAAAAATAGATCAGTGTTAGTCTCCTAGCAACTGTGTCTGAGGCATACTTCTTTCATGTTTCTGTGAGCCAATGACTCCAAGAGGCTCTCCAGCAGGTGCCAAAGGTGCTAGGCCCTGTAGGCTACCAGTGGCACTTCCCTTTGCTCTGTAGGGTGGCATGTGTCTTCTCTGCTCATCCCAGAAGTCCTCTTCAATCTATTTAGTATGTTCTCTGTTTCCCCTTCACTCCACTTGTATTTTCAAATTGGAGAGTGGTATTTGGGTATCTTTTATCTCCGGGGCACTGGGGCTAAGGTCTAGGGTATCAGAGTAGCTTGGATCCAGAAAAAAAGAAGGGGAATATTTAGTTCATATTGAATACCTACTTTGAACCCCCAAAGAAGGTCCTGTTTTATTATAATATTTTTTTTTCTGAACCTTGATTTTTGCCAATAATGTTTCTTTGTTTGTTTCTGTCCTCATAGAATGTATCAAGGTGGTAGAAGTTTAATATTAAAAGTTTTTGATGGACATCCCATGTGCAAAATAACTTATTTTTTTCAAGTCTAGAAGAGGATTCGGCCCTAGGGTTGTTGGGAGCAATAGCAGCACTATCATACCAAGCCATATTGGAAATCAGTCTCCAGAAGATGTTTCAGACAAGATTATCCAGCTGCGTCTCCCTCACATATCTTTCCTTACATAGTTCCAGAGGCCAGAAGTTCAAGATCTAGGAATTATCATGGTGGCTTTCCTTCTGAAGGTTCTAGAGGGAATCCTTCTTTGTCTTTTGAGCCTCTCATGGCTCCAGGAGTTCTTTGGCTTGTAGCTGTATTACTCTATAATCTCTGCCTCTGTCTCCACTTGGTCTTCTCCTTTATCTAGTTTCTAAGCAGCATGCATCTGAGTCTACTGGGATGGATCTATCTGGGAGTCTCCAGGGAAGCAGGTGGCTGAAGTCATTATGGAGAGAAGCCGTACCAATAGGGACTTCCATCACATTGATGAAAAATTTCAGAAGTGCCTACTACAGGCCAGTGTGTAATCTCAAATCTTGAGCTGTGGAACCCAGATAATTTACTGCCTATTTGGAAAAAAGTCAGCTAGGACTAAAAATGTGGATAAAACTGATTTATTATTAGCTGGAGTCTTTACTTTAAATTCTAAGAATATACACATAGCCAAGATGTTTGTAGTAAAGCTGGGAAAATCACATCTGCAATAAGTCATCTTCCTCTGGGTTGCCGGGCTGGTCTACACAAATGAATTTAGTTATCCTCCTTACAGTTTAAAACTGCAGTTCTTATTCCTTTTTTTCCAGCCACTATTTTCTCTTCCTCTCTTCTAGTGAGATCAACACAGTAGTTAACCAATAGATATTTAAAAATGGATCATTGGAATAAATCACCAAATATAAATCTGACCCCTACTATGTTCCCCACTCTTTCCCTCATTGTTAATCAGAAGAACCCATCACAGGGCCTGTGCTGTGTTCAGAGCATTGTCGCACTGCCTCTGTCTGATGGAGATATCTGGGGGGAGGGGAGGCCATCACTAGCACTCCAATGTCTTGAAAGGCGAGTGGCTGCCTGGCCTGATGTGCTCCTCAGCAATGCTTGCCAGGCTGTCCAACTCTAATTGTGTTTGATGCAATGCAATCTCTGCTAAGCAGTCACGGATCAAAGGACTCTTGACAACAAATGAAATCAGAAGAGGACAGCAATTTGTCATCCCTCCCTCTAAGCTGACCCCTATGAAGTTGGCTCATTAATATCAGAAACCACAAAAGAGCTGAGCACAGGTCCAGATCTGGGCTGGATGGGAAACTTACAGGCAACCCTCTGTTTTTTTTTTTTTTTTTTTCCTCTAAAGTCCCCCTCTGGCCTGATGCTGCCTAAAATCTTGCCATTACAGGATCATTCAGCCTGTTATTTCCCTAGACAAGTAGTTCCTTAAACAAAATTGACTACCCTTGGTAGGTTGTAAGCTATTGTCACTCACATTTTTACCCTAGACTATATTGTCAGAATGTTGTTTTTTTTTAAGATAACTGGGCAACACATGAGTAATCCTTGAAAATGAAGGTACAGAAAAATGTCTTTCACATTTGTGGCAAAAATGAATGGATTGCCACAGGTCCCGGGGACACCAGAAGGCCCTAGTGGGAAGGACCCTGGGAGTTACATGCAGAGTAGGAAGTGTGCACATACTGGAAAGGGGAAGTAAGGAAATTAAATAAAAGGTGACTGGAAGGGCAGGAATGGGAACAAGAAAAAAATAAATAAATTGCTACCCAGAAAATACCTTCCATGTATCTACCACGGTGCCAGCCACATTTACAGGTACTTTGTTTATTCAGTCTCCATATTAACCCTGGCAGGAAATTATTGTGTTCTTGGTACACAGAGGAGGAACCTAGTAGAAAAAAGATTGGTGACTTGCTCAAGTTGGGGCATGGAATGGGTAGGGCAGGGTGGAAGATCCAACAGAGCCACTTCCACACTGAGATGTAAGATGTCCTGCTTATAGGTCTCACATCAAGGGAAAAAAACCCATGATTGGAACATAAAATGCTCCCTAAAAGAACCTAGAATTATTTGTACTTCTATATTCATATGTAATATTCCTATGGAATTAAGTATTGATAACATGGGTAGCACCCTACCTTGGACTATTTGATCAGGCAATCTCGTTATAGTATAGAGGGCATTGTGATCCTATAGTGAGGGAATACAAGGGAAAGCAAGTCTATAGAAGAGGAGAGATGGAAAGATCTGGAACAAAGACTGTTGCTGGAGCCAAACCTAGAGGAGCACTTGATGGAGATGACACAGAATGGGGAGGGAATCACTGCAGTGGGACCTGTTCTGCATAGTGACACCTTCTAAATGGGTGTCTTTCAAATTGTGAGTTATGTCTTCAAATACACAGAAAAAAATAGAATAGAATAAGATAGAATAGAATGGAATAGAAGAATAGAATAGAAAACAGTAAATTGTATGTAGTAACCTAAGTATCATGTCATGAGGGTTTCAGTTACAGAGACTTTTGTGAATGTCTTATATTGAATCTTGATGTGGTGTGTATTTCATAGGTGGAATTTAGAGTGCATAAGATGTGGGGTGCGCGTTTGTTACAAAATTCATGAGAAAGACTCCAATTTTTCCACTGAAACTATGGGATGAGCCCCTCAAGTGTCACTTTGTGAAGTGTTGGAGCCATCCTTAGAGGAAGGAATCAGTTTCAGGATTCACAGCAACAGACCTAGAGTGGAAATAACTGGAAATATGCCCAATCTGGCATTTTAGTTTGAGAAATTTTCTTTTTGATCACCAAACACAACTTATTTCACTAAATATGAGCTTGCCAATAGCTTTTTCAAACCTAGAGTGACAATTTGAGGATCACCAGGAGGCTCTATTTTAACCAAAAAAATTCTCCCTTTATTACATGGTGTTGTTCAAAAACACTAACCAGACATTGCTTCTTTGTCAAAGATGAAAGTTGGGGACAAATGGTCCAGTCTACTGTATGATCTGGTTAAAGACAAAACACTAGAAACTAAATAAATTGCAGAAACTGAGTGAGAAGTAAAGCCCAGAGGCAGAAAAGAACAGAGCCTGCTGACTGTGCTTTCTGAAGAAGTCACCTATTTACCCATCCACCCACTCACCTACCTACCCATCCTCCCATCTACCAACCCAATCATAAATCCCTCCACCCATCCATTTATTCATTTGAGTGTTATTAATTAGGAATGTGGATACTGGAGTCATCTAGCCTGAGTTCCAATCCAGACTCTCTTCTTACAAACTCCTAATTTAAGTTACGTGGTCTTTCTTTACCTTACTTTCTCCATATGCAAATAGGGATGGTATCATTGCCTTCCTCATAAAGTGATGAGATTGTGTGAATTGTATATTCAAAGGGTTTGGTGCACTACTGGCTACCTGGCAAGCACTCTGGAAGTGCTGCTCTTATTATGCCAGGAACATTCATTCACTGTTTTCTGTGTGATAAGCCTTGAGTTTTGGAAGCTTCTGGTGACTCAGTACAGACTCTGGACCCAAGATTTGAGCACATTCAGTGCCTCCCTAGGCTGTTATAGTACACTCAGAAGCCAGTGGCTCTGCCTTTCTGTATTCATCTTCTGTAGTTGTTTAGAGGGATTATGTCTTCTAAAATACACTATACACTTTTGTTTATTTTGGTATTGGGAATTGAATCCAGGGGTACTTAACCACTGAGCAACATCCCCAGCTCTTTTTTATATTTTAGTTAGAGACAGAGTCTTGCTAAGTTACTAAGGGCCTTGCTAAGTTGCTGAGGCTGACTTTGAACCCGGGATCCTCCTGCCTCAGCCTTCTGAATCACTGGGATTATAGGTGTGTACCACTATGCCTGGCTTACTATATACTTCTTTTTTTTGTTGGTTGTTCAAAACATTACAAAGCTCTTGACATATCATATTTCAAACATTAGATTCAAGTGGGTTATGAACTCCCATTTTTACCCCAAATACAGATTGCAGAATCACATCAGTTACACATCCACATTTTTTACATAATGCCATATTAGTAACTGTTGTATTCTTCTTAATGAAAAAGTAAGCCGTACCTGTTAGGGCAGGTGGTTGCCTACTTTGTCTTTACACGTTGCCTCAAAGATGACTTCCCTATTGACCTTTTCATACGCTTTCTTCCACTCTTCCTCTGAATTCTTATTGATTGCTCTTTCCAAGATGTTTCCTTTAGCATCTTAAAACTCTCCAAATGGATATGGTGTGCTTATATTTCATGCATATTTTCCCTGTAATAGGCAAAAACTGTAACCATTCAGTCATGTGCAAACAATAGTCTTGTTTTGTTATTTTAACTATAGTCCATTTAGCTTTGAAACCATACTGTACTTACATCAGGTGACTTATTATGTTCTTGTGAAGTCAATATAATTTGACGGCTTGTAATCTTATTTGGTCATTAATGACTAATGTGTAATTTCAAGCCGACTTCTTTTTTTTAATCAGTCCTTCCTCTTGCCTCTCATTTAACATCTATCATCACCCTGCCCCCTTCTTTTTACAGCCACATATAGTCTCTGATTGTGAGCAAAGAAAAAAGAACTGTGATGATCATGGTTTCTTTTGGTGTTTTACGTTTTATTTGACTCCTTAGCAAGGAGGAAATTGGCACTGGCTGTATCTCCCTTGTGTCTCTAGCAGATGAATAAATAGTTCCTTTGCTTCTTCTGCTTTGGCTAATCTTTATATCCATCTCATTTAGGGTTATGAGAACTGCCCTTCCTCAAAACTTCAGGAGACCTGTAGAGAACAAGTGCATGTGTATTCAACCCCCTCCATCTTCTGCATCCTGTCCCACTACACAGTTCCTTTTGCTCCACTGACAAGAAGCTTCCATGAGCAGCCTCACATTCTCAGAAACCTCCAGATGATAGGGAGTGCTGGTTCCTGGTTAAACTTACCCCTTAACTTCAAGGGCTGTGTCCATCAGTCTCCTTCTTCCATGGGAATGGGGGAAATGGATCTCTCACACTTTTCCAAAATTTAACCATCCTAGTTGCAAAATCTACCACAAGGATTTATATTTCCTTGGAACTTCAAAGTAGATTAAGATTTCGCAACCTTCCTAAAAAAATCCCCTTGGGAGTTGGACACTTGATTTTTTTTTTTAACTGTAATGCCCCATCACAGGGGCTACTTACTTAGAAAGCAGCCAACTATTTCAGGAGATTAGAAGGTGAGAAGAAAGGGATATTAATCAATTCTGCAATTGTTATATGAAATTCTAAGAATCTACAAGACAAGAATCACAGTATTTTTATCTTTGAATGAATGCAGTTAGAGTTTTATCAGAATCTCTGGCAAATGTGACAATTATTTATATAATGAAAGGTTGCCCTGAACCCTTGTGAGTGACTTCCTAAAAGACTTTAAGAGGATCTCAGTCAACTCTAGGAACTTGGCCATCAGTGTTTGAAGCCACGGATTAATGTGAAAGAGCAGATCCCAGAGTTAGTTGTTTGGGATAATAATGATAGAGTGGAAGCAAGAAGAACTGTGGTCACTGATTAGGGAATCTAGAAAAAAAGATTTACAGCATTTATTTCTTAGTTTGTTTTGTTATTGTTAAATAATAGTGATATATGATAAATCCAAATGTCCTTTCAACTTCAACCATCTTATGAGGTACTTAACTAAATAACACAGGAGCTAAACTAGATATTACTTATCCATTCATTCGTCCACTTTATTCAATGACAATATGTTGTGTATCTAGATGGCTTTTGCTTTAGAATACTGAAAAAAAAGTCTGGTACTGCTCATGAGAGTTAAATACTATAATTGCAATTTTACATTAATGTACCACTCAGATGGGTAAAATCTTTCTTCCAGAGTTTCTGATGGGGTTTCCTCTTGATCTGAAGGCAAGATGCACTAATCCTCACCTGTTCCTGGGACTTGAAGGAGTGGAACTGCATCATAGGCAGAGCTTTCATAAGTAGAAAGCATATGTATAAAATTTAGGCTCTGCCATCATCCCGTTGGAGTTGTTCCACAGGGTAAACCCATTGTGTGGAATCCAGATTTCCTGATCCTAAGATTTGAGAGATTTTTCACTATACAACTTGACTTTCTAGGCACAGGGCTAAACTGCTTCTGTTCCCAGGCAGATACTACTCTTCAAGGGCATATGACAGCAGGTGAACAAATTAAATGCTGCATAGCATCTTAACATAGGTCCTTATTTCGGGGAAAGGAGAGGGCAAAGCACAGGAAGCCAGTTCTGGCAGTCATTCTGCCGCTGATGCCTGTTGATACCCAGGCTTTTGTTACCAGCTCTCCTCATCTCCCCCCAGCCAATAGTGTAGCCAGACAGTAAACTACTTCATTTAAATTATGTTCTCATCTCATTGAGTATGGAACACAATTCTCTTGTATTTTCTGATAAGGCTGATAATGAAGCGATCAGTCCATAGGATTCCCGAGTGGCAGTGAACCTGCATTTGCATAATGATATTATAGCGTCTGTCGAACCCGCTAGCGGTGATCCATCCATATGCGAGAAATATAGGTCAGCAAAGATGCAGCAGCAACGAGGGAGGCAGGGCTATCCACTTATTAGAGTAAGAAAGGTCTTCTCTATCCTTCAGCACAGCACGACAGAAATAAATGGAATGAAATGGATCAGGGGATTCTATTGGCTTTTGAACAATCAAAGGAGATGCATCAATTTTGTCTCGTGGTTTAAATTCAGTTCAAAGTCTGCTTAACCCTTACATTTCCATCGGCAGAATATCCTCCCTATACTTCTCTACTAAATTTTTTAAAAAGTAGTTCATCCTTATTATGTATAGAGAGAGCAGGAAGCAGGCTGCCCCATGTGGTGGGGGATGGGGGATAAGGAAATCATCTATGGCTTTCCCTGGGGTTACTGACTTCTCTTGTCTTTCCTGTTTCAAAGATCTATAAGGTTTCCAACCTATACATGCTTTTTTTTTTTCTTTCTTTCCCATTTTGGACTTTTGACCTTTCTATTTATTGTCTTTATTTGTATGGGGAATCTCATTTATTTACCATATTATTCCCTCTGGATGTGTGTGTAAGATCGTAAATCTTGTTCTTACTAGAAGAATTGTGCATTTGCCAGTGGCAAATTCTGTGTTTTGTTTTTCTTCTGGGAGACACTTACCACAGCTCCCACAAAACCTGGACCCACACAGCAATTTTCTAAGACCCATTTAAATTGAATTCAAGTTCTAGGATCAGCATAGAATTAACCTTGAGGAGGCAAAGAGATCTTGAAAGGGACCTTAGGAGATCACCTAGGTCACCTTGGAGTCCTATAGTAGTACAGCTACAACATCTGGGGGAACATGGCCAGATTGTTTATCTTTAAGATTCTAACATGTTGAATATAATATCTCAACTAAAAAGAAAATTACCACCATTTAAACCATATTACTATACATTATTATTTTTGTTATTTAAAAATATATATTAAAAATATATATTTGAATCAGCATTCTGAGAAACTATGATTATCTCTAGTGATTTAACTGTTATTAGCAAATGGACTTTGATTTTATATCACTGTGCATATAGTGAAATGAAAGTATGGTCTATATAAGAAAAGATCTGTTTGTTGGCACATTCCTAGGTTAATAATATAGTAAATAGATATGTTAAATTCCTCGGAAGGAACGTGCACGTGCAGCCTGAGTATGTATGATGCACCTACACTTATACACGTATGACTATTATTCTCACATCAATAAGTGACAGCCACCTTGTGATGACTAAGTAATGTTGGAAGGGAGAACTGTCCCTTCAGAGTGAATTCAATGGGCTCATTTTGTTGATAGACTGCAATGGGGTATGTTGCTTGGCACAGGGTTGATTTCAAAGGTAAAATGCTAACCAAGAAAAAATAAAATAAAATCTTAATTCTTAGCTTAACTTAGCAAGACTGTTCAGCTTTTGCTAGCTCGATTTGTAGCAAGAAGGAACTTGAGGTTTTACCAGTTCCCAGGAACTCTGCAAACTGGATTGCCCAAAATGAAAAAAAAATGGACTAGGATGGAATTCAAAACTTTATTTCTCTTCTGGGTTAGACCTCCATCTTCTTTGTTCTTGATCTCTGATCCCTGGGCTGCCTTCCCGCCATCCTCAAGCTCTGCAGCTCTTGCCAGTCTGGAGCTTGGCTCCAGACTGGAGTCAATAAAGAAAATGCTTGAGCCTAACAACATCCAAAGCCAAAATATGATAAATCATTGTCACTGAAAGAGAACAAAACTTATATTTTCTCTTTCTTAACAATGCCCCCAAATTTTATGGCGCCTGTCCATCATACTGAGCTATGAGATCATGCCTTGGAGTTAGATATTTTGGTATGGTCTATAGCCATTGCTTTCTTGGTGGTAGTCAGAGCATTTCTGCTGCCCTTAATTCACCCTGCTGACCCAGGTTCTGGGGTAACCATCTGCTGATGGGAAGCATTTTATAAGGGATTTGGTCAATTCAATTTTAAACATGATGTTTTTGTTTAGAAGCAGAAATACACTACCCCTTCAACCCCTCCCTGTGAAAAACCCTTCAAGAACAATATACATCAGATTGTCATGCACACGGACAGCCATGTGAATCTGGAATGACTATTCCCTTAGTCTGATTGCCTTGTTTTAGAGAGCAAATGGGGAACAAATGGGTTTTGAATGCTAGTGAGACCATCTGTTTATTGATTGCCTAAAAGACTAAAGCACTTGCCCCAGAATCTTGGAGAGAAATGAAATTTGGAGCTTCCCTGTTGTTATCTATTGTGTGTCAGAATTTTTGTAGCAAATAAAGTGTCATAATTTTTCTTGGAACTATATTTTTCTGGCATAATTTGATTTCTTTATTTTAACTGATGATTTTCATTTCTCATTTCGAATACTTCTGACAATGTTTCTTATCTTGCAGATAAGAACTCTGTGGGAAATTTGGCTTATGGGGCTTTTTATCTATGATATGGTCAGTTTATTTGGGGCTGTGGAATGTGGGAGAAGAGGATAAAGTTTGGCAGTAACCCTTGCCTTGGTGTTCTGCAAGATTGATGACTTGCTTTCTTCAAAGGCATAGCTGGCCCATGTTCCACAAAGGCAGTTGGAAGTCTGACTCAGGACTTTAAGAAATGTCAGCGACCTCAAGACACACTCTCATCTTGCTCTTGATCTTTTTGCTGTTATGTTGATGTGGGTGTCACACACTAACATTGGACAAGAATCTTGTTGTTGTTGCTGTAAGTTTAGCCCAAGCTAACTGCATAGCTTTTTTCCCTGGTGATGCAACATTGCTCCGTTTTGGATATTTTCATTCTCCAGCTTCACTTTGATTTGATCTTAGCTAAAAGGCATAAACCATTTTTCAATGTAAATATTTAGAGTGGGAAATATATATTTTATATTTGGTACTAAAACTTATCTGCTTTTCATTTAATTTTATTTTGTTTTTTGAGAAAGAAGGTGATAGGTATAGGAGGAACCCTTTAAATTTAATCCATCCTGGACTTAAGAACAACCTATTGTGATGTTTATTATAGCATTTAAATTAGTAGTTTGATCACTTTTATGAACTTCCTTGCATGTACAGACACTGCTGTGTTTATTTGTGGTGCTTCTACCCCGTGTCCTTTTATGAAAAAAAATGTGCAACCAAGTATCATGGGTAAGTTTGTATCATAGCCATTCTTCCAGCAATAAACTCCAAAGAACTATTCACCAGCAACACTTGGAAAAGCAGATTAATAAGTAAATAGAAAAGGTGGTCTGGGACTCATTTGTACATGAAAAATGACTATGATAGGAGCAGAAGCAAAATTAGCAAGTTTTTCATTTGTCTTTATGGGTCAAAAGGCAAAATCAAGACTATTATGCAGTGATTCACATAATAAAAGAGAAAATAGTTTTATATGTATTATTATGATGAATTAAAACTGATTATGATAATTGAGTATGATTTTAATATAGTTGTACTGAAGTAGGAGGTTGAATTATGTCATTCCCAAAAGATGTCCAATTCTTTATCAGACCAATTAATTATCTGTTAATTTGCTTTCAAATAGCACAGAGGACTAGTTTTCAGGTAGCTTGTAAAATTCACCTTTTTTTTTCGAATAGTCATTAATCCAATATTCCTCCCTCCCTTTTAAAGGGTTCTACTTACTTTATCTACTTATTAATTATCCCTAGTAAGGTAAAATTGGCCACTTCCAAAACCAAAACCAGGTCATAATAACCATGATTTTGGAACATAAGAGACAGCTTCTGGGAAATAGAAATGTAAATAAGGCTATGGGTTATAGAAGAAGCCAGCATTTAATCTTAGAGTTGGATGTCAGGAACCCAAATGCAAAAAAAAAAAAAGAAAAAAAGAAAGAAAATTAAGGGCATGGTTTTGGAGAGAATAATTTTTCAGCTAAGAACAAATGTGAAGTAGATTAGGAAGGTTTGTAAGGATATAGCTTTGTATAGCTTTGATCCTAGAATAGTGGAAAGAGCTAAATTTCAATCCCTATGTTTTAACTTCTGAATTTGCTCCTTAATCCAGGGACTAAAAAGAGTGGAGAAAAGATGGAAATGGACATTAGAAGATACCAGATGACAGGCCAATAAATGAGGCTATTTTACTTGCTCACTATGTATTGCAGGAATTTGTGCATTAACTGCTGTCCCCCAGTGCAACCGGGAATGCCAGGTCTGGTACTCTCTGGCGAAGAATTCCTATGCATCTCAAATTTTTTATTTCTTATTTTATTTATAGAATCCATAGATAAGACCACTATGTAAGTTGATTAGTACAGTTAATAAGACTATCTTAAAACTTACATAAAAGTAAGACTATCTCAATAAAGACTTTTACTGAAATAATTATCGTGAGGATACACTTTGGCAAGGCAATGCATGCTGGTTTTTACCTTTTCAGATTCTCTAATAAGTCAAACACCTGAGCAAAAGTTGTTGCACCCCTATTCTCTGTTGCATTACTGAATGTCAGCCTTGCCTCTTCTCTGTTCTCTTTCTTCACTAGTACTAGTGGAAATTAATGCTGGAAAAGAAAGTCTCAGCAGGGACAGGTTCAAGGATGAATGGCTGAACAACATCAGGACCAAGCCATGATCATATCTGGAGACACTGTCACTTGTGATCTACGGCCTCCAGTGCTTCTCTGTCATTGATGGAAGGGTTCCAAACTATTTTTGAATTAACATAAAAAGAAATTTAATTTAGATACTTTGCCCATTTTTTATTTATGAGTCAGGGATTCATGATAAGGCAGATTGTTATGTCTAAGCCACTAGAAGCCCAGCAAAATTGTAAGCAAATCTTGTATATTGAGATTTTGTGTTAAAATATTTTAAACTCGCTTTGTCAGAATATCACTTTTTATAGATCCATTGAATATCCTTAGGTAATTGGAAATGATATTAAATCTGGAGAACTACTCGGTAAATTATGAAATAATTTCTAATCAAATAATTTCGAATACAAGCATGATTAGGGCTCATAGCTTCATTTTCAATTAAGACAACAGAGGCCTAAAAATCTCAATAATTTTTCAGGTATATATTTGCCACTTTAAATTCATAACTAAGACTCAATTATCCTTGGATGCCAGACCAGCACTTCTTTTACCAGCTGGTGGAGGAAGAGTTGAGATTCCAACACAGGTAGTGGAATTCTAGGTCCCATACTTTCATCTGCTGTCTTCCACCGCCTTCCTGAATGTAGCCTACCTCTCTCAAATTTTAGGGATCTTGGATCAGCACTGCAGACCACTTTCCTTTTGACTGTGGAGTAGACTTTCAGCATGATCATTATAAAAATCATCAATAATGAAAACACAAATGCAAATTGTCAGTAGATTCATTCACTGAGTTTTCCATAATAATATAACACATATTTAAAAGGTTCAAAATATAGAGTAAACATCCCTGGTTTTCAAGACTTCTCATTTGAAATTATATTGTTGGATGGTCTAATAAAATTTTTACTAATGCATCGAAGTGTTTCAAACGTGGAGGGCTATGTCATTAACAACATTTAAACTTGACACATATGCTGAACAAGTTCACTGGCTCCAATAAATTGTAGTGTTTCTCTTCAACGTCTCTCTTCTGCATTGGACATATATCACTCTAGTATCCTAAAGGAAGGAGATTGACATATCAGAATAAGACTTTTAATTTTAAGTGAAATGTTTTTTTTTTCCTTTCATAAGGAATACAGATTAATTTTTCATTAAGTACATATAAAAATATCTCAAAGTAATATTTTAGAAAGCCCCATAGACATAGAATAATTTGCCTCCACTTGATCATCAAATGAAAATGAAACACAAGTTTGGGGACTGAGAAAGATAGACCAAGACAGTCGAATTATTCACACTTGAAGGTTTCTAGTTCAAATGTTTGCAAGCTCATTTGCAGCTGGGTTACAGCAGGCTCCATCCATGTCTGTCTAATGAAACTCATGCTGAAACTCTCAGTTGGAAGTTCAGGGAATCAGAGCCATTCATCAAATCTCGTCATAATTATTTAATAAGCAACATTAAATGTTCAGTCAAGTCTTTAACTCATCAGTTCAGTTATCACAGTTTAGTGCATGCAAACATCATTTACAAGGTTTCCTGCTGAACGATAGAGGATACAAATAAACCTCATAAATTAAACCGACCCTTAAAATAGCCTTCTCTTGACTGTCTGTCCCCTAGCTCACCTTTTCAGTGCTTAAATGATTTATCTGAATGGACTTCCTTATCAGAAAGGTGGGTAGGCCATGAGTTTATTTAGCCAGTATTAATCTCAATCTCTCTCTCTCTTTCTCTCTCTCTCCCCCCCCCCCGTGTGTGTGTGTGTGTGTGTGTGTGTGTGTGTGTGTGTCTGTGTCTGTGTTTGTGCATGACTGGACAGAAAAGATTCACACTTTTTCCAGACCTTGGGCAACTTACTTCCCTCAGTCTGTATAGCTGGTGTCTGTATGTCTGTTTCTAAGAGAGAAACAAAAACATCTGAATCTTCCTTTTTCTCATAATAATCAGAACACAAAACTTAAGAGATGGAATCTTCTGCAGAGGTTGGATATGAAAGAGAAGAAAGCAAGGTAACTGAAGAGGGGGATAAAAGAAAACATGAATAGCAGTCTTTAAAGTAAAAGTTATCAACTGAGCTTGCAGGACAGACCAGTGCACTGTTACCTGTTGTGAGGGGGTAGCACATGAAACTTGCCAGTCATAACAGGGTCCATGCTTTATCATTAACTATTGGAATATATTAGAGTGGATTCAAGGTCATTCATGTAATAACAACACTCACTGATACGGATTTTGTTATGCTTTCCTAGAGAAAGAGAAAGGTTTTGATCACATTAGAGCTAAGATTTTCATGAAGCTCTCTATTTACTTTGCTACTCTTGGTATGCTAAGTGTACAGATATTCTGGAGTGTGTGTGTGTGTGTGTGTGTGTGTGTGTGTACATAAGAACCATTGTCCTAGGAAACATACAAGGAAGTTAGGTGATAAAATCTATAGGTTCTGCACTCCAAGACTACAGCATTCTGGGACAGTCATTCAGAGTGCCAGGGATCAGCAAGTTTCCACAATTTTTTAGGGTAGCAGAATAAATAATGGTTGAGGATCCCTGATGTCTTGCTTTTCGCTTGACATTGGCCACTGACAAAATGTGTGTTCATCTGTAAGCCTTGTCTTTCTTAATTATAAGAGGTGTGCAAATTTTCTATATTTTTTTTATTAAATGAGTTCTTAAATAGAATACACTCATATGTGCTTTAAAAGATAAATGTCCTTTAAATCTTAAACTTTCCATTTTCTAAGTCAAACATAAATATATGTTTGTACATAATTCCATCTATTCTCTCTATATATACTTGAGGTATTAACTAGAAACTTGAAGTTACATACATTTATAAACTTCAGACTTAAAAGAAGAAGGAATTATTAATATGCCTGTTATGATTAACAATTCTTGGGAGGTACTCCACCTAGATTCTGACATTTGGCTATTTGTCATCTATCCATGGTTGGTCACAGTACATTGAAGTAAAATATTGATATATTTCATATAATAGTGGAATTGGTACACTGTATTAGAAATATACTATTGGAGCTGCTGTTTAAATCATTAAGGACCTTATAAAATGGGCCCAAATTTTCTTTGTTTTCTGTGTACTCACACTGAATTCCTCTAGGTTTTCTCTATCTGCTCCTTAGAACAAGTTATTTTACTTACATAGCATCTTCTAAATATTCTGATTTTCTATCTGAGCTCTGCTTTCTTTCTTATTCTTTCCTACATACACATCTGGCCATCTTGCCATCATGTTTCAGATCTCACATCCACTGACTTTCCTGAACAAGTCGAAATCCTCACCATTTCCTTGTTCCCAGTTTTCTATTATATAACACTAACACTATGCTTCTTTCTTCTTTGCACTTAACACTGTAGGAAAATAGATATGTTTTACTACAATCATTGATTGTCTACCCCACTAGTCTATAATAAGTGTCATAAAGTCAAAGAGTAGGTTTTCCTTGTTCAGTACTATGTCCCCAGAGTGTCTTTTAGTGGTTAGTATGGGTAGGAGATCAGTGAAGGTTTGTGGAAAGGATGGTTTGTTCTTCTCCTCCACTGACTAAACTGGGGTTATCCAAAGCTACAGTGCTTAAGGAGCTGCTCACAACTCAGCTCATTCAGGCACATGAATCTGTATGTCCCAGTTGTAGGCCAGGCCAATGAGATCTAGCCATTCCGTGAGAAAGAGATCATTTTGATGAAACACAAACAGGCAAGATTTAAATGCCTGTAGAAAAAAAGAAATCAGAGGGCATTCTAGGTTGAAGGCAAAGAAAAATGCATCATAAAATAGGGTCTGTAAAAAGTATGATCAGATGGTAATTCTTCAATTACTTTAATGAATGTAACAGTTCAAAGGACCTGATGTAGAGGGAAAGTGTATATAAAACTCATATTATGAAGAAACTCCCATAGATTTGTAAGATAATTGACACTGATTGAAATTTTTGTCTTAGCTGGTCATGTTGCTTGTAGCTTTTTCATAACTATGTTTGTGAAATCTTTCTGTACATGGTCTCACACATTTCACCTACGATAGTTCATTTAATCCTTGCATCAGTGTTTTGGGTTTCATAAGGGAGGGATCTGAAACTTATAGCAGTGATTTGATTTGATCTAGGTACTACCCATGTAAAAGAAAAGTAGAGCCATAAGTTGAAGGCTTGCAGTCTGCCTCCAAACCCAGGCCCTCAGTTTAATGTGCAGTTGTCAGAAGTCATTTCCATGAGAGGATCTGAGGTTTCAGCACTTTGCTTCACAGTTCAGGTTAGGGCCTCTGTGCACTATCTGTTAACAGATTCATAACAGAATTCTGCTTCACCTCTGGAGGCATTGCAAATTTTGTTTAAAAAACTTAAATTCAAAAAGATCAGAGTTAACACGGTTTTTATTGTTTTGCAAGCAGAAGAAAAGACGCAGCACATACTACTGATGTAGAAGTATCTCTACCAATGCAGCTCTGTTGCCATCACTCATACCTATAAGTCCTATGGTTTGGGCCTATGGTTTCTTTACCCATAAAAAGACCAGGTTCAGCTGAATGGTCTCTGAGCTTCTATGCCACGCTCTTCCTGGGCTCTACTCGAAAGCTTCTTGGTATCAACGCTGACTGGGTCTTTGCTACAGGGTCCAGCAGGCATTGATGAGCCTGCTTCATGAGGGTGTTCCTTCTTGGGCCATGCTGTATGCCTCTATGCCTCTGCTTTCCTGCCCTGGCCTTTTACCTACACTAGAACATGCTTGTAGGAACTTGGCATGCACAAACTGAAAGTCCCCTTTTATCATCTCTAAGATGATTTGGAGTGCAACTCATGAGATTTTCCCAAAGCTCCTGCAGGATTGAGAGTGAGCAAGGGACCCTATGGTGGCCAAGTCAACATGTTCTTTGTGGACATGCTTCCTTTCATTTTTAATTCTCTCTCTTCCTCATTACCCACAAATTACCTTTATATCCTCTGGTGTTTGAGTCATATAAGCTGAGAGAGATCCCCTTCCTCAACCTAGAAAAAATTACTGTATGAACCTCCTCCAGGTGGGGCTGAGATTTCTAGATCAATTCTTGGTAGTCTTTCCAGATTTTTTTAGTCTTACATTTGAAAGTTACTAAAATAATTGTTGGATAACCTTTAGGAAGAATTACATTTTTGGTATAGTCAGGAAGGATTTAAAAAAAGTTATTTATTTTATTATTAGGATGATCCTAATAATCATCAGTCACTAGAAAGACATTTTTCTAAAATCAGTTTGGGAGGGATTATGAATTAAATAACTATTTCCAAAGCTTTTTGCAATCTTAGCATGACTCTTCAAAAGATCTAGTAAATTATGTATTCATGTTATTTTTCTTAAAGATTATCTTCCAGTAAACATACATGAGTCTTAAATTTCAGAGTAAATATTCAAAATCCAGGGGCAACTTGGGTGAGGTGGTAACGAAGTTCAAGTGGAGAATATCTGGAGAAAGGAGGGAATAGATAAAGACTAAAGAGTCAGTAGGTAGAAGAAAGACGCTAATATGATGCTGTTCAGGGTTCTAGGAGCCCTTGAGAGCTGTTATTTTAATGGAAGCTTTATTGAACATATTAAAGTGCTGTTATCTCCAAATACCAGCTAAGACCATCTTTATAAGTAAGATCTCAAATATATAACACAGCAGCGAATCAGGAAAATGGAAAAAGCATTTGACTTGCAAGATACTAGGTAAGTTCATGGACCTGTTTACTCATCCCTAAAATGAAGATGTTGAGTAGCTAAGTTCTGTCCAGCCTATGAGCCAGATGTTAGAAAATAAGAGTCTGCGAATAGTTACCACTGCTGTCCCTGCTTCTTATGTTTTCAGATACCATAGAGCATTTTGGCTACTTGTAAAGCCTTGAGTTCCTAGATCCAATGGGATTATTCATTCTTGCAACTTGTGAGCTTTTTGAAATGTGAAATACAGAAGGAACAATGCTGAGCACGTAGTGAATACTTGTGAATTTCAGCTTTAAATATATATAGTAAAATAAATCTTAAAAGGCTGCAGTCTAGGATATTTTACAATTAACATGGGTAGAATTATTTAGCTATCGAGATAATTGGCCCAGTAAACAAACATGACATAGTGAGTTATGTAAAGAAATACAGAATGCTTTAGTTGACAATAAACTCCGGAAGAATGAAGAGTACCATCTGGAGGGCAAAGTGGCCATTCTCCTGCAAGTTTTTCTTCTACTGCACAATATACTAGTCCCCACTTATCCAAGGGGTCTACCTTCCAAGACCCTCAGTGGATGTCTGAAAACTTGGGCAGTATTGAATTCTGTATATAATGTGTTTTTCCTATGTATAATGTATTTTTCCTATGCATACTTAAGATAAGCTTAATTTATGTATTAGTTACATGAAGATATTAGTAATAGTAACTAACAATAAAATAGAAGAATGATAATACTGTATTATATAAAGTTGTTTAAAATTTATAAATTATTTGCTTCTGGAATTTTCCATTAAATACTCTTAGATTGTGGTTAACCACAGGATTTTTGTTTGTTTGTTTGTTTTGGTGGAGGGGTACTGGGGATTGAACTCAGGGATACTCAATCACTGAGCCACATCCCCAGCCCTATTTTGTATTTTATTTAAAGAAAGGGTCTCACTGAGTTGCTTAGTGCTTCGCTGTTGCTGAGGCTGGCTTTGAACTCATGATCATCCTGTCTTAAACTCCAGAGCTGTTGGGATTACAGGCATTCATCACTGTGCCCTGTGATCACAGGTAACTTAAAGAGCAGAAAGCAAATAGTGCATAAGAGAAGGACTACTGGATTAATGATATTAACCAAATTTTATCAAGTGCTTATGGGGTTCTAGCATTGTTATAGATGTATATTATTTACAACCACTTTATATGGTCACTCTTACTGTTATCTGTTCTCAGATACAATAAATAGAAAAGTCAAGTGACTTGTTTAAAGTTAACACAAGCTACCAACTGTGGGAGTTAAAGTTGAACCTAGACAATGTGGCTTTAAGATGGATACACTCAACCTATATCCTAAACTGACTCTAAAATTGGGCAAATGGCATTTCTAAGTATACTTTAGTAAGAGGAACACATTCTTAGTTTCTAATTGAACTTCGAGTCACTTTTTCAACCCCATCTTGTGTTACTCTCCAGCCCCACTCCATGTTTCAAGAAGCAAAAATTTTCTTTCACAAGAATGCATTTTCTGCTCTCAATCTACCTCTTCCCAAGACAGTGGTTTGTACTTATTTTGCCAAATCCAATTTTACCCATTCGTTCTTCAAGACCTGTCTGGACTCCCAATTCTTTTAATAAGTTTTCTCAGATTTTTTTTAGCCTATACAGACCTCTCTCTCTCTACTAAATAGCTACCACATTTCCAGATCATTTTTCTTTTTAAAGTATCATCCAGGTTTCGATTTTTAGCAAGGTAAATATGAATCACTATAACAAAATAAAAGCTCTTTGGAATCCATTTTTCCCTTTTTTATAAAGGTTCTTAAAACCAGAAAATGATGAAACCCCTGTATATCAGTCCCAACAATGAGAGGCCCATTTCTGCCTCTGTCCTGTAAAGAAGTGACTGTTATGGAATCCCAAGCACTTATGAAAGACCCCGGGTAATCATGGGCTTTTGGTCCTTCTGGCATAGGAAGCTGGTTTTTGATGACTTGAGGAACTTGGACCAAAATTAGTTGGTGTTCTTTTCAACCCTAATGTTTGGTTTCTTTCTTTCTTTCTTTCCTCTAAACTTTCTCTATCTTTTTATTACTTTATGTTTTTTATTTTTTTTCCTCATTTTTAATCATAGATTTTTTCCTGAGCAGCCAAATATCTTTATTCTTTCATTTTTAATCTTTTCTATTTTTGTTGATTTTTCTCTTTTCTTTTTCATCACGTTTTTATTCATATTATTATATTTTTCTCATCTTTTTCTTCATTATTTTTTCCCATTTTCTTTCTTTTTATTAGTTTGTTAATATTTGGGGTTTTTAACATTTTTTTTGTCTCGTATTTCTTTAGACACTATTGTAATGATATGCTCCTCAGGTGGATTTTGGTTCTAATTTTCTTGTGATTTGGACTAGATTCCCTCCAGCTTTTCCCAATCTTAAGCTGACCATGGGACATCTTTCCTCTGAGGTCATCAATAAGTCCAACTCATGGCTTGGCTTCTCAACTCTTACTGCTGAGCAGGAGATGAATTTTTGCAACAGTTGGTTCCTCAAGACTGTTGGCAAAGCTGACTTCATGAAAGTGATGTTGGCACTGACAACAAGGTCCCCCAGGAAGATGAATTAATGTTGTCTGTGGGTTACAAGTGGGAAGATATCCAGTACTCATTGATGGGCCAGAAATAGAGTAAGGTAATGGCCACCCATCTGTTCTTAGGCTTCAATAGATCTGAGCTAGAGGGCTACACTCTCTCCCTGAAGATCTTGCCTTCAACTGGTTCCAGCAAGCTTCAGTCCTTTCCTATTCTACCAGGCACAGCATTGGTTCTTTGCCAACATAAAGCAGCAGAATTTTAGTTAGATTTTAATTCATCTCGAAGAACCATCAGTTCAGCAAGGTAGCAAACCAGCAGCTTGAGAAGGAGCCACAAGTCAAGGCAGAAGGCAGCAGTATAGCCAAAATACTTATCATTTTCCTACCTGGTCTGGATAGGAGGCATCCCCTGCATTGTTTTGTGTCCTTTATCTCTATCCACCGACATCAGTGATGTCCCAGGAGGGTCAAAATACCCCAACGATCAAAATATTTCCAAAAGAAACCCCTGCACACTGGGCATTTCCTGCAGGTACATGATGAGTAGAATTTGTCCTATTGGCATGACTCTAACAACCACCACAGCTGGCAGAGGGCCACTGGAAAGTTCTTTACCTTCATCTACAGACACCTGTGTTTTGGGTAAGCCAGAAATAACTATCATGAAACTGAAAACAGTGTAGAAATTTTCAAATTCAAACATGGTGTACAACCAAGGTTACAACAAAAGCAAGAAAGACTGTAGAAAGGTGAAGCCAAGTTCCTTAAACTGTAAACAAAACACGAAGATCATGAATACCATGGAGCCCAGTGAGGTGGTGCAAGCTTCCATGACCACTCTGGGCATATCACCCCGATGTGTTCATCAGATTTTATAGTTCAAGGATTTTTTTTTTTTTAATCATGTGAACATGACCAATGTTTTAACTCAATTGCTAGGCCCCCTCCACTTCCTTGTGAATGGAAGTCATAATGCTGAAAGTTCCAACCATGGCTTGGTTTTTCCGCTGACTAGCCTCATTTAGGTGCTTATTAACAGTCACATCATTGGAACCAAATGCATTGCTACCACCTAGGATATTCCCAGGGATTAAGAGCTTTGTGTTCAGACTCAAGGTTGAGGACCATGTGTTAAAGCAAAATTGCACCTGATACAATGTTGCTCAGGAAATAAGAAGGGTTTTAGGAGCTCTGTGGTAAGAACTGATATAGAGACTAAATGTACATACACAAATATATATATATATATATATATATATATATATATATATATATATACTTCTGATTATATCATAGCATGAACTCTAACAATAATAATTATTAAAAGTGTTTACAAAGTGATATTTAAAAGGAATTATTAAAAGTTGTTTAGAAGGGACTCTGTTGTGAGGTAGAAATGCAAAAATTATATATCACATTTCTACATAAATTTTCTTAACATTTTTGGAAGAACCAATGGGAACTCCTTGTTGCTACTGACCATAATAGATAAGAAAGTCCATAATAGTCCATAATAGATAAGAAAGCCCTATTAACCAGACTGTTGGGACCACAGGAAAGTGGTATAGTGAGTGTCACCCAAAGTATCTTAGGAAGTTATTTAGCTGCACAGTCAGTTTTTCACTTTATATTTTCAGAAAGAGGCCCCTCAACTGTGGGATTGATTTATTTGTTTATTCATTGGTTTCTTATATAATAGCATGGAAGAGTGACTCTAAGAGGCCTAACTCAAGTATGAACCATTCAACTTCATTTCCAGGGGCTGTTCCACAGTGAACACCAAGAGGTTGAGTTGGAAAAAAATATATATCTTAAAGGGTATCTGATTATCTGCTGCTGCATAACAGAAACACAACTTAGTAGCTCAAAAGAACCTCTCATTTCTTGTGGTTCTGTGAGTTCACTGCCCTCAGTGGTGAGGCTCTTGCTTGGGATTAATCACACAGTTGTGCTTAAATAGTGGTTGGGCCTGGCATTCTGTGAAGGATGAGAGCAGCCAAGATGGCTCACTTGCAGGGTGTCAGTTGATCCTGGCTGTGAGCTGGAAGCTCAGCTGGACTAACTAGAGAGCTTGCATGTAGCTTCTCTTGGCTAGGAAGAGAGTCAAAAAGTTATTTCCAAGATATTCAGATTTAAACTACAAGATTTCTTGTAATTTGCTGTTAGACACTTCATATCAAAACTTCATTTCTACCACATTCTATTGGCTAATACGAGTCTCTGAGGCCACCATACATTTAAATGGATGGGAATTAGAAGTCTCTGATGTGAGTAAGAGTAGATAGGTACAGGGAGGGAAGAAAATGATAGTGACTATCTTTTACCATCTACCAGAAAGTTGAAAACCATTTTTGAATAACTTTTTGTCCATTCATTGATTTGTGTGGTCATTTTTAACCACCTATAGTGTAGGCTCATGAATAATAATAATAATAATATTAACATTGCTAAAAATAAAATAATCATTTTGACTTCATGGGGATTATATCCAAGTACAGAAGACAATAAAAAATAACTGGTGTCAGAGTATGATGAATGCTATGAAAACAGATAAAATGGGTTAAAGGAGAGAGAGTAATGGAGTTTTAATTAAGAGGGAGTTGTCAAGAAGACTATTCTTCTAACCCTTTTGCCCTATCTAGACTTTGTCTATTCCTCCCATGCTCCCTCTTCCTATCCCACTATGATTCAGCCTCCTTATATCAAAGAAAATATTCAGCATTTAGTTTTTTGGATGGAGAGGGCATGGGGTTATAAATGATGGTGGTACATGATGATCATTATTATCCAAAGTACATGTGTGAAGACACGAACTGGTGTGAATATACTTTGTATACAACCAGAGATATAAAAAAATGTGCTCTATATGTGTAATAAGAATTGAAATGCATTCCACTGTCATATAAATAAATATAAAAGTAAAAATAAAGTCAGGATTGCTCATCTAGTTATGTAATTTTGTTCTCCACATATTTAAATAAATAGAATTAAGAAAATGAGGATTTGATAGTTGAAGAGTAAATGTAAACATCAGTGTTAAAAAGAAAGGGGGGGCTGGGGTTGTGGCTCAGCAATAGAGCACTTTCGTAGTACATGCGAGGCCCTGGGTTCAATCCTTAGCACCACATAAAAATAAATAAATAAAGTAAAGGTTTTTTTTTTTTATTTTAAAAAAAAGGCTGTTCTTGAAGGCAAAATTAGAGTTGAACCATGATTGAAGTAAGGGAGTTAGCTGTGCTCTTGTCTGGCAATGTGCCACGACTGGAGAAGGAGGGATGAACTTGGCAGAATATCAGGGAAACCAACATGATTGGAGTGGAAGAAGCGGGAGAATAAGGTTATAAATTAGTTTGGGGAGTTTGGCAGGAGTCAGATAGTGTCTCCTAATCCATGGGGACAAATATATTCTGATTTTGATTGCATTTTAATTTTGATAAGAAACTATTGAAAGAGGAGAACCATGATCTGATTTATGATTAATGTGATTCAATGCATATGTTGTGTACAGAATGGACTATGAGACTAGAGATGGGGGGGGGGCTGCATCAGGGACAATTATTCAAGCAAAGATCCCATTTAGGAGGTTTGCAGTGGCCCAGGCAGTAGTTGATGGTGGTTTGGCATACAGTATTAAAAAAACAACACTTCAAAAGATTATATTCAATTATATCTTAAAGTTAGAGCTAAAATAATTCATTAACGGGTTGGTTTGAAGAGGTATGTCAAAGATGACTCCAAAATTTTGGCATTAACAACAAATGGTGATTTTTTTTTTTTCTGAGACTGAGAATTACTGAGGGAAAAAACATGTTTGGAAGGATGAAATCAATAAATCCCTTTAAAAAACTGACATAAAATGAAATGCACAAATTTTTAGTGCAAAATGACTGAATTTTGCAATTGCAAACATTTATGAACCCTAAACTCCTAGGAATCATTGAACATGACCACACACCTATCACTCCAGATATTTTCTTCACTCCCTTTTCCTGTCCATCCAATCTTACCTCAGAACCAACTACTCTTGATTTTTTTCCTCCATTGGAAGCTCTTTTTGCCTGTTCAAGAATTGTATTTAATAGAACTGTGAGGAGGTGAGTGATTTTTTGGAAGTGATAAATTCAACATCTTTATTAGATATTCACTTGAGGTAGATGTCATGCTAGCAGTATCAACTAATGACGGCCTATAAGGGGCCTCATTGACTCAGGAATAGATGAGGCAGGTGTAAGTGAGGAAGTAGGTGAGAAGTCTGCTGGAGGTGAGTTTTGGGCTTGTTTTTTAGAGGTGGTACTTTAAAACTAGTAGAATATTTGGGAAACAACATCAGAATGGCAACACGACTTATTTTTTCAGAAGTCCATTTTAAGTGGAGCAAAAAAATTGAGCAAGATTTTCAGTCACAGGTCCTGTAAAAAATCAAGGAGACTAACTCATATCAGTCACCATCAGTAGATCAACAGAAGATAGTGTGGGGGATTCTGCCTGCACCTTTCTGTTGTAGTGTTGATTTGATAACGTCAGAGAAGTGGTGGTGAGCCAAACCCAGCTTGTGGAACTTTCAAGGTGAGCTCTTAAAAACCTTGTGAGGGGCTGGAGTTAGGCATTGCGCTTGTCATGAGGGAGAAATTGCAATTTTTAATCACGTGCCTTGCGTGATAGAGTGGATAAGTGACTCAGAAGAAGAGATGACTATTATTTATTGCAGTTTGTGGGTGGTCTGTCTGCTTGGCAGGCTCAGCCTGACTAAAGCCCTGAAAATAAGCCAGAGGAAAGTTTTTTTTTTTTTTTCTCTCTCTCTCTTTTCAGGAGAAATGGGAGAGTGGGTCCTAATCCTGGAACTGACATCATAGGGACTCACAACTCTCCCTTTTTCTCTTAAGACAGAAAACACCATAGAAAACCCATTTAAGAATATATTACCTAATACACAGATGCCAATGCAGAGGGATTTGATGAGGACTAGAAAACTCTCCAGGCCAAAATATATCCTCCTCCTGGAAATCTGTTGTTTTATTTTGGAGCTTGAAGACCTTGGGGATTCTGAGTCTCTGCTGCCTCTGTAAATACCTTGGAGAGGGAAAGAATATTAAACTTATCAGCTAGGGATTTATGTCTCCTATTCAAGGGCAGGGCCCTGTGGGAACAGAATCCAAAAGAGAGATGACCATGCTGAAAGGGGGAAAGAGTCTTGGAGTTGGGGGTGGTGTGTGCAGGGAGCACTCCAGAGAAATCCTATTGATTTCAGCATTTCTCCAAGGTCTGCTTCTGTCCATATCATTGCACTGGGATCTCTTTCTGCAACTGTTGGCTTATCCCCTCCTCCTTCTCCTCCTCCTCTCCGATGTGCAGCAGACTCTGCCTTGGAGCCATTATCTGAAGCCCTTGTGCGAACTCATCCATCAGGAAGCATCCCTTTCTCTCTCCTGCCCTCTCTCTGTCCTCTTGGCTTGCCTTCTTTCTGCTTCATTTAGAAATGTTGACAAGGCATTGTTCGCTGCTGACTAGTTTGGTTTTTAAGTTTAGTTATTAGGTGGCTTTTTGTTGTTATTGTTGTTTTCCACAGTGCTGGATCTTAATAGCTGCTTGAACTGCAAATAATGAAAAAAAGCAAACAACTAGAAAAATGGGAATGTGGAGAGGTAATATTTCCCAAAGAATGGCACCTGAGCCGACAGAGCAGGGGACATTTTAGTAACTTGGGTTGCAGAGGAGATAATTGTTAAAATCTTTGAGGAAGGAATTCCATTAGTTGCAATGGGGAATTAGGGAGTTTATGTGTCTTCTATTTTTAGTGGAGGAAACTGAGAGGCACTAATAGCACTGGCATGCTGCATGTTGGAGGTATTCATTGGCTGAGTAGAGAGAAGTGTTTAAGTGAGGAATGATGTTGTAAAAGGAGGATAAAGTACTTGGTGTGCAGTGGAAGGGTGTTTGGGCTCAGGGGAGAAAAGTGATGAGTTTATAAAGATGATGTTGATGGGAGTAATACCTCACATCTGAAGCATTTCCTCATTTGACTATGGTTAGAGACAAATCAGTGAATATGGGGAGTGAAAGGAAGTCTTAACCAGTTTAAGAATCGTGTTTCTACTCAGCTTTCTCCTCCAGAACTTTTTCATGATCATGAATAATAAACTTGTGGGATTTCAAAAGACATATTTCAGAGGAGCCATGCATTTCATATGTATCAAAGGAGAAATGCTCATAATTTAGACTTGTGATCTGAGTTGAATAATTAGACGAGCAAGAAGCACCTACACACACATCCATTTACTAATCATTCTTCCTCAGATGCAAAACCCACCAGTTTTCTTCTACCTGGCATGAGACAGACAATAGCTTTCCTTAGCTGTACCAAATAATCTTGGTAGATTTCGAATTGTTCCAAGTCCAGAACTGGGAAGCCAAGCCATGATCTACAGGTTAAGCAAGGACAGTGGTGAGACATCTTTTAAATATTTACAGCTGCTTTAAGACAGACTCATGGTCACCATGGTAACCCCAGTTATGGACAGATCTGATCCCCCAATTACCTCTGCAAATAGAATCCCTGGAAACCTTGAGATTGAGTAATGTTGCCTTAATGAGGCATCAAGGTGTCTAAAGCATCTATAGTAAGATCCTTACTAATCCTTGCCTCCATGAATTTCTACGAAATTCAAGACTGTTATATGATTTCCATTTGTGCAGGAACCTACCCGAGCCTGGCTAATTAAATCCAGTGTTACCTTAGAACATCTGGCTGAAATGAAGAACCTGGGGACCCAGGGAGATGCATATTCTGGAAAACAGATTCTGATGGGACATAACAGAAAAAGAATGAGAATTCCCAGACCAACAAATTTGGGGAATATTTTATATTACAAAATTGCATGCTAACTTGAGTGCCTTGAACATTTATGCAATTTTAAGTCATTATATTTCCATTCATCTATTGTAATCTTTCCTGAAGGAAAGAAGGAGGGGCAGTTGGTGGGGGAAATCCCTCATTTAACATTAATTTGTGTAAAAAAATTCAATTTTAAATGTCTAGAAAATTGAATTAAATTGAGAAAGGTCGTAAGAGTTTATCAGTTGAGGTCGTTGAGACAGCAGTAAAGAAAGTAGTTAGGAGGCTGATTTTATATTAGCTGGCAAGCCAGCCAGGTCACTCTATTAAAATTCCAAGAAAGCCTGCTTTGCAGTGCTGCTCAATGTGACAATTAAATGTAATATGTAATTTCTTCCACTAACCATTACACTGATGGGCCAAGGTAGCTACTCAAAGTGAAAGCTTCAGGGACGATTAATGTAGCATAGTGCAGCATGCGTGTAGCAGGGCCATGTGGTTTGTTTCATTACAACATATTAGTCCCTGCTATTTTCCTCTCCTTGGTGGCCAAGTATTAACTTTCAGCCATAAGCTCAGTCCTAGTATATTTATCCAATGTTGTTTATCATTGATGCATGATTAGCCCTTCTGCTCAATTTTCCTATTTCCTAACAACGATAGGCCATCTAGTCATTCAGATAACAAGAATATCATGCATAGGGTTATTTGACTTGGACTTTTATAGTCACATATGCATTTATTTTTATTCTCAAGCAAACCCCTGTGCTTGCTTATTGAAGGCATCTTTGCAAATGATCCAGTGGTTTGACAAGGTCCACTGGTTTAATGTGGAATCAAGAGGCCTTGTGTCTATTTTCAGCTGTGTGGCTCAATACCTGTTGCATGTGGAAACAGTCACCTCTTCTCCACCCATGACTTTAGTTTGCTGTTTCTAAGAAAGGTTTCCCTAACTCATTTCCAAAGGCTTTTCTAAATAAGCAACCAATGGTCTTTGTGTCCAATAGATAAAAATAAATTCAACCAGAGTCATTCAGTTTCAGAAGCAAAACTGTTTACAGTTTTGAAACTTTTGAAACAGCAAAACTCCAATCCCCTCCTTTTTTTTGCAGTTTTGTGGATTTAACTCAGCGCCAGGCCAAAAGTAAATAAATAAATAAATAAATACAATGCAAATGAACTTCTAAACTGGACCTGGTAATAGGAGATATGGGACTGTCTTAACGGAAATATAATTGTATTTATGAACTCATCTGTGTGATAGCATTAAGCAAGAGGAAATTATTTCCTACAAAAATTATAGATGATAGGTTATCTTCCAAGAAACACAAAAAGCTATTCATATCAATGCAAAAGCATTATCACCGCAACTAAAAAAGAGGCAGAAATATAGTTATTAGTTGAAAAGAATCAATAATATATTTATTAGCAAATGTTCAGGGTTTAGTAATGATTTCAAATGTGAACTATACCTGGGAAAGACTGTATGTGACTATTTTTATTAAGTAGCTCCACTATCTTGGGAGAGATGAGTGCGTTTGAAACACGGGGCAAATTTCTGCCCCCTAAAATTGTTGAAAGAGACAGACTGGGTGAAGACAATGACAACTTACTAGAGCTGAAAATCCTAAGCCAAAACTTCCCTAGGAAGCAAATTCAGGGCATGAAGTCTGAGTTATAACTGAAGAGGTGCTGGAGGCTCAGTGTGGATGAGTCTGAAAGACAGAAACTCCAGAAGGACAGGTGGGGGTGGGTGTCCCCACACTTTTCTGATCTTTTTTGCTTCTAGGAGCTTTCCTAGGTCATCATAGTAAAGACTGGAGAAAACTCCCCTTGTGATTCTGGCAAGGGGAAGGGAAAGTAACCATTTTTAAATATACCAGAGAATTCTGTGAAATTCACCCTGAGAAACACCCCTTCCCTCTATACCTCATCTCAACTTTATTTAGTTTGTCTTGCCCATTATATCATACACACCAACTATCGAGAAAAAAAAAATTACAAGGCACGAAAGGTGAATAAAAACCCATTCATACTAAAAATACTTTAGAGAAAGTAGGGATGGAAGAAACTTACCCCAATATTACAAAGGCTACATAAAGGCTATAGAGACAAATCCAAAGCCAACATCAAATGAAAGGAGAAAAACTGAAGGCATTTTCTTTAAAGTCAGGAATAAGACGAGGGTGTCCATCTCATTACTCTTATTCAGGGCAGTTCTTGAAACTTTTGCCAGAACAATCAGGCAAGAGAAGAAAATTAAAGGGCTACAAATAGGAAAAGAAGAAGTCAAATTATCTCTGTTTGCTGATGACATGATTTCCTGATCTAGATGATTCTCGCGCCCCCCCCCAAAAAAAAAAAACAAAACAACACTCCACCAGAAGACTTCTACAGCTGATGAATGAATTCAGGAAAATAGCAAGATACAAGATCAGTAGCTTTCCTGTATTCCAAAAGTGATCTTTCAGAGAAAGAAATCAGGAAAACCAATAGTTTCAGAAAAATAAAATAAAATGAATACTTTGAAATTAATCTAACCACAGAGGTGAAAGACCTGTACAAGTAGAAAGTATAGAACATGGAAGGTGGAAAGAACTCTCATGTTCTTAGGTAGGCAGAACTAATATTGTCACAATGACTGTACCACCAAAAGCAATATACAGATTCAATGCAATCCCCAACAATATACCAAGGGTATTCTTTACAGAACTGGTAAAAAAAAAAGTGCTAAAATTTATTTGGAAGAATAAGACACCTCAAATAGACAAAGCAATCCTGACTAAGAAAAGTGATGCAGGAATCATCACAATATCTGATCTCAAGTTATACTACAGAGCTATAATAACAATAACTGTATAGTATTGGGATCAAAATAAACATGAAGACCAATCAATATAAGACAGAGAGGCTTGTTCTAATACTTGAAAACAATGCCAAAAATATATGTTGGAGAAAAGATAGCCTTTTTAGCAAATGGTGCTAGGAAAACTGGATACCCATATGTAGAGGAATGAAACTAGATCTCCAACTCTCACCCTGAACAAAAGTCAAATCAAAATGGAAAGAAGGGGCTCGGGTTGTGGTTCAGTGGTAGAACGCTCGCGTAGCATGTGTGAGGCACTGGGTTTGATCCCCGGCAACACATAAAAGTAAACAAAGTAAATAAAGGTATCATGTCCATCTACAACTAAAAAAAATATTTTAAAAAATGGATCAAAGAGTTGGAAATTAGACCAGAAATTTTGCAACTACTACGAGAAAACATAGAGTCAATGCTCCATCACATTGGTAACGACACTGACTTCCCTAACAAGACCCCTAATGCTCACGAAATAAATCCAAGAATCAATAATTTGGGATGCCATCAAATTAGAAAGCCTCTGCACAGCAAAGGAAACAATTAAGAAAGTTAAGAGAGAGTCTAAAGAATGGGAGAAAATCTTTGCCAGCTGCTCCTTTGACAGGGGATTAATATCCAGAATATATAACAAACTCAAAATACTTAACACCCAAAAAAGAAAATAACTCAATGAATGAATGGGGAAAAGAACTAAACAGACATTTCTCAAAAGATGGCCAACAAATATGTGAAAAAAATCTTCATAATTTCTAGAAATCAGAGAAATGCATATCAAAACTACACTAAAATTTCATTTCACTCCAGTCAGAATATCAATTATCAAAAAATCAAATAATAATAAATGTTGGTGAGGATGTGGGGGAAAAGATACACTTAAATCTTGTTGGTGGGATTGCATATTATTGCAACCACTATGAAAAGCAGTTTAGAGATTCCTTGAAACACTAGGATTGGAACCACCATACAACCCAGCTATCCCACTCCTTGGTATTTATACAAAAGAACTAAAATCAGAATACTATAATGATACAGTCACTTTAATATTTATAACAGCCCAATTCACAATAGACACATTTATGGAATCAGCACAGTTGTCTGTTAATAGATGAGTAGATCAAGAAATGTGGTATATATTCACAACGGAGTTTACTCAGCCATAAATAGGAATAAAATTGTGGCATTTGACAGTAAATATATGGAAATAGAGAACATGATGCTAAGTGAAATAAGCCAGACTCAGAAAACCAAGGGTTGAATGTTTTATCTCAACTGTGGAAGGTAGAATAAAATAAGAAAAAGAAAGGCAGGGTGGATTGGATATCATAAATACGTATGAAGATCACTGGAGTAGAAGAAAGAGATTGAGAGGAAGGGAGGAAGGATGAGAAAGAAGGGGAAATGCAAATGGGTTTAACAAAATAATGTTATATTCATATATAAATATACCTAGAGAATTTTACCTTCATGTGTGTGGGTAAATCACCAATCAAGGCAGGATAATGAATGAGTTAGGGAAGGATTAGTGGGGTGGTGGGATGGTGAAGGGAAAGAATGGGGACTGAAATGAAGTGGGTCAGATTCCATGCACGTATAAATTTTGGGGGATGAACCCAGCTACTATGTACAACTGTAATGCTCTTAAAAAATAAAAACAAAAACAAAAACTCAAAACAACAAAAATTAAAACACAGTTTCAAGAGTAAAGCAGACAATGGAAGTCGATTCAGGTAATGAAAAGTATGTTGCCATTATCAATCAGAACATGAATTTAAAAGAATTATGGCTAGTGTGCCAATGGTTCTATTGGATAAAATAGATAGTATGCAAGCACTGATGAACAGTGTAAATGCAAAGAAATTCTAAGAAGTAATCAAAAGGAACAAAAAGCACCATAAAAGAAATAAAGTATATCTTTGAAGTGCTTATTAGTAGACTGGACATAGATAAATTAAAAAAAAAATTCTGAGCATGAGGACATATCAAAAGAAATTTCCAAAGCAAAAATGCACGCTTTTTCTTCTTAATTGAGTTAGCATGTAGGTTGTCTCAAAATAGTAATAGCAACAATGTCTCTGATATACATGCACTCATATCTATGTGATAGATTTATATACACATAGATATATTGCTATATATCTGTATATGTATATAAGTAAAATGAATGATAGCAATGCTATGATGGATAGTAGGGAAATAAGGAATATTTTGTTATTATAAAGTACTTGAACTCTGTGAAGTGATATAGTGCTGTTTGAAAGTAGACTTAGATAAGTTGTAAATATATTTTACAAATTGTAGTAAATAAAGAAGTATAACTTAGACGCCAAGGAGTGAAAGAAAATACAATCATCTAACATATTCCATATCACTATGTTCATCTACTTTTTATGGCTGTGACCAAAATACGGACGAGAAAAACTTAGATGATGAAAAGTTTATGTGAATCTTATGATTTCAGAAGTTGAGCCTACTGTCTTAGATAGCCCCATTGTTCTGGTCCTATGGTGAGGCAGAACATCATGGTGGAAAATCATGGTGGAGAAAAGCTGCTTAGTTCATGGCAGCCAGAAATGAGAGAGAGAGAGAGAGAGAGAGAGAGAGAGAGAGAGAGAGAGAGAGAGAGCGCACTTATGCCAAAGATAAAATATAAACTCCAAATGCACACTCCTTCTAAACTACTTCTTCCAGCCACATACTATCTGCCTACAGTTATCACCCAGTGCAAAAGTTCTTTCAAACTACCTATCAAGTGGATCTATCAGATAATTAGGTTACAGCTCTCATAATCTAATTATTTCGCCTATAAACATTCCTGAATTTTTAATCATTTGAGTTTATTGGGGGAACGCCTCATATCCAAACCATAGCAGTCATAAAATACTTTGAAAGAGTGGAAGACAAAATAAGAACAAAGAATGAGAGCAATAAATAGAAAATGATAATGAATACATTATCAATTTAACTATTGCAATAATTACTTTAAATTCTGATGTCCTTGTTATGGGGCAGGCTGCTCAGAAAATATACCAGGTGCATTTTATCTGAATTGGAGAGTCTTTAATTTAGCTAACAGGCCACTGCTCCCTGCAGGAACCATAAATGTCTCTGCAAGGAACATCCCTGAACCTGAGTATTTCAGGATCTTTAAAGAAAAAAACTTGTATCCAGGTTGGCATAGCAGCAAGCAGGCAAGCAGGGGTATAGAAGCTGAATTGATACATTAGTGAAAAAAAAAATACAATGGGTACATTGTTTTTTTCCATGATATTTTCCACAACCATAAGCAGAAGAGAAGTGGGTTAAAATGACCCTAGTTGAGTACAAGTTAAAGAATGGTTACTAAATTCTAGATGATCAATCTCTGACAGGGTACACTGTCCAAGAAAAATGGGAATCAAAGAGAGAACAATTTTACACTGTATAAGAATTGCCATTTTGTGTTGCCAAACATGCTATGCTAAGCAACTACTGATAGGTACAGAGGTGGGGTATTCCCATGGGAGAAGCATTTCTTATATGACATGGAGTTTAAGGGTAAAATTGAGTCTTTTGGGTCATTGATCATATAGCCTGGCCCATAACAATTCTAATTTATAAGTTAAAAGACACAGAGTTTTAGAGTGGATAAAAAAATTAGATCATCTAACTATATTTTATCTATAATCTTTAAATATAAAGATACATGTTTTAGTTTGAATATGAAGTGTTCTTCAACATCTTCTTTTAATATAAATTTAATTAAAGTTAATTTAATTTTAATTCTCTTTCTCTGTTTCCTGGATGACATGAAGTAAGTGATTTTCCTCCTTCATGCTCTGTTACCATGTTGTTCTGCCAAACCTCAGACCCAAAGCAATGGAGCTAGTTGTTCATGGACTGAATCTTTGAATTCATGGACTAAAAATAAGTTTTTCTAAGTTGTTGTGGTCAGGTATTTGATTCCCCACAATGGAAAGGTGACTACCCCAATGCACATAGATTAATAACAAGTAGAGAAATATGCTATGCTAGCAGTCAAAAGCTCAGATGGAACATTTAGCAAGGTAGATCACATCCTGGCCCATCAAACACACCTTAACAAATTTAAGGGGATAGAAATCATACAGTGTATCATGTGAGAGACCACAACGGAGTTAAGTTTGAAATTAAAAATTCCAAAATAGTTGCAAATTAAACAGGCGACTTTTAAATAACAAATGGTTCAAAGAAGTAATATTGAAGTAAAATTAAAAAAAAATAAATGAAAATGAAGAAATTTTATCAAAATTTGTGGTATGCAGTGAAAGGAGTCCTTAGAGGAAAATTTATAGCACTGAATGCATATACTAGAAAAAAGCAAAGATATAAAATCAGTAATCTATATTTGTACCTTAGAAAACTAGAAAAAAAAGGGAAAATTAATTCAAGGCACACAGCTTATAAAAAATAATAAAAATTATGGTAGAAAGAAATGAAAGTGGAAACAGAAAATCAACAAAACCAAATCTCATTCTTTGAACCAATAAAACCAATAAGCCTCTAGGCAGGCTAAATAAGAAAAGAGAGAAGATATGAATTATTCATTGTAGAAATGAAAGAAGGACCATCACTGCAGATTTCATGGGCATTAAAAGGATAATAAATGAATATTATGAACAAAGTCTATACCTATATATTTGACAGTGTAAATGAAATGGTTCAGTTCTTTGAAAGACACCGCTTGCCAAACCTTATACAAGAAGAAAGAGATAATCTCGATAGAACAATATCCATGAAAGAAAATGAATCAACAATAATCTTCTAAAACAGAAATCATCAGCCCCAGATGAGTTTGCTGTTGAATTCTGCCAAACATTTAAGAAAATGATTGTACCAATTCTCTAAAACCTCTTCCACAAGATAAAAAAGGGATATTTCGTTATTGTGCAAAGAGCAGTACCCTAAAATCAACACAAGCTATGAAACTCTGATGCACTAAATCAAAGAGCTAAATAAATGAAAAAAATATTTTACATTCATTGATAGAAAGTTCCAACATTATCAAGATGCCAATTATTCTCAGCACAACCTATGCTTCACCATGGAAGCATAAAGATGGCATATAAGAAAAAGAAATATACTTAACATCTATATAATTAATAAATAGTAAATCAAAACATTAATGAGATAATATTATGTACTTATTAGAATACACAAATTTTAAAACACTGACAACACAAACATACACTCATAAACTCTCAAGAATGTGGAACAAAAATTTCATTCTTGTAGGTGGGAATAAAAATGGTACCACAACTTTAGAAGTTCCTCTCCAAACTAAACATAATCATACAATATGATACAGCAATTGTGCTCCTTGGTATTTACCCAAAGGAGTTGAAAACTTATGTTCACATAAAAACCTGCACATGGATGTTTACGGCAGTTTAGTTCATAATTGCCACAACTTGAAAACAACCAAGATTTCCTTAAGAAGGTAAACAGAGAGATTAGCTGTGGATTAACCAGACAATGGGATATTATGCAGTGCTAAAAGTAAATGCACTATCCAACAATGAAAAGATGTGGAAGAAACTTAAATGAATATTACTAAGTAAAAGGAGCCAATTTGAAAAGGCCACATACTGCATGATTCTAATTGTATGACATTTTTGAAAAGGCACAGCTATAGAGGCAGTATAGAATCAAGGGCTGTTAGGGGTTAAGAGAAGATGAAGAGATGAGTAGGAGGAACAGAGAGTTTATTTTACTGTAGTGAAACTACTCTGCATGACACTATAATGCTAGATACATATCATGGCCTGTTTATCAAAGCCCATAGAATATACTTGCCAACAGTGAACTATGATGTAAACTATGGTCTTTGGGTAATGATAATAAGTCAGTGTGGGTTCATCAGTTGTAAGAAATGTACTCCTCTGACAGTTACTTTTTATAGTGTACAAGGCTGTGCATGATGTTAGTCAGCTTTCTGTCACTGACAAAATACCTGTTAAAATCAACTTATAGGAGGAAATATTTATTTTGGCTCATGGTTTCAGTCCATAGTTGACTGGATCCATTACTCTGGGCTGGAGTTGAGGCAGAGCATCATGAAGGAGAGGGTGTGGTGGAGCAGAGCTGTTCATCTCACTAGAAAGCAGAAATGGAGAGGAAGGGGTCAGGGACAAGATGTAGTGCCCAAGAGCACACTCCCAAGGACCAACTCCCTTCCACTAGGCTTCACTTCCTGTAGTTTCCACCACCTCCTAATAGTCTATCAATTGATAAGTCCATTTATGAGTTTAATACTACTGTGATCCAATCACTTTCCAAATACTCTAACTCTGAGGAGTGCTGCAAGCCTTCAACACAGAAGTCTTTGGGGGTATATATCAGACTCAAACTGTAACACACACCCTTTTCCAGGGAAGGAAGTGTGTGAGATTTTTGCTCAAAGTTTTTGTGAATCTAAAACTTCTCTAGAAAATAAAGTTTATTTAAAAACATGGTCAAAGGTAGAAGAAGTGTTAAGAAAACATTAAAAAATAGAAATCGTCCATGATGTAATAAAACTTAGTAAATTTTTCAGTAATTAAGACTGGTGATGATGGAAAGATAGATGAAAAATGTAGTGGATGAAACAGAGTGGTAAAAGACAGTCCACATGTAAATTGACTTACAACATGGAACTCTTACAACAAAAGTATAAAACCAAAGGAAAGTTATTCTTTCCATAAATAGTGTTCATTCAACTAGACAGTTGTAACAAATAAAAAAAAGTACAGAGACTGAAAGGTTACTATATATTAATAAAACATAATTTCCAATAGAGTTGTTGGAAAATGAAATGAGAAAGGCAAACAAATCGTTTGTAAGATAATATATGAAAATAACCTTATTAACTTTTGATAAATAAAAATTTCTTGAATAGGTCACATAAAACTCTAATTATAGGTGAGAGATCACCAACATAAACTAAATTTTAGTTGAGAATTTTTAATCATTTTTTTTGTCTTTTTTTGAACTGGGGGTTGAACCCAGGGTTTTGCAAACGCAAGCCATACAATTTGCCACTGAGCTACATTCCAGCCCGAGAATTTTTAATCATTGAAAGAAAGTTTAAGAGAATATAAAAAAGTCAAAGGATCAGAGTTATTTTAGAACACGTGCATACAAAATATTTAAAGAAGTTCTTTCAATCAAAAAGGCAAAGACAGAAAATCCAGAAAACAACTAGGCAAGAAAATCAAGCACTAAACAAGAAAAAGGTAAATAAGTGAGTAATGAACATATGACACAATGCTGTATGCATTAGTCATCAGAAAAATACAATTAGAAGTATGATGAGGCATCACTACCATACCTACCAACATGACTGGTGGAAGGTCAATTGTTACATTCATTCTGGGGAAAAAAAGTTGATATTTTCTACTAAATCTGAAAATATCCATGTCTGTTATGACCCAGCAACTTTTCTGTTGGAAAAGGAACAGAAAAGTGTGGCCAGGCATAACAGACAAGTACCAGATTATTCGTACTAGCACAATGCTTAACAACCCCAAATGTGAAGCATTTCTAATGTTTAGCAAGAACATAGTGGATAAATAAATATGACATATTTATAACTGATTTCTAAACAGAACTGAAAATGAACAGATATGGCTGTGTGCAAAAAAGGGTGACTCTCATATCTATCTGCTTTTAAAAATAGGAAAAATGGATGTATGCTGTTCTAAGTCAGGAGAGAGATTAATTCCAGTGAGGAGGGAGAAGCTGTGATTGGGAGAGACCAGGAAATGAGCTGTGCATGTTGATCATATTGAATTTCTTGATCCACTTTGTGATGACACACTGAGCCATTTATAAATTGTGCTTTTGTCTCTGGGTGTCATGCTTCAACCAAAATGTCAAATATGTAAAGCAAACCAAGTTTTTAAAAGTTTGTTACTTGCTCAGTCAGTATTGGCCACAACTAATGGACTACCAAATATTTTATTTTATCAACATTATTTTACCAAAATCATTAAACTATCAGGAATCTAGGTAGTATCGATTTTTCATTTGAAAAACAAAGGATTTATGAATTTATGTTCTATAGTCTGTAACTCCTTCTATATAAACTCCTAGCAGGGAGAGAGAGGAAGATCAGGAATTGTGCTCTATTCATGGCTTTTTCTTTAGCACCCAGAATAATCCCTAGTATATAGTTGGTGTTCAATAATTGTTAAAGTGTGAATGAATGATTTGTACTGTTAGCCAATGACACCATATGGGTAAATTATTTTGTTGGTCACTGAAATTATTTGAATTAACACCACTAGGCTCTGGAAAACTTAGTATTTAATCCTTTTTTTATTTACTTGGGCACTCTTGGGCCCCCAAACTTGGACCTGACCATCCTTCTCCTTTATCCTGCTATGCATATTATACTGAATTTCACAGTCCCTGGTGGGAACGCATTAAACCAACAGAACCCAGGGTTGCTATGCTGCTAAAGTCAGAAGTACATCATTCATTATATGAATAAAATACATAGAGAATAAAATAGCCACAGAGTAATGGGAGTTTTATTCTCTCTCTATTCCATTTCACTCCCTCTCTATTTTACTTACGTTATGAAATGATGCTTCCGCCGCTGGCTGATAAATGTTGATTAATCTGATGGAGAGTTGGATTTGTTAGCGGGCAAAAGCAATGTAAATAAATCGAGCAGGTGAACTGGAGTTCACAGTGTCATTTCTGAGATTAAAGAGCCTGTCTAGCCCTCCAAGCTCACTTATTACAATCAGGATGCATGCTCTTCTTGTAAACAGACCCAGTGAGCCTCTTGGAGCAGCTAAGCAGATCTCCTTTTGTGTTGTCTACTGACTGTCCCTCACCATGTTTCATCTCCTAGGAATTGTCTATACTGTCAATTTTTATTTCTTCTCCAGGGCCTGGAAGTCAGGGAGAGAGTCTGGCCAGAGTAAACAGGTCAGTTTTTCCTTTTTGAAACCATGCAGTTACCCAGTCAATAAGTGCACGGAATTTATAGTATGCAAAGTTCTGAACAAAATGCTCACAGATTAATAACAATCAAGAGAACAATGAAAGTAGCAATAGTAATTAACACCTACTTAAAGTTTACTGTTTACAGAGCACTTTAAGTACCATAACATTGCTTGATAGGCAAAGTAATCCTAGGCATAAGCATCACTGTTACATGTAGGTCACCCAGATGTCATTTGTGTCACATATCCTTGGAAATGCATTCTTGCACTTTTGTAATGGATTGATCTCCTCATTACAAGATCTTCAGGAGAGTCAATGCCTTCCTTAAATTTGTTCCTGAGCAGTACCTGAGCAGTTTATAGTCTTGTCATTTTTGGCTCTGGATATTGGCTCTGCTGAAAAATCATTTCCCTCTTCCTCTGTGCCTGTGATTTCCCCCCCCCCCCCTCTGCTTCTGTTCCATAGTGGCTTAGATACAGAACTCAGACCTGTTTCTGTGATTGCCACCCTGGTAGGAAACCATCACCCTGGAATACATCTCTGGTATGGATTCATGCCATATCTCTTCAGGCTTGGCTTCCATTCGTCTTGAAGGCTCCCACTACAGCTTCCAAATACAGTTATGTTAGTCCAGAGGCAATAGAGGCTGTCACCATATTATAAAAGAAGGCAACTCTGACTGGAACACAGTTAGCTTGCAAAGGTGCTCTTGTTTATTTTGCCTTGTTAGAGAGGTTTCAGTCCCAGCTTTTATTTGCTCACTGACTTCCAGAATTTGCCCCAGGTGAACCTATAAAAATTACATTCATTAAGCTATTTCTATATACTGATAACTGTAGTAGGATGCAACAAAAGTTTTAGAACAGTTTTTCTTATTCTTCAGGCCAGTGTTCTCAGGAAGGGTACCATGATCCTTTTCTCATATACAACCTTAGATGGCTAGTGAAATGTGTTGAGTGAGAAGGTGATTTTAGTGTTCTATGCAAATTTCAGCTCCAATGTCTACTAACTGGATGTCTCAGGCCTTAAAGTTTGGTTGTTCAGGTTGTATTCTTCAGGAAGGCTCCCCAACCATGGATACCAATGAGTATAGAAATGTAGTCTCAATCCTAATCACCAAGACATGAACCTTGATATAACACTGACTTAGCAAAGAGGAAAACTTTCTTTTAGTAAGTAAGAGAGGTGACAGTTTTTGAATTTGAACAAAAGCAATATAACTACTAGCAATTTTTCTGAGGGTGGCCTGTGACAAATAGCTTGACCTGTATGGGCCTCGGTTTCTTTATTTGTAAAAAAGGTTTGTTGGGAGAATTAAATTAATTAACTATATAAAATGCTTCGGCACTACTGAACAGTGAAGCACTCATTGCTGGCTGACTGACAGAGCTGCTCTCTCACCCTGTAGATGGTGGCCTAGTGATACAATTATGTCCAGTTCACTACAGGGGAAATCCACTGGGTCCCATGTACATGTTCTTGGAAATGAACAAACTTGACTTGCATGCTTCTCTTCCTGTCTAAGGTGTAGATGTGTGTTTTAGTCAGTTGTTTTGCTGCAGTGGGACTAAATGGCTGGACTAGCAAAACTGTAGAGGAAGAAGAGTTTATTTGAGGGCTCACAGTTTCAGGTGTCTCATTCCATAGACAGCCAGCTCCATTCCCCAGGACTCCAGGTGAGGCAGGAACAACAGGGCGGAAGAGTGTGGCATGGGGAAGCAGCATATGTGGTGATAAGGAAGCAGAGAGAGAGTCCACTGGCCAGATACAAATATATACCCAAAGTCACACCCTGATTCCTACCTCCTCTAGCCACACCCTACCACTTCAGTTATCACTCAGTTAATCCCTATCAGGGGATTAAATCACTGATTGGGTTAAGACTCTTACAACCCAACCATTTCTCCTCGGAACCTTCTTGCACCATCTCATACGTGAACTTTTGCAGGACATGTCACATTCAAACCATAACAATGTGATACCTGGAAGTGCAGCAAGCATCTTCTGCCTTCATGCAGGATAACCACGAGCTAGCAGGAGTCAGACAGATATAAGGAGCCCATGTCCTTAATGATGTAATTAAGACCAATAACTGTTCCTAGAAGTCTTATTCAGTGAGACATAGATGCATACAACTTTTGGGTTTTAGACTTATTAGTGGAGTTTTTGTTGTTGTTGTTGTTGTTATTTGCAACTGTAAACATCATGACAGGTAAGGTTCTTATTACTACATATAGAGTTTTCTGTGAGAAGGAAAGCAACATGTGTATAACTACCACCAAAAACCGAGGGAGTTTATTTTCTCTTCTGGTTACACCTATTTTACAGGTGAAGAAACAGTAAATCAAGTTGCCCAGATTTCACTGCTCATAATCTATAAAGACAGATGCTACACCCATGCAACAGCCAACAAATTTTAAACTTTTCTCCTTTGGCAGGTTGTTGCCAAATTTCTAGAATGTGATTGTACTTCAAAAATAACATCTTATTCTCTTAGATTTAAATTAGCTTTATGCTATCCACTCTGTTAGGAACCAGTGGAACTTGATCATGTAATATATTTAGTGAATGCTCAAGCAATGTAGATTTAAAATTTAAACCAGGATTATTTTTAAAGCTTTATTTAATCATTTGAAATTATTGAGCAGTGCAGGGATGAACTCTAAGTCTTGAGACATAGGATCAGATGACAACATAACCTCTTTGAGGTTCACAATCAGAGATATTCCACACATGAGCATCAACTGATTATTCAGCACTTCTTAACTATTGTTATTGGAGTAATAGTAGAAATATTTTCTTTGTATATATTCAATGGTCCATGAACTCTTTGAAGTATGTAATGTTTAATTTTCAGAGAAAGTTATGAAATTGATTCTACCACAATTTTCACTTTTCATTTGAGAAGACAGGATGAAAGGGAAGGTATGTTTCCTTAGGTAAGTATTGGATTAGATTGATATCTTATAAGAACTGCCTTTTGGTTTCTTTGATTTTTCAAATTATTTTTCTATACTCTCTTATTAATTTATTCACTAATGTTTTTTTTTATGTCCTTACTCCTGAGAGTAAATTTCATTTACTCTCCTTTTGTTGTTGTTGTTGCCTTAAAGCAAAAATTTAGAACTTCTTTAACAAATACAGGAATTTTGAGATGTTAAAATCTTCTTTTTTTTTATTTATTTCAGTTCTTTTTTTAAAAAAAAATTTATTGTTGGTTGTTTAAAATCTTCTTTAATACATATAAGAATTGAGATCTTCTTTAATAAATATAGGAATGTGCAGCTATAACTTTTCCTCTAAGCACTGTTTTAGCTGCATCCCATAAGTTTTGGTATGTTTTGTCATTATTTTTATTTCAAACATTTTCTAATTTCTCTCCAGATACTTTCTTTGATTTCCCTACTTCCTGGTAATTTATTTAGGAACATGTTTTTTAATTCCACATAATGATGATGTTCTAAATTTCTTTCTGATATATGTTTCTAGTTTTATTGCATTATGATTTCAATTTTTAAACACTGTATTGAGAATTGTTTTATAACCCAGCAAATGCCCTATTCCAGAGGATGTTCTATGGGTACTTGAGAAGAATGTGTGTTTCACTGTGGTTAGATTCAGTGTTCTATCATTCCTGTTAGATTTACTTGCTTCATATTGTTCAAGTGTCTTATTTCCCTCTTGATCTGCCTGGTTTGTTTCTCCAGTGCTGGAAGTGGGTATTGAAATCTCCAAATATTATCTTTGAATTTTTAAATTTTCCTCCAATTCTTTTAATTCTTGCTTCATGTATTTGGGTAACTCTGTTATTAGGTACATAATTGCTATGATTTTTAATGAATAAATGTTTCTGTCCACAGTAAAGTGTCCTTCTTTACCTTCTTCATCTTGCTTTTGTTGCTTTCAAGAACATGTTATCTGTTATTATTAGAGCTACTCAGGTTTTGTTATGATTGCTGTTTGCCTAATGTATCTTTTTTATTTACTATCAATGTATATGTGTCTTGTAATTCAATTATGTCTCCTGTATATAACATATAATTGGATCTTCTGGTTTGTTTACTTTTCATGGAGTTTAGAAATTTCCTGTCTTTTCTTTGGGTTCTTAGATATTTTCACATATATTGCTATTTTTCATGTACCTGAATTTCTGCTTGCATTTACATTTTATTTTTATGTTTCATATCTTTGTTGTTCTTTTATTTCTTCTTTAGTGCTTTCTTATTAACCATTTTTTTTTGAGAAAGTGAGAGAGAGTGAGAGAGAGTTATATATAGAGAGAATTTTAATATTTATTTTTTAGTATTTGGCGGACACAACATCTTTGTTTGTATGTGGTGCTGAGGATCAAACCCGGGCCGCACGCATGCCAGGTGAGCGCGCTACCGCTTGAGCCACATCCCCAGCCCTTATTAACCATTTTTGAATTGAGCAATTCAAATGTATTGTTACTTTATTATTGTTATCAGCCTCCTACATTAGACACATGTTATGGATTGGATATGAGATGTCTCCTGGAAAACTCATGTGGTATAAAAGAATGTTCAGAGGGGAATTGATTAGATTATGAGAGCTGTAACTTCATCAGTGGATTATTAATAATTATTAATAACCCAGATTATTAATAATTACTGGGTGGTAATTGTAGTCATTTAGGGCATGGCTGATAGAAGTAGATCACTGGGGGCCTGTCCTTGGGAATTATATTTTGTGCCTGTCTCCTTATGCACTCTCTCTTTCTGTCTGCTTCCTGGCTGCCATGAGCTGAGAAAACTTTCTCTGTCAGGCCCTTCTGCCAAGATATTTGGCCTCACCTCAGGCCCAGACCAATGAAATCATCCAACCATGGACTGAAACCTCCTAAATTGTGAGGCCAAAATAAACTTTTCCTTTTCTAAGTTGTTTTTGACAGATATTTTAGTCATTAACACAATATATATGTATGTGTATATATATAGTTTTGCACACTTGCTTACTCAATCACTGAAGAGTGGAAAGGGAAATAAATATGCATATATGTTGACTTTCATAATTATATAGTAACTTTTACTAATATGTATGCAGGGGTGTGTGTGTGTGTGTGTGTGTGTGTGTGTGTGTGTGTGCGTGCATGTGTGTGTGTGTATGTGTTTTGAATTACTACTTGGAACCATTAGCTTATAGCCTGGAAAACTTCTTTTGTATGTAAGCTCAAATATACTGCTAATTCCATTTTCTAGTAAATTTTTTTATTTCAGTTCTTACACATTTCAATACCAGAATTTCCATTTTCTCCTTCCTTATAAATTGTATCTCTTTATTAATATTTTCTTTTGACAGCATTTATTATCATATCTCCTTTTACTTCCTTATCCATTTTTTTCCTTTACTTTGTGTATATGTTGAAATGGCTACCTTGAAATGTGTTTTGGTTAAATCTGACATTTGGTCACTCTCACTAGCAATTTCTGTTGCCTGCTTCTTCCCCCTGCCAACCCTCACAAGTGTGAGAGCTATGCTTCTTTGTATATGTTATAAGTTTTGCTGGGAATTGGACTTTTTCAATAACATAGCAACTCTAGATACTAGACCCCTCGATTCCAGAACTTGCCATTGTTGTTTATTTGTTTAGTGATTGGCTGGATGTTTTTAGTGAAGCCTATATCATCCAATAGTGAAGGCCTTTGGAATTGATCCCCTGGGGACATCTTGGATATGCCCATGGTTGCTTTGGGATTACAATGGCTTTGTCAGAGCTCTCTTTCACTGTTATTTTTCTTGACCATATTTAGCTGTTAAGCCCCATTACTAGTCTATTATTTGTCTTACGATTTTCAACAATGTTCTGGAGCTTAACTTACTCTCTAAAATACTCAGATACAGTTCAGAATTCTTTGAAAAATAGCTTTTTAAAAAATATTTATTTTTTAGTTGTAGTGGGACACAATACCTTTATTTTATTTATTTATTTTTATGTGGTGCTGAGGATTGAACCCAGGGCCTCACACGTGCTAGGTGAGCACTCTACTGCTAAGCCACAACCCCAGCCCTGAAAAATAGCTTTGATATTTTTAGTCAACATTTGATTTTTTTTTCTTCTAACCATAGTAGGAGTTCTTTCAGCTGTCTTCTTCCTTAGTTCTCTAATAAACTAACCAACCTACAATTTAGCTTGTCTCTTAGGTGAATCTAACAGTTTCCTTCCATCTGTCATTCACTACAACCTCCACTGTTTTCAGTGGTTCCTTTAGGCTTGAACTGCTCTGCACTTTGTTGCAAATAAGCCAGTTTCTTTCCAAAATGATTAGGAGCTGCCTGAGTTTTAGCCGTCTTCTCTTCCAGCCATAGTGCCAGAGTGGATAGTGGGGACAAGGACAAGTTTATTTCTGAGTGACACCCCTATTTTAAAAGATGAATGCTAGGTAGAGGGAGGGCAGTGGCCTCAGGTCCTCCTGGCTTGTCTCTCCTGGCATAGAACTGACACCCCAAGAGCCAGGGAAAGGGTGATCAGTGAGTGTCTCAGTATTCTCAATATGGTCCACCCACAGTACAGTCTCCTTCCATGAATGAGGCTGGGGAAAAGAAGACGGGTCCAATATCCATTTGCCCAGGACTTTGCCTCAGCAATAGGGAGATGGTGGAAGGCTGAGAAAAGCTGATATCTTGTTTCTTCCTGGAAGCTAGCCCTGGCTGGAAGCTGGTATGAGAAGCAGCCCTATGTTTTTGACAGCACCTGTCTGGAATGCAGTTTTCACCTCACTGAGCTGGGGATGGCAGATAAAATGGTCCTAATCCTGTGGAATCACAGATTCAAAAATTCAGGGAAAAAATTCTTTTTATTATTTCTCTCTGGATCTTTTAAGATGGTTTCTATCCTTTGCCAGAGGCTTTAAGAAATACATCTCTTAATAATATGTTTTCATCTTCTTTTATGCCTTATCTCTTTTTCCATCTTTATTTATAGGAATAAATGAAAACTATCTAGGCTAATATATAAAGATTTTTACCTAGAGCTTCAACTTGTTAGGAATCTGGTTTCTTCTGGTGTGTGGAGACATCAGAAATGGGAAGGTTAAGAGTATTTAATGAAACTTACAGACTTTTGGCCCTATATTTTCATTTTCTAGGAAAAAGATATTCCACTAATTAGCTAGGTCATTAGAAACTGACCGCCCATCATGATGCTAGGTTCAATTTGGTTTATTCTGATCATATTACTTTCCTACTAAAAGTCAGCACAATAGGGGAAAGAGAGTAAAGTTTTAATTGATGAAAAGAAAAAGCTGTAAATTTTGAACACACCGCCTTACTTAGGGGGGAAGTCTAGAGGCTTGGAGTGGAGTGATAGTCACACAGGTGAATGGGATCTTGGGGCACATAGGACATCACCAGTAAGAAGAAAGCTGGAATGTGTGGGAAGAAGGATGAAAAGGAAACAGCTCACTACTCAGTTCCAGAAACTCACTCTTGGTCTGTGCATTCTCTTAGAAATAGGTTTTTCCACAACACCCAAAGGGACCTCTGCATAGTCAGGGTTAAATCACTTCGTTATTATCTTTTACATTCCATGCAGTTTGCACACTCATGCTGAGGCTGGGTGACTTTGCCCACGGCATCTTCACAAATGGTGAAATAATAGGCAGTAAAATACTAAACTATAAGCTGCCTCTTTGTCACATGTGTTGCATTGTTTATCACATCTGTTGTTTTTTCCTGAACAGTGTGATGATCAATTATTCATGACAGAATGATAGCACTTTCATAGTAATCTCACCCACAGATGAAATCACCCCATTCATTGAGGTGCCCTTAGAATCTGCATCGGTAGAGTAATAAGTCACTATTAAGCACCCACCTGCTCTGGGCATTTCTCTTCATCTTATTTGTCCATACTTTTAAAAATTACAGCAGAAGAATTCTGCAGTAGTCACTGAGGCAGATGACACCACCAGGCACTGTGCTCTGCTTAATGAATGACCCCGTTGCTGAGTTCCGGCCAATAAATACAAAGTACAATAGCAGATATCGAGAGACTGAAACTGGGAATACTTGGAATTTTATTTTTGGAAATGAGTGTAAATGATACTTAACTACACTTTCTCAATTTGGTAAGTCCTGGATAAGATGGGGGTTGCGAAAGGGTTGGAACCCCTTCTTTGAAGCAGCAGTGGCTAGTTCAAGTTCACAGTTGATAGATGTCTAATGTGCCAGTGGAAATAAAGCTGATTTAAGGGAATACAATGAGGTCTGGTGGAGTTCAGGGTAATTCTTCAGGGATTAGAGACTCATCCTCACTGCTAAATTAAATTGAGGTCAGTTACAACCCCAGTGATGAGGGTTGAGGAAAAACATCGTATTTCGAGGGAATAAGCTTCAGGCATTTTGAAATTTCTGCATTGGCTTTCTCTTTGCTTTATTCATTTGACATCAAATCTGCCAGTTCCAAAATTGACTATAGTAACTATTTAACGATTTTTTCCCCTGATTTTTTAGTGGTCTTGGGTTTGAATTTATACTAATCATCATTAAGCGAATCTTTGAAATGGACATCAGAATTTGGGTGCTAAATTTCTTCTCAGTTTTTCTAAAATACTATGGAATGGAATTAATTCCTGGATTTGTGATATCTAATTTTTTTCATGCATGGTGAAAGGCTGGACCTTTGTGAAATTGACATCAGTGTTTTAGACACTGAGTCCTATTTTTAAATTTTCTTTCCGTACTTTTTAAAATCAATTTATCTTGGGAACCAAAGTCCTTGTATTCCATTTCGACAATTAACACTCACTCTCAGATACCTTTTTTTCCTATATGGTGTAATGATATAATTATAGAATATCAAAATTATAGAATATCAAAATCTTAAGGCATCTCAGGCTCACCTTTTTCTTATGGTCTCAATTAACAACAGAGTTATTTTTCTCCCTAGAACTATTTTAATTTATATACCTAAGTAATGAAACTGTCACAATGGAATTTTATGTTCACGAAAATTTGGGAAGGGTTACATAGGGTGTCCTGAAGCCTTCTAAATAATGCCACTACTAAATAATCACCTACTGACTGATGAAGGTTTGTACCCCAAGTTAAAAAAAAAAATAGAACAAAACAAAAATTTTATCAGATCCTCTGTTTTTGGCTTTGGTTTTCACTAATTGAAATTGTTTCTCTAAGAATTCTTTCTCTGACTTATTCCTCTGACTTTTCGGATAAATTTCCATATCCTTTGTTATCTCAGTAACTTAATGACGCACCTAAAAAAGTGAGGGTTGCTAGGAGTGGGAACAATGTTTTCTGAGGTGTCAATTTCAGTCTATTGGCATAGGCTACCTAGAGTAATCTGCATGAATAATGTTGTGGCATAGAGAGCAGGAAAATGGGTGTGCAGAGATAAAGAGAGAAAATCATGGTTACTTGACATCTTCTGCATGGTGTGATTTGGGTCTGAAAGAGCAAAAATGTGAGCAATAACCATAAACTTATTTTCTTATACCAGAAGAATCTTGATGGATTCTTCAGTCACTACAGAAATCTATTATCCCTTTATAAAATAAAGAGATTTGAACACTAGAGTGGAACTTTTGAAAATAAAAAAAGCTTGGAAAACAAGGATTCAGCATTATAGTGGATTCACATCATCTTCTACATCTGGTTCAAGTAGAATGATATCATAAAAAACCAATAATGTTCCTTAACTAAACAGCATAGAGTGATATGTTCTAAAGCTGTGGTTCAAGATTTTTTTTATTTAGGATTGTAAGGATGTTGAAAGAGTTTGGAATTCTTTTTTATCTCCTTCCTGTGTGGTGACAATATTGTATTTAAAAGCTTACAGTCACAAATAATTGGAAAATGATGAAAATGTATCTCTGAGGGGGTGTATTAATATATGGGCATGTTAAACATAGATAAATGAATAAAAACTTTATACCTCATGTTGAAAACTCTTAGATTGTTTAGAGTCAGGGGATAAAAAACAAAGTTAGATTAAGCAATGATCATAAATGTTTCAAAATTAATTTATAAAGGGTCTTAATGGCCTTAATCATATCTTTAAATCTGAAGCTCTGGATGTTTCCTTGTATAAAAATCATGCCCTACCATATTTAGGTATTTTAGTAGAGTATTATTAAAGTATAATTGAAGAAGGGAGATCAACTCTGTTTTCCAGATTGACTTTTTAAACTCTTTGGCCAAGACCCCAGTACTCATTGAGAGGTTCTGTTAGACTTGAAAACATAATCATACAAAACAATCATTATAATGTCCAAACAGAATTTATCATAGAATTTAGTGAAATCTATTTAAAAACTTTATTAATTGAAATACACAATTAATTTAATCTTTTGAATCTTCAACATGATTATCCAGCTGTTCTAATTAAGTTAAAGCCCTCTTGACAGGAAGGATGGAAGATAGTGGAGTTGTAGAAGGATGAGTTCTAACAGTGGTGGGAAAAAGCATTGGCTTCTAAGAATGATTATGGAATCTGTATCTGTAATGGTTAATTTGAATTGCCAACTTGATTGGATTAAGAGGCTTAAGGGGTGTGTCAATGAGGGTGTGTTTAGGAATGATTGGCAGGTAGGACAGCCAACTGAAATGGAGATCCTCCCTAAGCATAGGCAACACTGTCCAATGGTTTGGTTGGAATAAAAATTGGAAGAACGAGGATTAGCAGATGCAAGCTCAATTCTTTTTTGTTTTATTTATTTGTTATTATTATTATTTTTATTTTATTAGATCTTTATGGTTATGTGTAGTTGTTGAGTTAATTCTGACAAACTAGGAGATTACTTATTTTAACAGTTTATAGATTGAGGACAAAGGTTTACTTCTACAAACAATGATTTTTAAATTAGGGATATTTCACCTATCTTACCTCTAAACTTCAGAATCTAGTTAAATGAGGTATGTTTACATTTTTAGACTAACATGGGAAAACAGCATTGTGTGAATACACTCTTTCCAACCTTCTAATTCAATTCTTCTTGAAGGGGTTCTTGATTGCTGCTGAGATCATCTGAGGATATCAAACTCTTGCTTCTTGAGTCTTCTAAAGCAGACTCTGCCAGTGATTCCCCAGAAGCCTTCCATCTCAGACAGGTGTAGCACCATTGATCCTCCTTGTTCTGGGGCTTCAGCCTCTTAGACAGTGCAGCTACTGGTTCTTCAGCTCTTCATCCTGCATATGGCCATTGTGGACTCTTCAGCTTTTGGTCACGTAGGCCGACCTGATAAATTCCCTTTTTATAATTATATTCCCTGTTGATTCTGTTCCTCTAGAGAACACTGACTTATACAGTATCCAAGTGGAGAGAGGGCCTTAACAAATAATATTTGCTAACACTGATCTAGAGACAGATAAAGATTTCTTGATGCTTCTTCCAATCTAAGGATGCTATAATCTCATATTTTTTTTTTAAAAAAAGAGTATTTTGAAAAAAAAATGTATTTTAGAATAATATTATGATTGTACACAGGAACTGGATTTTATATACATTTTTCACAATTTATTCTAATAATCCTATTGTATTTAATAATCGAAAATTAACTTGCATATTTTTATGAATAAATAAACCTTCAGAGTTAGGTGATTTTAACCACATGAGCCTCAAAAGGAAGATAAAACCCTCACAACAGGTAAGTCTCCTTGGAAGGAATTCTAGAGTGCTTTCCAATTCTCTACCTTGCCCAGCATTCTAGTCTTGATGACAGTAACAGTGACAATTCCATGTGGGCTTCATCCGGATTTCCTGGAGCTTGGCAAAACTGCTAACTCTTCTACAGAAGAGATCAGGCTCAATTTCCAACACATCTGGCATTTCTCATATTAGGATGTTGATGCTGAAAGCAAAATGATATTTAAGAATCCTTTGTTAACTTTCTCAGAAAACATAAAATCAAGGGATTGGTATGGTTCCTTTTGTGTCATCCTCTTGGGCTGGAAAACAACTTCTCTTTTCCCTTGACTCTCCCTCCATGTCTGCTGACTGGGCAGTGAGAACTAACAGTGCGAAAAAGCTGCAAACTGCACAGGGAGGTTGCTCCCACACACCTCATTAGGCCTTTAACACATTTGACTTTGTCTTTCCCCAGCACAGCGCATATTATAATTGGAAGCAGTTGGGTACTTCCTATTTTTCTTTGAAAGGTGTAATTGGGTAGCCAAGGAGCTGTCACTTTCTGGACACTGCTTGCTTGGCCATCTGCTTTAGAGCCTCAATTTACTGGCTATTTCGTTAACAGGTTTTGACTCATGGAATGTTCCATCTTAAAAGAGTACACCAGTTCTTTTGTTCAATCTCTCTTATTGCACAGATGAGGAAATTAAGGCCAGGGAGATTAAATGTCTTACACATGGGTACACCATGACTGGTTTTTATCTCAAGTTGCTGACTCCAAGATTAGCTATCTTTCCACTTTTCCAGTCTTTAACATATCCATGATTCTTTCATTTACTCCCAATCTGACAACTTTGTGATTTTAACAGGTAAAACGCGAGTCCATTTAAACATTTGGTTGTAATGTGGATCATTTAGGTCTAAAATGCAAGACCAATGTGAAGAACCAGGCTCTTATGGAAAAGTTTCATGTTGTAGCTTCAGGAAATTGCTTCTCAATTCTTCGCTTCCTTATAGCTATGCAATGTTGTTCTGTATCTATCACCAGTGGGAGGGAATGGCAAAAATAATTGGGAGAAGTCAGGAAAATTTTAGTCCAGGCTATCATTACTTTGAATGCTTCCCTTCTCTGAGACTGTGTTGGAGGAATGAAAAGAAATCTGGATGGCAGTGGAATCTGAGGTGTTCATCTCACTTTGTGGGTGACTGATCCTATACTTCTATAACACATTTAGTCTCACTGGTTCTTGGTTATTATTATCTAATATTTTCTCAGATTTCAGTTTTTTTATAGCTTAGATTGTAAGAAATAGGCAAATAGGTAAGTACTCCTATAATGGTCTCATATGAGTTTCCTAATTAACTATTCATCTAAAAATTCATAACTCCGTGGACCATCATAGAGGTAAGCTTTAGTAATATTAAGTTGTAGGCTTCTGTTTGAAGGTTTTCACCTGTATTTTTCAAATCATGCCTCTGGCATCTTTCTTTCTAAACACTCATTGCTGTCATAATTCTTTCTCACTCTGTTCTGAGAATCTTCTCTCTCTTTCCTCAGGACACTTAGTAGAAAGGTGTAGAAGCTCTGTTTTACTCGCCAGACACAAAATATATACTCCGAAGGCACATAACCAGTGCCCACCTCCTTCAGCCATACCCTACCTGCCTGCAGTTACAACTCAGTTAGTTAATCCCCATCAGGGATTAATTAACTGATTGGGTTAAGGGTATCATAACCCAATCATTTCACCTCTGAATATTCTTGCATTGTCTCACACATGAACTTTTAGGGGACACCAAATATCTAAACCATGATAGGCTCTTTATTACAAAACTCCAGAGATGATGTAATGTTGACCTTCATTACAATGAGCAAGGTGAAAATCAAAGGTCAGAGTAAAGGTCCAAAATTCATTTATTTACTTCTCTTTTCCCATCATTAATTGGTTGGCAGTATAATAAGAAAGAATAGAAGATAGAGGTGGGCACTTCCCCCTTCACACCTGAGAAGTTTTATCAGCCCGTGAGAGAACAACCTGATCTCAAGTTCCGCATTCTGGTCTGTCGTCTTCTATTTTGTAGGCATCTCCAGTGTATCCATAATTCTAGAAATGCAGAGTTCTGTCTTCTTCAGTTCTACACTGTACAAAAATACAGGAGGGCTGCCTACAAAATAAAGTTATTTTGAGGTCAATTTTCTGCTTTGAAAGGTTTCAAGGGTAACCGGGAAATATTACTATTACTTTGACACATTTTTCCAATAACCTCTAAGCTCTTTATAGCTCTCTTCCTACACTCTAATGCATTCTATATTCTTCTGTCATATCAAACTTCTTAAAGTGAAGCTTTACGTTATCACTTCATTTCGTTGATATCTTCAATGACTCTCTGTTGCCAACTACATTATATCTGGAGTTCAAAGCTCTCTATAACCTTTCTGTCCAGACTCATCTCCCACTACTCTCCACTGTTTAATCTGAGTGCCAGTCAGGAAAAGCCTCTCTAATTTTGTTGAATAAATGGCTAAATTCTTCTTATTTAATTTTGTTCATGTTCTCCTCTCCATCTTTAATTCTTCCTCTCAACATTTTTATATATCAAGAAGTTGTCCTATTTTTTTTATGATCCTCCTCATCCTTTACTAATCTTGAAATAAGGGTAATAATAATACCTAGCAGAGCTGTTGGCAAACAAGGCTCTGAGCGTTTCCTTAGTGGGGCCATTATCATCATTAGAATATTTCTCATAATTAAATAGCATTTTTCTCCTTTGGATTTTGTCAGCATGTATTTTACTACCCCTCATTTCCCCATACAATGGATATCTTCTTTACTTATTTTGAACTGTAATGAACTTTGATTTTATTTCCCTATTATCCTACCTTGAATTATATATGTGTTGGTTTCTTCAGAAGAAGATTGTTGTCCTATTCACATATTTTCTTTTCTTTTTTTTTTTTCAGAATCCACGCAAGTCTGGGAAGTGACAAAGCTGTTCTCTGTGGTTTTGGCCACCTCTACTGGCAACACATCCACCCAGGTTTTCATAACTGTCTCTAAGTCTGACACGATGCTCCTGTAAGCAGCCTGAAGACTCCTCTCCAGCTCGGTGGACTCATTCCTTTTGAGTTATTGATCACCCAGGACATACTTCCTTGCTAACCAGATTTTTTCACTTATTCACACTGGCCTTTTGTGCCCACTTATAGAGCTTATCTCAATTTACCAGCAAGTCTGACATCATACCTTTCTCAAAGCTCTTCAGCTTCATCTCATCTCCTGTGACCTATTTCCCAGAGGTACATTCCTTGTTGACTCAACACAAAATGTATTGTAGACCTGAAACAGTTATTGAGTTGAAGGAAAAATCATTCCCAGGTCATTTAGTAGCTAGTATGTATTGGAAGCAACTATCTGTCAAGCACGGTGTGATATATCTCAATTAAACCTCACAACAACCATGTGTTGTAAGAATAGGAGCCCACTCATGTAAAATGGATTCAGAAATTCAGAGAAATTCCATCGTCAGGATTGTGTAGCTGGTGATAGGGTTGAATTCTCAGCCCCAAACCTATGCTCTCTATGGTTCTGAGCTCCTGCTGCTCAGTAAATGGCACTTGGGAGAATTCTAAAAATGTTTTTCAACTATGTGAATTCCAAATGTTTCTGACATAATGCACAATGCAGGAAAACATGTTTTTATTGATGTGAAAAGAAACCCACGCTTGCATTTGTGATGAGTTCTAGAACTGTTAGTTTTTTGGTGTAGTCTATATTTGGGGTCTGAAGAACTTGTCAGTGTCTCTTTAATAATATTGCTGCTTTTTTTTCCCCTCCAGACTGAATCTCATTGTCTCTAATCACTGGTTTTACTTGTATGTGTAGCTTCCAGTCTTCAATTTTCCTAAATGTCATGTAGATATAAATGTAAGATTCAATTGCTCAGCTCAAGTTTTTGTGTCTTGATGGACAGTTAGGCGGGGGAGGCAGAGAAGACTTGGTGTTGTGTTTCGCCCTAATTTTGTGGGTATTTTGTGCAAATAAGAACCCAAGTATATTTTTGCTCTTGTTTTTTTTTTCTTACATATAAATATCTTCAGGGAAACTGGAAATGAAAAGAAAAACAGTGAGCCCCATAGTTTCAAGGCAGAGAAATTATCTCAAGGTAAAATGCTTGGCCAGGTGTAATCATGACTGAATTATACCCTTTTTTTGTAGATTAATATCAATGCTGACTACAGGAATGTTATACCTTCAATACTAAAACCCCCCTCAAATTAGAAAAGCACATTGGCATTTTCTAAAAACTCACCATGAAATGTGGCCTGGTGCCCAGATGGTATAGGTACAATTGCACCCATGAAGTACAATTAGAGTGATAGGGGAGACTATTTCCAGCAAATCTCTTCCATACATCCCTGCTTCATCTCAGCATGAAAGTCCAGTTTTGGAGACCAAAGCCTTTCATTTAAAGAATTATCCTCCCCCTCGCCCCTCCTTCTTACTAGTATAGAACAAATCCCTGGAGGGGTCTAACACGTAAAACTTTTTGCATTTATTATTATTTAGTGGAAATTAGCTTCTCAGAATTCCTATGGGAAACTAATTGAATGCTAGAGTTAGAAAGAAAGAAGGCCCTGGTACTTGTAGGGGTAAGGGCAAGGTCAATTTGGCTGGGGCATTTTTCCTGGGTTTTATTTAAAGGACAAAAATTTCTGGTAAGATTGGAGATAGAAAAGTGCTAACTAAGAGAAAAGCATACATTGTTTAGTCCCCAGTTCTGGAAGAGGAGCATTTTATACAGTTATCATCATCTATCTCCATGGGTAAAGACTGGGCTCACAAATCTAATCCCCAAAATGGTTGCACTGGTTTAAGTCTTCCAAGCTCTGCCCTCCTGGGGATAAGAAAGTGCAGCCACAATACCGTGGAAAGGCCCAGAATCTTTGGGACTTAAAGGGGTGCCTCCTCTCCTTCCCAGATGCTCTGGTCAGTTAAAGACCTAACCAATTGTTTGGAGGTGTAGAGCTGTTCAACAGGACTATAGAGTCCTTATCATGAGGGTCATCACTTACTTCTCTCTTCCACAACTATTGTATGGATAATAATTTAAAATGAAACACAATGGCAGTGCATAATTTCAAAATTGCCCTTCTGTTATTTATTTTTAGAGATAAAGACTTATACACAGCATACACATCCTATATTTGGAGTTTAGTTTCTTTACTTGTAAAATCATTTGTTGACTGGATGATTTCTGCAGTTTCCTCTATAGCAATATCAATAATTTATAGTTATATTTTAAATATATGGGTTCCCAAGTCTGATTACTCTAGTCTCAGGCAATCTTTAGAAACTGCCTAATATGGACTCAGGGGAGGTGAGATTTCATGAAACTCCCTTTAATGTACTCTTTTAACTTCCTTTTTTCATTTTTGGAAAAAAATAAAAAGTGCCAATAAAAAGAAATTATAATATTCATACCCAAACTAATTGTTGGAGTTTATAAAAGCAATGCTGTCAGTTCAGTAGCAACATGTGACTGAGATTTTGAAGATCACAGCATGAAGAAAAAGGAATAGCAGTTGTTATTGATAGTGCCTGAGGAACATTATTCAACAGGCTCACAGAGTGGTTTAGAAGCCATTAACAGTCAGTTTCTATATACATGGTCTTCATTTCAAACCTGGAAGGAACTGCAGGTTCATCTTGCTCAACAAAATTAGTTTACAAATACAGAAATTAAACCCCAGATATGGGAAATGTTTTGCTTAAGTCATGCCACAGAATCCAGATATTTCAAGTTTCAGTTCTGAAATGCAGCTGTGAATTCAGTAGCAGTTTATGGAATTGTTTTGGTATATGATAAAATTATGAGGTTGGCACTAAATAGGATTACCATGGTCTAAAGAGGAGAAATGGGAGTACTGTTGGAACACCTAAGCATGTAGATTTGGGGAACTGGTGATAGAAGTACTAAGAATCCAATTTCCAAGAATTGGAGCTGTGTGCATACAACAGAGCTCAAGCCCTGAGCTGAGATAGGCTCCCGGGGTGAGACAGTCCATTAGATTAAAAGTAGAAGGAAATGAAGAGTCCCATGGCTAGAAGACTTGTAACTCAGGAGATCTCAGAGATTGCTCCAGCCCTGAACACAGGGAAACCATTTTTCCCTTCAGACCCTGAGATTCCTCATTAGTGAATTAGAGATCATGTTCCCTTCTCTGTGTTTCTCTAATAGGGTTGATAGCAAAATCAAATGCATCAGTTGAAGTGACAATGTATTAAATGTGGTTTAAGACAGACAAATAAGAATGGTTATTATTTCAATAACAGGTTTTATTCTAATGTGAGCCAAACTGCCTCTTTTTTTCCTGCAGTATCTATCAAGTAAACTCAAGTGATCTGTCTTCTTTCACCTATTCCTGATTAATCATAGACACCTCAGGGATGCCAGTGGGTCTTAGCTATTGGGCTTCTTGGTTCTATTTTCAGCTTTGCAAGCAGAGGTGTGTGGCCTTGGAAAACCCACTTCAATGTTTATACCATTCAGGTATTGCCTTGTCTGTTGATGGCCAACTTGTCTGAGGTCACATTTTTTCTGAGGATAGCCAACATCCAATGACAGATCAATGCAGGTCTAAAAAAGACTTTATCATCTCAGCCAACTAGGGAACAACTCTGATGTGTCATGGTAGCCTAATGGCTTGCCAGCCATTGTTCAGGGCTGTCAGTGGTCTTGCACTGTCAAATGCTTTTCCCTTCCATCCAACCTCCATTCCTACCCTTCTTCCACAAGTGTTGGTACCAAGACACTTCCCTAATAAATATCCTACATGCTAAACTCTCAGTATCTGCTTCCCAGAATATCCAACCTAACGTATCCATGTTTCAGAATCTTTCCTCACTGATCTCTACTGAGGAGGAAGGTAAGTCTGGGGCACATCTTGACTCTGGATGATGAGATTTATTTAATCCCATGATAAGAAGTAAATATATGGCACCAGGCAGAGCTCAAAAATTATGTTTTGTCTGTGGTATTATTGTTCATACAAGTATTGGGATGCAATTAACTTTTCATTTTATTTTTAAAAGTTTTTATTAGTACATTTTAATGATGCATAATATTGGAATTCTTTTAAACATAATTATACAAACATGGAATAAAATTTACTCTAATTCCCTGCATTTCCCATTTTCCTCTCCCCCCTCCCGCCCCCTGTTCCCTTTACCTTATTGACCTTTCTTCTTTTTATTTACAATTTTATTTTTAATTAATGCATCACGGATATACGTAAAGGTGAAATTCACTGTGGTATATTCACACACACACACACACACACAAAGTTTGATCAGATTCATTCCCACTGTTCCTTCCTTTTCCTGTCCCTCCTACCTCCTTTTCAAACTACTCCACTGATCTCTATTCTATTTCTACAGAATTTCTTCCCTCATCTATTTTTCTTGGTCTTTTCTTCCTTCCCTTCTTCCTTCCTTCCTTCCTCTCTCTCTTTCTTTCTTTCTTTCTTTCTTTCTTTCTTTCCTTCCTTCTTTCTTTCTTTCTCTCTTGCTTTCTTCTTTCTTTTTCTTTTTTTCTTATTTTGCACAAAAATGTTTCCACATATGTGAGAATACATTCAACCCTGGACTTTCTGGGTATGGCTTATTTCATTCATTTACCAGCACATGCCCTAATTCCATTCTTCTATATGACTCAGTAAAACTCCATTGTGTATATATTATACATTTTTTTTTCCATTCATCAGTTGACAGGCAGCTAGTCTGGTTCCATAGTTTGGCTATTGTGAATTGTGCTGCTATAAACATTGATGTGGGGGGATCCAATTAACTTTTATAAGTTCATGTCAATGGATGTTGTTTAGAATTACCAAATAATCCAGGGGGAAAAAAACAAAACATGAATTTAAATCCTGCTGTCCCTTATTTAGTTATGTCCAGGAGCATAGGGGAAATGATACCTGGATGATCAAAACTATTGACCCATTTTCCATTTAATCAACCCATTCTGTTTTTTCTAGAACTTCTGCCTACTTGATGATAAAAAGATCTTTGTCATTGTCCCCATTCTCTGTATTTGAATTTAGTAGAAGAGGCCCTGATCCTGTAGTTCTTGGATAAACATTAATATTTTAAATTATGCCCTCCTTATGCATGAAAGAAGATAAGATTTTTTTTTTTTTTTTTGATCAAAGGCCTGCCATGTTATTGATGTCTTTATAAAGTGTCTTGCCTATTAAGAGTCAGGAGTCATACTGGATGCTGTAGTAGATTGAGCATCTACTCAATCCCTGCCTTTGCTGATATTAGTGTCTAATGGAAGAGACAAATCAATAGGCAATTGGAATCCAGTGGATTAAGGTCTACTAGAGGAAAGGGCACAGTGCTTTTGGGATTGGAAGGGATTTGTCAATCAGAGGTTTCATTTACTCAACCATTCTGCATTTGGGTGCCCCATGAAATGTTCACAAGTGATAGGAAAAAAGCTGCTGGTCAGACTTTGTCTCACAGAATGATGGAAATCATACACAATGGGCAAGTCCACTTCCAAGACCCTGATGGTTTAGAAAAGGCCAGAGCAAGTTTGGTTTTCATTGCCAAATAAGGTAAATCATATCCAGTGCCACAGGAGGCAAGCAGCCTGCATAGAAGGTACTCAGGACCTTGCCTTTATTTGGTTCCTGGAGCCCTGAATTTAACAAATAATTTCACCCCAAAGAGATACTAACACAAGTTACACGGCTGTTTAATGAATCTCATATTTCTTTCTCCAAAACTCCAGCTATTTACTTAAATTTTCATATTCGGTGTTAGCTCAGCTTTGAGAAATTAGTTTTTATTACACATCTTCAAATATTCAGTTTTATGCCTTGTGTTCTGAAGGATCAAAAAAAGAAAAGGCATGACCTCCACCCAATAAACACGTGTAGTTTTATTTTCCATCTACCTAATCGACTGAAAACAAATATGTCATCCAAATCAAAAATTTTAGGAGATAGATTTACAACATGGACTGTAAATAAAAATGCAATTAAAAATATTATACTTTCTCTTTTTTCTTTCTTCTTTTTTTTTTTTTATTTGTACCGGAGGTTTAATTCAGGGGCACTTGATCACTGAGCCACTTCCCCAGCCTTATTTTTTATTTTATTTAGAGACAGGGTCTCACTGAGTTGTTAGTTCCTTGCTTTTGCTGAGGCTGGCTTTGAACCCAGTGATTCTCCTACTCAGCCTCCCAAGCTGCTGGGATTATGGGCATGTGCCACTGTACCCAGCAAGTACTGTACTTTCTAATAAGACTGACATAGCACTAGCATGGAATCTTGGAAAGAGCAACCATAATGCTGTCTACTGTCACTTTGCCTAGGAATCTTTCCCTTGTTCTCCCCTTCTTTGTTTCACTGACTTCTAGACATTTTCAGTTTGCATGTCATCTTCCCTGGAAGCCTTTCCTGACCTCAAGAGTTCCCTTTCTATCCCGTCTCTGCTGCTCCCTAAATGCCCTGGCTATATCCTGCAGACATCTCACTTTACAGGATACCAGCCTACAAATATTTTTATCCATCTTATTAACCTGTGAGGTTGGTTCTAGGATGGTTCTTTGTCTGTACACAGATAATTATTAAGTTGTTGTTTTTGTAGAATCTTGATAAGATAGCAGCCTGTTGGCCAGCCTTTAGATAGGTGTATCATTCTGTCACCTTCTCTTGAAGAGGTATAAATTCTACAGGGACTGCCAAAGTGAGTAGTGTGTTCAGCAGATGAGAGGTAGCAATGACACTGGCATTAGGGTTCAGCTGTAGTATATTCTCAGCATCAACTATTCCTTAGAAAGTTAAAAAAGCTTTGGATACCAGAATATCTTTCCAAGGATAACTCCAAATCTAGAGTTCATACTGCAATCTGTGCTCCTTGCCTCACATGAAGCTCCCTTCAGAAGTATTCCAAGGTGAAATACTTTTGGGGACTGTGTCTGCCATTCCCCCTCTTGGAATTTCATCATGTGTTTTTCTATTAAATGTTCTGCCAAGCTCTGTAGTAAAATAACCTGTTAAACTTTGCTTAACCTTGCTTTTTCTGAACTAATTTGATCTCAGAAACTTTTTTGTGTATATTACCAATTATAATTCCACAGAGCTAGAATTCTATGGAAACAGTTTGAAAAAGGCAAGCCTGGGCTCTTTGTTCTGGTGCTCTTCAGCACAAAGTTACACCCGGGTCTGGAGGTCAATATTTCTCCTAACTCTAACCAACTTCTCCCTGAAGACTTTTATGCAGATCAGTGTAGGTGCTGGTATGGTATTCAGACTCAACTTTGGATTTTTGGCGTCTAGGGAAATTTACTGGGCTTCTTTTCATGAATCACAATTGTAGAATAACAGTGTCTAGGTCAGATTCTGTGAGTGCTTAAATGAAAGTAAAAGAAATGCCCTTTGCCTTTTAAAAATTACCTAGTTGTGCAGGCAAGGAGGAAAAAAAAAATGAAAGTTAGGGGTAATATTAATTGACCTCATTGGCATTATTATTGGAATTTAGAAGGAAGAAGAATTATAATGATGGCAGGGATCAGTTGAATCCTCTAGGATATGGAGTTGGAGCTGGAAATGGAGACACTTGGTTAGAAGGACTAGCTAGATGTTACCAAAAAAATTATTCCAAATTTAGTTCATGAGTGAATTTAGGCTTAAGTCTTAATTAATGACTTCATTGAGTTTAGGTTTACTTCAATGTAAGTTAGTATTTTGTCAGAAATTAAGGATAGTATGAAGGAGATACATGAGATAAGATTTTACATTAGTGCTTCTCAGAGACTGCCCTTCAGCTATCTCAGCATTTATCCCAAAAGATGAAAGCTCCCTTAGGCTGGAGAAGCTGAGAGCTCCAGGATGTCTGTCTTTCATTTTGCTCGACTCTGGAGAGACCTCATCAGTGTATGATAGTTTCATATACCATGAAGGGACTCTAGTAGGCCATAGTCACAACAGGTTTCAGATTCTATTTCTGATAGCACCACTAGGTGAAGAGCAGGTTGGGCCACAGCCTGCCACAGAGAAAATGCACAGTATTAGAAATGATGACAACAAAGAGTTGATACAATTATGAAACAATGAAGAGAGCATCGGTTCTCCTTATTGTTTTTGGCACTTGAATTGAACACCATGTGCATCAACTTTAGCTCTTTTTCTAAAACCTAAGTGAACATCACCTCCCCGTGGGCTTGAAGGGAGGAAAGGGAAGGGATGACTTGAGCTGTCTTAAAGCCTTGGGCAAAGCTATCACCCCAGCTTCAGTTTCCCAGGTGGTCTTGCCAGCAGAAGACTGCTGGAGAAAATCAACTGTTCCCATTAAACCTTCATAATTTAAGAAGGGATTTGGTATATTATCAAAGCCTTCATCAGTGGCTTTTTTAATGGTTAGATGAGGTTATCCTTTTACATGTTTTATAAAGTAATGTTATCTAGTTTGCATTAAATATGTATTGTGTGTGTTCTGTTATTTCACACCAACAAACTTGATGGTGCCAGAAATTTTGCCTTCCCTCCCTTAGGCCCCATCCTTTGTCCCTCCCAAATGGTACACAGCTCCCTCTGGGTTCCGGAGAAAATTGGGCAGCTCCAGGATCGAAATGATGTGTGTCCCCAAGTCTCAGTTTTAAGGAGGCTTTATCAGGTTTAATTAGACAGCTGCCATCTCTCGTGGCTTGCCGTGTGTATTTAAGGAGAGAAACATGAGTCGTCCTCTGTGAAATGAAAAACAATGTCATCAAAGCTGTCTCTCCAATGCTCTGCTGGCTCTTTACCCACAGTCTAGAAGCGCGTTCCAACTCCTTCCAGGACTCAGAGGAGAGCTTCTCAGCAAAGATGTGCAGGCTGCCTTAGCTTTGATAGTGGTGTTTTCATAGGGAAATGCCTAAAATGGGCTGAAAACTTCAGGAAGGAAGTATTTGGGCACAAAGAGAGTAGACGGGTTTGCTCTGGTGTATGAGACGCTCGGCCCAAGAAAGGCAAAGCTAAATGTAATTCCCACTCTATGTTCAACTCTGATCTTAAGCCCTCTCTGGTGTGTGTTAGGTCCCCAAGGAAAGTAGATGAATGCACAGAAAGGGGAACAAGTGACAGAGTGGGAAGAATGGATTGAAGAAGCTCTAAATGACCTCAAAACCCCCATTCAGTAAGGTGTCCTGGAGGGTGTGGCCTCGCCTTCCTTCCCTACCTGACCCATTTTACTTTATGCCATTTTTTTTTCCATTCATGGCTCTTCTTGATGACTGTTTTTCTGTCTCCAGGTATCCCTGGATCCCAATGCTGAGCTGTGGGTCACCCATCGGAGTTCCTGCCTGGCATCTCACCCATTCCAGCACTGCTCCATGGACACCTTGATTTAATTTTTGTTTGTTTGTTTGTGTGTGATTCCTTGTCATTTTTATTTGTAAAACAATCCTCAGCAAGATAAGTTTCTATTGTGTATTTCAGTTAGTTTCTATTCTTCTAGAAATATAAGGAGGTGGGGGAAGAAAAGAAGCTTTCAGGAGTCTCTAATCTCCCCTGAAGAATGGCTTGGTGATGCCTGAATCCCTCTAGTGTCCCCATGAAGCTGAACAAATCTCTAGCCAATATTTTAGAAATTAGCTGCAAATTAGCTTTTCTTCCCTAGGTCTTTCATCATTTCACTCAGCCTTGGCTTCCCTCCTCACCAATTTGCCTGATATACTGTGCGTTCACGGAGCCAGGAAGTGCCAATTAGGAGGTTTGTGACTGCATTCCAGGTTTTGATGCTACCCACAATCCAGGCATTCTAGTGGTAAAAGGAGATGGGAGCCCAGAATGCATCTGGCTTAATATTAATTGTAAATAAACAGGTCGAAAATGTAGTCACTAGGAGATGTATGGGCACCAATTTTGTTGCTTCCAATGTGCTTTACCATCACTGTAGTAAATTTTTCTACATATTTTATCATATCTACTGACTATTTGCTCTTCAAGACATCAAATGAATGAATTGACAGATCATTTTGTCAAACTGTTTTCATCTCACATAAGAAATCAGATGTTTGAGGTTCAGGGATGATACAATCATTATTGGATGTTAGGAAGATAAAATGAGATAACATGCAGTAAGAGAACAGGGCAGTCCTAGGATCCAGGATGTGCTCACTAGTAGTGAATTTTCTTCCCAATCCAACGCTGACTAATTATACAGTGTGATAATAGTATGTGATTTGCCATTGGAGACTGAAGTTTGTTGATAATTTTGGATGTTCATTTGGCAAATATTTACTGAGCACCTTCAATTAAACTAATTTTTATGGGTTCTATTGAAACCAATAAGTTATCTATCTACAAGGAGCTTATGATCAACTAGACTAAGACATGGAGAAGCATTAGATATTTCCTGAAATAAAAAAAAAAAAAACACATGTAAAGAAGGTAGGACTGAAAACTTGTTTTTAAAAAAAGATTTGATTTTTCTATCAAAAATTTCCCCAGCATGTTCTTTTTCTCCGAGTTCTCTCTCTCTCTCTCTCTCTGTATGTGTGTGTGCATGCATATGCATAAGTGTGCACACACACAGAGTTTGAAGATGAAGTGTAAAACCAAATGTATAGTGTTGAGATATTTGAGGAAACCATATTTGATGGCTCCATTGTTTTGGAAGGAAGGGAGCCTTCTGGTCCTTTGGTGGGAATAGCTTGGTCTTTTCTGAGGAGTGATTCATGTTCTCATATATCTGGGGGTCTGCTGCTGACAAAGGTAGTTGCTAAATTCAGTGCTGTATCTCACAGTGCTCCCCTCAGATCTTCTTGGTCTTGTGTCACCTGACTCACTGGGTCAATTTTTACCTCTGTGGCAGGGTAACTTGGGACCCTTCTGGCTGACCTAGTCACATGCTTAGTGTGAGCTTTCAGCATCAGTGCCACATGGGAAGATGGTAGAACCTGTAAACAGAAACTCACCTCCCCTTCTATTCCTGGTCCTACTTCTCCATCCTCCAACTATTTTAGACCTGTTCCTTTTGGGCATAGGGCTACCTGCTATGGAAGTGCTATAATTTGGATTGCGAATGTTCCCAAAAAAGGTTCATGTGTTAAAGACAGTCTCTGGAGAGGACTGGGAGGTGGTGGAGCCTTTAAGAGATGAGGCCAGCTGGGAGCTGTTTAGATCATTGTTGGCATGCAGTCAGAAGAGATAGTGGGACCTCAAACCCTTCTCTTTCACGCTTTTGATTTCTCGGCAGGAGTTGAGGGGTTTTGTTCTGTCATATACTCCTGTTATGATATGGCTGCCGCAGGCCCAAAACAATGGAGCCCACTGGTCAGCAGCTGAAACTTCTAAACCAAATTAAACCTTTTATTTTTATAAATTATCTATGATATTTCTTATAGTGATGGGAAACTGACTGAAGACAGGAAGCTACCTCCTTGAGTTTCAGATGAGAAGTCACATCAGAACTCTCTTGGAATCCCTAATCTATACAGTGTTCTCTTTCCTTCTCTTGGGCTCTGATTCCCTTTGGCAAGGAGCTGAGGGCTTATATCTAATCAATTCTTTTCTTTCTTCTCTCCACAAAATAGCAAACTGGAAGAAGAGATTTTCTTTATTCTGTATTTGACTTTTCCTACTCTAGTGGTAGAGGAAGTCTTCTGAATTAGGTGTGTTGATGGAGGAGTACCTTCTTCATACTACCCAAAAAAACCTCATCTGAGATTTCCAGATACTTATTTAGGATCCTTGACATAACTCATAGCAAATAACTCTGGGTAATATAAATGTTATAAAAAATATCATGTGACTTGATTAAACAATGGTAATATAAATGAAAATGTAATAAGTTCCACCTAGGTGGTGGAAAGAAGTAGATTTCCTACAAGGTGAAGATCATTTCTGGAATGAATAATCCTCAGATTTTTTTTTAATAAGCTTAATCTTATTCTGAATGATAATAAGGAATTAAATTGGAGGAATGACTTCATTTAATGAAAATGATTTGATTTGCAGTACAAAAAGAGGCATTATGTCGCTGAAGAGCTTTAAAAAGAGTTTCCATGTTTCAGATGTGATGGTACAATGTATAACATACTTTTTCAAAAGAAAAAAAAATGCAGGAAATCATAAAATAAATAAATAAATAATGAAACTAAAAACAAGATAAATATGTTCTTGTGTCAGAAGTGAAGCCAAAATACTAAGTGCTAATCAAGACTAGTGTTGTAAACCTGGGAGAAGCTGGTTCATGAACATAGCGGAGGCCATTAGGAGCTGTCCCCTTGTGGGAGAATGGCTCCTGAGGTAGCTAGATCTAAGTGCTCCACATAATACTGAGGAGCCTTGATGTGGCTGAGAGGGGCCAAGGGATTCAATCAACTATCCATGAACTACTGCTGAGAAGACCATAGGAAGAATTGTTCCTCTGCCTGCCTTCAGAGTAGAACATGAACTTGGCCCCAAGACAGGCCCATTATCAGCCTTTTGCCAGCTCTGTATTCCACCTGCATCATCTCCAACAAAAACAGAACAGGACACTGATCTTCCTCATTGTAGCCCTTTTAACATCCACAATTTCATCAACTGTGTCATTTCTCTTTCTGTTAACTAATTTGTCTGCCAGTTATGGAAATATTTCCTGCTATTCCATATGTTTACTAATCTTAATTTAAATTTCAAATTTGATTGTTAGGTTGCTGAAAGCTGGATAATGCAGATTCCTGGAGTTCTTCTCTATGAGGCTCCTTATTCTCAGCATCTCATCTCTATAGTTTCTTTACTCATCAGCATTTAGTATGATTTGTTTTTTGCTTTTATTTTAGCAATTCTAAGGGCTAGAGATGTATGTTACTGATAGAATACTTGCCTAGTATTCTTGAGGCCCTAGTCTCAATTTCTAGAACTACCAAAAACAAACAATGTTTTAGCAATTCTAGCAGGTATGTAATGATAGCTCACTATTAAATTTAATTTTGTATTTTCCTTCATTACTAATGACATTAAGCATGTAAAGTCCCTTCCACTAAAATTCTAGTGGATAGAGATACAGTGCACTGTTAGTGGGGATATACAGTTTAACTGTATCTCTATAATTCTAGATCCTTTGCATTTCCATATAAAGTTTAGGACAATATTGTTAAATGCAAAGAAAGAATAAAAAACTGCTAGAAAACTTATTGCAATTGTATTTACATAGAATCTATAGGACAATGAGGGGGAAAAGGTTATCTTAACAACAATGAATATTCTCAGTGGTTTGTTTATTTATTTATTTATTTATTTATTTATTTATTTATTTATTTTTACTTTTGATGCTGTGGATTGAACCCAGGGCCTTGCACATGCTAGGCAAGCAATCTACCACTGAGCTACTTCCCCAGAAAACACTGAATATTCTTATCAATTACCATAGGCAAATGACTTGAGCCACCATTTCATATAAGAAAATAAAAATGACTGTTAATAAGTAAATGAAGCTGTGTGTAGCAGCATTAGCTACTGGGAAAATGATAATTAAAACCATAATGAAATTCTACCATATACCATGAGAAGGGTTAAAGCTAAAAATACTGAAAATATAACATATAAGTGAGGTTATAAAATGACATTGTGGAATGTGCACTGTTAGTGGGACTATACAGTTTAACTGTATCTCTGGAAGCAACCTGGGCAATACCTTTTGGAGTTAATTGTGCAATGACTGAGAAGTTCCACTTTTGGATGTTAAAAATGTACAAGAATTTTTGTAGCATTCCTCATATCCCAAAATCTAGACAGTCTTATTGTCTATTAGGAGAGGAATAAAATTAAAAGAATGTTATATTTATATCATTGAGAGCTAATTAACAAAAATAAATAAACTATAAATACATGAAAGAAATATGGGTGAATCTCAAAAACATTATACTGAATAGGAGAAGCCAACCCCAAAACTTGAATTTGCAGAAGTTCTATAAAAGACAAAACAAATCCATTAAAAAAAAAAAATCTGATCACTGGTAGCCTGACTTGAGGGACTAACTGCAAACAAATAAAGAAAACATCCTAAGATGATGGAAAATGATCTCTATTAATTTTGCTGAAAGTTGCATGGATGCATATAACTTATGTCAAAGCTTATTGAGCTATATTTAAAATAGAGGCACTTTAGTGAATGTAAAATACAATTCACTAAAATCGATGTAAACACTCAAGAATCATTGAACAACAGATTCTACATGGCTGAAGAATGACCTGGAAAAAAGTCAGAGGAGATTATTTTTAATGTGGTAAATGAAGAGGTGCAAAGTAGAAAATATGAAAAGGGGATTAAGACAGACAAGGTGCAAAGAGCTACCTTGGGATGAGGAAGAGCTCCAAAAAGAAAGAAGGATGCAGTCCAGGTAATATATGAAGGACATATGGTGGTGAATTTTCTAGAACTGATAAAAGATACCAATCCATACAATGGAGAAGCTCAACAAAACTAAGTCAGAGTAAGAGAAACAAGACAGTGATCAAGATCAGTCTCAATCCTAAGAGGAGATTTAGGAATGAAAGAGAGACTGAGAGAGAAAGGGGGGGGGGGGGGGGAGAGAGAGAGAGAGAGAGAGAGAGAGAGACAGACAGACAGACAGACAGACAGACTGAGAGATCCTAAGACTATAACACTATAACCCCTAGCTTCTCTCTCATGCTTAGTGGAAACTAGAAAACATTGGAATATTTGTAATTTGCTGAACCTGATATTCTATACTAAGCGAGAATATGTTTCAAGAGAAAAACCAAAAGAGCTTCTTATATGTCATATTTAAAGAAACAGTAAGTTAAAAAAAAGAGTAGAGAAATGGGCAAATTTGCAGGTTTGTATAAACAAAAATTAATTGTATAAAACGACAACAATTTTGTCTTTGTTAAGCTAACACCAGCATAGGATTAAAATATAGATAAACAACAGTATAAGGCAAAGAGGTTGTAAAAGGACTTAAAATACCCAATGGTATTATAGATTCTGAGAGAAGGTAAAACACTGATTCATTCAAGTTTTTGTTGAGTATGTATATTGTAACTTCGAAATTAATTGAGAGAAAAGTAGAACTATGAGAAAAATAATCCAAAAGAAGTAAAAAAATGAGATAAAAAGAAACAAAATAAATAGAAGAAATTTGAAACACAAATAGAAAACACAAAATGAACAAGTAAATTAATTCAAAATATATTGGTAGTTATAATAAGTGTGATAAGTGTTCCATTTGAAAATAAAAATTCAGCCAATTTGTATTTCTCAGTCATCTCTATAATATCACAATTCAATAAATTAAAATGTTGAAAATTGGAAATAACGTGGCATATGAACATAAAACAAAACTGCCGATGTTATGTCAATATCAAATGAAATAGTCTACATGTATTTCATGTATATAACTTATAATACAATTCATAAGTGTTCTAATGGATATATATATATATATAAACATTTTTTATTAACTGCTTACTAAGAAGTTAAATAAAACAAATGAATTAATCAAAGGGTAGGATTGCAATTTGTAGTTTATAAAACAGCAAAGAAAATATGAAACAAAGGAAAACATTAATCAGTCAAAACAAAGCAAGAAACAAAAATAGAAGAGCCAAGAAATGCAAGGTAATAAATAAAAAATACAAAATCAGAGTAGAAACTTACTCATCATAAGGCATCTAGTACATGTAAATATATGAAGCTAACTCACAGAATACCATAGATTACCCTTTAAGATAATAAAAATAAAAAAGCTAAGTACTCCTCATAAAAATTCACCTCCGCAAAGAAACAATATGTTTTTAAAAAAGGAATTGAAACCCATATACCAGGTACACATTAACCAGAAAAAGCTGAAAAAATTTTTAAAAAGCATTAAAACCTAAAAGTAGTAATTTTTATGATAATGTTACAAGTAAGCACAAATACAAAAATCTTTAATATTGACTTTCAGCAATGTACAAGATACTGACTAACCAGATAACCTCATTCATGTGGAAGGCTTGGCCCTCTTTATAAAGATGAGATCATTGTCCTGTGAGAACCAGAGAATTCCCTGAGCCCCATTTTAGCACACTGTTCAGGAGTTCTGTCCTAACTGGTCACTCAAGCCTCTGAGGGTTCACCCATGGGTGCCACTGGAGGCTGGGAAGATACAGTGGCTTTCTTCATTTCGGATACTATTGGTTTAATAAGTGTCTGGGGGCTCTGGTGGAGGATTTTCACCACTCTTTCAAACATAGCTTTTTTGAAGACATATGATGTATTTTCTAAACCAGTATCCAAATATAAAGTTTGGACTTCTTCCTGGTTTATTACCAGTTACATAACTGTTGACAAAAGAGGCCCGAATGGTGGCAAGAGCTCAGGCCTGAGATATATGCATGCTTGCTTCAGATTCAGATTTCATTATTTTCTCCCTGACCCTAAGCCAGTGATAACATCTTTTTAAAAGTTTTATCTGCACATAAAATGGGAAAATATTAATACCATGCTTATTATAGTATACTGAAGGTTATGATTTTAGAAACCAATTTATTTTAAAAAATATAATTTTTTATACCTTTTGGTATGGGCAGAGCATAACTTCTAAGGAAATAATTCAATAATGTACAAATGCTGTAGGCATAAATGTGATATTATAATGTTATTTGTAATATCAAGGATATGGGAAATTCTTTAATCAGTGACAAAAGAGGAATGTGTAATAAATTTTGATATTGTGATCATCCAGGTACCCTCTGTCCAAATACTTTGTTGTATATCTCCAACAAATAAGGCATTTGAAAAACATGACAAATATTTTACCACAAGCAAATAAAATAATTTCAAATATCTCATAATTACCAAATCCAACTGTGTATTTTTCCTCCCCAATTCTCACAGAAATGCCTGTTCTAATCATGATCCAAACAAGTTTTACATATTAAAATTATTTGATAATCCCTTAAAGTCTCTTTTAATATACAGTAATCTAAAACAGACTCTCCTGCATATTTTTAAAGACTATTTATTTAAACATCTGGGTCATTTCTCCTGCAACATCTCCCACATTATATTTGACTATCCGTATCCTTATAATTTCACTTATTTTTCTAGATTCTATTTTCCCTGAAAAAAACAGGCAGCTGTATCTACAGCCTTGGTCAGATTAAAGATTCTTTGTTTCTTTTTCTTTTCTCCCAAGGAAGAAATAGACACAGGTAGTTGCTGTGCATCTTGTATTATATTATATAAAAAGGAACAAAATGTTTTATTCTTCTACTTTTGGTAAAGTTAACATTGGTCAGTGGGTTCCTATAATGTAAATGCAATTCATTTTTTTTTAATGAAATTCTCCAACTTTTATCTACCAGGTTAAGCAACCATTTCATGACTTACTGGATCCATTGTTTCCTTACAAAAAAAAAAAAAAAAAAAAAAAAAACCCAAAATGCTTGATCAATCCTTTTTTAGTTTGTAAGCTGCATTTTTATTCCCCCAAACTTTCTCTTATCACAATTCTGGTTACACTGAAATACAATCCATAAAGTCTAACTGTAGGATATCTTCCTTTATTTTTCAGAAAAATAAGTTGCTACCTGAGCAAATTCCAATAATGACTAATGAGATTTTTAAAAATTATGAACCCATGTATTTTTAATTTTTAAATATTTTGATGTACTTCTAGAAATGGATGTGATTATTAGTATTATATTGCTGCCCTCCTTTGTCTATCCTCTTTTGACGTGACCTATTCTTGCTTATTTGCTTTCAGAGACAAGATATCCTGAACTCAGGTTGTGGCTTTCTTGCTCTAGAAGGGAATTACTGCCCTCTACCTGATCTTTTTGTGGGAGAGAAATAGAGTATTTGATTCCAGTAGTGCCTGAGAGGTAACTTGAGGGCAGTGTCCAGAAAGAGTTGGAGACTCAAGATTCTAGTGTGGACGTCAATGAGAACTGTTTCTAGCCTGTGTGCCTGCCTCCCTCCTATTTTACTTTCCTCCCTTCCCTTCCCTTCTCCTGTCTTGTCTTTTCTCTCTCTCTCTCTCTCTCTCTATATATATATATATTTCTCCCTTTCCTTTCAGTCTACCTTGTTGAAAAAGGCAATTTGTAAGCTTCTCATTTAAGTCCCAAGTTTTCAATTCTGTGACTATTTCAACAAAGTTGACACAGGTACATTAAAATAGGTTGAGAATCCTAATCTAGAGATCATGTATATTATACTAACCAATATTATTATATTATAATTATATAATGAAACTACATTCTTAGGATTATATAATTGCATTATGCAATTATATTTAGAGCTTTTATATGTGCTCCACATCTGGGACATTGGGATAAAATGAGTTAAGGGCTTTCATCATGGATTTCATGAATGATTAGGACACATTCATTTCAGTACTTTCTACTTTGTTTTCATTAAATGAGAAATATAAGTTTGGAGGCCAAAAAATACTTTCAGCCAGGAAGCCCAGCACTTGGATTCTCAGCACCTGCCATCTGCCTGACCACAGACAGAACTTAGATAGATTCTGGCTCTCATTTTTCTTTCACCTATGAGAATACTAATGACTGCCAACTTAACTTTCAGAAAAGCTGTGCCGCTATGACAAAGCATACCTGGGATGTCTTAGAGAAACACAGTGGTGTGTTCCCGTGGGGAGATACTGCCTTACGTTGTTCTGTTCTTCGTGGTCTTTGATGGATTTAAATTGATGATCTTGACCATGTACTTGACTATTTCACTGCTGTCCTCTATCTTCAGTCTTTGTACCTAATTACCAGAAACATCCTGGATCAGAACAGTTCCCTTGTTTGTTCTTTAAGTTCCGCTTAGTGTTCAGCCCTGAATCATTGTTCTTGCACTGTTCATGGTTAAGTATGGCAGGAAGAATCAGGTAATAGTAGTGGTATCTATAAAATCCATCTAGGCTCTGAGGAAATTTGTATGCATGCAAACAGGGCCTTCAACAGGTGCGCACACTCATACCTATCACAATAAAACTAAAACCAAAAAAATGGTTAAATGTGGCAGTGGTAATAACATGGTTTAGTAGAAAACCATTTTAAAGGAAGTCAGAAAGCCTGGATATAGGTCCAGTTGGTATCCTTTGATGTGGAGAAACTCCCTGAACTCTATATAGACCTCAAGTTTACTATCTGTAACAATTTAAATTTGATGCTTTTTAAGATCTCTTACATCCTTGAAATCGTTTAAAACTTCAGGAACAGAGGCAGAGAACTTTCCCCCACATTATCAATGTTGGTAAGACTCAACATGTATCATAATTGGGTCCATAAGGAATTTAGTTATATTTCTTGTGCTTTTATTCTAGTTTTTATTTCCCTTGGTTTAAATTCTTCAAATATGATTCATGACATGTTAAAATTCTTGTGTAAGATCTTTTATAATTTCATCTAGTGCTGAGGTAGACAACTATCCATCTAAGTGTATTCTAACCCTAGTGAATAGACCTGAGGTTTCTGATGCTCTTTGGAGGTCTTAATTTCTATGGGTCATCTCAGTGGAATTTCAAATGACCTGGAATCACTGGGAGTTCACAAGTTCTCACTTTCAACAACTAATGTAGGTTTGCCCCTGTCTTCCATGGAGTTAGGCCATGTCAACATTTCTCCAACTTGTATCAAACAGTGGAAACTGACTTTGAAGGTCAAGTTTCAAAACCAGAACACATCAGGGTAGATTCCCTAATGCGGTAACAGCCGCTTTGTAGCCTACCAAGGGGAGCCACAACCATTCTTCATGTATCTTTCGGTTCTCTTGCCTTTGACCTTGTAACAAGCACTATTTTCTGAAGCATTTTATTAGATCTTGATTTCATTTGGCTGTGGACAGATATATACATGGTTATTTCAATCAACTTATACACTGTTTTATTTCTGTTGATTACAAATAAATTCCCTGGAATTCTAATATTTTGTTTTCCTTTGGGGAAATAGCTATTATAATACACTTTTTAAGTTCACTGAGTAATTTTAAGTCTATTCAAATACACTGGTGTCAAGATAAAAAAAATATCTTCCAGCAATATTTATTGCCCTTAGGGACATTTAGAGAGTCAAATTGTAATTGCTTTTAGTCATTTTTGTTACATAATTCTTGGGATGGCAGCTGTGATAATATTTGGATGTGAGGACTAACTGGGGGCTTTTTTATGGGCAGTTTTCACACAAAAATTATTAAAAGGATACCAAGAAAAAAAAAGATGACGATTGTTATAAAATAGCCAATAACATGACAGTATATAATGAAGTTACTTGGTTATCTTTGTGTTTCCTAAAGGTAGTGCTTCGGACCTTGTGAAGAGGCCAGGATCTAGGTCATTCTGGCAAATTGTCACCCTTCTCAAAAGTATCAGATGCACATTTGTCAAGTTAGTCTTCAATTCTGTGGGCGTGAGTAGGAAAGGAGAAAATATTAGATAAAGTATAAAAACGAAACATTTCCAACAGCCCCACAATCGCAAAGATGAGACAAACTATTACATGTTCACACTATCTCTGAATTCCAAACTATGTGTTTTCTTAAGATTCTGTGAAAGGAAGACCTTGCTTTGGCTCCCGTGCAAGCTCTTTAGAAACAGACAATTTCATGGAATGTTGTGATATGTATCCTCTGTGTATTCTAATCAGGGTACAGCCGTATTTAAATCTGTGTCTTTTTATCAAATTGGTTCTTTGATAATATACAGTAACAGGGCATGAGAGAGACAAAGATGCATAAAATGGTACAAATCTTGCAGTAGATTTAAGAACAAACCTCTGCAAAGAAAAAAATACATTGTATATGTGGATCTGTGAATTTTTAAAAAGGAACACATCCTTATGACAAATTATCAAAAGGAACTGGTTCTAAATAAAGTTTATTTTGAAAGGATAAAATGGTTTGGTACACTAAGGAATGTATACAAATTTTTATGCCTTTATTTTATTTGTCCTTTTTATGTGGTGCTGAGGATGGAAGCCGGTGCCTTGAACATGCCAGACAGGCACTCTGCCACTGAGCCATAATCCTAGCCTCAGGAATGTGTACAATTGTGATTAATTATTCAACTAACTGGATACTTGCATAAAAGATAACAAACTTTTTTTCTTCCTTGGTCTGAAGCACAAGTTGAAGCTCTGATATTTTACATAGAACATATAAATACTTTTAAAAATATATTTTTTAAAAATTTAAGTCCAATATTCACATCTAGTATTCTCTTATATTATTAAAAATTTCCTAACTTTTTTTCTGCTTATTTATTACGTTTAACAATATTTCTAGGAGGCAGGAAGACAAGAATTTTATCATTTGGTTAAAGGAAAATGAGCTCAGAAATATTAAATATGTACTAGGGTAATATTGGAACCTGGCCCTCTGAGCCCCTAGGCCTGGCTTTTTGTCTCTTCTTGGCCCCAGATCCTTTGGGACTAGTGAGTTAATGCTTCTTATGGCATCATCTGAGTAAGTCACTTCTACTTTCTTTACTTCACTTGCCCCCTGTCACTATGGATCATGTTTCCAGAATTATTGGGGATTTTAAAAGTTTCTTCTAATTTCTGTTTTTCAGAATAATAATTTTAAAAAAAATTATAGGATTGTGAGCTGTTGTGACAATCACAACAAGAAATCAGGAGTCAAGAGATGTGAAGTGATAGCAGGAGTTTCAGAGAACCCAGGAAACACAAAATGGGCAACAGAGATAGGAGAAGATTATTAAGACAAAAAAAAAAGAAAAAAAGAAAGAAAGAAACTATGCCTAATAGAGGAAAAAGTAGGCCCGAATCTTCATCAACTCAGATTAGGCGCCGACCTCCTTAACATTACTCTTAAAGCACAAGAAATAAAATCAAGAATCAATAAATAGGATGGGTTCAAAGTAAAAATTTTCTTCTCAGCAAAAGAAACAATCAATGAGGTGAAGAGAGAGCCTATATTTTTGGAGCAAATTTTTGCCACATGCACGTCAGATACAGCACTAACCTCCAGGATATGCAAAGAACTCAAAAACTTAACACCAAAAAAACAAACAACCCAATCAATAAATGGGCCAAGGAACTGAACAGATACTTCTCAAAAGAAGATATACACTCGATCAACACATATATGAGAAAAATGTTCATCATCTCTAATAATTAGAAAAATGCAAATCAAAACTACTCTCAGATTTCATCTCATACTAGTCAGAATGGCAGTTATCAAGAATACAAACAACAATAAGTGTTGGCAAGGATGTGGGGAAGAAGGCACACTAATAAATTGCTGGTGGGACTGCAAATTGTGTAGCCAATATGGAAAGCAGTATAGAGATTCCTTAGATAACTTGGAAAAGAACGTATTTGACCCAGCTATCCCATTCCTGGGTTTATACCCAAAGGGCTTGAAATCAGCATACTATAGTAATACAGCTATATCAATATCTATAGCAGCTCAATTCACAATAGCTAAACTATGGAACCAACCTAGATGACCCTTCAATAGATGAATGGATAAAGAAACTGTGGTTTATATACAGAATGGACACTCAGAATTAAAAGAGAAAAAAAAATATTGCATTTGCAGGTAAATGGATGAAGTTGGAGAATATCATGCTAAGTGAAGTAAGCCAATTCCAAAAACAAAAGGTCGAATGTTCTTTCTGATAAGTAGATTTTGATCAATAATGGTGGGGGGCATAGGTAAAATTGAGAAACTTTGGGCAAACGTGGGTAGGAGAGGGAGAATGGAGGCAGGAAAGATGGTGGAATGAGATGGGCATCATTATGACTGTACATATGGTGAGAAGCTACATCATGTACAAACAAAGAAATGAAAAGTCATCCTACTATTGTGTACAATGAATCAAAATGCATTCTGCTATCATATATACCTAATTAGAACAAATAAATTAATTAATTAATCTAAAAAAACTACAAATGAGTAAAATCCTTGGAAACCTCTATTTCTCTGGAGATTACAGCCTTGTCGGGGCTGAGATGGAAGAAGAATCACAGTTCATCCTGGCCAATTGCTATGGTTCTACGTGGTAACATAATTGATCAATTAGAATTTTTAACTTGAGATTGTGACAGTGATCCCCACAGATGGCTTGAAATGCTTAACAGTGAGTTTTTCCAGTGAGTTGAATGAACTGCATGTGCTACTTAAATCGAGGGTGAAACATGTTCTGATTCTCTAGCAGCCTAAGAGTTGAAAGATCAACACTTATTCAGAATCTACTTGCAACTGAGATACAGGCTGAACAAGACTGATACACCTATCTGAACTAAAGCAAGGTATACAAAGCATGTATTTCTGGATGATTTGATAGTTTGCAGGGTGGCAAACTAAAGGGTTAGTGCCACTTTAATAATGTCACTTGTTGTGTATGTGTTCTTTCTGACATTTTAATATTGTAGAATGCAAAACATGCATGTACAGTTACCACTTTGAAGAGATAATACCCATGTATGTCACTGGGAACTGTCAGAAATTTGTTGAGGATAAGAAATAATCTCCATGTATGACTTCAACCTATAGGTACATGGTGGTAAAAGCCATGGTTGGATCTGCTACACAGAAACTTTGATTTCTGATTTCGAAGCAAAAAATAAAACTAGATTATGTAGATTGGTTTAAGAAATTATAAATACAGAACCTGGTGCCAGGCCTGGATTATCTAGGTTGAGATGCCTAATCTTTGGTCCTGGCCTCCACTTTAACTATCACTTAATATCAGCCCACTATTTGTTTTGATCGGGTGCCTCGCTTCCTCACTGCAGGTTAGAAAGCTTGAAACATTGGCTTCCCTTTATGAGGGAAAGAATAGCATCAGGGAGTCATCCACTGACACAATCATGTATACTGGATTTACTTAATTTTCTTTTTGTGTTTAGCATATGCTAAGTGAGTTCTTTACTACTGATCTACATACGCCCACTCCTTTATATTTTGTTTTGAGATAGGGTCTCGCTTACTTGCCTAGGCTGATCTGTTTATGTAGCTCCTTGTCAAAGTGATCTTTCACTGCCTGTATCTGCTCTCCTATATCTTCCTTGAGTTCACAGAACATTTTCTCATGTACATCCTGAACTCCTTCTCTGTTATTTCTTCTGCTGTGGCTGCCAATGATTCTAATGATGTGGTGTCTTCATTTGTTTGGGGCACTTTCTTCCCTTGTCTTTTCATGTTGCTTATGTGTCTTCTTTTCCAGCTCTGTGGGTTTAGATTGTTATTGTTTTTACCCCATAGGTTTGTAGTGCTCTTGTAGGGTTCCAAGATCTCTCCTTTGTGGGTAAGGATAATGTTAACAGATTCCAATATCAACAATTTGTTGCTATTAAGATGTTTACAAATTTAGTCTTGATGTATAGAAATGTTGGATTCAATTATTATCAAAAAAATATAATCAGTAGTTTTGTTAAAAAGTTTACAGTTTCTACAGTGGACAATAAGCTGAGGGTGGCTCTTAGGACCATATGATGATATGATGAGGAGGTAGGATGTGAGGATATCGAGTTAATACATCTTAGGAAGTGTGAAGGAGAAATCTAGTGAAGAGGGTTAGTAGCAAGTGAATAGACAGGAAGTAATTTAGGGTAGAAAAGTACGAGGGGTGATAGTAGAGTACATAAAACAAACCCACATAGGTATTTAGAAAAATACAGATGTTAAAACAGTAAAATTTGGAGGAGGAAAGAAAAATGAAAGAATAAAAAGGAAAAGAAAAAAGGGCATGTAAAACACCTCTATATTATATTATTCAGATGACTCAGTCCTCAAAGTCCTACTTCATGCAAAGTTCTTGGTTTCACATATGTTGGGGATGTGAGGGCCAGAGGATGGAGGGGTAGAAGAGATAAAACCAACCAACCAACAAAAAACTCAAAGGAAGAAACCAGGGTTGTAGCTAGCTTGCAAACTTTAGAGATCCATATCTTTCCAGCTTCTCTTCTCATCCAGTAGGTGGCGCCGTCTGTTGTAAGCTGGTGTCTCTGCCCTCAGGATGGTGGAGGTAACCAGGGTGGGAAGACTGGTCCTGGCGCAGGGTGCCTGGATGTAGGGAGTGGCACCCGCCAGTCTCTGCTGAAAGACTGCACCTCATGGATTTCTTTTGGGGACCACTCATATGACTTGTGCGTCCGGTACTATCTCCCTCTTTGCCTGGAAATTTCCCAGTTCCTGGTCTCTCCCTCTCCCCCAGCAGTTCCCAATTGAGGAAACTCTCACCCCAGGGCTCCCATGGGCGGCTCCCTGGTCGCACTGCACACCTGTGTTGGGTAGCTACTGTGTTGAGTTACCACCCGTGGGAAGGGGAAGGTTGGAAACCTGGTACCTGGTTGCTAGAGATCCTATCTGGGAACTGCCCACAGCTAATATGGCGAGAATGTTGAGCCAAGATGGCGGCGGTCTGCTTTCAGCTCTGGAGTGTGTGGTGAGGTGGGGGAGCCTGGTGAGGTGGGGGGAGCCAGGCAATGGCGTTGTGCTGTGGGTAGGTAGCAGCTGAGTGACTTGTGTGGGAGCAGAGTGAAGTCTTGGCGATCTGCAGATGTGTTGATAGGTGATTCTGCTCAGCTGCTTATGGAGTCTCCCATGGGCTAGAATTTTGGGCTTTGGGTCCTGCTCCAACTCAAACACTGAGGCCTTGAGCAGGGTCACAGCCCCGGTGATTTCTGTGGAGAGCAGCTGGAAAGGGGACCTCTAACACTCTCGGAGATGGAGTATTCCCACTAGGTGAGATCTGCAGGCGCGGCCCCTGAGGGGCATGGGTGGCTCACTCCCTTCCCGCTGCCATGTTTCAATCAAGCAGCTGACTCCTAGAGAAGGATTCTGAATAAAGAGTTGGCTTGCAAACTGGAAGGGGTACAGTGGAAGCACAAAGGATTATGTAACAACCTGGTGCAAGTAGAAAAGGTGCTGTGGAGTAGGTAGGGTGAGCTCCCCGAAGACTGGAAAGGGAGCCTTGCAGAGCAGGCAGCTCTGATGGAGGGCTACGGTCAGCCAGAGGCTACCACATAGGTCCTCTTACCAGGGATGCCCACCATGTAAAATTAACCTTTACCAGGGCATACTTACAAACTACTTGTGTGAGGAGGACCCTTTTTCCAGTTATCAAAGGTGACCTGCTGGGTATGTCAGTCCTTTCCAGAGGCTCTGGGAAGCTGAGCTGCAGGGATTGTGCCCACAGCCCCTGAAAGTCAACAGACCCAGATTGTTGTCTTTTGCCATTGGACAAGTCTTATGGCTTTGAACAAAATTTTATGCTCTTTGTCCTTAGTTCTTGTTTCATAAAGTGGAAAGAATATTAGTTCTTAACTCAGGATCATTGTGAAATAATAACCATACACACAGGTTTATACAGGGTTTGGTCATGTAATAAGCACTATAAATAAGGGTTAGTTAATATTATGTTTTGATGTTCCTCTTAATAATAAAATGGAAGTCAATGACGTCCTAGTATCCATTTTCCCCAAGTTTACCTGAGCACACTCCACAGCTTACCTTGCAAGTGGGTTGTTGTAAAACAGCATTTTGTCTAATGAAATGGAATTGGTATATTTTTGTGTAATTTCTGGGAAGAGTCCTTAAATATAAAAGGAACAGTATTCTTTTTGTTATCTTGTTTCCCTGAATGCTTATATGATGGCTAAAGCTCTAACACTTATTTGTGGTCCTTAAGACAAGTTTCTTTTCCTAGTGAGGGTGAGATGGAACAAATTGATAGCTTCATGGATCATCCATAGTACTTTTAGTTGCCTATTTAGGAATTTTTTTTTTATGAAAGTGTGAAATAAATCAACTTTTACTATGTTTAAACTAGGTTTTTTTTTTTTTTTTTTTTTTTTTACTGGATGCTTCAAATTGATGTAGTTGAATACAATTCTAACTGATCCATTCAGGTTTTTCTAATTCCTGCCTTTACCCCCAATGACCTGTTTATCTGAGTTTCTGAAATTATTTTTCATTTTCTCGTGTCCCTGTTTTCTAAATTATTTATTATGGTTTTTGTCAATAGGGAATCTTTCAATATTGAGATATTACTGGTCCTTCCTAATTTTGATGTTTTTCCTTACCCAACTCACACTGTCTTTAGGATCCGTACTCTGTTCTCACTTCTGCTTGTCTGCTTGGTTTGTATCCATATCCTATTCTACCTGGAATGTGTGCTGTGAAGTATCCCACATAGCCCTGACAATCAGTCCCCCACTGATGTGAGACCATTCCATTGATATTTCTCACATGCAACTTGGAGACCTTTATTCCTCAAAATTTTTGAATTTGGTATTGATTCTCCCACTTTTATTCTTTACTATTTTAGTATATCACTACATTTTTCTTTGTTATTCCTTTTCTTTATATTACTAACAAATTTTTCTTATCAATCTGACTTATGCTCAACATTAGCGATTTAGTCCTTGTTATATATTCAAAATAAAACATAGAACATCTTCATTTACATATATCTTATAATGTAACTTACTTCTGACAGTTTAATCTCCCTTAATACTTCTGGCAATGCCCTTTAGAATTAGAAGGAGAAAAATTTCACCTAATTATAGTAGTTTACATATGCAAATGTTATCAGATTTAATAATCATGTTTCCCTAGAAATGATGAACAAAGCCACATGTGTTTTAAGTGGATTATAAATCTTGTTGATTAAGTTACTGTCCTGAATCATTTACTATAAGGAAATTATTGTCATTAGACTTCTAAACTGTATCTTAGTCTTATAAGCATATATTCCTATGTATAAGATTTAGGCATGACTCATGGTGAAAAAAATCAATTCAGGGAAATTTAGAGACAATAAACACTAATTAAATGCCTCCCAGACTCTTGACAGTTGATTCTCTTTTTGTCTGATTTCATACCTTATTGCTATGAACTCATAAAGTTCAAAAATAAAGTTTAATATATATTAGGAGTAAGATAAATATAAAATCTTCTATGATATATAAACACTCAAATTTCAATGAGTAAACAAAATAAAGTAAGAAAATGTTTCAATTTCTCATTTAGCTTGATGAGACTTAGTCATCCATGTTATCTAAGGGAAAAGAATGTCAGCCTCATCACATAGAGGAGTGGCAGAGATCTTGACTTCAGCATCAAAATATCTAACTAAAGAAAATCTAATAAATATGAGAACAATGGAAGTTGAGTATGCTAGGACAAAAAGTTCAAAAGGGACCTATTCAGTGTGAATCAAGATACACAAGCGATGTGTTCCATTTGTGGAATGTGTTGAGTTGAGCGAACACCTTCACACAGATTTTCTTATCATCATCCATGCAAAAGGGAAATGTGAAACTCTTATACACTTTTTCTCTATTACAGTGATTTGGAGCTTGAGACTCAGAGAGCTAAGTGATTTGGCATTCAGAAATGGAAGAAATGAACCAAGTTTTCAGATTGAACTATAGTGTCACACTGCCCCTATACGGCATAGTCAACTAAAGGGATCAGCCTGCCCATGCACAATGCTGTCATTTGAAGTGAATTGGGGGGTGGGAGTCAATTCATCCTGAATTGCACTAGAAAGCAGTACAAGGATCAGTGGGTAGAAATTACAAGGAGGCTGATTTTGCCTCAATTTGAGAAGAACTTTCCAACAATTAGAGCTGTCTAACCAAGGAGCAATCTGTCCTGTCAAATAAATGAACAGTCTGTTGCTAAAGGCATTTAAACTGAAGCGTGAAGACCACTTCTCAGGCATGCTAGAGGAAAGATTATTGCATGGGTATCACACATCACATCTAAAGCTTTATCCAATTTAAAGATTCTGTAGATAGGGCAGGATGACATTTGTGGGAGGTGATCCATATCCTTGGACTTTGGAGTTGTCAAGGGTCCTATCTAGGTGACCCTGATGTGCTATGGAACCATCAAGCCTGCTATTTCTTGTAGAAGCTCCTTTAAGGCAGATTTATAATTCAGTCTGCACATTCAGAATTATTGGACATGATAGAGTGGATCTCTGCTCTCTAAGATATTTAGGACTTATATTCTATTGTTGAGATGCTCCTGAACACATTGCCTTTTCTGGATCATTAGATGTGAATATTTTCTTTACTGAAACACCACTTCAAACTATGATTTTGCAATTTTTTTAAAGGCTTAGGAGTGCTTATTAGTTCTTATTAGACACACCCAAATGATTGTTATAGAGAATGGAGGTTGGGGGAGGGAATTGGGTTGATACTTTAATCTTGGGTAAAATCAATTTAAGATTTTGAGCATGGAATTATACATATTAAAAGGGAATCCAGATCTTTATCTTCCCACAATCCATGTCTCACTTCTTTACTTTTTTACTTTTGCAGAGCACAAATATTTCCCTATTAATCTGTGCATTTCCATTAACAAATCATTTTTCCAAGGAAAATTTTACACCCTAGAACAAATCATATTCCATGTCTGAGAATCAAATTTTAAAAGCCTCTCCTGGGAAGAAGTTGGAGCTTAAACATTATACAGGTTTCTGTAAACTGCACTTAGATTTTATCCTGAAACCAAGAACAGGCCATAAAATACTGAGAAACTCAGTGCAGCAAAAACAACTTCAAATCATTTCCAGGAATTCATTCTGTATCACATCTCCCCCTGTATTTGAGAGAAAATGGAGTCACAGTTACATTTGACTTTTGGCTTGATACAAAGATGTTACAAAAGTAATCACTAAATAACAATAGTTTTTCACATATGGGTTCTATATCCCCCAAGCAGTTTCCAAAGTAGGTATACCATCCTCATTTGATTTATTTACTCAAGGGCACCATCTCTGAGCTTCCAATAATAAGTTGATTAAGCCACAGTTTAATAATAAAGATTTTTCTATTATTTCAGTTCAAAGAGCACCAGTGTAGAGAGCATTTCAAAAAGACACCTAAGGCATGTTTAGGGATAAAGCTGAACACAGGTTCAACCAGAGTTGGGGACTTAAATTTGCCCATGTCTCTCCTTTTCTCTCCATGTGCCACCTCTTCCTTCAGTTTTTCCAACACAGTGACACACTGGGGCCCTTGCCCACTTAAACAAACTGGTGACTTTTAACATGTTAACCCCTATCTCATGTTTCCATATGTGATATATTTTAAATTAAACAGTTTTTTTCTGCTATTGTTTTCATAGAACATATTATTTTATAACAAATAGGAATTCTCAGTTTAAGAACTAGGTCTGTATCTTGTCTTTGTGAAAGCTGTTTTCATTTGGAAAAAAAAAAAGCATTTTATTTTCCAAAGTAGTTTTTCTAAGTATTAAACTCTAAGTTATCTTTTCTCTTTCTTAAATTTTTAAATTCTTTTTTTAAAGAGAGTGAGAGACAGAGAGAGAGAGAGAGAGAGAGAGAGAGAGAGAGAGAGAGAGAGGGAGAATTTTTTTAATATTTATTTTTTAGTTTTCGGCGGACACAACATCTTTGTTTGTATGTGGTTCTGAGGATCGAACCGGGCCACATGCATGCCAGGAGAGCGCGCTACCGCTTGAGCCACATCCCCAGCCCCAAATTTTTAAATTTCAATTGTTTCTCCTTTAACTTTTTTTTTTAGTCTTCTGTGTAGAGATATTCCTTAAAACAAAAACAAAACAAATGAAAAAAATTGTTTTTGATATATTGTTTCCTTTATTTTTCCCCCTTCTTTCCTTCCCTCCCTCCCTCCTTCCTTTTTTCCTCCCTCCCTCCCTCCTTCCTTTTTTCCTTCCTTCCTTCCTTCCTTCCTTCCTTCCTTCCTTCCTTCCTTCCTTCCTTCCTTTCTTTCTTCCTTCCTTCCTTTCTTTCTTCCTTCCTTTTGAACCTAGAGTTGCTTTATCACTAAGCTACATCCCCTAGTCTTTTTAAAATTTCAAGACAGGATCTTGCTAAGTTGTTGTGGCTGGCCTCTAACCTGTGATTCTCCTGCCCCAGCCTACTGAATTGCTTTGATTATAGTTGTGCACCAGAGATATATTTTCTGCTGCTATTGGATATAGAATTTTCTTTATTTTCCACTTGAATGTTGTTAGCATATAAAACCACAATTCATATTTGTAGATTGATATTATATCCTGTGAGACTGCTAAATGTATTTACTAATGTAGCTTATTATTTATGAATTAAAACCTTTGAAAAATTAAAAAATTCTACATTGACAATCATAGAAATAGTTATACTTTTCAATCTTTAAGGCTTTATTTATTCTACAGACTATTTTGTTTGCTTTCACCACTTAGGTTGAATGTTGAGTTTAAGAGGTGATTGTGAGAATTCCTGCCTCATTTCCCCCCAAAGGGGGAAAATCACTAAGTGTTTTGCCTTTAAGCATCATGGGGTTGCCAGTTCTTCATACATATCCTTTATGAGATCAGTGAGGCTCCTTCCAGATTGCTGGGAGTTTGTTGAATAACCAGTTATATTTTTTTCATCTGTTGTGATTGTCATGTACATTTTTTTTTTAAATTCTGCAAATATATAGGAATACATTGATTTTCAAATTTTGAGCCAATCTTGTAATCTTGGGATAAACACTTTTTGGTTTATTGAAGGATTCAATTTGCTCATATTTTGGTAAGAGATGTGTGACCTATTTCATGAAGCATATTAATTTGTAATTTTCTGTATAATGAAGCATTTTTTTCTTTCTCATTATCTTTTTCTGTTTGCCAAAATATTATTCATATAATCAATTGGAAAGTGTTTTCTATTTCTTAAGCTTTGAAAACATTCTTGGAAGAATGGTATCCTTTTTCTTTAAAGATTTGGCAAATTTTGCCAATGAAATCTTTGGGGACTAGAAAACTCTTTGTTTCAATTTTTGAGGATGAATACAATTTATTTAATAAATTTAGGTATATTCAGATTTTCCTTATACCAGTCTCAAACTTATTAACTTCATCTAAGCTAAAAAATATTCCCACTACAATATGTAGAGATATTTCATATTTCAATATTTATCAGTCTTTATAGGTGTTTATCAATCATATAAACATTTTCAAACTAGCAACTTTAGGCTCTTTAAAATGATCTTGCTCTCCTCTGTTTCACAAATTTTCAATCATCTTTATTTTCTCCTGTTACTTACTTTGGTCTTAATTTACTCATCTTTTTCTGTCATGCTAAGATATGCATGCGGATAATTGATTCTAGAACTGTTCTTTCCCTGCTAATGCATTGCTACATGTTTCCCTGGAAATACTACTATAGCTGGATCTTATAAATTTTGATACATTATGAGTTCAGTTTATAATATTTTTGAATTTTCACTGTATTTGTTCATCCATACACAGATTATTTAGATGCCTTTTTAAAATTTTCAGAACATGAAGCATTTATTCACATTGTTTCTAAATTTCTAAGTTAACTCCATTGTTCATAGAGAATCAACCATGAAATATGCTCAAGCATAAGGTCTCTTTTAGTTAATATTAGTATCTTCCTCAAAGGATATATATGTGTTCCTTAAAGGAAGAGAACATTAAAAACTAATGTGTTTCATGTATATGTGTTCCTCAAAGAAACACATATTCTGTACTACTTGCAAGGTGTGTTAATTCGTAAATGTAAATTTTGTTAAAGGAGTGGCAGAGATGGTTCATATTGTCATGACTTTACTGTTTTTTTTTTTTTTTTTTGGTTTGAATAGTATATAAGTAACTCTGAGAGTCTTGTTATATTCTCTAGCTTTGATTTAGATTTTTCTGTTTTCTCCCTTACTTTGGTGTTTCTATGTCACTGTTATTGGGCATATACCCATATGTAACTGTTATGTGTTTTTGATGAATTGATCCTTCCAACATTAAGCAATATCATTTTTTATTTTTGTTCAAATGATTTTTCTTACTTTATTGTTATATTTCACCTTCTTGTGCCTCTATTTGCATAGTGCTATATGTAGTTTCTATCTTCTTGCTTTTCTGTTTGAACTTTGTTCATACCATTTTGGTTTGTAATAAATACTATGATATTTAAACATTTTATTGAAGTTCAAGGTACAAAGGAATTAAATAGCATATTTCTACAAACTAAACAAACCATAAGTAGTCCCCAGATAAACAAAACAACGAGTACCCCTATGAGGGCCCCATGAGCTTGCTTATTTATTTGTTTATTTATTGGCACTGGGGATTAAACTCAGGGGCACTTGACCACTGAGCTACATCCCCAGCCCTATTCTGTATTTTATTTAGAAACAGAGTCTCACAAATGCTCAGCACCTTGCTTTTGCTGAGGCTGGCTTTGAACTTGCCATTGTCCTACCTCAGTCTCCCAAACTGCTGGGATTCCAGGCTTGTGCCACCATGCTTGGCCCCATGAGTTTATTTTAAATCATTATTTCTCTCAGGGTAACCCATATCCTGAATTTTGATAGTGTTGAATTGCTTTTTCCATCCTTTTTATTGTTGTTGTTATGTCATGTAAAATGAATAATACTGTAAATATTATTTGTGCCATATGCATGTGCGTGTGGTGTGTGTTAAACATCGTTTGTGAGATCTATCCATATACTTCTTTGTGGTTATAGATATTTAATCTTAATTTCTGCATATTTTTACATTGTGTAACTATGCCAGCATATACCTGTCTATAGTACTATTGAGGGGCTTTTGTTAGTTTTGTTGTTGCTATTATAAACATTTCTTCTGTCATTTATCATGTATTTACTTGTCAATTGTTGAACAAATTTTCATAATTCTATTAGAGATTATACTCTAAGTTGTGAAGTTATAGAGAATTCATTCTGTCGGTAATGTTAAGAAGTTTTCCAAAGTAGTTGTGCCAATTACCTTTCCAGCATCTGTTGATGAGATCTCTGGCTGCTGTGTCTCTTCGCTAAATCTGGGAATTTCCTTTTTCATTCTGTTCATTCTGAGAATGTATGAGGAGATTTGATTATGGTTTTGATTCACATATTTCCTGAAGACTAATAGATATTAGTCTTAAACAACTTTTTTCTATGACTGTTGGCCATTTGAATGTCCTCTTTTGTGAAGAATCTATTTAAGACCTTTCCTCTCTGTACTTTCTTGGTTTTTTTCTTTTTTAATTTTAATGAACTATGGACTCTCTTCATTTGTACTAAATACAAATCCTTTTTTAGATATATTCATAAGCTTTTTCACACTCTGACCCACCAATCATAATGTTGTAATTTAATAACAAAAGTTTTAAATTCAACAAAATACAATTAATCTTTATTTTCCATCATGGTTAGCAAATTGTATGTTCTTCAAGGAAAACTCTTCAATGTATCATAATGATGTTCTCTTTTTCTTTTCCCTAAAACTTTCTTGATCCACCACTTAAAATTATATCTGTAATTTATCTACAAAATATTTTTATGTATGAGTAGAGATTAAAATGTTTTCCCACATGGATAGTCAATTAAACAAATATGATTTATTGAAAGACTATTACTACATTTTATATTAGTGTGTCTTTATAATAGATCTTAATATGATTGGTATTTAACATACCCAGTTCTGTTCTTTAAGAGTGCTTTGTCTCTTCTTAGCCTTTACATTGCTATATGAATTTTAGAAAGGGCTCACTAATTTTTCTGTAAAACCAAATTAAGCAAAATAAAGCTATTAACTTTCTAGAGTGCTTTTTAAAATATTGTCATTGTGTTGAAGCTATAGATCCACTTGCTAAGAAATTAATATTTATCATATTGAGTCACTTAATAAGTGAAGAGTATATTCACCCATCCTTTGTCTTATTTAAATTGTTTATCAATATTGTATAGTTTTTAGATAGAAATGAAATGTATTTACTATAAGTTATATAATTTTTGTTAAATTTGGTGTTTTTATTGCTGATATTAAAATTACTCATTGCATATAGCAACTTCATAAATGCAATTATTAATTCTAACATTTTTCTGTAAATTCTTTTGAATTTTTTTTTTTTTTTTTTTGCAAAATCACAGTTACTGACAGTTTTCTTCTTTTCCAGTATTTATGATTGTCATCTGTTTTTCTTATTTTAGTGCCCTGCTTGGAAATTCCTAAAATATTAAATGGAAGGGATAATTTGTATTTATGTCACATTTCCATGTCAGGAGAAAAAATACAAAACTTTTGTTATTAAACATGATGTCTATGGTAGATTTTAATAAATATTGTTCATTAGTTTATTAAAATCCCTGTAATTTTATTCTGTTGAATTTTAAAAAAAATCATGAATAGGTTTTTAGCCAAATATTTTTATGAATCTTTAGAGATAATCATATAATTAATTTTCATTTTTATATTAATGTATAAATTTAACTTTGAATAGTAAAATACCCTCATATTTTTAATAAATCTGGATTGATGATGATGTACCATTTAATAATATTTTGAATTTTTTTAAATGTCATCTTTGGAATATTTGATACTGTGATGATGGGAGAATTTTGGTTAGTGTTCCTCACTCATTTTTTGGTATCAAAGCTCTACTATATCATAGAGTTGAGATACGTTGTCTTCTTCTCTGCAGGAGAAAGTGTAATGTAAGTGATTTTTTTTTTCCTAAAATGTTTGGACAAATTCATGGATAAGATTACCTAGGCTAGAGATCCTCTTTAGATTTTTTCAATAATTGTTTTAGTTTTTTTGTGTTTTAAAATAAATTGTATTTAAATTAAATACAAAACTTGAAAATATGCATAAAACCTTGCACTTAAATAGCTGGATAATTATTTAATTTTTTTTCCATTGGGGAATAAAAAAAAAAAAAAAAAAAGATCTACCCTCTTAACAAGCTTTAATCTGAGATGTGAACTCTTAACAAATTTGGAAGTGCATAATGTAGTATCATTAAATATAGGCATGACGTTGTGCATCAGAGGTCTAGGATTTATTATCCAACTTGTGTATCTGAAGCTTGTTTTATACCAGTTAAACAGAAATTTCCCATTCTCCTTGCACCCACCACCCTTGTTAACCTCTGTTTTATTCTCTGCTTTTAAGTTTGCCTGTATTTGATACTTTATGTATGTAGAATTGTGAGGTATTTGTCTTTCTGTGTCTGGTTTATTTCACTTAGTGCAATGTTCTCCAGCTTCATCCATGATGCTACAGGTGGATGAGTTTTCTTTTAAGACTAATATGCCATTGTAGATACTATCACAGTTTCTTTATCCATTTATCCATCAGTGGATATTTAGGTTGTTGTATATATTGGCTCTTAGAATTCCATAATAATGAACATAATAATGTTAATATTTCTTTGAGATGCTGATGTCAATTTTTTGACAAATGTATTTAGAAGTAGGATTACTGGATCATATGGTAGTTCTATTTTTAACTTTTTAGGAACAGTCATACTGATACAATAGCTGTACTATTTATAGTTCCATCAATAATTTTAATTTTATTGAAAGATATTGGACTGTACAAATGATTTTTTAATTCTTTTCAGCACTAAGTGGTTATTTCACTGAGAAAATTATTGATTTCATCAAAACTGTCAAATTTATTGTCACAAGATTGCTCATAATAACCTTTTGCCTTTAATGTATGTAGAATTAATTCCTCATATATACATATTTGAAATTTTCTTTTTTTATTAATCAGATTTAATAGTGGCTTTTCAATAATTTCGGAGAACCAATATATAACTCATTTTGATTTTCTGTATTATGCATCCAGTTTCTACTTCATTGATTTATCAATTTAATTTCTTCCCTAGTTCCTTAGTTCTTCTTCTAATTTCCTTTAGTTTGATTTGCTGTTACTTTACATTGATTTCTAGCCTTCTTTCTTTTCTCTTCTCTTTCTTTCTACTATTGGCATTTGAGAAAGAGCTTCTCATCCCTGGCGCTATTTCCATTTGGCTCAGACAGTTCTTTGTTTGGGGAGCTGTCCTCTGCATTGCAACATGTTAGCTGTACTCCTGGCCTATACCCAGGACATGTTAGTGGCACCCACAACTTGTGACAACCAAAAATATTTCTAGACATTGCCAAATGTCCCTGCAGGGGTGAAATTACTGCTGGTTGAGAAGCACTGATTTAAGACAATATATTTCCCTCTAAACACATAGGCTATGTATTTCTTATTAAGCAATAGTTTTAATGTGTCATCTGTGAATTCTGCAGCTTAGGTTTTCTGATTTCTATTTTGTTTTTTTTCCTTTGATCCTTGTATCATTTAGACACATGTGAGATCAATTTTCATGTAGTTGAGAAGTTTCTTTTTGTCATTGATGTCTACCTTAATTGTATGACAGACCAAAAAAAAAAAAAAAAAGGCACTTTAGATAATTTAAATCTTTCAAAGTCGTTGTTTGGCTACTTTCTCTATGTTTGTAGTGAAAGCAGGGTCCATGTTAACTTAGTCTGTCATTTGCTGGGACCCATCTTCACTTTAAGTCATGCTTATTAAGCTCAATTTTTCCTTGAAAAAAAATGAAACTGTTGTTTCAGAGATGTTCATTGACCCAATCAAGACTTCACATCTGGCCATGTTTAGAATAGGAATTCCAATCCATTCTTGTCTGATTTAATGCCCCACAACAGAAAATGAAACACTGTTCAATTTCTTGTTAGCCACTTTTTCTCTGAAAATGTGCTTCAGATTGTCAATATTTTAGATAACACCTGGCTTCTACAGGATGGACTCTGCTGAAGGATTAAGTATTCCTTTGGTAAAGTAGTGCTGGTGCATACATTTTGACAAAGGCTCAGTTTCCCTGGGCTTTGCTATTCATGGAAAGAATTATGAATTTGTATGTGTGTGTGTGTGTGCATGAAGTAACTCTCATAATATTTTTCTGTCATTTTACATTCTCTACTTTGTACACTCATCATGTTTTATGAGTTCTTGGGTGGTAGTAGTTAGCAGGCTTTTTATTGATTGAGTTTTGTTTGTCTAACTGTCCTCATCTCCCAAAGCTTCTTGAGAGCTTCTTGAGGGTAAAGCTCTGACGGTCTATCATATCGGCTTTCTGTTTTTCCCCACATGGAAGCACATTTTTGTTGTGTTTGCTCTGCAGTGATAGGACTGTTGCCTGAAGCATGACCACAGCTGAAACTCTCATCAGGAATTACCCGGGTTGGGTTGGATCTGCCTCTCCTAAGATGTTTCCTCTCCTCCTGGAAAGTCCATATCCAGAAACTGGTTGATCTGAGGGTACAAGGTCCAGCTTCCATGCCCCATTAACACAATTTTGAAGACTCTCTTAGAATCTGGGAACCCATAAATTTTACTGAAGCCTGTGTTGTTCATGAACCCTGGTTCATGCTCCTACTGCCCACCCACTGGCCAGGTATGACGCTGTCAATGTCAGTAGCACACCCACATCATTCTTCTGCACTATAATCTAGCCTTCAAATGTGACTCCCAGGGCAATCAACTGGACACATCCTTTTTTAGAGGAGACATCATGTTTAACTTGGAGCAATTTGACCGACATGGAAAGACATTCAGAGAAATAATCTATGAACACTGGCATCCACTTTTTATTGGGAAAATTCTGTTTGGTGTCTTCCTGTTGTCATTATGATACTGCATTATTTTAAACAGGTTTCAGGAGTTGGATGCTTAAAATCAGTATTTAAATACAATTATCATTAATGACTGATGCAGGCTCACATCTCTCCTTTATAGTTCCCATAAGCTTCTGGTTCCCTGGGTTTCTCTGAAGAGCTGAGCATCAGCCACACCTGAGGCACCAAACATATAGATGTGTTGTCATTACTCCAGATCCACAAGCAAACATGAACTCCTGACTTCTTTAAGTGTTTTATTATCTTACAACTTAAATTTTTATGTAAATGTTTTGAATTTCCTACTAAATAGTTATTTTCTAAGTGTAAGTAAGTTTTTTTTCTATTATTTACCCCTAAGGACTAATAAAGTATTTTTAATGGGAAGGATACCAAATGACCTTTTTATTAATTGAGTTATTAATAGGTCATCCAATAACACTGTTAATCAAAAAGTGGTCTAACTGAAAAATAATGATGATCCCAATTTAATCATAAACATCCTTATGACTCAAGTAATTTTCCCTTTGTTCTTGTATAGCTAGTTGAGGTAGACTGAAGTGATGTTATGTATCTATAAAAGTACTTTGTGTTCTGTAAAAGTGTCAGAATTTGGAGTTCATGTGAGTGTGTGTGTTTGTGTGAGTGTATTTGGCTAAGGGAACTGGGGAGTATGTTTTTAACTACCTATGAAGACTCCATAAGATCACAAAATCGTGAGTTTTAATTTCAGACTCATGTATTCCCTTGGAGAATTTAGCTTTGGTCATGTGCTCTGGATATTATTTACTAAGCAAAATAGCAATTGTGTGCTATACAAGAACTATTAAAACAGTGTGAGTCCAATGTGTTGGCCAAAATATGCAATGTGAAGTCAGGACTACAGAAGAGGGAAAAAAAATCAATACTGCTACTGGCGAGTTCCAACCTGAGTAATTCTAGCAAATTCTCTGCTAGATCAATGCCCTCTGGCAGGAAGTCCATGGTGATTTTATTTGACCTTTAGGCTTAGCTCTTTGGGGATACCAGGAAGCATCTCACATTGTTCAAGCTTCCTGGAACAAAGGAACCAACTTAACAGCTAGCAGATATGTGTGCACACAGCACATGCCAAAACTACGGTTCTAAATATGCCTCTTAGAACCTCTCCCAGAAATAGGCACATCCACAGAAGGGAGGTGCTTAGAAATAGTTCATGAAGTCTTTCTTTAACATTTAATAAACTTTATGTTTCAGAATAGTTTTAGATTCACAGAAAGGTTGCAAGACTACTGCAGAGAGTTTCCATATACCTCACGGTCAGTTTCATAGCTACTATTTTCATTAAATGATTGGAGATGAAGTGATTCTGAATACAGGAAGAAAGAGACTTATAGCATTCACAATACCAAGGGATAACATAGGCATAAATATGACCCTCAATAAATGGTCTGGTGTGATCAAATTAAATGTAGATTGTGCTTAATTATTACAAAGCATACAATGTCCAGGTAAAAGGAATATGTTTGTAACAAGTTGTATAAAAAACTCTCTTATTAAGGATATATATACCTAGAAAGAAAAATTGAGTTTAAAAAGTTTTAAAGAAGTATTTAAAAAGTATGTCATTTATATTCGTCTTGGAGAAAGCAGTAACAACAACCATGATGACATCCACTAAAACTCCAAAACCAAATTCACGTCCCGAGTTTTAAAGGACTGAAAGTTCTAATCTGTGTGTGTGTGTGTGTGTGTGTATGTGTGTGTGTGTGTGTGTGTGTATCTCAAAGATATTTAACTCAGTTAATCTCACATAGTGATGGGATGTAATTTGAATTTATTTCCAATGTTCATCATCATTTGAATGGACAATGCGAAATATTTCATCTGGTTTGTTTGCAGATCATTGTTGAAGTAGACATTTGAAATCTATGTTGCTTTCCTAAGGCAGGCAACGTGGTATTGTTCTATAAAATCCAGAGTCCTTTCTTGCCATCAATTTTTGTATGAACCAGTGTATGAAGTCACATGAAAGGTGGACTCACTTCATTATGATGGAATATAATTTTCAGCTTGTAGTAAAACTCTAACATACAAGAAGAGGAAAGGAGATACACAGCCATCAAGCCCAAATGGTGACGATTCATGTGATATTCTCACTTAACATTGCTGAGCATCTTTCTTCAAAGTAAAATGAGATAAGGGTGAGAAATAGGTGAAATCACACATTTAAAGCATCAAGCACTGCCTGTAACAGAATGGGTGCACTCCTTCTATTAGTCACTTTCTCTTCCTTGTCCTCATTTTCTCTCCATATTGGTCTTCATAAGTGGACCTTTACTTCTCAGCAGGGAACACATTACTGTGAAGAACCTTATCCTCTCATTGCCTGTCCATGTTTTATGTGGAAGCCTGTTGAGAAGAGGCTGATTAAGTCTGACATGAGGTCAGGCTGAACACGTTGGAACAGGAAGCGGGAGCCTTGCATGATGAGGAGATTATATTGGGTTCCTCTCTGCTGGGGAAGGAATGAGAGTGGCTAGCTGCCAGAACAATTTCCCTTCATGGTTCCCAAGAAAGATGCACACAAAGAAGAGAAGGCCAGGCAAATTCTATACCACTTGTTACTGTAAGGCTTCCCACCACCACAAGTGTGGGCTCCTGGTGAGAGGTGCTTGGCCAAGTGGAACTCACAGGAGTCCTTAGAATGAGACTAAGAGGCTTCTGATCCTATGGGAGTTGGCCTGGTTTTCTGATGGTGATGGCTCTCTGTGTCTTTCAAGAGGTTAAATAGGATTATTGCCAGAACAAAGCAGGTCAGGAGACCCCTGTGGCTGCAACCCAAGTAATCAAACAACTCTCTGGAAAGTGAGCAAAACAGGAAGGAGTTCCTAAATGAGAAAAGCAGAAAAAAGAAATATTTCTCAAACACCCCATCCTTAGCACTGTGGCCCAAACCTAATCTATCAGTGTCACTCCTTAATCCACACAGATTCCAAATTGATCCTTTCCACTTTCCCTCCTCCTATTAATAGCATCCCAATCAGTGCTTCCTGTTAATACTGCTTCTCTTGACTTCAGGCAAACTTCCCCAATGGCTCTCAATCTTAATCTTTCTTTCCATTTTCATAGTAATAATGCTAATCTGGCATTCAATTTTTCAAACTCCATCAATTCACAGTTATCTGTTGTGCCTCAAGTGGGACCTCATATGTATAATGTTCACAATTAATATTTGTTACATGGTTGAGTGGATGTCCCATTCTCCATTCAAATCAATTTTCCTTTACCCTGTCTGTATAATACACTAAAAACAGCTTTGAATTTCCAAATTTGGAAAAATCTTATTTCTCATCCTACCTCCCCTCCTTTAATAAGATTTTTAAATTTATTTTTTATTTGTTCTTTTTACATATACAAGGCAGTAGAGTGTATTTTGACATATTAGACATACATGGGGTATGACTTAGGATCCCATTCTTGTGGTTATACATGATGTGGAGTTTCACTGTTCTTGGATTCATCTATGAACAAGGAAAGTTATGTTCGATTCATTCTACCATTTTTCCTATTCCAATTCCCCCTCCCTTCCCTTCAGACCCCTTTGTGTAATCCAATGAACTTCTACTCTTCTTTTCCTGCCTCCTCCCCCTAATTGTGAATTTGAATTTGCATATCAGAAAGAACATTCAACCTTTGGTTTTTTGGGATTGGCTTATATCACTTAGCATGATAATCTCTCGTTCCATCCATTTACTGGGAAATACCATAATTTCATTCTTTAAGGCTGGCTAATATTCCATTTGTGTGTGTGTGTGTGTGTGTGTGTGTGTATAGCTTTGCTGTTGTGCATTGATTTGCTATAAACATTGATGTGGTCATATCACTATAGTATGCTGATTTTAAGTCTTTTGGGTATATACCAAGGAGTGGTCTAACTAACTGGATCTTGAATCACGTTTTTAAAAATCTCATTACATTTCCTTAAGTACCCTATCTAAGATGACTGAATTGACCAGCCCCTACATTCTTCTGCCTTTCCATTATTATTTCTGGAGTTTTATTTTATCTTCGTTCACACCAAGGTCATCCTGTGAAGATTCTTTTCATGATTTGAAACACGCATCTATACTAAATAATCTAAGAAAATGTTATGTTTTGTTCTTATTTGTATTCTTAACCTATTGGTGTGGTACCTGCCACACTTACTACTCACATAGTAAATACTATTCATTTAATAAACACCAATTTCAAATATTTCACTAGAAATTTTGACATACACATAGAATCCTTAAGGGCAAATCAAGACACTCTATAATATACATTTTCAGTGACTTAAGGGGGTTGACCCAAAGGAGATACATCAGAACTGGCTCAAGTAAAAGAGAACAGTTTCTGAAAGGAGTGGTCCACATGATGTTTGAAAGTAATACTCTTTTCTTGCTAGGTAATATGCCAATTCATACAATAATATTGCTATTCTGCTTCAGAAACGAATATGTTTGTGCAGAACAACCAGATTCAGAATTGACACCCTCTATGGCATTTTAGAGAATATGGGAGAAAAATGGAGAAGGAGATAAGCCAGGTAGGAAGAAGGACTGAGGTGCCCATGGAGGGAATTGTGGACGGAATCAGAGGCTGTATCATCTGTGTCAAGCCACACCACCAGTTGGCCATCACTTATTTCATCTAAGCCACAAATTCCTATAACTTCATAATTTCCAGGTCTTTCAGCTGTTTTATCTACAAGGGCCAATTAGAGACAAATCATTTGAGTCATTGCAAGACTTTCAGCCCTTCTGAAGAGCTCTGAACATTTCCACACTCTGGAGACTCTTGATGTGTACAGTATGGAAGTGTGTGAAGATTTTAGCCTTTATTGGCTGTTAACACATACTGCCTAAGAAATAAAAGGATCCCTAAGTATGATTTCTGTGTATAAACTCCTTGTAGCTATTATTGAGCTCGCAATAGGTTCCCCAAACTTCTATTAAAATATCAATAGTATTTTTCAGAGCTTAAATTGAGCGGTGATTTTATTTCAGGCTGATCCTATAAACCACTTTTCTTCGAAGATTCTCTTGTTGTTGCTAAAAATGAAAGCCATTCAAACGAGCAGTGATTGAAACAGTGAGAAAGAAGGGGGAAAAATCAATACTGCATTTTCCAGGGCACTATCTCTGCTTTTGAAAAGAGACCATTAATAATGTGCTTACGGGAGTACCGCCAGTTGCTCAAAGTGCATTCAGGGGTGAGCTGAACGGATGGATTTCTGGGAAGCCTCTCGAGAGAGAGATTGCTGAGAAGTCAAAGCTCACTGGTGGAATCTGCACCAAACTGAGTCAAGCAACTCTTAGAATCTGGAGACCAACAGATCTCTAACTCAGGATGCACTTCCTCCTACACCCTGTCTGAGCATCATTGGAGACATTAGTGGCCAAGGAGGAGACTACCCATCAGCCCCAATGATTCATGGGTTTGTGCTTCCCAGTCTGGTCCATTAAGTCAAAAACAGACCCAGAGAAAACCATCGCTGATCAACAGGTGATAACCCTGTCTACATTTAACTTCCATTGGCACCTGGTGTTCTTCCTGTGCTTCAGGCTGTTTACTAGAGATGAGAGATGAAAAGGTCTAAAGAAAGAACTATCTCTGGTTACACTTGAAATCTATGAAGTTTGCAGTAAAACATATTTTGAACTACTAGTTGATATCTCTTCCAGGGAGGAATTTGAGAAAAGCTATTTTGAAAACAATATTCTGGTCGTTTATGGAACAGAAAGAATTCTAATACATGGAAAAAGGTCAAATAAGAATGGCAAAAGAAAAAAAGAAGAATGTAAGTTTTGAGAAAGTAGAGAGGGATCAAAGCCAAGATCAAGAGTGATGAGAATTCATCACAGGGAGGAGAACAATTAGTACAAATTCAGAGGGAATGCAACACAGACCCAGGACTGAAGAGAACATGGTGTCCTATGGTCTGTAGAGTGATCGAGTAGTTGCAAAGATGCCAGAGAATACTAGACCCCTTGCTACTGACCCAGAAGGAAGAAATACACAGTGGACATGGCCATTTCTTTTTGAAATTCAGGAATTCTTCTGGCATGGATCATTGAGAAATGAGTGCATTGATCTCCTTAAGAATAAAAGTAACACCTGAGAATCATCACAGAAACTGTTAAGCCTACCAATTTCTCTCTCTCTCTCTCTCTCTCTCTCTCTCTCTGTGTGTGTGTGTGTGTGTGTGTGTACACATACATATGCAGTTTCAAATGCAAGAAAGTAGAACTATTCCCCTGCTGGGTGGTGATAAAGAGAAGCCCTCATGATGGTACGTTGTCAATTCTTAAACTGGACCTCCTGAATAAAATGTCTCTAATGCTAACTTTGTCTACTCTCTAGCTCTTAGTTTTCCAAGAGTAAAAGTGTTATGATATTAGAATCCAGCTATGAAATGGTGTAGACTCCTAAATCCAGCCACCTATTAATGTGTTGAGGAACTCTGATCCTGATGTTCTCTATCCAACCCCAGGTTAGTAAGCTTCTCCTATCATTTTGTCCATGTCAGTCAATAGCAATACTCTCTGGAGCTGTTCAAAGGACAGCACACAAAACCAACCAACAAAACAGAACTAGATTCAATCCTCTACCTTCCAAACACATCTATAGTTCAACCTGAGATGATGCTGATCCAGGTCATTACCCTTTCACTCCAGGATTTCTGTAAGCACCCTGTGGCTGCTCTTCCCTGTGCTGTCTTATCTCAATCCAGCAGCCTAAACTATCCAGCTAAATGGAGTCAAGTTGTGACGCTCTGCTCAAACACCTGGACTGATATCTTTAATTCAATAAAAGGAAAGGTCTCTAGTTATGTCGCTAACTTTGTTTTCTATTACTTTGTTTCTGTGTCCTTTCTTCTTTAGCCATATTGGTCTTCTTTACTGGTCACTAAATAAATTGGGCATACTCCTTATATCAAGGCCTTTGTTTATACCTGTCCCCTACTTAGAATTCTCTTATTTGACATGACTATACTACTTTATTTCAATTGATATTCATTCAAAGTTGCTTTTTAGGTGAGTTTTGCTCTGTCTAGTGAAAATTTGAAACCCACCCCAACCATCATTCAGCAGCCCACTCTTGCTTAACATTTTTTTTAGTACTATTAATACACTGTGTATTTAATGTACTATTTTTTTACTTACTAAAGTGTTGAGAGAGAATTTTATTTATTATTCTAATTGCTGTACTCTCAGTGACAAGAGTAATGCTTGCAAACAGTAAGTACTCAATAAATATTTATTGGATGAATATATATACATTATATACAATAATTATAATATAAATAACATATATTACACAATATTTATATAGTACAAATCTATATATTATTAATTATATATTATTAGATATAATTGATACATTATATTATATATCATTCTATATTATTGCATTACTATTTTTATATATTATATAAAATAATATATATTAATATGACATATACGTATTATATTTAATATTTATTATACATATATATAGTTTCCTATCACAACATCTGGTATATAGTGAGCATTTGATAGATTATTGTATTATTATATTAAACTATGCTTCTTGGGCTGTACTAATTTTTCTATGATAATTTCTGTAGAATTTAGGAATGCTGGGTTAAACAGTTATAGTGATTTATTATCTTGACTAAAGGGTATCAATGGATTTTTCTTATGGATATATAAATCTACTAAATGAGGATGTACTCTTTGGCTTTTATCAGGCTTCTGTGACCATAGATAACTTTGTGAGTGAAGTTTCTTATAGGTTTGTGACGTGCAGTTGTATACTCTAAAATGTCGCTCTAGAAACTTGGAGTTGTCTGTGAAGAATGCAGTGCAAGTGGACATCTGTCTTGTTTTCACTTGAAGATCATTGTTCATAAAGTGAAGGAACTTGGGGGAGACACACCATTGGCTACATCATATAGAGTCAGAAAAATGGACCTTTGGCAAGGGATGGACAATTTATGAATGTCAAAAAGAAGGAGTTTGATAGAAAGCCAGCTGATTTGGAAAAAATAATCTGCCAGTTGAAGAGAAGGAGTAGTGAATGTACAGAGACAGAAATGTGAAAGGGGCACATAGAGAAGGAACAGGAATGGCCTGGGAAGAAGGAATAGGAATATCTTTGATGAGCAGAAGAGTCAAAAATAGAATAACAGAGATCATTTATACTCCAGTGTTTCCACAGATGAAGGCATAGGGAGGGTAGCAGAGTCAATGAAAAATGATTACTTATTCATATTTGTAAAATTCTTAGCTAAAGGAAGAAAATTCAGTGTCTTGAACTTACTTAAATGGTTCTTGTGTATGGACCTAAAATATTGAATAGAAATGAGTTTAACAGAAATAGTGGGAAATAATCCAGAAGACAGGATGTCAATAAAAATTCAACAACTTGAGCTTTATCTTAGAAGAGCATTTGGTTAGTATAAAAGAAGACAATATAAATAACTTCCCTGCTGGAAGCAGACACTAGGCCACTCAGAGTGCGGGTCATCAACTCTGAATGGTGTATCCACAGTGGAGGACACAGACACATCCTGTCCCCAACTTGTGGCAACAGGGAATGCACACATCTAGATGACTTGGAAGGGACTGCTAGAAGAAAAATATGATAAACTCTGGGCTTTCCTTCCTGACAATCTCAGCTCTCACGAGAGCTAAAAAGGCAATGAGGAGAACTGCTACTCTGAAATTAATTTTGGCTAACAAGGAAGAACTGCTTGGTGAAGCAGAAGTGACAGGCACCCAGGGAGAAAGTGGCCATGTCATCTCAGAGTTCATAATAGTCTAGGAAGGGAAGGCAGAGGGTAGGAGAGCAAAATCACAGATGCTAGTCAAAGAGGATTTGAAATATTTCAGGAACCATGGCCTCTCTGAACCAGAAATAAATGACTACCAATATAAGAGCATAAAAGAAAGAAAAAATGACCACATCAGTTCAATTTAGTAATAGGCATATTAAATATACACACTCTATATTTTATACCATGTCAGTATGGATAGTGCCTAATGGGTTAAGTAACATGTAAATTTGCTCATTAAACAAGTACTGAGGTAGGTATTTTGGTTTTCCATTTGCAAATGCAATAATTGATTCTCATCAAAATTAAGGAATTGAATCAAGGTCATTGGGTGGCAAAGTTTATTCTCATAACAATAGCTCTTCTTGGAAAAGCTCCTGTAATTCTACAAACACTATGGCCTCTTTGTGATGATTTTATGATCACCTAGAGATATAATAGAAATAAAAATTACAGACAAAAATAACTAAAGTATGAAATAAAATATAGTAAATTGTCATAAAGACAAAAATCTGGAATGAATTTGGGCTTATGCCAGGGTAATTAAGAAAAAAAAGTTAAATATTTCTAAATAGAACAAGCTGAAGAACAAAAGAGACAAGTTTGCTTAGAAACAGATGGTGTCATGTTAATAAACACCAGGGCCAGCCACATCATTCAGCTTTACCTGATCTGTTCTCAGTCCTGGAAGAGGCTCTGGTAACTGGATAGGTAGAGTAAATACGAAGATCATAGACTTAAAAGTCATGAAGAGAGAAAGAAATCATTTCATCTCTTTAGATGAATTCAAGTCTCCAAACCAAAAGAATTGAAACTTAGAGCATGAAAACAATTTGCAAAGTTCCTCCATTTAAGGGGAAGGTGGGGAGGGACAGGAAATATGGTTGAATGAAATGGACATCATCACCCTAGGTACATGTATGACTGCACATAAGGTGCAGCACTACATTGTGTACAACCAGAGAAATGGAAAGTTGTGCTGCAATTGTGTACAATGAATCAAAATGCATTCTGCTGTTATATACACCTAATTAGAATAAATATTTATTAAAAAGTAAAAAAGAATATAGCCCCCCCCCAAAAAAAAATTGCAGTTGTAATTTAAAAACTATTGAGTAATAATGGAGAATAGAATTAGTATCACGAAACTGGAGTTGGGATCCAAAGATCACCTATATCAAAAATATAGGTGGAGCAAATCTTAGATTCTGTATACTACTAACTTTGAGAAGAAGAAGGGAATAAAGCTCAAGTTTTAGCATGAACTTGAACTGAACTGCTTTCCTAATAATTTAGGAAATAAAGTGGTGATTATTAGCAGTCTTCCTAGGTTCTGTAAAATTATGATTATTTCAAACTTGTTTCAATTGTTAGTTAAAAAGATTTCATGGAGTTTTTAGATTAGATAACAAAGAAATGCTATAATTTGGATCCTGATGTATATATGGTTAATATGGTGGGAAAGACTTTATTTCTTAAAATGTAGTCTGAATGATCTCCCCTCTCCATCCCATCCCATGTGCACAATGGATTCACAGATAAAGTTATCACTGAAACTTGCAGGTTTTCAAAGCACACAACTTTTTTTTTTTTTTTTTTTTTTTTTTTTTTTTTTTTAATCCAGTGACTTCTGGGATACCCAAAAGACAAGAAAATGTCCTTTAACATTTTTTTTGCATTTATTAAAATATAAAACACATAGAAGAAAATTCCCTAAACACCAGAGTATAAATAAATAAATTTTCAAAAACTAAGAACATTTTTGTAACCAGGAAATAGATCAAGAAATATATTGCCTGAGCCCAGAAACACTCCTTATGCCTTTTTCCAGGGCCTGCTTTTCCTGAGAGGTCAATAGCCTGATGCTTAACAGGTGAACCAGAGTTATCTCATTCTAAACATAATATAAACAGAAAAAGACAGACATGCTCCTCTATAGCTGTCCTAGTTTGTTCACAATTATGTGTGGAATATCCAGACACGGAGCTTCTTAGGACAATAGTGTACTAGTTCTTATTGGCATATAGTAAGTGTTCATATGATCATACCACAGTCTGTGTAGCCGTTATCCTACTGATGAATATTTGAATTGTTTCTTTTCTGAGGCTATTATGAATTGTCCTTCTATGAATATATGTGTACAATCTACAAATGTTCACCCAAGATAAAATATACAACCTTAATTGTCTGTTATCTATTAAAAATAAATTTAGGATTAAAAATTTTCAAAAATTTAAAGAGAAAGAGAAATAATGCTGCAGAGATGATCTGCTGGTGACTGCTTAAATTCATAAGTGAAACTTTAAGGAGGAACAAAATGTCTGTACAGTCACAGAGCAACTCACTCAACATATTTATTAATCACCATATTAACTTTCACACATGTTCAGGTCTTTTTCAGGTGGAATTCATCTTTTCTGTTTGAAGGTGACTTGCTTTTAATGAATAGTTTGTGGAAAGGAAAAAATGGTAACAGTAAAGAAATTTGGCATATTTCACCTTAACCAGGTAATAAAGTTAACATCACTAATAATACATATCAATGCTGATACAAGGCACCAAGATGGACATGACAAAAATTCCACCCCAAATCCACAAGCCTAAATGAAAATGAGAAAGCAGATGACAAACTCAAGTTGAAGATCATTATGCAAAATATCCCTTCAAAAGTGTTTCAGGTCATGAAAATCAAAGAAAGCTAAGAAGCTCTTACAGATTGGAGGACACACAAATAAATCAGTACTCTGGATTGGATCCTGGAAGCAAAAAAGAACCTCAGGAGAAAAATAAAAGTAAAATCCAAATAAAGTCTGTAGTTTAGTTATAGCTCTTGTGCCAATGTCAACTTCTTAGTTTGGGTATGAATGCACCATGGTTACATAACATGCCAACACGGGTGGAAGTGGAGAGAAGAGTATACGAAAACTCTGTGCTATCTTGGTAACTCTTCTGTAAATCTTAGTTCAACACAAAAATAAAGTTAAAAAGAGAGAAAAATATAAATGACCTCAGAAAAAAAAAAAAAGATTCATGGGCTTTGAAATCTTTTTTGGAGAGTTTCTGGCAGTAAGGGTCTGTTTCTCTTTGAGTATGTTCATCCTCAGTTGCCAGCTCTTCACTCCGGGGTGGAGTGTGTATGCTTGAGTGTCTGAGGTGTGTTAGGAGATGCTCTTCTCTAAAATCCTATGTTCAAACTCTTGGATCCTGGCAGTGGTCCTACTTACACCAGAACCTGATGAGCTTTTATGAATATAACAACCACTATATCTCTTCATGCCTTAAGACTTAAAGTCATTTCTGCAGCCTTCTCTATAATTCCTATTGGTCCTTCAAGAAGGTCTGGGCACTCCTTCCCTTTCTATTCCAGTTAGTAGCAGAAAAGCCTCCTTTCATTGAAACTCCTGTAAAAAGTCATCAGAAGGTGTCATAAGTAGAATCATCCAGAACATCATTTATACCTTCTTGGATTTAGCTAGAGCTACTTGTTACAATGTATAAGAACAGGGATAACATAATCAATTCATTGGTTAATTCATTTACATACTATTACATGCATGTAACACATTGAATATTTTCAGTATCTTGTAGTTGATCAGAATTTTACAATGTTTGAAAAAGTAACGTGATTTTAGAGAAAATAAAAACATGATTTTAGTGAAAATATTGAATCTCTTTTCACTTTTCTATGTTATCTTCAGGTCAAATAAATGCAAGTAAAAGTGATATTAGAGCAACAGGGCAGCACTTTGCAAAGGCCAAAAGTTTCTAGGAGATGAAACAGCTTTTAGTATCATGGACAGATTGTGACTGAAGAGAAGTTAATGCTGGTTTCCAAGAACAGAAAAAAAAAAAAAAAACCCAAGGGGAAGACTGGATACATCTGCAGGGATTGTTTTCAGTCAGCAGGCTTTTCAAGTAAATCTTAGAGAAGAGGTAGTTACTGAGGATGTGGCTTTCAAGGAGCTAGTTTTTGAAGATACTGTGACAATTATCAAACAGTGCATCCTTTGTGGATACCCATGCATTTTTCAATTACAAATGTCCATTGTGGTTGGGAGGCTATAAAACCAAGTTTGAGATATTGTTCTAAGAGCTTAGAATACCTTTTTCGTTTATCCTATGATTATATTCTTGGGGGAAATGGCAGCACTGAGAAGATATACAACTAGTAAATGGTGGAGCCACCCAAGCATAATACTCAAGACCTATTCCCTAATTCTCCTTGTATCCTGTATCCCAAATAGATCTTTATTTCTCCCTCAAAATCATACACCAAAGGCAATCTCTATCATGAATCAATATTGTTCCTATGAAGACATCAATTTTCAAATTGCTCTTTGTCTCAGTAGCCTATTGAGAAAGATGATTTTCCCATAATAGATACTTGCTTTGTATCACAGGGTTGAGGGAATGTTAAGAGAATAATGTGAGATTAGAGATGTTAAAGTGCTTTGTAAATCTTAAATACCAAGGACTGTTAAGATTCAATTTTGTTCTTATAAGGGAGCCACCTTAGATGTCTAGAGGGAGAGTTTATTGCCAGTGAACAGGTTCCTAAGAAAAAATAAAGTTTTGAGAGAAGGGCAAGAGCCTTTAGATTAAGAGAATCATAATTAGCTAATGACTAAAGAAAATTAGAATCCTTTGGTATTAGACGTTACTCTTGTTACATAGTGAGAGGAATTTACTCATCTGAAAAATCTAATCTACTGGGGAAAATTCCTTTGCTTCTTGCACTACAACAACATAAGGAGGGAGGTGCCATGTAAATACAGAGGTTGATTTTTATTTCTACTGCATGTGCTATTAAAAATTAGGACTCCTTTATGAGTTAGAGAACCTTTACAAACCTTGTATTAATACCAAGTAATTAAGATACACTATTAAACGTAAATCATATGAGCTGGGATGAATTGGAATCAATGTCTTTTTTGATTAAGTACCAGAGATGCTCAAGAACAAACTAATGAATACACTGACAGATGAGTGCCACTAACAGATGATTATCATGATGATCTTATAATTCAGCACTCAAAGACCTGGAATCTGAATATCCACAGGGGTAATGATTTTTTAATTATTTGAGAAGAGCTTCTGGTCTATCGTTCTGCAGAAATGCTTTAGAGATGGAGGTGGATGGGAAAATGTTATTCATCCCACCAGCACACCTCATTAAGCCATGAAGGAAGGTAAGAAGGTAAGAAACCCATCATTGTCGATGCCACATTTTGAAACAGAATGAAGAAAAAAATATGCCTTTAAAGTACATCTTTGAATTTTTTCCATAAATACCTGCTTGCAAATACATTAAAATTCATAAGAGCAGCTCTTTTATGAATCAAACAACCAGATGAATAAGTTTTTGTTTTTCACTTAAGAGTATTTTTTTTTTCCTATTTAGGAGCAACAACTGCTAATTTCTATTCATAGACTCCATCACATTCAATCCCATTTTCATTCTCAGTTCCCACATCCAGGCAGTCACTGAAGTCTGTGAATTGTACTCCTGAAATAGCTCCAAAGTGCATCCCATTCAACATCCTATTATTGCTACTAACTCAGTAAATGTCCACCATCTCTAATCAGTCATGTATTACTAGCCTTATCTCCCATCATCTCTTGCTCTGCCCCCAAAGTTTTTTTCCCTTACTATGCCACCAGGTTATGCCCCAGTTTGGAGCTTTCAGTAACTGCAATGCCCTAGGAAGGCATGAAGTACCTTTCCAAGGGTACTTCTATCTAGCCCTGGTCTATCTAGCACCATGTCATACCACTGCCCAAGTCAACACTCTGAATCCACAGTTTCTCAGCATACCTCAACACTCAACTATGCAGAAATGTTTATTATTTTTGTATTTTTACCTCTGGTTCTCATGAATTTAGAATGTCCTTACTCCACTACTGAACATTTCAGGACCCAGGCTTCATATTGTTAACTAGTCAGTCTTGTGGTTTTTATCTTTACCACTCTTTCAAAATCCACCATTAGCCCACTGCTAATCCCTGAGCAAGAGCTTCACATTCACTTCCCCATTTGTGCAGCAAGAAATGATCTCGTTAGTCCTTTATGTTCCCTGTATTTTCTATCTCTTGATACTGGATTAGCTTCCCTTCTCATTATATTTATGTTTTGTACAAGTTCCATCTGAGGTTATAAGCTCTTGAAAGGAACCATAGCCCATTACTCATTATCACATCAAAAAAGTGACCACTTGATGTTTTGCAAATAAGAGATACTATGTAAATATGGATTGAATTGAAATAGCTTTGAGAGAGCACCAAGGCAAAACAGGATGTCATTCTTTTGGTCCCATTTCTTATGCTATAATAAGGACTCCTTCTGTTTACACATAAAACAGAAGAGTTTAATCAACCCAGCAATCTTTAACTTGATAATGAAGGCCATAAATTAATTTTTAAACAAAATTAAAGAAGGTAGGATGAAATATGAAATAAAAATGTCATTAGAATCTTCCTAGGAAACAATATTCTTGACACCAAATCATGACATTATGGGGCTCAGTTGTTAATTTGTTTCTAGGGCAGCCCCTTGTTTTATGTCCCAAATAGCATTTCCCTAAATAAAACTGCATGGAACAAAATGCCATTATGATTTCTAACATTCATTTCCAGTGAAGTTCCTGTTAGGTTGCAGCCATAACTATGATGGAAGGGGTGTGAGGAGAGCCCGCTGCAGTAATAACTGTGTCTTCATACATCAAAGCAGGGGATTATAGGAGAAGCATCTATGTAGAACAGGAAACTAACTGGAGGGGTAGTGCTCATCAGGCTGGCTTTGTACATGATGGGAAATGATCAGAAAGGGACTTTCTGTTTGCAGAGTTAGTGGAAAGGTAAGTCACCCTCTATGCACATATGCAGGAAATTTAAGGTTTTTTTCTTCACATAATTGTTTCCAACAGGTACAATGGGCATCACTCTCTATTAGCTGCTGGCTTATGAACCCTCAGGAAGTGAATTCATTCTAAAGGCATGCAAGGCTCTGTAGTCTCTGGGACCTATATGAATCGCAAAGTCAAGGGAAAGGCAAGAAATGGCAGAGGAGAATCCACTAAGACTCCTGAAGGGAATTCTGCTGTCCCTTCTCTTCAGCTATAACCTTCATTTAATGTCTGAATCACAAAAAGTCAAATTTCTTAACAGCTCCCAGATTAGTCCACAGTTCTTTATCTATCTCACTATTTCTTTAATGTATACAGCCTCTGTTTTCTAAACTAGTGCATTCAATTTCTGCCTGTAATACTGACTTCTTTTAACACAATGATGGCTCTGTGATGTTTTAAAGTTCTTCTAGAACCATACCATGCCCTAACTTGAACATCCTCACATATTCTGTATTGCCCAGAGAAGGAAACTCAAACTCTGGCAGAAAACCCAAGGCCTATTTGTGATTTTTGCCTTCTAATGTCTCCTTTATCCCCTCATTGTTTACTATTCCACAAGAACATTTCAGGTTTCAGAAATATTGATCTAGTTTTGTGTTTTCAGGCACACCATGCTCTTTCCTATTTCTTTTCCTCCTGAGTTCTCTGTTTCTACCTTTACCCTTGCTACAGCCTAAACTCAGAATGGCGGCACAAGAGAGTAGCTTAAATGTGAGCTATAGCATGTCCTTCCTCTGCCTGAATCTCACTCATTCCCATTTATTCCACTGTAAAGTCAATGTTCCTACAAAGGACCAAAGAGCTACAAGAACTAGCCCTTGGCTACCATTCTGACCTTATCTGTCATTACTTCCCCTACTCACTTACTGTTCCTTGAACATGACTGGTAGAGTGGCCTCTGGGTCTTTACAATTGCTGTTCTCTTTGCTTGGGAGACTCTTCTCTTCATACAATCCCAGTGGTTCACTCTCATGTGTCTTCATTATCTTCTCCCAAGGCCTTTTATCCCAGAGAACTTTGCTGACCCCATTACCCCTGTCATAGAATATATCCATGTTGACTGTTTTTCTCTCTACCACCAGAATGTGTATTTTCATGCAGTCAATGACCTTGGTTTGTTTGCACTGCTATATACCCAGTATGAAGTCTTAGCACATAGTTTGCACTCAGTAGTTTTTTTCCCCAAAATGATAAAAGCCTTTTTTTTCCTTGCCCTTTTCCTAAAATTTATCTTGTTAACTACTATTAATCTTCCCACAAATACAGTTCAAACATCACCTCCCCTGTGAAATTTCCTCTACTCAATGAAGAGTTATGTACTGTACGAGGGTATCTCTGCTCTTTGTAAACATATTTGTCTAGTTGTGTGTGTGTGTGTGTGTGTGTGTGTGTGTGTGAGAGAGAGAGAGAGAGAGAGAGAGAGAGAGAGAGAGAGAGTGTATGTGTGTTGCTTTTTATTTATTGTTCCTCAGATCTGCTTCTCAGTTCACCCAGAGGGTGGACACAAGAGTCATTTAACACTTCATTCTCCTCAATTGCACCAACTACTAATCTGTAGAATTAGGAAGTTCCTACTTTTGTCCAACCAGATGATTTTTGTGGTCTTTCTATTATAGTTTAAGAGAAAAGAATCAAAGAAAACCTACATACTGTGAAGTAACCTGTCCTCATTCTTATGCCATAATGGCATAAGATTGTATGGTGTTTTCCATTGTACAGGTAGATCAGGGGTATCCAGAGAGCTGTCAATCTACTCATGAAATTCTGTCATGAATAGAACCAACTCTTGCATAGCAGTCACTCCCCATTTTTTAATTATGTGTATTATGTCACCAAGTTGTGAGACTAATGTTAAGATTTGGGAAACTATGAAAATAAAATTTTGCATTTGAAATAACTATGGACTTAAAAGTGAACAAATAACCCCCCCCCAAAAAAACCCCAAACCAAAAAAACCCACACAAAGTGTTTGCCTTTTTCACTTGAATAGAGGATATTTCCTGAAAAAAAATTATTAATGAAGAAATATTTAGCAAGCAGCTTTCTCACAGGACAGAAATGAGAGTGTCAAGAAAGCCCTTGCATGGTGCTGCTGCTGCAGGGGAAGTAACAGAAAACATCTGCATTTTGATTGGGTCATAGGGGACAGCAGGGACAGTGGGTGGAAGAAAGTCTCTGAGCCCCCACCAAAAAAGTTGCTTTTAAAGTAATACACTGTTCCGCTTCATCCTTGATAAAACAAATGCTAATTTTGTTTTTAAATTGCCAGTATACAGGGAAGTGATCCAAATCTTTTATACCTTTGAGAGATTTTTATCCTTTACATATTCCAATTCAACTTAAAATATTGTGCAATTGCCAAACCTCATATTTAAAATATATGCTTATCATTCAACTCAGGGTAACATTAGCACATGGAAAACTGGATTCTAATTAATAAATCAGAGACTTAACCACAGAAACATCATTCACACATATGAGATGGCAATAGTGAGAACCATTAAAAATAGTAGCATGCTGTCACCCTTCCGGGAAATATGGAAATATGCCTTTTCGGGGTTATTGGCCTACATTATTTATCAATGTTTGGCTTTAATATATGGATTTACTCCACATTGAATGAATATCATATTTCTTCTAGAAGATACAGCATTAATTTGTGATCTTGGACAAATTGTCAATAGGATAACAAGCCCACTAGGGGGGCATGCAATCAATAATTTGTATCCAGTGATTTCTTCCCTTAGGTTGTTGTAGGAAAATATTGCTTTTTCACTTTCACTCTTGCTGATAAGCACAAAACAAGCAAACATAGAAATTACAGGAAAAAAAAACCCTGCAAAAAAAAAAAAAAAAGCACCTTTAGTCAGGGTAGAGGATATTTCAAAAAGCAGACGGCAACTTTTATCAATGTACTACAGGCTGACATTCGGTTCCTGTTCCACCTCAAAACCAACAAACAAACACAAAATAAAATGTCATCAAAAGAATAAAACACATGAAAAGATGGGTTCTTAGAGAGAGATCATTAAAAATTTGGAAGTAAACCTAAACCCACAGATTACTGTATGGAATTGGAAACACACACAAGAAACGCATGTGGATTCCACTTGTCTTCATGCTTTTCTCATCTCATCCACACCTCTCCCCACATGGCTAGGCTGTGACTTATGTTTCTGCTGTTTTAAGCTTCAGCCTCATCCATAATTCTTTCATCTGAATTTATGTTACTCAGATAGTTTGTGTTCTTGTTGCTACAGTTATGTTCCTAAACCTGAGTGCCCAGCCTGTAGTTTGAATCTCCAGTTTGGTGTGACTCGTATCACCTTCCTTGTATTTGCTGATATTTCCTTACATGAAACTGTATACTTGGAGTCTCAGGGTGGCTTCATCTAGCTTTATGCTTAAAATTCACCAGCCCCAATTCTTTCTGCCAGTCAAATAATCTGCCCACCTTTCTCTGATGGGCTTTTGAAGGAGACGCGTCTCCTTCAAAAAAGGCAGGCAGATTACAGAGTCTTTGCTTATACAGCCAGATTTGAGACTTGAGTCCATAAAAATGTGACTGTCCCATGTTCTTCTACATAGTTTTCTTACTCTAAGCATCAACAGTGAAGAGAGGGGCAGCTGATTTATAGAGTCAGAGAGCTTCATGCTGCTACCTCCCCGACAAAATTCCATGAAACATGAGTGGAAGTCAGTGCCAGGTAAGTTGACAGCACATGAATCACTATTTGGGGCACTTGATGCCATCCAGCAGAGAAATGCAGGGTATTAGCACCAGGTATTAGCACCAGGCTCCTCCCATCTCACTCATTCAAAGTAGACTCTTCCCTTGGTAAAGAATGAGTAGTGGCAGCAGTTTCTTCTCTAGTATTTACCCCAAAGATTACAAAGTACTGGGGGGAAATTCCTATTTCATAGGCTCAGGGCTGAATGAAGAGAGAAATTAAGAATGATTTTCTCAAACCCGCGAGACAAATTTACTTGACCTTTCTGCCTCTCTCTGTCTTGACATAACTGTGTTTGTTTCTACTGAATTACTTCCAAGTGGAATTTAACCACAAGGAAATTGAAGAAAACAGGCATTCAAAGAGCCAGTAAGATTTCCCCTCAGATTATAAACCTAAACAGGATTGAGACAAGGCTTCTAATGCTTTTTTAAAAAAAATTTTTTAGATGTTGATGAACCTTTATTTTATTCATTTACTTATATGCAGTTCTGAGAATTGAACCCAGTGCCTCACACATGCTAGGCAAATTCTCTAACACTGAGCCGCTAATGCTTTTAAAACTTCCATGATACATAAATTTTATATATACATATATACACACACACACATATATATAATATATACACATATATATGCATGTTCTTATGAATATATATGCATACATGTATTTCTATATTCATAAGAGTAGATATTTCATAAATGATGGTGAAGAAAACCCAAAATCTGTGTCTGTTGGCTTTCAGCCAGTTTTGGTTTAGGGACAAATATATTGAAGTTTATTTCTCTAGAATTCTTGTGAGAAAAATCTCAGGAAAAGCTGAACACCTTGGATAGATGAAGAGCCCCATCCACAGTGAAGCAGAGCTCCAGGGAGCACAGGGGTTACAGAGAGACCAGCTGTTCCTTTTCTGCCAGTGAGTGGTTTTCAGTGTGTGTTTCCTGGGTTAGCAGCTTTAGCTTCTCCTGGGAACTTGTCCTCCTGCTACAGTGTGGAAATCACCACTGTAGTTCATGACCATTATTTAGGATGACTTGGCTACTTTTTATAGATTTGCTCTTCTAGATATTGGGAGAAGTTACGTGTTTTTTTGATGACTGAGGCAGCAGAAAACTGAATTTATTTTGGTCTACCAAAACCAGAGTGATCAACATTTCCAAGATCACAAAGATATAATACAAATATTTTATGAAAATATTTAATAGAAACTAATGTTTTTTGACTCTTCTCTCTGTATTCCTTTCCCAAACACTATGGATAATTGAGGGTTTACAACAAAGAAACATTGGAAGACTTGTCTCCTTGAAATGGAAGGTCTCACTTCCATTGCAGAGGGCTCTCTGGGAGAGAAGCTGGCTTTGATGTGTAGGAAGGACTGCCCCTGGGAGAGAAAGACATTCGACAGGCACATATTTTAGAAATGTTTTGCAGGTAAAATTTTCATCCATAAAATCATATTAACATTTCAAACACACGACCCTCCAGAATTCAAAAAACGTCTCCGGAGATTCTCTTGCCTTGTAAAGAGCTATACTTTTCTAGGGCAGAGAACATGATTTTTTCCAAATTCTTTAACTCTGCCCCTGACTTACGTCTCAAAGGCAAACCTTTAACAAGTTGGGGGTGGGGTGGGGACGGTTCTACCATAGGGTGACAACAAAGAAAGGACAGTAAAGGCAGAGAGAAAAAGATAACACTTACAGCTTCACAGCTTCTGTCTGGATGACATATATATATATATATATATATATATATATATATTTTTTTTTTTTTTCTTCCCAAAATCTTCCTGGGGTTATTCAGAAAGCTTGCAAATAAATCATAACTATGATGAAACAAAAGACCAGAATCCTAGAAAACCTTCCACCCTGCCCAGCTCTGCATTGAATCTGTTCAACATTCAAAATTGCCCACTTCATTTGAGCATCCTATATAAATAACAGATCCATCCAGCATTAAGATTGCTTCTTAATGGATAGGAAGCAACTGAAAAAGTGTAGCTACCAACAACTAACACCCAGAAAATCTATGGAGTAAGGTAGGGACACAGCTCAGGTCAGATGACCAAGGCCTCCCGGGTAGGTTCTGAAACACATTATATAAAGAAGCCGGTCTGCTATTGCAGCATAAACTGTTGGCTATTTCAATGCCTGGTTTAAGTCATTGGTTTTAATGTAACATTTTTTTGTTTGGGTAATATTTTTATCATCTCTTAAGAGGAAACTGGGTTTTTATTAGTCTGATTGAATTTAAGAAAACTAACATGTTTGAGTTTAGTTAAATAAGCAGAGGTAAAATTTGTTATTATAATTTCCTTAGAACTCAAAGAAATGCTATCACCTTCTAACCAGATATTCTCTTTCTTTAAGTAGCAGGTATGATACTGTGTGGTCATAACTGATAGGACTGCTGAGAAAGCAAAGTTGTTTATGTAGCATACGTTTAGCAGAAATGCTAATTTTGGCAGCCATTCCTAGAGTGCCTCCATGTGCCAGACACTGTTGAGAAATATTCCTGCATTTCTGCTCATCCTCATAAATGTGTCATGTAGGCATTATTATCTCTGGCAATACCTGTTGGTTCTCTGGTCTAAATGTCCCCTGGTTTGTGTTTCCGTCAACTTTCCTTCACTACATAAATATTTACATTGAGCCCCTACCAGGTGCCAAACACTGAAGTTCTGGTCTTGTTTATATTGCAGTAGCACAAATAATAACCAAACAAGTGAGAGAATATCTGCTAAAATAATGCTATATAGAAAATTATAGAAAGATAATAGAGACTAAAGGAGTGGCTCAGTCAGACTAGTGGTCAGGGAAAGAATCTGGGGGAAGTTGAGATATACTGTAAGCCAGAAGAGGCTTAAATGACTAGAAAGAAACAAAGCACAGAGAATTTTCTGAGAACAGAGAACAGCTAGAGCAAGTACCTTAAAGCAGAAACATCCTTTTAGATATATAAGGGACACCCAAATCTTTGCACACCCAAAATAAATTATTTTTTTTTTAAATTTTGCACTAAACCACATTCCTCAGCTCTTTGAAAATCAAGAAATAGAAGCAACATTTCTACATATCTCATATGCTCAGGAGTCCAACAATTGCTATCTCTTTCCTTAGCTCTTATGGCTAATGCTTCAGGAAGTCCTGTTGGCTGTAACTCTAAGGAATACCTTGTCTCCACTAAAGTACTACCAGTTTGACCATAATATATCAGAACTGGAAAGACCCCACGTGTCCTCCCATGGAAAATGGGTAAAAAAATTGTGGTTCACGTATACCATGAAATACTACTCAGCAAAAAAAAAAAAAAAAAAAAGAAAGAAAGAAAGAAGAAGAAATTATCAATTCACACAGCTTCTATGAACCTCTAGGGAATTATGCTAATTTTTTTTTCATTCTCAAAAGGTTGTGGGCAGTGTTTCATATATATGACATTTTTAAAGTAACAAAATGGTAGGAATAGAGAACAGATCAATGATTGTCAGCAGTTAAGAATGGAAGGTAGGGGCAGGAAGGGAATGTATATGGCTATCAGAGGGCAACCAACAGGAGGGATCTTTATGGTGGTGGAGGTGGAAAAGTCTGTATCTTGACTGTAGAGGGAGAAGAGGCTACAATGCTGAGAACATTCCATCTTGAGACCTGACACAACCCTGCCATCTAAGACTCAGAGTGAAGCAGGAAAAGAAAAGAGCACCTTCTTTCAGCTTCACTCTGACACCAGGTTGGCAAAAACCAAGTGACAGCATCTAATAATGGACAGGGGCAAAAACAATGCAAGAAAACTCCATGAAACAGGCTTTCTGAATTAGCAAAAAATAGTTGGTCACTCTCTGAGACTGAGAAAAACAGTAATTGAATCCAGAATACATAGTCCAAGGCACCTTAAAAGGAACTCAAATCATATCAATATCTGGATGTAAATAATGTTTGCCTTAATTTCTCCTGTTCTATCTAAAATATCTTGCATTTGGTTAAAAAGAGTAAGACATACAACAACTCAAGTAAACTCAAGTCATTAACAAGAGACTAGGCAATAAACAGAGTCAGAGATGACTCAGTTGTTGGAATTGTTAAGACCAGGACTTCACAGTTGCCATGATTAATTGATAAATGAACTAATTGAAAAGGAGGATACTATTCATGAACAGATGACAAATTCTGGCCAAGAGATGGAAATTTTAATAAAGAGGCAAATAGAAATTTCAGAACCAGCAATATAATATTAGAGATGGAGAAATCTTCTGATGAGCTCAGCAGCAGATTCAGGCAAGTCGGGGAAAGAATTAGGAAACTTGAACAAATTTAATACAAATCATTCCAACTAAAATACAAAGAAAAATAAAGTGAAAAGAAAAATAATGGAAGAGAGTATCAAAGGGCACTGGGATTGACTTGTTTGGAGTTTTACTTTATATGTGTGCAGCAAAGTATCAAAGAAGGCAACTCATTTTACATAGCATTTTTTTTTTTTTGCAACTGTGAACAAAAGACCTGACAAGAACAATTTTGGAGGAGGAAAGATTCATTTTAGAAGAGGGCTCAGTCCATTGAAGGCTGGCTCCATTCTTGGGGCTTGAAATTAGGCAGAACCTCATGGCAGAAGAATGTGGTGAAGAAAAGTGGCTCACTACATGGCAGTTAGGAAGTAGAGAGACTCCATTTACTAGATGCAAAATATATACCCCAAAGCCATGCCCCCAGGGACCCCCCTCTTCTAGCCACATCCTACCTGCCCACAGTGCCCACTCAGTTAATTCCCATTAGGGGATTAATTCAGTGATTGGGTTAAGGGTCTCACAATCAATCATTTCACTTCGGAAAGTTCTTCCATTGTTTCACACATGAGCTTTTGGGGGACAGTTAATATCTAAACCATAACACAACCCTAGGTGGATTTTTGGAGCCCTCTTTTTTCTGCTTATTCCACTCCTTTCCAAAACCCTGCCCTGCCAATTCTAGCTCTCTGACCCCTCCTAAACTCTGGTCTCCATCTCTTTAACTCAGTGAGTCAACTGGGTTCTGTTTTGGTCCCTCTCACTTTCCAGGAATAAGAACTTCACAGAGTTTATTTATCTTTTCCTGAGGTTTACAGTTCTGCACTGCCGACTGCCCAGTCTCTAAAAACAGTTGTCTTATGTATCTTGTCTGTATTTCTGTTTGTTTTTGTTGGGAGGTCAAGTCCAGTTCCTGTGATTCCAACATTTCTAGAAATAGAACACCATGTTGTTCTTTCCCGTTTGGAATAATGCCATTAGATCCTTAAATTTTACTAGGGTTGAATATCACACTGGGATCAAGACACTTGGAAGGGAAGTTGGGGGTCCTGAGAAGTAGCCATGACTTCCCACCTATTGCTGGCTCCTTCTATTTGAGTTCATGTGATCTCCTCCTTTGACCCAATTTCCAGTTGATCAATTGTACTTAATTGTTTCTAAATCTCTACTCCCCCCCCCAACATTCTGAATACAGGTTAAAGTACCATTTGAAAGACTTTAAGTGGATAGATTGACCTTTTTGCCATTTACCTGAAAGCTGATTTTCAACATCACTTTTTAGAGCAAGGAGAAGACTAGGCTCCCAAATTGCTCTGCTGCTGAAAGTCCTGCTCACACTAATAGGAATTACACACAAGCATCTCAGAGATAATGGAGCCGTCAATCTCTTTTATGAACCATGACAAGTAGCCAAAGAAAGGTGGATTTTAAAGCAAACACCCTCCATTTCAGCTCCAAGTCAGCAAGAATCAGTTCCAAATCTTTTCCACTACTTCCCCCATCCCCCTCCCAAGTCAAAATACCCATGAAATCCTTCCCCCTTGAAGGCACCTGCTGGCTATATTGAGATGAAGGTGATGGCTGAATAAGAGGGTAGAAAGGCTGGAAATAAAATCTCAATGGTTAATAACCTTCCTCTCTGGTCTCAGATTCCTGCTAATAAGATAATTGCAGACTGAAGGACTCACTCTGTCTTTTTGAAGTTACAGCAAAAGCATTGAAGTGTTTCTGTTGATCCTCAGAGCAGAAGCCTGAGAGGAAATCACATCCGATGTGGGCTTTTTTTGAGATGGCATTTCCTGGTTCCTTGGCAAACCAGACATACTTAGATTCTTCTGTGCCTCACTGAAGTGCACCTGAGCCCTTGCCTACCACGATGACATCATCATAGCTGTAGGAAACCTGTCAAGACAGTACTTCAAATAAACCTTCAGTGGCAATGTTTCTCTAATAAGCAAGGTGTTATGGAGTTTGTGATGGGGTTTCCCTCACCCCTGTTAGGTTATCTATTGATGTCAGAATCACAGAATACTCAATACAGCAAGGACTACAGAAGTAATCTTGTCTTATTCTATCACTTAAAAAAAATCAAAGTGAATTGTAAGGTAATACTGCAATTCCTAAGGGAGGAAAGCATGCTCATCTATTTTAAACAATAAAAATAAAAATGAAAATTCTCTAGTTAACCCTCATCTAAGACAGAAAATTAAATTCACCAGCTTCCTTTTCCTTCCCAGGTTATTCCAAATAATTTACTTTAACTAAATATAAAAACACAGGGAAAAAATCTCAGGAGAATTTTTTTCAAACACAGTCATGTAGAAATGCCTTGCAATGGAGATGAATGAATAACAGCCCATTGGTATTGTATGAATGGGCCAGAGAACTCCCTAGAATGGGTCTAGGGAGTAAAGGGCCTTTTTACCCCACTAAAAGCCTGGCTTCATGGCACCTGAGGTCAGATCCGATAGTTTTTTAAACACAGAAAACCCTCATAATGTTGCCCTACTTTGAACAACTAAAGAACAAATTGTTTTAGTTCTAAGCAAGCTGGGTTACTCTGGACAGTAATACAACTAAAGATCCCCAAAGGAGAATCCTTCAGGACAAAAACAGATAAGATTTTACCTCTTCAATATTGGCAAAACTAATAGTTCAGGGTTATTTGGGATATATAAATTACTGAGGTCAAGAGGCATTCTCTATAATTTATATGCATCCTAAATGAATTGGTTTGAAAAGATTCATTCCATTCTTCATGCTCCAAGAAAACACATTTTGTTTTAGTATATTTTATTTCATAGCTAAAAATGCTTAAAGAAATGTATGCTTAGATAGAACAGCAGAAAAATAGAAACTTGGAAGTGGGAGGTTCCAGTGTTATATAACCCCAAGAACATTATTGACTGAAAATGCATAATTATTATGAACAATAACACTTGAGATAATGATAATAATATTGTTAGGAACTTCTTCTATGCATGGAAATTTACCAATTTTTTTACTCCTACTTTTTAATTAGAACCTCATAAAATCCCAATGATATAGAAACTGACATTGTTTTATTTGACCAAGAAATTCATTGATATGATCCATGTCAGAAATTTTTGAATGTCTAAGCTGGAATTTGAACTTGGTTCTGGAGCATTGCAGATCCAGGATGGGAGGGAGGCTCGTGCTTTGACCTGTGTGGGTGTGGTTTTGTTGAAAGTCAAGGTAAAACAGTAGGGCCCTGTTTCACCTGCACCTTGATTCCACATGAGGTACTCTGATTATAGTGAAGGTTTGACTTCCATATCTGTACACACACAATTTATCCCCACCCAGTCAATGGGTTGTGTCTCTCAGAAAAGTGACATCCATTGGAGCAGATTTCCAAGGTCAAGATTTGGCATTTAGAATTTCTGATGAACTACAGGATGTTTCAAACCTTCCTGCCAGACTACTCCCTCTTCCCTGCACGAACTCTGGAGCATAAATTAGTTCACTAAGTGTCTGCATTACATTTCCCTGCACGTTTTGTCACTCCCAATTGCCTGGCTTTTAGTGGTTGCAGGAAAGAATTTCTATACATTTGGTGACATGTCCTCAATTCTGGCCTGAAAGGTCTTTACCTGTGCTCTATGAGGTGAGGTAATTTAAACCCAGTACCCAGTGTTGCTTCAGAGGCCCTCGCTCTCTATGCAAAGTTCCTTAAAAAGTCCACCTCTGAGGAATTTCCATTGCCCTCTTGGAGCCACAGGTGGCCTTGACTACCTCTGTGCCTGCTCATTTTCTTCCTTTGAATATTTATGGTTCTCTTGCCCATTGATTTTGAGAGTAGGGTATGGAAATTGATTGGCAGCACCGGCAAGTAGCTGATGGGAGAGCTTGGCCTCAGAATGAGAATGACTCACTAATGATAAAACTGTGTCCAATGTGACTGATGCATATGGAGTGAGGAAGCTCTAGGGCTCCTTGCACACCATTCTCTGCAGTGCTGATGTCAGCAGGCAGGGAGGTGTGCTCTCTTCCACAGTGAGGGAGGACTCAAAGATGCTCACTTCTTAGTATTCTGTTCAACATGCTATGTGAAGCCTTTAATGGCAAAACTCTGGAATTCCTATTAGCAGCTTTCATTCATTGGAGTCTTTCTAGCACTGGGGATGTTCTCAGTCTGGACTGGTAGAGAGGATGGTGGTACTACAGGGTGCTGTAATTGTGGGTTTTGTTTTCCACGTGGAACAGAATGATGAGTTCTACTGTTGAAGAGCCAGTTTCTATGCATCTACTTCCCTTTCACTCTCGGCCTTTTCCCATAGGTTTTGAAGCAAAAAGAACAATTCTTGCTCATGCAATTTTTTTTTTTTTTTGGTACCAGGAATTGAACTCAGGGGCTCTCAACCACTGAGCCACATCCCAGCTCTGTTGTGTATTTTATTTAGAGACAGAATCTCACTGAGTTGCTTAGGCTGGCTTTGAACTCACCATCCTCCTACCTCAGCCTCCCAAGCTGCTGGGATTACAGGCATGTGCCTCTGCACCCAGCTGCTCATGCGCTTTTGAACTTGGTATGTACAAGTTGAGCATTAATTCTCTTATTCCGTGTGAAAATTCAGTCCACTCACCACTGACTTGTTTCATTTGGGGACAAAACAAGGAAACACTGGTGTGATAGATTAGATTTCATCCATACAGCCTCATACTAAATTAAAGAAGCATAATAGCTATAATGTATTTTTTATTTTATAATGATTCTCACTTGGTGATCATTCTGTAAATATTTGCTGAATGAATGAATGAACACACAAATGCATTCATATGCAAATTTGGATTCTCTGAGCTGCTGGGTGGAGGTAAGTTGAGGCAGGCAAGGTAAGCATTACTTTCTCTACAGAGGGATGAAGAATGAAGCTCAGATAAAAATGCCAATATAAGGCCACAGAGGAGGAAGCCAGGGCTGTCCATCAGCTCACAAGTGCGCACTATGATTGTGGAAGTGATGACTGTCCAGTAGAAGAGTGAAGTCATTTTAAGCAGCTCATGAGAGCAGGGTAGGTACTTTTGGGCTAAAACCTTATGATGATAGAGCCCCAAACTTTAAAAGTAGTTCTGGAAGGAATGAGAAGGAGGCAGGGGAGAAACAGACACAAGATGATCAGGAGGAAGGGGTTGTAAAATAAAAGATAGGGCAAGTTCTGGAGAAGAAAGGATGAGATGAGACTGAAGAGTGGGTACTCTGTGGGGTTGGGGGAGGGGGCTCCCTCAACAGCAGGAGCCATTCATGGCTGCTTCCCCTAGAGCCATTAGCTCTACCAAAAACTTCTCCCACATCATTGTTCTTGAGACAGAGTCACCTCTGATTTTATCTATCTGTCTATCTATCTATCTATCTATCTATCTATTTATTTTTTGACCCCAAAGGATAGAGATTTCAGGAAGTTTTGTGACATACAAAAATGTGACACTATTTGTAGTAGGGACAGGTGACTCCAACCTCTTTCAGTCCCAAGGACATCTCTTTCACAGCGTGCTATGTGATAAGGCTATTTTGAGTGTACATTATGCATTTAAAATTCCTGATAGGAGTAGGGCAACATAAAAACTGTCAAATATATAAAAGTGTCCTTAGAAAATAGTACCTGGAAATAGAAAGCAAATCCCCAAGTTCATAGCGCAAGATTATAAAACAAAACAAAATTAGACAGATATTCTGGACCACCTCTGCTCTGCTTTTGCTGTAAATAGAATTAATGCTCAAGGTGAAGCCCTGAGCATAATTTTGAAGTAGGTGAATCTTGTTCTCTCATCTTAACCCACTAAAGTGGGAAAGGGCGTTTGCCTCTATGCTCATACCATAGACTGCTATTTTCAAAGCCTGTGTCAAATGCCAGTTAGGACAGAATACAGTCAAGCATGGCTGGTCAGGCAGACTTTGGTCTCTAGAGTAAGAATGTCTGTTTGGGAGAAGGGCTGACTGTACAATGTAACGTGGAGTCAGGTTTTAATGAAAGGGATTGGCCTTATTAGGCCCAGAGACAATGGATACCTTGCCTTATTCTGCCACTTGGTGTTCTGAGTAGGACATTTTAATATATTTCAGATATGTTCTTGGCAGGTTTTAGAGATGATGTCATCATAAACATAATATAGTATTAAGAGGGTAATCCTTAAATATTACCTTCAAAAATGAGTTCTAGTTCTGACACTTCATATTAGTGAAGTATCTAGCCTGATACTTCACATTGTGCCAAAAGCTTCACTTTTTAAAGTCTCAATTTCCTTGTCTTGAGGTCCATACTAACTTCCTTATTGTGTGGTTGCAATACTATGAATTAAACATCAAGAATTTGAAGAATAATGATATTTGGCAAACATTGTCATTAGCACTGTTATCATGATTAGTGATATTTATTCTTCTGGCTTGGCCTTTTGACAAAGCTATGGTGTTGTTTATTTTTTTATTTTTATTTTTTTTGAGCCAGGGGGAGGCATTCTACCACTTAGCTACATCCCCAGCTCCCTGCCCTCAATCCTTTTTTATTTTATCTTTTTGAGAAAAGGTCTCTAAGTTGCCCAAGCTGGACTGAAACTTGCAATCCTCCTGCCTCAGCCTTCTGAGTTGCTGGGATTATAAGTGTGTGCCACCATGCTCAGGGAGGCTGTGTTTTCCTTTAACCATGGTCTTCAATGAAGAGTAATTTTGATCAGCTCTGTGGACAAACCAGAACTTTTCATGAAAACCAGTTTTTATTTTCTATCAAGATGTAGTTTTTAGTTTTTATATTCTCTTTTTTCCTTTTCATAATTAGGTGTTCTGGAGCAGCCCTTACTGCTAAAGAGGGTTTTCTTTTCTATAGCAGCCATAGAACATAGCCTGGTTCTTTCAAATGCATATATTAAGAAAATTTAGGTTCCTTATCAGCAGGTAGCATTGGGTCCTGTGTGTGGGTTTCATATCATGGGGTTCTAACGTTTATTTGGTTGCTTGTGTCTACCTGCTTTTCAAATTTAGTTGTAAAATTATTTATCAGTATTTTGGCACGATCCAGATAATCTGGATATGAACTCATGATTACATTATAAGCCTTCCACATATGAGCTTATTTCACACATTCATGGAAAACACTCACTTCATGGAATCTAGTTACAGATTCTCCCTCTCGTCTCATTCTCTGATGGACTGACTTACACAATTGTCTTTTGGAGTGGAAATGATCTTTTTGCCTCTGATATGTTCTTTATTTGAGATGTAATTGACAAATGAAATTGTATGTATTTAACATGTTCAGTGGGATGTTTTGGTAAACATATACATTGTAAAAATGTGTTTGTGATTACCACAATCTCATTAGCACATCCATCATCTCACATAGCTCCTTTTTGTGTGTGTGTGAGAACACATAAAACTACTCTCTCAGCAAATTTCCAGTGTCAACTACGGTATTTTTAACTATTGTCACCATGCTGCATATTAGAGCCTCAGAACTTATTCATCTTATAATTGAAAGTTTGTCAGAAGTGCTTTATAATTCAGTCTTTTTTTCCCCACATCTTGAGTTTTTTTTTTTTTTCTTGTTTCCATGGCCTTCACTCTCCATCTGAATCTAAAGAACTCTCATGAAGAGTGAATATTCAATGCTCAAAGGAGAGTCTAACATGGGTTTGGATGTGGCATTGTTGCTATTGTTTTGTTGTTATCCTAACATTTTATTACGATTAGCTCTCCCATAGTGAGCACTTACAATTTTTCAGTTACCATGCTGTTTCAATTATCTTCATAATAACCCTAAGTAGGTCTTACTCTACAGCAACAAATCTGGAGCTCTGAGAGAATAGGAGGCTAATATGCCCAAGGTCACACAGATGATCAGTGACAAAGCTTGAATCTGAATCATGACCTCAAGGATCCATGTTCTTAATCAACCCTAAAGTCAGAAATTATTTTAGAAAATTAGAACTCTAAATACCATAATGTTCTCAACATCTGCAACTTTTATTACTCTTCTCTTGGCCTTTTATTCTTGTTCAACACCCTAAAGTTCTTTCTGAGTTCTAGAGGGAGATGGGGTGTACAAAGGAGGCTGGTAGAAGTGCAGAAAAGAGCAATAAAGATGAAGAAAAGGACATGCGACAGAAAAACAGCACAAGTCCTAGGGGGAAAATGGGAACATATATGTGGCACCTTCAATGATTCCTCTATGCCACTCTGCCCTGTGGCATTTTCCTTTCTTTCGTGTGTCCTTCAAATCTTGGAGAATTTTAATCTCAATTTTCATGAATTGCCCACTATGATTTTTAACTGATAATAGCTTAAAAGGTTTTCTCTCCCCCAAGGGACACTTTCATTTTAATAGAAGACATTTTGCAGACTAAAAATATTTCTGGATCAAATGCAATGAATATTTGATGCTGGGTTTCTGGCACCAAGATAATTTGTGAGGAGGATATCTGTGGACCAATAGCCAGAATACACAGCATTTTTCCCTGTTATGTTCTTGACTGTATGGTTTGGATCATAGATCTAAAGAAAAGGAATAAGATGAAGAAAAAGGAAGAGAAGGAATGGAAAGAAAGGAGGAAATTTGTCAAGGTTTAGATTGAGTGGTCTTGAGTCCATTTATGAAGGTCGTATAACATCCACAGGTAAAATCACTTTATCTATTATGGCAAGCTGTGACTGCACAGAAATTAGAACCAACCATGCTCTTAACCAATCCTGGAATCCTGGTCTGGCCTGGACTCCATGATTCAGCACCACAGATGACAAGCTCCTTGCTCCTTCCCCTGGAGTCTTTACATTGTTACTTGTGTTTGTGCTTTTAATATCTTTGGAAAACAGGTAGAGCTGGATCAAAGTTGAATGGACTCGAGTAAGTTACTTACTCTGTTTTAGCCTCCATTTTTGGATCAATGTAATAAGGATAAAAATCTATGTGGTTTATGGTTTCATTGTATAAACATAAGTTTCTTTAGAGATGAAAAAGCTTGGGCGCAGATATATTGAAAATCTTTCTCCAGGTCAGATAGCTAGAAGGTAGCTTTGTTGTGACACACCCAGGTCGGCAGCATCCAGCTTACTCTTTTTATTTAGACATAGCATACTCTTCCAACATGATAAATGACAACTACTCTCCTATACCCAAGGCCCAACCAACTCCCTTAATCGAGTCTGATCATCTAGACCCATGTTGGGCTTATGCAATATTAATATGCTGTCCCTTTTGGAGCTTTCTGGTGTTCATCACCTGCATTTTATATCTCTGACTATTAATGTCAGATGCTAGGTGTTCTTGTTGCATTCTCTGCTTCTCTAGGCTTTCTCTTGCCACTAAATGTTGGGTTCACTTCCCCTCCTGATTTGTATAGCTCATCTTGCTGCTAGATTAGTTCATGTTATCAAATATACCTCATCCTGAGCAAAGGGTAGCTTGAATTCACCAAGCACCTCCACACACACATACAGAGAGAGGTGTGCTGTGGATAGAGCACAGAGTCAGGAACTGAAGATATAAAACTCACTGTTCCTCTGGCCTTGGTGGGAGAGTTTAGCAATCACCTGGGAAGAACATTATTTCCCAGGAAAGAATGCTTTTCTCCTCTAAGAATTCTCTTTCTTGGGAAAGAAAATAAGGCATTCAGACTCCCAAAGCCATGCTTGGAGACAAGTCCATAAACTTGGAAACAGTACAGTTTTCAAAAGTTCCAAGAAGTTTTCACAGAAATGAATCTATTTTCTTTGAAACATAACACAATCAACTTTTTTTTTTCAACATATACAATTATATTCCAGGCCCTGTAAATACTCTTGGATAATTAAATAAAGCAAACTAAACTGGTATTTAGACAAACAATATATTTTAATGAAAGCCTTCAAAGTGAAATTAAGCCAAAGCAGGGTTTCTTTGAACGAACATGTATTAAGTGAAGCCAACACGTATTTGCCACTGCAGACACTGATACTGGGAGCAGATACAGCTATAATCAAAGCCAGAGCTCTCACTTTATTTTTTCATCCCAACCCATGCATCCTAATTAAAGCCATATGAATGAACTTCAGCTATTAATTTTACATAACCTGATATACATGTACTGCTGAATAAACTCAGGGTCCTTTAACCAAATTAGAGAAGTTAACTGTAACGGATATATTTGTCGGCTGGGGCCTAACATATAATTTACTTAAACCAATATTAGAATCGAAACCAATGTATCTGTATTTCAACCACATACATTTTCCCAGCACATGTTGTTGTTACATAAATAGATACATATTCCTCTGGACCACTTCATATTCTCACAACCAATGAATTCACCGCATTCAGCAGATGTGACAGGATCATCACCCTATCTTCCATTTCCTCTTTTCTATTTTCAAACATAAAGTTTACAAAAATATTTTTGTAGAATGGATCATCTAGAGAAACAAAATTAAGAATATTATGAAGAAAATTTGTCAAGAGCATTCCAGTCTAACCAGAGGAATACAGGGTTGGGGTTCTGTGTTCACACATTCTGCCTAAATAGCAGTGAACTTGTATGTTCTAACGTGAATCATTTCGCTGGCCTCATTTTTTCTCATTTGTAAAAGTGGAGATGATACTTCCATAATCATGCAGGGTTGTTAGAGGAATAGAAAGGAGAGAAATGATGTAAACTTACATTGAAGTCTTTCAATCATTGCAAAAATTATAGGAATCATGGTTACTAATAATGTCCATATCATCAGGTTCAATAAATAGTAGTCAATGGCCAAATGAAGTCATAGTTTAGAAGCAGTGACACCAAGTTCCATTGCATGTCTCTCCTTTTTTGTGTGACAGTTTCAGGCTAGAACAATATTCTAAATGGCCAGCCAATTGCACTATATTTATTCCATATAGTAAGCTTCATTACACTTTTCGTTGTCCTATTCAGCTGGTAAGAGTCTCACAGCCAAGACAGAAGAACAGTGGATGCTTGTTATCTATTATCAGTCACTCTTTATGGGCTCTAAATGGGGGGAGAAAATGTAGCAGGATTTTTTTTTTCCTGAGCAAGTAAGAAAATAAAGAGCATATATCTCAGCAAGTCCTGAATAAATGATGAGTATGTTCTTCAAGGGAGAGATAATGAGAAATGCCTCATCCATTTTGGACAATGCCTGATAAAAAATAAAAAGAAGAAATCAATGCTTATCCTGCATGTACAGAACAAGACTGGAAAAAAATCTACTAGGCATTTAAGAGAAGACCCCACTCCTCAGAGGTGATGGGCATCTGCGGGCGGCAAAATGATTTTGCAACAGAAACTTTTCACCTCTGCATTTTAATAAATTTATTATTTAAAAAAAGGAAAATGACCACTCAACACACCTATGAAGCTCTAAAATGTGATGATGTTTTCCGTAGTGTTGCTGTTCTCATTGAAAGGCCCTTCTGGTTTGTTCTTTGTTCTCTCTCTCTCTCTCTCTCTCTCTCTCTCTCTCTCTCTCTCTCATAGTACCCCTGCTTAGAGCAAGATTCCCTTTAACTAGTTCAGTAGCTTTCAAAGTTTTATTTTTCACAACAAATTACATTAAAGAGCCCATTTAACCTTGTGACTTTTTGTACATGTGCAAATCTATGTCATTGAAAAAATATGTGAAGATAATATTCTATTCTTTACTACATATGATACCCCATAGTTTTTTCTATTTGATGGCATTACATTGTGTAATAATGCATTAAATACTTTGAATCCATACCTAATCAATGTCATGATTCACTAATGAGTAAACATCTACAGTTTAAAGAACATTAACCTAGGGAAAAGTTTCTTTTCAAAGTACCTTGGAAGTCTCCTGAAGGATTGGAGGTCAGTGCACTCGCATGAGCACCTTCACTTGTAAGAGATTGCTTGCTTCATTCCAAGCAATACTTGTTTTCAAATTTGTATTCTAAGGGGCTGAAGGGTCAAGGTCTTTAGGCCAGATTTAATCAGTTTCAAATTGAATAAAGACTCAGAAAATTTCCATGTTTCAGTTTCTTCCATTGCAAAGAAGACATTATGGCTACCCCATTGGATTATTCCAAAAGTGAATGTGATAATAGGTGAAAATCTTAATAGGTGATTAGAAGTGTTCAATGAATATTGGATAACTCTCTTTTACCCACCTTCTTTCATTTTACCTTTTCTCCTTCTTTCTTCCGCTCTTTAGAAAGTAGTACTGTAGAAACCTACAGGACTGAATCTGGAATGATTTGTGTGTGTGTTTGTGTGTGTGTGTGTGTATATATATATATATATGTATATATATATATATATATATATATATATGTATATATATATATATATATATATATGTATATATATATATATATATATATATATAGAGAGAGAGAGAGAGAGAGAGAGAGAGAGAGAGAGAGAGAAAGAGAGAAGGTCGGTACTTCATTTGCCAAGAATGAAGGCCAACTCTTCATGAAGGAGGCTGTCAATTAAAGACTGAAAGAAACAGGAACATATTCTCAGCCACTGACCCCCCCCAAAAAAAAAACCTTACTAGCAATATGGCAGAGAAACAGCAAATGATACTTGTGGCTTTGGACAGCTACAATGCTAGAAGTTATAGGATCTCCTGTTTGCTTTATATTTTATTCTTGCTATCTTTCCAGCCTAGTGGGACCTCAATTGGAGGTAAATCCTGGGAATAATTATCTTTAAACTATACTAATCCAAGCAACATGATTCTCAGAGACTTTTAGCATGGGTTAGCTGTAGAAAAACATGAGATATTTGTTTTCTTACAGCTGCTCTCTTTTCTCTCCCTCTCTCCCTTTGTTCCTTCCAAGATTTAAGTGTTCTTTTTTCTGTCTGGAACTTGTATTCAGACTCAGTCTAAATCCATCTTTCCCTCCTGTCACCATTGAAATGACAGTTTTTTCACTAAGAATATGTTAGTATAAGCAATTAGAAAAGCCAGTTTACTCAAACTTGCAGGTATACAAATTAGAAACAGGTTAATGGTTTTTCTCTTCCAAATGCAGGGAAGAATGCAAAACAAATAATAATTCTGAATCAACTATAGAGCTTATTTAATTCTGATCTTCTGGAAATTCTGATGTAGTAGAATTGGAAAATGGTGGAGAGTTTGACTTTTTATGTATTTTTACAAGTTTTTTTTTTCTAGGTTATTTGGATTTTTATCTCTGATCAATACTTTGATAGTTTCTGGATTATTCAAAGGGGAGATTCATACATGAAAGAATGGATAGTGCAATATTTAGGAGTAGGAGTTTTATTTCTCAAGATTTTTCTAGGAAAGGACTTGATCACAAAATTTATGCCTGGACTCTACGCTAATTTGCATTTTCAATGTGTATTTGGAAATCAGTATGCACTTTAAGAAGGTTGTCATGTGTCACCTATGATGTGGGAGAATGTACCTCCCTCAGGATGCACCACAGAGACTTGTGTGACAAGACATGGACCTTGAAGTAGATTCTCCAATAAGAGTAATAGCATCACCACCAATAATAATTTTACAGAAACTTGGAGACAGATTTATCTTTGAACATTATTTAATACAGCCCATGGATTTTTTTTTTTTTAAGATAAGAAGCCAAAGCCCAGAGAAGGCAAAACAGGTATAAAGTAAAAAAAATGCAATTTCATATTTATGTTTCCATTTGCATTGCATTTTAAACAGCAGGGTGCAATATAAACTGTTATTTTTTCTTTTTCTTTTATCAAGGAAAGTTTCTGGGGAGACATCAAAATTGATGTATTCAATATCTATTACGTATTGACTTATAACAACATTGATATTTTTGTGATTTTTATGGATCATCAATTTAGGTTTGGATAGTTTGGGCTGTTTGTTGGTCATGCCTTGTCTCAGATGCTGGTTGTCAGGTGGCTCTGCTTTTGGGTTAGCTGGCTGTCAGTCATCTGAACAGAAACAAGTAATACTCAAGCAGATTGGTCCAAAATTGTTTACATGGAAGTTGGATAGTTCTTAGCATGAGAACAGAAGCTGCAAGAAACATTGAGGACTATATTCAGAATGGACATAACATTTCTTTGAATAAATTAAAGTATAAGACTAGGCTGAAGTAATAGAAAAATATATTTCACCTTTTGGTGGAGGGAACTTCAAGTTATATTGCAAAAGATTGTAGAAGAGGAAGAATTGAGGCCACCTGTGCAATCTACCACAGTTGATTTAGAGAGGTTATATAAAAGAGCAGATGTTGTATATGCATATGTGTGCATCTATACCTGTGCATATCTACATACACATATAGGTAGATATATAGCTGATAAAACTTTTAAAGGATTAATGTTTTATACATTTTCATATGTTTTTCTTCATTTTCCTAATTTTCTATATGGAAAAAAACACAATGAAAATGATGCATTTTTATTGGTTCTTTTTAATTGTACCTAACAGTATGATTAATTTTGATATAATTATACAAACATATATCTTATTCTAATTAGGACCCCATTCTTGTATATATCTTTTGGATGTACATGAGGTGGGATTAATTATGGTACAATGATGCATTTTTGAAAACATTTAAACTACACAGTCTTTGAAGATAATTTCGATAATTGAAATTAATAAAGTTCAAGAAAACTCTGTACTATGGCTAGGAAATATTCCCTAGTAAGAGAATGGTCATCATTCTTTTCCATATCCACATTATGGAATGACTATAAATAGATATTTGTGTATCAAATGTTAGAATTGGTATAGATATTTTGAATCTGAGTTTTGGGAAATCATTGATTGGATTATGCTTGTTGCAGGTGGGTGGGGACTGACGATTTGACACTATTTTGCTTTTATTTTAATCTCTTTGAACACTGAGATGGTCAAAGAAGTCTTCAAAGTTATGGGTACAGCTGTGAGTTCTGCCACTCAAAGGTTGTGAGACTTGCCTAGGTTACTTCATAGATATCAGCTTCAGTTTTCTGATCTGTAGAACAAAGGTAAACTATTTCATCAGGTTGTTTCTAGGATTAAATGAGGTTATGTATAAATGCTTCTATATCTTGTAAAGTGTTGTTATTACATGTATGGTGTCAGTTTCATCTGAAATTATTTCATCAGTATCAACAAATGATATTGTTCTATAAATGTTTCAGCCTATGATAGAATAATGGGTGTAGAGTGGCAGTTTTTATCATTTCTACCTTTGCACATTATGCTTGATGACAAGATCAGATTGTCCATTTTCTGAAGATGGCTGTTTCATTTTTTTCAACAATTGTTGAGCTGAATGTCCCAACTTGAAGACTCTCTGTACATCTTTAATTAAGATCTATGTTAATTAAATCATTTTCTTACTTCAAAACATTTCTCCTTCTGCAGAGTTTCCTCTACTTCTAGTCCCACAAGAAAAGCTCAGAAGTGTTTACTGAGCTGGAGATGAGACCCAACAAGGTCTTTGGATAGTATCTGTGAAGTTTCTCTTCTTTATAAAATCAAATGTGTAATCACAATTAAGTAGGTGAGACCTGCAAAATCTCTCTAAATCAGGACTCAGGGAACAGAGCTTATTTTGCCCATAAAATTGGGTCACTTAAGTAGTAGAGCCTTAAATCTTAGGTAGATCTTCTGCATTATTTATGTATTTATCTAAAAGTGGTTGATGGCAGATAAGACAAAAACATGAGAGCACACCCATGCCCACTATCAGCTTTTTCTTACTCCAGGCTCTTGTTTAACAATCATCCCAGTTTCCCAATAATCCTGGGGAGTAAGAAAGTCAAATTATGTCTTTATCTATGACTATGCCACAACAAAACCCACGATTCTGCGTAACTAATATGCACAAATAAAAATATGCAAAAAATATCAGTTGCCTAATAATTTGTCTTCATTCCTAACTCTCAGTCAAGCCCTGCAACAGGACAGTATCCACTCCTATGGCATTGATTTGACTACACTTTCATTAATAGACAATGCCCTACTATTCTTACCTCCCTTCCTTTGTTCATTTCTGATTCCTGGCTCCTTTGTATGTGGGGTATTCATTGACTACATGTGCTAAGCCCTGTTGTTTAAGGAACCACATTAGTGCAAGGCAGACATAGAGTGTGAGTGTGTTTTATAAATGTGAAATACTTGATCAACTAAAGGCACCATTAAAAACTATGCTAAAGAAAGTGAAGGAAGGCACAGAGGTCTGTAAAGAATAAACTGGATGGTCTAATCTGGATGGAAAGTAAAGTTGGGGAAGACTTGCTTGGGGAGGAGCTGGGTGAGCAAAATCTAGAGAATGAGGAGAAATTAGCCTGGTAAGGGGATGGAGTGAGGTGTTAATTGGAAGAAAGAACATGTATCAAGGAACAAATCTTTTTTTTATTGGTTGTTCAAAACATTACAAAGCTCATGACATATTATCTTTAAGCTATACCTGAGAAAAGAGCAGAACTGTAGGATGGTAGAAAGTGAAGAGTTGACCCAGGACTTAGTCTTTAGCATAATGACAAGCTGAAATACTTGAAAGATTTTGAGAAGAAAGGAGATTTTAGTTTTGAAATATTATTCCTGACATTAGGAATTGCTTTGGAAGGTGACACAATGGACTCAGGGATGGGTATTGTGTAGTATATGCAAGTGGTGAGTTGTTGGTGTCTTAGAAATGAGAGGTGGCTTTGAAGTCAGAGAGAACCGGATGAAGCGAACATGTATTTACATACAAAACAGATAGAACTTCTGGAAGTGTCAGAGTCCTAAGGTTAATTTTCATCCAGTTCTTTGTCTACCAATGATCTAAGCAGTTTCTAATATTTTTATTTTCCTAGCATCTATCTAATCCCACTTTTACTAATCTCATATGATCACATTTATTGGCACTACTCTGCATTCTCATTCCCAGGTGTCCTGAATAAGTTCTAAGATTCTCCATTATAGACACAAAATCCCTGAGCATTATACAATACACATGGCATTTTAAAATTAGTACTGATGACACCAAAACAATTTAATATTCAAAAGAACAAATGTCTTTTTAAAGTTATATTTTCTTTTGGTCCCTGAGAATGCTTAAAAATACAACTCCCAAGCTCCCAAGCTCCCAAGCTTCTCCACTGTCAATAGTAATATGAGATTACATGAAAAATGTTTGACCTTCCCACCATCCTTTCTGGCTTCAAAATCCTGTGTTTATATAAGACTTAGCTTAAAAAAATAATTCCTTCTTGTGTATGGATTTAGTTTCCTTTTGGTCTAGTATTAAAAGCAAGGAAAGGCTTTCCATATTAGGTTTTATTACCAATGGTGGTGATCATTTTGACATAACATGAATTTCCCTAGGGTGCTTCCTTATTATTCCAATCCACCCCTCTAGTAAGACTAGCCTAATATATCTTGAACCCATAATCTTATATGAAAACACACACACACACACACACACACACATAGTCATGTTCCTGAACAGCCACAGGTTGAAACTATTAGAAATACTGCACTTCCAATTTGGTCTTGAAGCTACCAAAGATTTTCTGGAAGAAATCTGGATGGAATAATTTATCCAGGGATTTCAATGTAGAGAAAATCACCTCTATTGGAGGTGGGGTGAGGTGCTGAAGGCTAACTTCAGCTGAGTTTGGAATGTTCCAGTTTCTTTTCTCAATCTCAATGTCCTCCATTTTCCTTTCCAAAACCAGGATGAGTTCCACCCCTTCTTTAAGGGCCAACCTATTTCAATCCTTCCGTATGGTTCCCACCAATTTTTCCATATTGTCTGATAATCTTTGAAGTAATTTATATACTTATGTCTACTCAAACAAACATAGTATTCCTAAAGCAAAAACATCTATGTCCTTCCTCATGTCTATTTCGAGTACTATACCCAGCTGTGGTTCTGGACAAAGCATGGAGACTAAATTATTCTCATTGATTGACAGCACATGTCAGATTAAACGGTCTATTGAATAAAGTATGATAAACAATAGTCTTTGAAACAATTTTCGGTTTATTTCCTTTTATATTTTATCGTTCACTTTCATATTCTCATATAAAAGAAATTTTGAGTGAAGCACGGACTGTTATATATTACAGTCTCAACAAATTACCATAAGTATAGATGCTTAAAACAACACAAACTTATGACTAAAATTCTGAGGTCATATGTCTGAGTTGGTTCAGCTCAGTTCTCTGTTCTGGATTCTCTAAGGCTGAGATCAAACTTATGTTTGATGGGGCCCTCATTGGGAGATTTGGGGAAAACCCACTTCCAAGCACATTCAGATTTATGGCATCATTCAGTTCCATGTAGTTGTAGGTCTGTGGTCCTTGTGTCCTTGCTGCATGTTGTTGCTGCAGGTAATTTACAGTTTCTCAAATTGTCTACATTTTTGATCCCTTGGTTCATGGCCATGTCCATCCTCAAAGACAGGAATGTCACACCAAATCTTTCATTTCATATTTCAATAACTTTCCCTTCTGCTGCATCTCTTTTCTGCTTGTTTTCTACTGCATGTCTTTTGCTTTGTCTTTTACTACTTTACTCCCATCCTATGTCAACCAATTCCATTCTAGCACATGGTGGACATCACCTGCCTGGTTCTGTGATGCAGTCCTGATTAGGAAAATAATATGAAATTCCGTGTTGTCCATTCCATTCGTTTTGTGTCATGGTATCAGTAATATTATTTAATCCTATAAATCTATTACGGTCCCAACAGGATACACAAAGCCAATTCAACTACTTAAGGAGACTATAATGAAGAAACTACTTCCAGAGATCTGGGAAGAGTAAAACAAATTGACAAAGAATATTGTGATAACCAAAGGTCAGCAAATATAGGAAGCTCCTGCAAGCTTGGACCTAAAGCAGCAAGGAAGGCAATTGATGATTCCATAATCCTATAAACCAGAGCACAGGAATCTGACAGGAGCTGAAATTCTTCAAGACCTCAGCTGTTTCCAGAAAACATGGCCCACAAGAGGCACAGAGCAGACAAGACATACCATAACCTATCTTTATTCCCTCTCTCTGGGCTCTTGCTGAGGCTTCTCATTGCCCAAACCCAACAAAAACTGAGGGACATAGCAGCCAAGGTGATGGAGTTGGTAGACACAAAGCAGAGCAAAGAAGAATGTAACAGTGTATCTTGGGACAATAGATGGAAGAGAACAGAACAAACAGAATATTATAGAAATTCTTAGAACAGTAGAATCACAAGACAAACAAGTACAACTGTGTTCAATTTCCCTGTCTTATAGATCAAGCCCCAGTGAGTCAGAGAGGCCTTCCACAGGGTCCTGGCTAGACTCACTTGTGTTCCTTAGCAATGCAGTTCTCTTCCTGGCCTACTACGGTACACTGAATTGTATCTACACGTGAACTTGTTATGCTTGCATCGATCTGATTCCTTACCACAGGTGGTTAAAACCTGCCTTCATTTGTCTTTTGGTCGATTATTCTTCTGAGAATATCAGAGGCTTTGAGGTTTCTGAGGTATTTGGAATCAATGGGATGGTGTTTTATTGAATTATATGAGGGGCTCTGAAGCTCTGGGGACTGAATTCATTACTTAGATTATGAAAAAAAAAAACAAAAAACAGGAGTCTATGCAGGGATTTGAAGACATGCTCACTGGAGATAAAATCTCCCTGTCCAATGAGGATTATACAGATCCTGCATACATGGTATGCAGTGTTAGAAATTTGTATTAGCCTGGTGCCTGATAATTTGGGTGTATTTGCAAATTTTGGCTCTAAACGGATGCACTGAGTATTAAAATTTTTGAAAGTATAGCAAATTATAGGCATTATTAGTTTGGAACATATTCAGATGTCCCTGGCAGAAAATAAAAAATTAGATGTTTGAATTCAGTGGATGTGATGATTCAGGCTGAGTGATCTCTTTTTATCAAACACAGATGCTTTTTGATCCATGTCAGAGTTTAGGTCTAGCACATGTCACCTGAATAACCCATTTCCTTGTCCTCTTTGAGATGGAAGACAGCAGGTATTTTAGGAAACATTGAAAGGATCTTTGCTGTCAGTTCATTGCTCTGTTACACTCTGAGGAGTGTGCAGGGGCATATAAGTCAAAGCCTCTCCTTGGGGCAGACATCAATCTCCTTGTAATTAAAGAATTCAACATGACATAATGACATCATGATACCGGTGCCCTAGCATCTATGCCTGTGAGGATGCTCCCAAGAAAGGAAAGCTGTAGTCATCAGCATCTTCAAGAAGGAGATGCACAATTTTAGAAGATGCAGAGAGTATGAGAACCAAGAATGGAGAAGACATTATGAAAATATATATGGGAACAAGAATGAGAGTCTCAGAAGCATTAATGGATAGAGAGAATGAAAAGAACCAAGAAAACTTGTATGAGTTTTTTCTTTATATATATGTTGTAGATGGATACAATATCTTTATTTATTTATTTATTCTTATGTGGTGCTGAGGATTGAACCCAGTGCCTCACATACGTGAGGTAAGTGCTCTACCACTGAGCTACAGCCCCAGTCCAAGCCTTGTATGAGTTTTTAAAGGTAAAGTGTTAGGAAATAGTGCCAAATGAAAGTTTGGTTTCTGGCACTGAAATGACTAAGGTCATGTTACTAGAGGTGAGCCAACCAATTGTTTGCTGGAAAGTAAGGGAGAGACCACCAGAAGTGAGGCCAGCTGAGAGCCTGCTACAATAAACCATCCCCTCAAGGTTTACACACACACATACACACAAAAGAAATATAAAAATCAAGAGCATGCTGTTCTTTCATCATCCTGTTTATATCACACTTGATCTCACTTTGTTTAAAAGGAAGCAGAAGACTCCATAATGGAGCCCCCCCCCCCCCATTAAAAACACACATGCTTTTCTCCAAGGACTAATTGAGGAGAAATGTAGGCAGGCAGCAAGGTCTGAGCACATAGCCCTAAGCCTCCTGTTTTGGTTCCACCTTCTCCCTAGAGTTTGTCAATGTAGTTTCTGATGCCACCTTCTAGAACTCGCTTCAGAAAGACCTTCCTCCTGCTCCTGCTCCTACTTTTGAATTGCATGCCTAGTGGAGACAGATGCCTTTTTTTCCCCTTATGGCTACTGCTAAGATGAGCTCCAGTATTACAAAGTAGGAGTATCATAAATGCAAACTTGGCTATCAAAGAATAACAGAAGGAATGCAGTTACCCACAAGCAGCCAGACTTTCAAAGCTCAGGTTTCTTATTCCGAGGTTACTGAAGTGCTGGCTAGTTCAATGTCTCTGAATCTCTGGTTCCTTATTTATCAGTCTGGTAGTCTTAAACTCCTGCTTTTATGTTACGAAGATTATATTACATTTTTAAGACAAGGACATCTCCAGGTTCAAAATTCCTTAGATCCTCTTATATTTTGCTTAGTTTTGGTAGGTTAAATCAAACTTCATTACAAGTTCCAGTACTATATTTATTGACACAATAAATACTCCCATATTTTTGAGTTGTGTACATTCATATATGAAGCTATATTTACAAATACTTACAATATTTAGAGCATACAATAAAATAAAATTAACAGAGCAACTTAAGGGCTTTTATATTACTATCTCCAGTTATATTGAAAAATCCTGATTCTAATAGAGGTTGAAGATACCACTGACCAACTATCCCCAGATACATGACCTTGCAAGTTTTTTGATGTGGCAGATATGGGTGACTTAAAGCAAACATGTTTCAGTGAGCAGTGTGAATACTATTTGGATGTCCCTTCTAAGAAACATGATAAATAAACTAGCATATTAAGCCCAGTCTTATATACATGTGGTTGGGAGTTAAAAACAAAGAAAAACTCATCATCAGAGGGCTTGCTAGCTCACGAAGTGAAAAAAAAAAAGTCATGCAATAATTCAAACACACATAGAACAGAATGTGGCTTAAAGGATGAAGTGATAGAAGGGTGAGGAAAGAGTAATTAACAGCATGAGAGAGATACAGATAGTTCTATCTTTCCAAAAACAACATAAAACATTCTTGAAAGAGACTTTTGAGGGAAGAAAAGTCTTTACCACTGTGATTACTCCAAGAAGTTGTAATGTCCTGTCAATTTCAGAAGCTGTTTTTTTTCCCCACAAAGTATTTAGCACAGTGCTTTGTATGTCCTACATACATAATAAATATTCATTAAATGTTAAATAAATTGGAAAAAATATCTGCTGATGCATTTTTCCGCTCAGCTGATAACACACGGGAAGTTCCTATCAAGCCTCTTGTAGTTAGTTGGCATTATGAAGTATAAAATAGCGGAAAACCTGCAGCATCTATTTTCAGTGTCTAACTGGGGAGTCTATTTGCAGTGTACATTTATTTTTTAAACTAATCTTTATTGTTTTTATTTTAAATGTTCTCATAATGATTAATCTAATAAAAATTCCCTTTTTTCATCACCACTTTCTAAATTTATTTTTTTTTTCAGTTTTTTTCAAATTAGTTATATGGGGTGGGACTAGGGAAGAATAGAGTTACTATGGATCAGACAGGAGAGAGTAAAGGTAGGAGAGAGGGAATGATAGAAGGAAGGGTGTTACCCTATGTGTATATATGACTAAACGACCATTGTAATTCTACATCATTTACAACCAGAGGAATGAGAAGTTATATTCTATTTATATATGATGGGTTAAAATGCATTCTACTGTCACAGTGTACATTTAGAAAAACAAAAGTTAACCTATGATTAGACAAGCATGCCATATGAAAATACTTTATAAATCAAAAGCACTGTATAACTGTTAGAATTGTGTCAAATGGGTTGGTTTTGGTTTTATGATTGTCATGGCAGCTCTAAAAATGGAGCACGCTGTAGGGTCAGTAGGTAGAAAATTTCCCTAAGATGTCACTGTTTCTTTGCTAGCAAGAAAGGGTCCATTTCATTCTCTTATGTCTGGTATCCATAACTGCTCCATACTGAAGAACTTTGCCTTGAAGTTCACCAACGTAGGTGAAGTAGACTTCCCAAGAGTATCAGCATTTGATTCTAGCAGACCATGGAGGAAGAGTGCATTGATGGGGAGCTGATGTGTGGTGGTGAGAAGGACGCACACTGTGGAAGGGAACAGAGAATGGTATGAAGTACCAGGAGCAGTTACTGGGGAAAGAATGTGTCCTTGGGAGAAATAGGGACACCCATTAAACATTTATTAGGTTAACTTAAAGAAATAGAATATCAAGTAGAAAAGTGATTGCAGACTAGGAATCTACTGTCCCTGGACCAGTTCTCTAAGTGTTTGGCTCTTTTGGGCCACACCTTTCTTTGTCTCCATTTATGCTGTCAGCAAGCCACTGTGAGAAGGGTGTTCCCACCCGTGGATTGATCCCAAGCTGAGATTCCTTTAGTTTCATTTACAATGGTTCTGTCATTCCATCCAGCCAAATTTCCTTTTGATATTAAAGTCCCTGGTTTCCTTCCCAGGACCTCCCACATCTTAGCCCAAGGGCTCTGGCAACTTGATTTGGATTCAGCCTTGAATTCCTCCCCTCTTTTCTCACAGAGTGTTTTCTGCCAGGGATGTGTTGGGAATGAGCCAAACTTCTTGTGCTCTAGCATTACCCGGCTGCCAAAGAACCCTGCTCACAGTCAGCTCCTCCTGCAGGAACCTGGCTGTCCCCTGGGGGGCCTGGTGTTTCATTCATGCTCTCTGCTTTATCCAGCTGTCACACAGCCAGCCACTTCCATGCAGACAGGTACTTTTCTCTAAGGAACCCTTGAGTGGAGAAGAGCAGGAGGCCCAGTAAATGAATCATTCATTCTTCATGTCTCTCCCAGGCACAGAGTTGCCCACTTAGAAGAGTTTGGACCACTAGAAAGAATTCACCATTTTAAAGGGAAGCGGGTTGGATTTGTTTACCTATGGATTTGAACCGCCTCTATTCCTAACGAGGGGCCCTGAAAAATCTAGGTTCTGAATTTTTCTGTCATCATAACTTCTTTCTCTCTGAACCCTACCATTTCCTACTTACACAATATTGAGTAAACCATTTCACCTCTATGTGACTTAGTTTTTCAAAGCAGGTAACAAAATTTGCAGTGTCTCCTTCATAGGATTTTAGAAGCATGAAATGTGTTAATGGAGGCTAGAGTGCTTTGCAAGCTGTGAAAAGCTATATGTTGATTTTTTTTTTTTTAATGCAAATCTTCCCTAGGAGGAAAAGGTAAGGTTACTGCCTGTAGAATTAGTAATGTAATATAAATGTTGCCTCACTTATTTGACCTCAAAAACTTCAATTGCAGAATGAATATTAGATTACAAGACCTCTGATTTTTTTCCTCTGCCATTAATATTTGATAATTTTTTAAGTTACTTTCTTCCATAGAGAGATCATCTTCATACTTATGATGGAACCCAAGATTTGTCCTGATTATCCTGCTCTTCTGCTTCAACACGGACTTTCTTGACGGCCCCAGAAAATGTTAAAATTTGTTGAGAGCCTAGTCTATGTGAAGCAATGAATTCATGCAGTAAATTCCATGGCAAATAAAATACACCCAGACCCTTCCATCAAATGTCAGACTGATTGTGAGAAACCCTGCTGTAATCTCTCAAATGTACTATCCTTGACCCCTATTACCTTCAGCTCCTAGCAAGTTTCTAGCTACAAAGTAAATGCAATTGATCTATGAGTCAGTTGAAAGTTCTGACATCTCTTTGTGAAAGCCAGACTTTCTGCAGAGTGATGAGCCTAGGGAGAAGTAGATGTGTAGAGGGGAGTGCAGGTGGTCTGTGTCATGGGGTCCGATTGTGTTATGGTAAGTTCAAATGTACAGTTAATTAGTTCATATGACTGTCCTGTGTTGTAGAAACTATTATAGCTGCACATTTGTTTTTATGAAATCAGTTAGCAGCCAAGGAAGTCCATTCAAATGAATAAAAACTAATTGAAAGTAATAGGAAATTACCTGAACATATATTGCCAGTAAATTAAATTAATTGAAGGTAATTGATAGTGACTGGAATTAATAAAAGTAATGGAAACAAATTGTACTTAATTGAAATTTATTGAAATTGAATTAAACTTAATAACTCAAAGTCTATTAAATTTAATAGATTCTAATTGATATTAATTGTAGGCAATGCTTAGTAATAACAGACCACTCTTAAAGGTTTCCCACTGCATTTGTACCATACGATTGCCTTTAATGTGAAAAAAAAATAAAGTCTAAGAAGATAAAATGCATTCACAGCTTTGGAATTTTAGATTTCTCTGTGGAGTAGCTGAATTAGAAGAATTTGATTCTGATAACGGAGCTTCCCCTGAAGACTTAGGAAGATAAAAATGGTTTTACTTCCTTCAAGAAAGAAACTTTTATTAGAGTTTAATGAGAACATTTTACCTGTTAAAACATTAGGTTTGATTTGATGAATACTCTTGCAGGAGATGTTGTATTCAGCATTTGCTATCTTTATGGCTATGTTGTCAGATTCCTTTACTTTAAAAAAAAATGTTTCCCTCTCTCAGTTACAAAGCAGCCAAAAACCCCCAAGGTTTTTTTTATAGGCATCTGTTAGAGGATTCAAGGGCTTACATTTTCAGCTTCTTGCTCCTCAGCTTTAGAAATTGGTGGCAGCATGCTAGGTCTCCTGTTGTGAAATGAAGAGTTCTGTTAGCAGGTCCTTCCACTTTGGAGACAGTTCCCCACATGCACATGGTGATGTTCCCATCCTTCATGGTCTGCCCAACCTTGCTGTTTACTGAGTAGTACTGTCATGTGAAAAAGTGACTTTCTCTCACAAGAACAGCATTAAATTATTTTATGTGGAATGGTTATTAAATGGTTAGAGAACTGTGAAGTTCACCATGTGGAGTGAGAGTAAATACCACATCATTCAGCTTACATGAGGAACAGCCAGATTTTGCTATGTGAATCAGCAATTCCCATATTACCTATATATCAGAAGTAACTATGGGGCATATTAAATGGGAGTTCATAACCCACTTGAATCTAACGTACGAAATATGATATGTCAAGAGCTTTGTAATGTTTTGAACAACCAATAAAAAAAAAGAAAAAAAAATACTTTGGTCACAGGAGGGTCTCTGGTGCATCAGTATACACACACACACACACACACACACACACACACACACATATATATATATATACAAATACATATATACATGTGTATATATACATACACATATATACATATAATATATGTATGTATCAGTAAATATATATATATACATATATATGTATATATATACATAAATATATATATATATATATATATATATATATATATATATGTGTGTGTGTGTGTGTGTGTGTGTGTGTGTGTATATATATATATATATTTACTGATATACTTGTCTCTAGGTGATGAAGCTGAGGCCAGGAGGACTACCAGGCTAAGTGCAGAAGCCTTGACCCCACTCTCACCTTCTTTTCTTTTTCCCCATTTTTACTTTTTCTCAACTGTGGGGCCCTACAACCAACTCTTCATCCTTCTCTGCTATAAAAATCACTTGTAGATTCTTGTTGTATTTTAAGTATAAGAATTTACAAAAATTTTAATAATCACCCCCCCCCCCCAATATAATATAGATCTAACGTTGAAGAGAATTTTAGGCAGGTGCATGAACGATGAGACCAAAGCTGCAGAGAATCCTGGAAAATTCTGACAGAGTCCTAATCAGGTAGGACTTCACTGGCTATGGATTCCTTTCCCCCTGGATATTATTGCAGTCTGCTAAGAAGGTCATGCTGGCTCCTCAGTAAGGTATTCTCTTCTCCATAAGATGTTCTCTCTTATGGTAGGGGAGTGCTAACATCTCATAGTAAAAGATCACCAATACACACCTTAATAATTTTATAGGCAAATTTAAACAATGTCTTTGAATTTTTTCTCAAAATCACAAATATTATAATCTCTAACTTTCTAGCATCGATATACATACAGATTTTAAAATAAATATACATACACAGTTTAAAATAAATCCACAGAAACATTTGGTACAATGTCCTAATAGCACCCATATCTGGATACCAGCTTAAACTTCAAGATTTTATATGAATTTCAATTAGTATAATTAAAATGAAAACATTAAAACTCTAACACCAAAATAAAATATTTTACATTTTGCATATATGTTTAATAAAGTTAAAATAATAGACCCCCAAACTAAAAAGAATTTAATAAACACAGTAGTCCAAATACTGATAAAAGTAATAAAGATATTCAGATATTTAAAAATTCCATGAATCACTGGTAATAATTCCTTGTGTGAATTGTGATTCCAGACTGAAGGCCCCAGACCAAGAGTGCCAGTGTCAGGGGCAGGAGAAGATAGATATTCCAGTCAAGAACAGAGAGTAGTTTTCCCTTCTCCACCTTTTTGTTATTCTCTTTTTCTCAACAGATTGGATGATACCCAACCACATGAGTAAGGTTAATCCTTCTTATATAGTCTACTAGTTCAATTTTCCGTCTTTTTAGGACCTTCCCAGACCTGTCCAGAAACAATGTTTAATCAGCTCCTGGGGCATCCCTTAGTAGAGTCAAATTAACACATAAAATTAACCATGACAACTTCACATAAAATTTAGCCTAATTTCATGTGTGTACTCATCACATACTTTATAAGTGTTTATGACGACATCTGTAACACTTCAGATCCTATTTTACCTTGCATATAGTTTTTTTTTTTTTTTTTCCAAGAAGTAACACAAGGTCTATGTGATAAAAATATGGTTACCAGATCTACATCCTTCACCATGAGTAGTGTAACCTTGGGCATATTAGTTCAACACTCTCTGTCTCAATTGCTTTATTCTTGGTACAAGGGTAATAAGAACATTTATTTCACAGTTTTTTAAGTGAAAATTAAATTAATTTATTCATGTAAGGAAATTAGCACAGACTAAAAGCCTCAAAGAAAATAGAGGGAAAAATTAGGATGTCAATCTTCTCTAGGGCAAAAGCAATGTCCTCAGCACCTAATTCAGAATTTTATTAGACCAGAAATGCAACCTCATCATCCTTAGAACTCCTCAACTACAGAGACTTAATGACTTTCCTACTTGTGGTTCCCAGTGTTCTAACATTTCTTACTTTCTTCACCTCTCACTGAGCCCATGCTTTATATATAATGTTCTGGATAATATTACTTGATACCAAGTCCACATGATATCTGTATCTGAATGAAACTAAAGTAAAGTCAACTTAATGAAACAACTGAATTTTTCTATGTTCAAAGACATTGAAATTTTGAAGATGATTTCAAGGAAATACTAGTATAATAAGACATTTACCTCATTGTGTAAAGTCTGTGTGTCATAAAACATATCTCTAGAGAGAAATCATCAAGCAACCAGGTGCTTCAGTCTACACAGATGCTTTTAGATTCTTTGGTTGACAGAATGATTAAGCAAATTTCCTCATTTTTATCTAATATTTTTGTTATAAAAACTTCTCTCTTTGGCTGACTGAACTTATTTTTGTGGTTAGATTTAAAAGTTTACTCCACTAATTCCTCCTTGACCTTGTCATTTTGCCTTCATATGCACCTCAGTGTGTTTGTAGAAAGTTTTATTTTCATTATTTGATACATAAGAAAATTCTTGAATTAGTTGAGTTTTGAAAGTCACAGCTGAAGTCACCTACAGCTTTCAGAATGGAGATGTCACCATAGTCTCGACAACACTTTTTTTTTTACTCTTTATTTTTCTAAAAATGAGAAAATTCAATTTAACTGTAGCTGAAGCATGGTTTCTTGAGATTTGGTGTAATAGTTCAAAATCACCTCCTTTTCTTCCATTTAGGTGCCACAAAGCAACAAATGTCAATAGGGGCCTGCCCAATAATGACCAACCCTACCAGCTTTTTCAGAAGTGGTCAAAGAATGGGAAGCTTGGGCACTGGGCCAGGTCACAGTAGATAGGTCCCTCAGATCACTTCCTCAACACCAGAACCTAAAATTTTAGTGTGTTTCTGTGCTTAATCTGGTTTTACAAAATGACTTAAAGAAGCCTTCTAGTTTTCTGAGGAAATGGGATAACCTCTATGAATAACTTGGCTCATTTGAAACTAGTGTTCAAATATTCCAAACGACCATATCACATCCTCACTTGAAATATACTTTTGCCCTTCCCTATAAATTTTGTATAACAGAATACAACATTATTCATTGGGTTTCACTCTATCTTCTTGAGATAATCACTTCCTTAGGGCATTATAAGGGAAGACATGTATCCAAGCTCCTATAATCCCCAGGAGTGTGATTGCTCTGTGGTAATTATACCTTCTGTCCAAGATGTCTTGTGCTATTATTATGGTGCCTTATTGCTCAAGTACGACAGAAATATCTGATAATGTAATTACTTTACCTTATCACGCTTTAATAAATAATGTAGGAAGGGTGGCTTCTGCTGCAATCCTGTCTAAAGAGGCCAGGCATTCAAAGGGAAGGGGTTTGTGATATAGCTGATATTAATTTGCAAAGCTGAAGGTAAGCAACAGAAACATTAACATCCGATATTTCACCATGAATGATTAAACAAATGCATATGGGCAGGCGTATCAAAGCACAGCTCCCTCTCCAGCCACTTGGAGAACAGATTGCCCATCCAAGTGTGAACATTTGGCACTTATGTGTCTTTTGAGGCATGAAGAAATGCCTGAGATTTGTCGTTTCTCTATTCCTGGACTTACCTCTGCCCCTGCATCTAGCATAATTGTTATGAAGGTGAATCAATATGTGTTTGAAACATTGGCTGTTATATAAAGAATGAGCTTCCCGTGGTCATTGATTTAATAACATCTAATGATTGCTTCTCTCACACACTTTCTTGAAAATTCTCTGCTTTTCCCTTTAGTTTTTTAAATATCCACGAACTGTATTGATCAGTACTTTGGTAGACAATTCTGATTATAGTTAAGAAACATCATGGCATACACAAAGAAGTCTTATAATAAGTCTAGTGACAGACTTATTATTTGATTAAGGAAAATTCTTCAAAATATAGCTGTGATAGAGATTCCTATTAAGTAAAGAATAATTTAAGCAAACTTGACCTCTTTCTGCTCAAATATACACAAACAAAAGAGTATCTGGATCAGTGGCTTCATGGGGGTTAGTGCAAGAAATGCAGGTAGCAATGTAGGTAGAAGCAGCTCCTGTGCACAGAGCACTGTGTTAGGTACAGTCCTCTCCAAATCAAGGACAACGCCTGCCACAAAATCAGTATTCAAAGAATGTGGAATAAATAGATGAATTAATGAAAGAGCCAAGTCAGTTAGAAACCTTGGAGAAAATTAAGCACTAAGTTATTTAGATAAAGATTAAATGTGTAAATTCACATACACACAAACACAAAATACACGTGGAATTAATGTTTAAAAATGCTAGTGGTATTGTTCAATTTTTGTTTCATTGCTCTGTCTACTCTGCCATGATTGACTAAGCACTTTCCTGATAGAAAATACAGAGGAAACTCAAATTAATTGCAAAATGGAGTTTTGCAAGTGGGAAGCAAAGGGAAAAAGAAAATGGTGTCAAGTGTCACACACTTTGGCAACCTAGATCTTGAAGATTAAAATGCTGAGACTATTTTATCTGGTAGGTAGCCCAAGGAAGAAAACAGTCATGAATCACTTCTTATGGAATTGAAATGGTGCAAAACCCATTTATATAACAAAATAAATGCAATGTCTACTTTCAAAGCGTTTCAACCCAGTGCTAATACATATATATGGATTAACAATCATAACTTCTAAATGAAGAGTGTATTTGTTTTCTATTGCTGCTCTAACAAAGTTTTCACAAATTAAGTAGTTTTGAACAACCTAAGTTCATTACCTTACAGTTCTAAAGTTCAGAACTGTAACAAAAGTCTCACTGAGTTTAAATCCAGGTATAGGCAGGGTCATGTTTTTTTTTTTTTTTTTCTTGGAAGCACTGAGAAGAATCTATTTCTTTGTCTTTTCATGCTTCTAGGTCAGATATATTTTTTGGCTTATGGCCTCTTTCCTCCACACTCAGAACATTTAATAATGATGGTTTGAAACTCTCATATCACCTCATTCTGATCTTCTCTTCTACTTCTTTCACTTTAAAGGACTCTGTGGTTACCTTTTATAAATCTGGATAATGAGAAATGATAATATAAGCTCAACTGATTACCAGCTTAATTCTACTTACAATACAAATATCCCTTCTACTTACAATACAAATAATTAATTCTGCCATGTAATATAGCATATTCATAGATTTGGGCAATTAGGATGTGGGCCTGTTTTAGAAAGAGATGGGGCATTCTTTTGACTACCACAAGCAGAATTTCAGTAATTGTTTTCAATGTAAGAATGAACAACATTCTTTGGACATTCTTGAATACTGAAAATTAGCATTCCATTATTTTCAGGCATTCATTTGTGTCTAATCAGTCTTATATGAGATCCTAAAAGAAACCTATACCTACAGAACAAATATGGAAGATACGCTTCTCTACAATTGATGATTGAATTTACTCTGAGGAGCATGAAGAAATATAGGAACACTTCAGTAGAAATAGTTTGAGCAATGAATTGGAAAATTAGTCTATCCGCAAATAAACAAACAAAATAAATACATAAAATAAAATTAAGAAGAAAAATAAAACCTATAGCAATTGCTTTATTTCAGTGTCATAAATTTCTTTCTGTGCAATAATGGGAAGATTACTGATAGTTGCCTGTAGCCAAATGTTTTTCCTAACTATTGAAGATTCCCAAGTACTTGAAAAATTACTTTGGATCAAAAACTTTGTCTCTAGGAGTTTCTTACTAACATAAAAATATGTAGAAAAGATAATGCATAATTATTACCAACAATTAATACATATCAAAGAAATGTACAATGCAAACAAAAAAGTAGCATTAAATCAGTTAGCGTTCAACCGGAGAAACAGAACCAGCAAGAGATATCTAGTAAGAGATTTGTTGCAAAGAATTGGCTAGGCAAATCCATCTAGAAGGGAAGGATGGAATTCCTGGGTATAATTGGGAGCTGCTGTTCAAATGCTTAATTTTTTCTTCTTCAGGGATATTTTATATATGCTGAAAATTTCTAACATCACCCCTTCTCCCACAGTAATGAAAATGACCTTGATATAATATGCTAGATTTTAGAAGTATTCTTATAAAAACTAACTCAGAAATATTTCATGCATTAAAATTCACAGTTTAGATAAATCTTTGGCAAAATAAGAAATTTGACAAATTTGAAATTTGACAAGAAAAACAGCTTTCTCTTCCTGATTCATTAGAGCTATGTGTAATATACTTTTATATTTTCAAGATTTTAATATACTTAAGATTATATTATAAACATTTTATTCTATTTGGGTTCAGGTTTACTAATCAGAGATGTTAATATTACATCTACTTAAGGTTTAAGATTATGAAAACAATAAAGTTGTACTTGAATAAATTGATTGCTCATGCTAATAAAATTTTAAGTTTTTAGCATTTATATTTTATAGTGTACCAGATTGAAGATTATTTCCAAGATCTTCAGGTAACTAAAATCCTATACTGAAATTAATTTGAGTTAACTAATTATTATGTATTTGCTACCATTATTTTTTTACTAAGACATAATACAGAAATATTAATTACTAATATTTAATTATTAATATATAATTCTATATATTTCTCCTTACTTTCCATATGCTATAGTGAAGCTGAATCTTTGGATCTCTTATCATATTTGCATTTTGGGGGAATTATATTAAGTGTGAATATAGAACTTTGTGTCATGTATATCCATGAGCTTCCTGAGTTAGCAGTATACTAGTGTGTGGCACTCATAATTGTCCATGGACTCCTCTGGAGAAATACAATCTCTTTGGTTAATTTCTTTTTTACTTAGAATAAGTAATTTCATCAAAATAGAATTCTATATGTACTTTTATTTTTTAAAAAAAAAATTTTCCTAACACCTTTTTTGTTTGCTTCTTTGTGTTGTAATCCCCAAACCTCTTGGCACTCTTTTTCATGAAGGACTCAAAGATTACTGTATTGAAAATTAAAGCAGAAAATTTTGTCATGTTTCATTATTATTTCAATTGAAGACAACACAGTTAAAGATACTGTATGCTAATAGTAACTTTGTAATAACTGGGAAATTGGTCTTTCCCTTTTGAATACTCTGAAGATGATCTTGTAAGAAAATTCAAACTTTCCCTCTGAAGGTTCGTTCTGTATAGTCTGTAATGGGAACAAACTGAGGTTTGACAGACTTACAGAAGAAAAGGTGAATTGAGTCGTTCATGTGTGCATGTCAACAGGAGCCATACAAAATAGGAAGCTCAAAGAAAGATAGTTGCAGCTTAAATGCCCTCTTCACAGGAAAAATGTAAGTGGGAACTGTAGGCAATTTTAAGAGGTAGTAGATGATTTTAAGGAAAATGAGTGGGTCAAGAACAGTCAGTGGTCTAGGAAAAAGTTCCTCTAGCCTCTAGGTAAGTGTTTGATTTTCCATCTCTTCTCTGGTGGTCCCTTCCTAGTTAACGATATTTCAGAGCAATTGCATTCTTTCTGAGGAAGAAACATACTCTAGTTAGATTAGGGAATTTTAGAGAAAGTTTCTCCCTTTACTTTGGTAGAGAAAGAGTGTAAGATCTGATAGAGAGATAATGGTATTTGTGAAGTCATGGGAGATAGTTAAAGAAGTCTTGGCTCTGAGACCATTTTTTCACCTCTACATGACAGAAAGCCATACTTTGGTGTATCATTTTCTGAGGTCCAATAATAATAAGGTAAATTGTCAATTTGTTCCAGAATGTGAATGAGCATGAAGTACAAAATTGAAAATTAACTTTGTCATGGAATGTGTTAAAATTTTATCCATGTGTGAACAATTTTAGCACACCTGTTTCCTTGCTTTCAACTACAATATGGAAACATTATTTGTGTTTTCTAGGTGATCTGCCTAGATAACCAAGATTTAGTGTCTTACCACGTAACCTTTAATGGTTTGTGTTGAATTTATTTTATTTCTGATTATTAAAAAAAAACAAAGTTTTCTCATTAAAAAATTCTAAGGTTCTATGCAAGTGTATTATCTTTTATGTTTCTTAATATTTTGTTTTTGAAATGGATAGACATTTGTTATTTTTCAAGACTCTATGATCTTATTCCCACCTTCTATGTTAAAATCTTCTCTTTTTTGCCTCATATCAGATGAATGAGACAAAGTCATTAATAGGTATTTATTTTTATATCTGAGAATTACAATGTTACCTTTAACATAACTTTAACATAACATAGAATTGAGTTTTATATCTATATCTTTATATCTATATCTTTATATCTACCTAATGTTAAACTTATACAAATATAAACATAAATTGAATATTTTGGAATAACATTCTTAGCTTTTGACTGATGAACTTGGTAAAAATAAAAATAGTACAGAGGTTATTCAAATAGTTTCATTCAATTACTGTGAATGTGAACTATGTATCTTATCAATGGAGAATCCAGATTATTTTCAAATGTCCATGAAAGATATTTACAAATTATTTACCTGCTGTAGCATAAAGCTCAATAAATTTTCAAATGTCAAACATTCATAGTTGAATACCATTAATGCAATACTCAAACAATGAAACTTTAAAAAAATATATTTCCAAAGGTATTTAAGTTAAAAAGGAAAACAGACTTGAACAAAAACTAGTTTGAGAGATGTTATGAATTTTAATGTTAAGAGTAAATTATTTTTAAATCAGTGTTAATTTATGCTTTTTGTATACATATAAATATGGATTGTAAACATTTAATGGTAACTCCAACATATGCAACATACATATCTATAATTTTTATAAGTACATAAGGAATAAAATAAATTGAATAAGTATGTAAATAACTCCTGCTACTTACATATTTTTGGGGGGCTGTTGTGAAAATACAAATATCTAAATGTTATATGACTGCTGCTCTAGAATGTGTCCTGTAGTGGAAGAATATCCTCTGAGGTTCCATGGCTACACAGAAGTGTCAGGAACAGAGTGTGGGTTGAGATCAGATGGCATGGAAGGCATACCTTGGTCAGCATGTATTGATTTGCAAAGAATAAAGTAGAAAGCAAGAATAAGCGCTATTAGGAAATGCTCCATTGGAAGACAGTCCACATCTATTAACTATAACTATGAAAATGAGCCTAAGATACAAACCAAGACCAGATGCATCAGGGAGTGATACAGAATGAGGCAAAAAGAAAAGCAGAGCAAACATTTAGGATTTTGAAATAGACTTTGGGATTTTGAATAGACAGATATGCACCTATTTCTCATTGGTTTATCATCACTGGTTAATAAGAATCAATTTTCTCCACCCCCAATACTTCTCTTAGAACTAAGGTAGAATCTAAACTTTGGGTAATTTTTATAATAGAAAATTTTAATTTTACGTAAGAGGATGGAAGGTGCCATAATCTCTAGCCAGCACTTACCCTGAGACAGATATTGGAAACTATTTATATGGTGAGCGTATCAAATGCCCATTTAAGACATCAGAATTCTCTTCCTTTATTAGCAGTAATAGATGAGGAGCTGACAGCTGCATGAAAAAATTCTTTTTCCAGATAAGTGGAGTCATAACTAGAAAGCAGACAGATTTAGTGAAATGATATAATGCAAAGGTAGACAGTAATGACTTCAATAGTAGAGGTTATGGCTATTGAGCTACCATATTATATTATGTGCTTGTACAAATGATCAAAAGGACTTATAGTCAAACTTCTTGTGTTTCCTCCTACACATTGAACTGCCTGCTAATATTTCTTTGTCACTAGCAAAACAGCCTAAAAAGGGCATTCATCAATTAGAGAAGCAAGAGATTGTGCCTGAGAAGTACTAACTAGTGGAAAGGTAGTTTGTATGACAAAATAGTGTGATGAAAATATTTAGGACACTGTTAAAATTCTTCCAGGTAAAAATGGATAGAACTGAAGAGCATTATGTTAAGCAAAATAAGCCAAACTCAGAAAGTCAAGGGTCATATATTTTCCCTCATATGTGAAAGCAAGGGAGAAAAGAAGGGGAAAAAAAGGGGGAAAAAGAATACTTCATGAAAATAAAAGGCACATCAGTAGAATAGAAGAAAAGGACCAAGGTCAGAGAGTAGGGGAGGGAAAGGTAAGGTACTGAGGAACAAGACTAAGTTATACTATAGGTATGTATGAATATGCCACAGTGAATCATGCTATTAGTATAATTTTAATGCACCAATCAAAAAATTCTTCCAAATGAAATATGGTGGTGAATCAGTTATTTCATTTTGTAGAAACAATGTAAGAATGGTGTATTTTAGAGCTGAATATTTATTGAACCCATGGGTTATCACTGCTCTGATTTGATTAAGAGAGCTCCCAATGGCTATTCTGACGACCAGTTAAGGGTGGTGAAAACCCTGGGTGGATCCTTCTAAGAACATGAATTTCAGGTGGTTGGGAACTTCCTGGCATGCCTGGTTGCATCCAAATTCATTGATCCGTGTTACAAAAAAGAAGTAGTATCATTTAATGATCAAATGCTATTACTCATGCATCCTAGAAGACTGGCCAGAACATTCATTACTGTTCTTCTCCCTTCCTAATAACAATAAAACTGCAGATTACCAGTACCAGGAAAGCCTGTGGTAGCAGACTATGTTCAGAAGTGGAAGCCAGATTCAGGCTCTGCCAGGATCCAAACAGTCACAACATGGTGTGTGGGAATCTGGAGTATAGACCCCTGGTCAGGGGTTGATCTCTCTGAAACTGAGAGAAAATTTAGGTCATGCAAAATTATGGCCTGTGGTAAGACACATGGTATTTGGCATATTGAGAGGGAACAAGCAAATTGTAATCTGGCAGATCACTTCTCAACAGAGGCCAAGATGATAGTACCTCCTCCCATCTCTTGTGGGATTTCTTTCCAGCCATTGAATTTGATTATAGAGGGTGAAGAAAACTCTGCCTGAGGAAAACAAACAAAGAACGTGCAATTGGAGTAAAGAAAACAATTATAGCATCCAGAAAAGTCGTCAGCTTTAAAACAAATAAATAAATAAAACTGCTTTAAGAGATGGGTATTTTCTTGAATGTCAAATAATTAAAAGAAAATAAAGCTTTAATAGAGAGAAAATAAAACAGTCTTGTAGGAGAGTGTGGTTGGTGATTTATGGTAAAAAGATTGGGTGGAAACATTCAGGCAAAGAATGATCGATGTGGAGGCCTGTGGCTGATTGCTTCTATCAATTTACCCTATTCTTCCTTTCCAGTATACGTGTCATGCGCCACATGAGGTTGCTCCTCTCAGCAAGGACAAGACGTTTATTTGCCCACTCCTAGAATCTAGGCCATGCTTCTGCCTTGTGTTGACCAGGAGAATGAGGCAGAAAGGACAGAGTGCCAGTTCTGGAACAAGGTCTCAATAGTGTTTTCACTTGCTGTCTTGCTCTGTGGCTTTCATCATGAGAACATCCCATGGTGAAAAATGCAACAAGCGGAGCAGAGATGAGCCACCTGCAGTCATTTCAGCCAAGATCACCCTAGGTCAGCCAGCTCAGAGCTGACCACCAGACATAAGTGAGGCCAGAGGAACGACTCAATCTCTGAACTGAGTTGAATAAATGGATGTGCTTGTGTGTGTGTATGTGTGTGTGTGTGTGTGTGTGTATTCTATGCCACTGAAGTTTTTTGATCAATTTCATTTATTATGCACTGTTCAGTTGCCTCATAGATAAGTCGCACAAGATATGAAGAAATGCTAGAAAATAAAGAGAAAAAATACAGAGCCTGACAAATTGACCAAATTTGGTGAAGGTAGATATGCAGGAGCTCTAAAATGTCAAAGATCAAGGAGTTTCTGTTATTGAAGGCAAGAGGGGAAAAGAGAAAAAGAGGAAATGCTTATCTAAGTAATAGAGAATCATGTTCCAGAATTAAAGAAAAAATATAAGTGTGCTGTTTAATATATCTCTCAATTTCAAAGCAGCAGCAAAGAACCAGGCATATATTTACTAATTTTCTGAATCAAATGATGATGAGAAAAATTTGCAAACACATTTAAAAAAAACACACAACAAATTGTTTGCAACAATATTAAAGCAGACATTGACAAACATTGACCTATTGGGTAAATCCAACCAGCTGCCTGTTTTGTGAATAAAATTATCATTTATTAAATATTGCTATGAGTGCTTCTGTGCTACAACTGAAGTGTTGTGCAGGAGAGCTAGGGAATGGACTGCGGAGCCCAAACTTCACACCATCCAGGTTTTGACAGGAAATGTTTGCTGACAGAAGATAACAATATAAAAATCTTCATCTTTGGCCTATTAAGTTAACAGTGCTACGAACTTGGAATTCTATGCCAAATCAAGATATCATTCACCTATTATTGAATAAAAAAATTAGGATTGAATATGAAAAGCATCAGAGAATGTATTAATCAACTACTCATAGGAAAAAAGGAAAAAATGACCTGAGGAAGATCATTAGATACTAAATGAATTGAAACTGAAATCTCAAAGCAAGGGAAGAATTAGATGAGAAGAAATGATAAAGAACTTCGCAATAAATACAATTAAGTTTAAACCGATTGTGAAAGAATTTACAATATAATTGCCAAATACAGATTTTTGAAATAGAAAAGACATACTTCATGGAAAAATACTAATAATATAGTTGCATAATATAGTTGTAATTACTCAAGTATTTCAGCAAAAATCAGGCTTATAAAATGTCAGGGAGAAGGTAAATTAACAGAATTATAAATTTTCGTTGAGAGGATGAGGATCCTTGGTAAGGAGGAGGAAAAGCATTTGTTACATTTAATGTTGATAAATGCTTATGTATAAATATACAAGGAAAGTGTGGAAAATAACTATAGAGTCACAAAGGCAATAAATCAAGGTTCAGATTTAACAAGAACTAATAATAACTCAAATAAGCTAAAATAAAGAAAGTTTAAATGAAGACAGCAGAATAAATTAAATTAAAAGGTAAATATCATATAGCATGGAGTTCTTTTCCAATACACTTGGAAGAGGGCAGAACTCTCAGACTAAATAAACTATAAATATCTGACAATTCATTGCTTGAAGAACACTTAAAACACAGTAATAAAAAATTTTGAAAACAAATAAAAGAAAAAAAAACATTAGGCAAATGCAACAAAATAAAGTCAGACTATCACATCCAATACCAGATAAATTGGGATGTAAGGTTAAAAGTACTGAAGAGAATCCTGAAGGACATTACACAATGATAAAAAGAAAAATTTATGAAGAAGATATAAGAGTCATAAAGTTGCATGCACCAGGAAGATAGCAGCTAAATATATAAAGGAAAATATTAGAAATGCACATTGACCTTGATAAAAATGCAATTATGGGAAAAGATTTTATTGTGCCATATTCAAGAATTGCACAGATATAATAGACAAGAAATAAGTGAAGGCACAGAGGCATAGAATAATACAGTCAATAAACTAGGTTTTATGTGTGAATATATACAGCTATACAATATGTACAGAATCACATCCTACATAAAGAGGAAAGACATTTTGCTTTATATTCAGCACATATTTATAGTAATCATTAATATCCTTCCCATAAATAAAACATTTCTGTAGGAAGAAGTTTTTATTCTTGATCTCTGATCAAAATCCAAAGAATTTTTTAATATCAAAATGTCCTTTAAATGTTAATTTCTTATAAATTAAGGATTATCTCTCTGAATAATTCTTGGGTGCAAAGAAAGGTCAAAACTGAAATTATAAATAGTGTTAAAAGTAAAATAAATAAATAAATAAAAATAAGTACTTTCCTATTGATCAAGATTATTCAGATAAAATTATCAGAGAGCCCATCCTCAAATTTCTTTACTAATAATTTGTAACAAAGAATCTCTAGATGAGACACTTCAAGGTTCCATTATCTGCTCAATTACAACCTTAGGGTTCGGTGTTTCTTCCACTGAAGTCATGCTGATCTTGGTTCATTGGGTTTGTTTTAAGTCCTTTCTCACATACACCTTTGGGAGAGGACTGCTTCATTTCTAAGTATCATATTCAAACATTCTAGAATCTTTCAAATGGAGAGACTATGTCATCCACAAAAAATTGCATTCTCAATTGTATGCAAATGAATTTGAAAACCTTAGTGAAATGGACATTATTCTAGGAAAATATAATTTACCACAATAAGTGATAACTCCCCCAAAGTCCATCAGAATAACCTGCTGATTTAACAAAACAAACTTCACTGACTGAATTTCATAGGGGAGAATCCATATTTGAACCAGTATTAGTAGTGTCTCAGAATGAAGAGGTCAATGCAGAAGTGAATAGGGTTTAATCTTGGATCAAGATACAAATAGGGTTGTAGAGTCTGAGCCTGAGTGTTTTAAAATGGATTTGTCAAAGTGGGTTACTGATTGGGGTAGTGCAAAGTTGATAATATAATACACGGAATGTATGAGGACTCTTGGGCACAGTAAGTTGAGGATACTGAAACAAGCCTTAATGAATAAACTGCTGCTTATTAAGTGAGCTGATTGCCCAGGTAAACAACCCATCGTTTATCAGAAAAGCTATTTCCCAAGGTGAACAAAATGGATAAATTGGTTTTCACTAACATCCTGAAGCTAATAATGAAGTTATTTATTGATTTAGAGCCTTATCTTCCTGGGCAAGAGTTTCCTTGAAACGACAGTAAGGCTGTGCTGACAGAGTGCTCTTGGTTCTCCTTCCTGGTAATGAATTATATGGAAATAGGTGGTATTAGTTCTCAACCAAAACTACACCAGAAGAGAGAAAAATTTCTACCAGGCAACTTCCCAAATATAAACAAGAAGATGTAGAGGGATAAAAAAAAAAATTATTTTCTATCATTTGTACATCTAAAGAATAGATACACAAGTGTTGCATAAAATATCTCAAAGCATGGGTTAAAAGTAAACTGATCAATTTCTTATTATGAAACAAATATAGCATTATTATTAAACTTATAAACTGCAGTTTCTGCACATCATTATTGGGCACATATGCAAAAAGCACAGTATTAAAAAGCAAAATATGGCCAAACACTTTGAAAATACTTTATCCTAAGAACTTAAGGATGACTTAGTTTGGGTAAAGCTATTAATATAACTTTTCTTATTTAGTAATCTTGAGAAAATGTATTAAGCATCTCCACAGATGCTGAGAAAGAATGAAACAAAAATTCTTATAAAAACTTTAATAAGTTAACAAGAAATGAATACAGTCTTCATGCATCCACCTCATCCTCAGAGCCAGCTTCACGCCAATGGGAAAATATTGATTTTATTAAAATTTGAAATGTACAGCTTCAATACAATTCAGTCATTCTGCTCCTAGATATGAAGAAATGAAGGCATACAGTTGTGTAAAGGTTTGAACAAGATTCATAGTAGTGGTATTTGTAATATCCCAAACTGGAAACAATGTCATAGTCTACCAAGAGGTAATTAAATAAATGAATTTTAGTGCATCTATATTATGCAGTATAATACATCAACAAAAATGAAATAAACTATTGATGTATGCAAGGATGTGGATGAATCTCAAAATGATTATGCTCATTGAAAGAAGCCAGAGCCGGGCTATGTTGTAGCTCAGCGGTAGAGCACTCGCCTAACACTGCGAGGCCCTGGGTTCAATCCTCAACACCAAATAAAAACAAAGAAAATAAAGGTATTGCGTCCAACTACAATTAAAAAATAAATATTAAAAATGAAAGAAGCCAGACGAAGCACAAACAAAAAGATTAATAACCAAAGAGTGTATACTATATGATTCAATTCACATTAAACTCTAGAAAATGCAAACTAATCTATAACAACAGCAGATCAGTGGTAGTCAGGAGCCAGAAGGAATGCAGGGATGGATTACAAATGGACATGAGGAAACTTTTGTGGTGAATGGACATACACACTCACACACACACACTCACATACTACTCCCACACATATACACTAACACACACTCAGACACATAAACACACACACGATTGTGGTGATGAGTTCACAGGTGTATGTGTATGTCTAAGGTTCTCAAACTGTATTTTTATTACATTTGCATTATGCTGACTATACCTCAATACATCTATTATCAAATGTTAAAGTTAGCCACAGTGGTTAATGGCTACCATATTTGACAGCATATCTCTCTGCTGCTGTATCACCAAAATAAAAATAATCAGGAAACATAGGAGGTAGAGCAGGCTGAAAGCAATTAAATCATATTTTGTTTTGGTGAGATATCTTTGAAAATCCTACTTTTCTTCCTGTACATTTATTCACATATACTTCTAAATGCTTTTAAAAAAGTGAGTAGGATGGGCTTATTTTCTGCTACCTGCCTATAAAAAGCATATAATTTAATTGAGATATGGTACTATAAAATAACAATTGAAAGAATATAAAGGCAAACCACTAGCATGGAGAAGTTAATATCCCCATTTCATAGAAAAACGCTAATCAGTTTCAAAGGACTCCTAAATAGAATTAGATATTATCTGAAAAATTTTACCAATGTAATGGAACATAACCAGGTCTGTTACAAGGGTAATATATGAAGTAAAGGGTGTCATAGCACAAACCCTAGAGCCAAGGAAAGGTGCTCATTGGCTGGTAACCAGCCCTGATCTTTAATTTTTTCCTCCCCACCCTCTCCTCCCCTCTTTCCTTTCCTCTCTTGCCTCTGAAAAATTCCCTTGCTCCCTTATAAACAGCTGTGAAAAGAACGCCACTCTAAAAGTTAGAATACTTTGGTTCTGGTCTCTTTTTCACCACTTGTTAGCTGTGTCTGGGAAAGTTGCAATCCCTTTACACCTGTTTCTAAGGTGGAAAATATATGTACGCAATAACACCTGCCCTGCTTATTTTATAGGTCTGCTGTGAATATGAAGTGAGATCATGAATATAAAAGTGCTTTGAAAATTGTCAAGTGCTTTACAGGAGGAAGGGATTATTCTTTGCTTTTATAGGAATAAAGATTTTATTTCTAAAAGCACTTAGAACAATTTAGATATTTACATAATAGCTAAGAAAGTGCACTTGTGGCAGTGAGGAACAGGGAAAATCTAGATTTCCACTTGTAAATTCCTTTATATCATCTGTAGCAGTTACTTCATTGTCCTTCACAAAGGGAGTACTAAGTAATTTTTGATCATGTAGTTTTGATTCCACGTTTGATTACTGAATGCCCCACTTATGAAACACTTTCCCTAAATTACTATATAGTGTTAAGAATCTCTTCATGTGAATATGTTAACTTTTGAATTTGGTGGGAGATACTTGAAGAATAGGAACAAGGCTATGTATAAATTAAGAAAAAAAAAAAGAAAGAAAGAAAAAAAGGAGTCCAGCCTGATTTCTATCAAATTGCATACCTTCAAGAAGGAAATCTTGCAAACTTAATAAATGAGTTTCCTAACACTTAGATGAGACTAATGGAGAATTGTGTATTGGCTCAGCTTTCAGGAAGCCCTTATATTTGAATTTAGATACTCAAAATAGACTAGTTGCATTTGCAGAATTAATAAAAAGAATGATACGCATGACCCTCTAAAGGATGAATTTCCATATTTCCCCACATAATTCTTTATAGACAGAAATAAATTACCAAGAGCAATGTCTCTTTCTCATAATAAATGAACAATTTTCCTTTTGATAAAAGACACATGCTTAGGAAAGTCTTGTTCATGCCTAGATGAATTTTGGAAAGATGAAAATGGGGCATTCCACACCTCCAGATGAGTTCAGGAGTGCAGTTTCTGTTTTTCTGTTTATAACCAAAAGGCTAAATTATGTTTGCCCAGGTGCATAGAGAGTTTGACAAGCTGTGGTGGCAACTTGTTGAAGGATTCAAGGTGAAGTGGGAGCAAGTAGAACTTTGAATTCTTTTTTCAAGCTCAACTATACATGGAAGATTGTGTTTGGAATGGAATCTAGGGCATTTGACTTTCATTTCTCAGCACCAACCATTTCATGACCCTTATTCATCACACTCCTCAAAATGAGACATTTAATTAAGTGTGCTCGGATTTTAATACTGCACTTGATTGGCTATAAACCCAGGAATGCGTGCCGATCGTATTGTACTCTTCTTCGTTATCTTTCACACCATACATTACTTTTCATGTGAAGCCATAACTGGATGCTCCATTATGAGCTCTTCTGCTGGAAATTCAGGCATTCTCATTCTACATCCACAGCGGGATGCTTGCTGCAATCAGATGTGCACACTACACTTCTGACATTCTCGTTAACATTGCTCATGAAACTTTGTAATGCTGGAGCTCCCTGACAGTACTGAATACAAGTTTCATAGCTGTGTTTCCCTACCTGATCCTATTATTGTATTTTTAACACTTGCATTTCCTTAAGTTCACTTTATGAGTGCTCCATTTATTTGGAGTTAGACTAATTTTCATTCTTAGAGAAGGACCATGGCTGCCCTGATTGATGGGACTGCATGGGTCAGTCCTGATCATCTAAACTTCAACATGGAGGGGCCATTGGTCAACACACACTGGAGATAGTGGCCATCATTGAAGAGGTGGAGGTCTTACCCTTTCAATATATGTGTCAATTTTATTTGACATAAACAAGAAGTGACAGTGTTTGTGTTTGTAAGTGCCAATCTTCCCACTCATGCATGCAAACCAATAAGATTAATTCCTTTCATATTAGGGACTGTGGCCAGCTCAAAAGAGAAGTGATTTAGTAGTCAAAGAGTTGTTTACTAGGATGCCAGCTCTGGAAGTTACTCCCTATGTGATCTCAATAAATTGTATTAGATTTTCTGGAACTCAGTTTCTTTATCTATAAATGGGGTATAGCTGTGCCAAAGGGTTTTTATTATTAATGGCCTTTTTAGCCATTTCCATTCACAGAAATTATCTCTCTTTCCAATTTTTTTGTAGGAGTGTTGACACTTGACTGAGTATAGTGGTTATTTATAAGCCATTTAACCATTGGTAATGCTGTCACTTGGGCATCCAAGCACATTAAAAGCTCTTAAAGATAAATGGTACATGACCTTCAACCCAATACACACTCATGATTGGTTTGTGGTCCAATAGAGAGTACAGTGTAAAATGGAAGGATGGCTAAAGAAAAAACAAATCAGAAATTATGTAATATTTCCCTTCCCCCCATCATGAACTGCTTATCATGTTGTTGTGTCAATTGATCCACAAGGCCCTTGTAGATGTGGTTTATTTTATGAAAATAAAATAGTAGAAATACCTGAAAGGAGTAGGTTGCTACATCCTAGTTTTGAGGACAGAGTACCCTAAAATGGATGAGGGCCTGATGTCACTTGGGGACAGGCTAGAGAAAAAGGTTTTAATGTTATGTTTTTTTATTCTACCACGTTGTCTTGAAGTTCCTGTAGCTGCTCTTCAGTCACTACAAAGCAGAAGCAGACAGCAGCAGCTGTTCTTGTGGCCAGATAGGGATGGTAGATGATGCGACATTGGTAGAGACTATAAGGAGACACCATGTGCAAGAAGACTCACAAAGTCCCTGAACATAGTCATGTGATGAACGTATACAGAGAGAGTAAGTCCTGGAAAAATTTTAATGCTTTGGGGGGATGGTAGCAGGGGTTCTCTGAAGGGCAGAGACACCTGTGGGGTACACATGCAAAAAAGATTCACTTGAGCTTAGCTTTTGACTCCAGAAGTTCATCTTCCTGAAGCATGTTTTTCATACTGTGATGTTCCCTAAACCAATGAAGGGAATCAGGATCAACTCAGGCTTCACACTTTTTTCTCCTGAATATTAACCTAGTTCCAAATATTTCAGGGGGATATGGGTTAAACAGAAAATCAATTAATGGACAAAATGGATGAGTACATTGGTTCTGTTTATGCCAAATAGAATAAATTGCATCAAAAAATAATTAATATTTTAAATTAGTATAAAAAACATCCTCAGTGAGATAAAGTCATATTTGGCATAAAAATTCTACTAAAAATGGTGAACTCACTAGTAGAATTGAAGAGCAGTATTCATAAAGTCAGAAAAAATATTCACTTTAAATGTGAGATCAAGGAATACCTAAAAACATGGAGAATGCATAAAAAATAAAAGCATGATGATAGAAGAAAAAAATTAAAAGATAAACAAATCAAGAACAATAACAAATCAAGAACAATGTCAATATTTGAAAAAATGTTTCATAGCTGGATGTGGTGACACATGCCTGTATTCTCAGTGGCTCTGGAGCTGATGCAAAAGGATCACAAAATTGAGGCCAGTCCAGCCAGTCTCAGCAACTTTGGAAGATTCTGTCTCAAACAAACAAACAAACAAATAAAGAGTTGGGTATGTATCTCTGTGGTAAAGTGCCCCTGGGTTAAATTCTCAGTATCAAGAAAAACTTTTATTCATAGAAAATAGGGATACATTTGTTTGATTAAGAGGAAGAAAAATTTGAAGGAAAAATGACCAATCATTTTGAAAAATTATGCAAAGATTTTTTTTCAATAACTGTGCTCAACATTGCCAAATAGGAGATATAAAGGAACCAAAAATGCTGTGAAATATTTGATTTGAATATAATAAGATCAAAAATAATTAATTTTTAAAGTTCCTGAATAAATGAGTGGAAAATCTATAAGAATCGGGTATCAGATTACTGACAAACTTTTAACTAGCAATTAAAAAAAAGATCAAGGAATGTGTACAATATGTGCATAAAAATTAATAATATCAAAGTAGAGGTGTACATGTGCCAAACTATTATTTAAATATAAAAGTGAAATAAAGATATTTTAAACTTTAAAAGGCCTTATACAAGACCCCAAGTGTGTAAAACTGTAAGTTATCCAGGATTCATATAAATTGAAATTATCTGTGCAAACACTCATGAAGTATTACAGCAAGAAGACAATGAGATGTCAGAGAAGCCGCAAACTATATATAGAATTGAGTAAATAATCAAGCAACATGAAACTTGGCTTAAAATTAGTAAATGACTTTACTGAGAAAACATGATTTTCCAAATTAAAAAAAAAATATATCAATTCCAATTGTCATGAGACTCTCCGAATAAACAGAGATACATTTAATTTTTGGAAAGATACATTCGATTTACAAAAGTTCCAGGTAGTTGCATTTTACTTTTGTATGAAATTGAACTACAGACTCAAGCTAAATGCAGTGTACCTTTCCTAGTAGTCACTTGTGGAGGGTCGTATCTATGCTCATGGCACTTGTCATATGAGCAAGCTCAGAGGCAAGAGCAATAATAAAGCGATTCATTTTTCTCTGTCTTACAGTTTGGATCCAGAGTTGTATTACCTAATACAGTCTTTCATTCTACTCTGGATTAGAGAATTTTTTACGATTACCTCAAATCAAATTCACCTTTAATGGAAGGGATACTTCATCATTGAGGCTATCAAAAAGTTTTACATGATAACCTTGAACAAATTGTAATGTTGCTGGTGTACACAAAAAACATCTTTAATCATAACTCCCCCTGTTCTTCTCTGGGCCTTCAAATTATCCCCCCTCCTACTCCCCCCAGTCTGTTTATTCTAGCTTTCCATTTCAATTTCTTGTCTCCTCTTTCTGCCACATGGCAAATTTCTAACTGATTGATTTTAAATTGTAAATGATGGAAGTACTCTTTTAAGGACAACAGCCCTTAATATTAAGAAATTTAGATGTAATTGTGTCTGGAACAATAGTTTGTTTATTCCTGTAGCAGGGAAGGGGTGTGGATATTTAAATAGGGAGGTAGAGAGCCGCTCCAAGTCTGTGATCACTTCAAACACATTTGAATGAAAGTCTGGCTCAGGAAGCATTTGTTTCTCCTTTCACAAACAAAATCATTATGGCTTGTGAGAAACTGGTATTTTTGTCCATCTGTGATCAATCCCAATAGCTTGAGGGTATGAAAATCCAACACATGGTTACATAATCATTAGACATGACAGATAAGGAGGAAAGTTAGACAGTGACTCACCAAAATGGATTGAGCAGAAAATCCCAGCATATTTGATGTAAATGATTCAATAAGTTACTAAGAATCTAGGTCACTCCAAGCAATGGAGAGTAATAAGTTCCTGAGCTTGTCTATAGCCCAGATCCTCAAAATAGCAACTCAACTAATTTGTTGAATATCAGCCTCCCAAACATCACCAGATCAACCTGTTACTGAGACAAAGATTAATTTGTAATTTACCAAGGTAAGGGAACCTGCTGCCACCAAAAGGAAAAAGGGACACACAGTCACTAGACTTGTTGAGACTTTGAAGTATGATTTACATGCAGATAATTTATTAGAATTGTTTAAGGATTACAATACAATAATTTAGGATTGGCAGGTAATTGAGGCAAGTGGTTAAAAGAATTTGGGCTGCAAACTGTCAGTTTTTGCTTTCTATTGACAAGTTGATGGGTATTTTGGAAGATTCAGGAATAAGCAATAAAGTTATTTGGAACCTTCATCTTTCTGGCAAGAATCTCCTGGAGTTATAAAGTTTTGTTAATGAAAACAACATGAGTGTCCAGTCATGTTTATCCTGACAGTAAATTGTATGGCACACGGTTTCATTTCTCAAATCTTTCCACTTTTCAATAATCCACAAATGTCTATGCTAGAACAACAACTTTTATATCCATCGTAGCATAATACATTGCTAATGTATTAAAACATCCAATAGCTGGTGAACGTGAATAACTGACAAATAAATATAGTACATTACCATGATTTTTTGTACTGGGGATTGAACCTAGAGTGCTTTACCACTGAGCTACATCCCTAGTCTTTTCTGCTTTGAGACAGAGTCTACCTAATTTGCTGAGGCTGGCCTCTACTGTAAGACTTTCCTGCCTCAGTCTCCTGAGCTGCTGGGATTACAGGTGTGCACCAGCATGCTGGGATATAAGCTATCTTATAATTCAGGATCAGGCCAGGGGTGAGTGTTAAAGGAGACAAGAAGGAAGAAGAGGAGACAACTGTGTGTCAGGGACCAGGAGGCCCTCCCTCCACTTGTTACCTTTATTCAGTGAAGTCTAAAGGAGTCGAAGAATTCTCTTTAGTGCAGCACTATTCACAATAGTTGAGACATAGAAACATCTGAGTGCCCATCAGCTGCTGAATGGATAAAGAATATACACAATGGAATGCAATTCAGTCATTAAAAAAAAGAAATCCTGTCATTGGTGACATGGATGAAAATGGAGAGCATTATGTTAATTGAAATAAGCCAGGCACAGAAAAACAAGTACTGCATGATCTCATTCATATGTGGAATGTAAGAAAAGTTGATCTCATAGAAGATGAGAGTAGAATAATGGCAACCAGAGGAGGATAGGGTGGGAAAAGGTTGATGAGTGGGTCCTACGTTGCAGCTCCATAGGAGCAAGAAGAGCCAGTATACTTCTTCACAGTAGGGTGACTATTGATAACAGCAATGCATTGTCCATTTTGAAAAGCTAGAAAAAAGCATTTGGAAGTATTTACCATAAGGAAATTATAAATCTGTGAGGAGAGCTGTATGTTTAATCGATTTACATATTGTATAGTGTATAGTGTATCAAACCATCACACGATCCCATTAATATGTACAATTTTGTGTTTTGGTTAAAAATAGATTTAATGAGGAAAGAAAGGGAAAAAAAGACCAAAATAATATTAATGGAGAACTCCCAGTTGAAATTTGGATCCTGGTCATTATGAAAACATTTTTCAAGGTAGGAGGATAGCACACAGTTATTTAATATTGTATTAGTTTAACTGATAATTTTTAAATATTTACAGAGAAGGCATATGAGCCTCAATTTATGTTATTATCTTATTCCCTAAATAATTTTGAGGTTGAACTCTGTGTGTGTGTGTGTGGGGGGGGGGGCTGGTGAATGGTACTGGTTTGGGCAGGTTGGGTAAGAAGTCTCTATGTGTAAGATGAATGCAACCCAAGTTTGGACACAGATTTCCTATGAAAAGCTAACTTTCTTACCCAGTTTTAAAGTTTTTAAATCCTCATTCTTAGTAAACAAGTAGAGAAAACTGAGTGACACCAAGTGTGAGACAGTACTGGTCTAAAAGACCCATGGATAATGTCAAGGATGGCGGTTGACATTGAAATTAGGCCCCAGATAGCTAAGTCTTGGTTGAAAGAAGATGATTCTCATCAGACATACTTCACATCTGTCTTTTATTATGGAAAGAGGTTGGAGTCCTAAAAGGATTTTCAAGATTTATATATTCAAAGCATCTCTCACTAAATTTTCTCTACTGAAAATAGTCCATACTTCCTTGATTTATAAATGTATAGTTGAAATATTTTCCATTTAATATATCTATTTTTTCTATTTTGGAGAAATTTTTAATTTTGCTAAGAAAAGTTGGTACCCAAAGATATGCTAGGTCCTGACATGTAGAGATATTTGCAGCTGGTCTCTGCTGTTGACTAACTGGGAATTGGTCCTTGCTGTTAACTAGGCAGCAGCCTAGGTGGCGGCATGGACTGGTGTTCACAGCACTGACCAAGTCCACCTAGGCCAGAAGAAGCACAAGGGGGAGATAGTCTGCAAGGCCAACAATGAACAGCATCCTTCTAGTTCTGACTAGTCTTGCTTCATATTCTAACTCCTTTAGGTATCTCATGAGGCCAGGAGCTAGCAGTTCTGTGTATATTGTGTATCAACCCTATCCATATCCCAATAAATACATAAGCCAGGAAAGCAAAACAAACAAGAAAACCCAGAACACCTTTCTGTTCCTAAACACGCACAGTTAAAAAGAAACAAAAGCAAAACTGTAGTAGCCCAGAAGACATGCCAGGCATTTCAAAAACAGTATTATATTAAAATGTGAGAAGATCTATAGAAAGTTCTAAGAAGTGATTGGTGCCATTTGAAACCACTTGTTAATATATTTGTCAATGGGGAGGCTGTGTTTGAATTATAAATCTATGGTTGCTTCACGTTTCTTAGCTGGCAGGGTAAATCTTAGAGTAGAATTAATTTTTCTTTTCAGATCTAAACCGAGGCTTCCATATATTATTGGAAGTTCTTATAATAAGGGAGGGAGTCTTAGTAATTGTCGGGGCATAGTATACAAATTGGCTAAAAACTCTTCTAAAGGTAAATTGCCCTCCAATGGCTCCTTTGTTCAGTGACTTACTCTTAGCTCTCCCCACAAATTACCCCTTTCCACCTTTAAAGAAAGAACATTCAGGGGAGCCTTAGGTATTTGTCACTAACCATTTTCAACAGCTTGTACTTTCAAACAGCCTCAGAGAAATCCCTGTCTAGGTGATATGCCACTATTCGATTGGTAGAGGATGCAACTGCTTTCTGTCAGTTCCATAGAATATCACCTAAGGGGTGAGCCCTGCAGGGGTGTGAACAAGAAATATGATAGGGATTCCCTTTTGGGTGACCCTTGGAATCTAGCTGGACCAGAGATGAAAGCACTGGAGTGAGAATTCAATAGTGGTGAAACTGGAAATTCATCTCTCCCATGCCCAGGTCGCTCACTTTCTTGTGCCACTTCTTTCTGTCTAAAGAGACCTCAGATATTTCAGTTAGAAGTAATAGATTTTTAAATAACCTTTGAAAAATATATGTTTTAAAAGTTTGCCATAGATGCTCACTTATGCCAAAGGGCTGACTCCAATCCTGGTTCCTCACAGCTCTCTGCCTGCCTTCACTTGGAGGGAGAGATGTTATTTCCAACTTTTTTATTTATTTGTATATTCATTTGTTGAGGGTTTCTACTAATTCAGTATCCAATCCATGCCAATCATGCTGACTCATGCTGTTAGCAGGGCGCCCCTGCTGTTAGTAGACAGGGAAGATTAAAGGAACACCTGGGATGCTAATTTAAGAGACATTCTAAGGTCAGTGCATGCCTGTAAGCCCAGAAACTGTGGGAACTGGGGAGACTGAGGCAGGAGGATTGCATCTTAGTGAGACCCTGGGTGTGTGAAGCCCTGGTTTTGATTTCAAGCAACACACACACACACACACACACACACACACACACACACACACACAGAAAGAAAGAAAAAGGAAAGAAGGAAAAGAAAAAAAGATTTGAGCTGGTAAATATCTTTGTATGTTGAGTAGAGCAAGGAGTCAGGCAAGTTGAAAGAAAAGAAATACTGACTCTAGAGGGCAAAATTAAAAATGTTAGCTGGCATTTTTCCACTCCTCCTCCAGGGTGCCATGACTGTTAAAGTGGAATTGAAACGCATCACTCCCAGTCTGGGGGCCATTCCGATCTGACAGAGCAGAGCTACCCACTGTGCTAAATGTGCTGCCATTATTTCTCTGCCCTCATTCTTGGTTACAACTGCTTTCCAATTAATATCTTGGGTGCATTATAAGTTTGCTCCTGATGCCATTCCTTTAATAAAAAGTAAGCTTAAACTGAAGTCAGCAGTGAACAATTAGGATTTTTTTTCCTTAAGATTCCTCTTTTTTTTTTTTTAAGAAAGCCAAGGCTTCCTCTGTTTTATAGATCTCCCTGACTCCAAAGACTTAAAATCATAGAACACAATTCTATTTTTTACTTACTTTACATGATGGGTTTTCTGGAAAGCTTTCTCTTCACTTTTCCTGATCCACATTCCATTACTTTTCTCTTGCTTTGTCCTCTGGGTAGCTGATTTACATGAGGGCCACACATAGAATCCTTTGTTCTCTGCTTCCTCTTGGGTGTGACCAATGGGAAGCACCAGCAGGAGATCTGAGTTCATCCCCCTGGTTTGCTATTCCCCTGTTGACTCCACTCAGGCTGGCCTTATGGTTCAACTGCCAGTGTAGATGGTGGGGGCAGAGGCAGGGATGGAAGGTGATATTTGGTGGTGATGGGAGGTTCTTCACACAGTGTCTACAAAGTAATTTTCAGTTTACTATGAATGTTTGTATTATTTATTATAATTGCTAAATACAGTATCTGGGGGTACCTGGGGTACAGAGAAGTTTCTCATCATGGTAGGGACCAATCAATCCAATCACTTAATTGTTAACAAAGCCAAAAACCCAGTTTTCATCATGATGTAGATTAATCCTTGTAGGTTAACTGCCCTTTTTGCACTTTTAACTCTACTTAGACGTAAGTCATTTATTTAACTAATATTTATTGATTGCCTACTATCTAACAGCATCTTTTTTATGGGCTGTGGAGAATTAAAATAAGACATAAGTTTTATTTTTCAAGAAGCTAGTATCCTATTCAAAAGGCAAAGAGTCAAAGGAAATTATCACCAACTCTAGTTCTGTATTCAAACATTCTTACCCACAAAACTAACTGCCAGAAAAGGACAGCAATTTGGAAGATACCAAAGGGGTAGATGTGCCAACAAACTAAAACGCAAAACATTAGCTGAAGAAGAGGTTTCTTCGAGTATGGACGTGGATAGTCTGTAAATGCAACCATAGGTGTCTGTGAACCTTCCAGAACAGCTACTCGAGGAATGCAGGCATGATTTCTTATATGTAACAGATTGGTCCATTTGCTCACAGACCCCATTTTCTATATCCAGAATTTGGTATTCTGAACAAACTTTGACTTGGCCTTTCAAATCATGATTTCAAAAAGTAAAACTATTTTAATTAATTTGTTACTATGTTATCCAAGAAGTATTTGAAATGTTAAATTCTACTCAAATATTAAGAATTGTCCAATTTTCTTCAAATACAAGTTTAAAGAACTCCATTATTATTATATTGGTCTGCCACATTTAAATTATGTTTTAAAATAAAGTCTTCGCAGTTATAAGGGCCCATACTCTATTCCTGGCAAAGAGATACTTGATTTCTTTTTCTAGGTTCTCAATTGTCCTTCTAGAAAAGTACAAAAATGTTGATTTATTCACAAATTATAACCATATTTTTTTTCATTTTAATACTGAGCCATTTAAAATACATGAACATCTGTAAAGTGAACATTTCCCACATACTCATCCAGGTGAGAAAGATGGGGAATTCAAGTTGTCGGAAAGATAATTGCTACTAATTTCATCAAAATAAGTGACTACTGTTTCTACCTGTTTGCACACAGTTTATCAGAGTCATAATTGTTCATTTTAGAATTTTCCAGCCCTTAGAATTTTCTGATTTCTTAGGAGTCTGTTTATATAAGGAAATAAAAGTAACCAACTTTTGGAATAATCAGTTGATATTAAAGGAATTTGCTTTATGTGAATTTGGGATAGGAACAAAGTTGTTTTTTAAAATTATAACTGCATTCTAGTTATACATAATTGTGGAGTTCATTTGACATATTCATAAATATTTACAGAATATAATTTGCTCCATTTCAATCCCTAGTATTTCTTCCTTTAACTCCCCTCCCCTAACAATAGCTGTTTTGCTGTTGTTGTTGATCTTTAATGGCTTCCTCCTTTCTCTGGTAGATGGAGTAAGTTTCAGGAGCCCAAATTACTGCCATTTGAGTGCGCTTGGGTATGTGAGTTTGAACACTACCCCTCATAAGTGGTTAAACTAGTCAGGAAAGTGTAGGCTCCAGTGCTTTATTAGCAGTATAGATAATTTTCTATATAATGCGCATCTGCTATTATTAAAGAGAGCCTGCAGGACTCCTAAATCTACCAAAGATCATCTGTCCAGGAATGTCAACTGACTAAATAGACACATGCACAGACACAAAAACATTCACACACACACACACACACACACACACACAAACACATGCTATCTTTCAGTTTCTCAAAATCTGTGTAAAATGTCATGTTTTGATTGTTGTAAAGTCATATGGCAGGGTGAGATGAGACATCAGAAATGAAAAGTCAGTTGATTGTGAGATTTTACTATATATTCTAATCCTTCAGGGCCATGGACTTGTCAAAGAATGCAACATAGGCAGGATCTGTGAATTAGTTTTCAGACCAGTAGAAATTGAGAGAATTTATTAATACTTCAGCCCTTTGCTTGTTCTATTTCCTCACAGGAACATTGCACCCAAACACCTGCTCCCCTGTTTCTACCTGCCAACTGCAATGCCTGGATCCCCAACCCTACCTATATTCAAAAACTAGTCCTACTTAAATACTGTTTCCACTCACAACCACGGGTGGAGTCTCCTGTGTTCTGCTGTTTGTTGCTATGGCAAGAACCCCTCATTTGCAGAAATGAAATCGTGGAACTTTTTAAAAGGAAACAATATGAGAACTCATTCCTTGAATAGCGATGGAACTGATGCCCTACCAGGTGCAGTGACTCTCTGGGGTCACCCCGTGTCATCATTTTAACTTTTTTTCTGTCAGACTTGAGGGGATTTCCCCTCCACCTTGAGACACATTCAAAGTTGTTGAGCACCATGGTAATGACACAATCTATCATATCATTTACTTAATTATCACAATGATCTCATGAGGTGGCTATAATCTCATTTTACAACTTAGAAATTACCTGGCTCGTAAATGTAGGGGTATGAATTGAATCCCACGTCTCCGCGATACCTTGCCAGTGATGGGTCTTTGCCAAATCTACCTCCTTGGAGTCATTGATTAAAATGCAAATACACCTGGGAATTATAGTCTTAGAAGCTAATATCCCAGTTACTAATCCTGCTTTAGGGGGGATTAGTTGACAACTCAGTGAGAGTAAGAAATGAACTCTGAAGTTGTGCTGGAGGGTTACTTTTGATGACAAAATGGTAGAGTATAAACTGCCTACTCATAGCTTTGCCTTGAGCCATTGCTATGCTGGTTACTCATAAGCTGCATGGTAGGCTGGCAGAGGAGCAGGTGGAAATTCCACTGCGTAGAAGAGAGAGGTCTGTCATTACCAGGGGAAGAGAGCCCATCCCTGATCCATCCCCTCCCATGGGGGCTCTATCCAGAAGCATGTTTGCCTGGAATCTCACAGGAGACCCACTTTCTGGTGAACATAACGAGGCTTCTCAATGAAGACTCATCACTTTGTGGCCTCTATGAAGATAATATATTTGTGCCTAATCCATAATTAACTGGGAAGAGCATAATATTAATTATTTTGCTCAATTGTTAATCAGTAGGGTGTTTCCCTCCCGCATTCCACTCCTTGCACACTAACCTGTCAGGCTGTAGTAATTGTTGCCTGAACAGGTTTGAGTAAAAGTCTCCAAGGAGCACCAATTCTCTTGTTCCATTAGTGAGAACACATATAGATCATTTTCAGCACTAATCTAGGGCTAAAATCAATTATGTCTCTTGTATTTAAAAATTAAATTGACTCACCATGGGAGTAGGATGAAGGAAAAATACATTCCTCCTATTATGTGTAATTACAATTGTAAAACATTTTCCTTCGGAATGTAATTGCTGCCTGCAGAGGCTGAAGCGGGTGAGCTTGAAGTGTTCAGTGGAAATGCTGGGCTTCCTCTTAGATTTTTCTTTGGGCTTTTGTTTTTCACCCTTGCCTAGACCTCTTTTTGCCTCTTTATTTGAATGCTATTATAACACTGTGAGGTCTTCTAAGCCTTCTTAACTTTCAAAGAATATCAAATGTAGTTCAGAAGGTAGGGAGCAAAAGCCACAGTAGGAAAAAAAGAGAGAGAGAGAGAGAGAGAGGTGCATGCACATGCTCTAATTATGGCTGTAATCTATATGATGAAATTTTCCACCTTACTATACTAGTATTTATATAGTTTGGCCAGGCCTGGGTTAAAGATGCTATGGGAAATTCATACACAAAAGATACACACTTTATTATCAAGGTCTTGGATCTCCATAAATGAACCTAGAGTATGTTCCAGGAACAATAGCAGGTTTCTTTTTTTAATTGAAGATATTACTTGAACATAATAGGTATTCCAATGCTTTGGGAAGGGAAGTTAGTAAATGAAGAAATTCCAAAACTGATTATGCATCTTTTGTTATACTCAGTTTTCAGACTTGTCCTTTTATCTCCCTTAAAAGTGCCACCATTTCTTATAACTCAAAAACATTTTGAAATTATAGCAAAAAAAAAAAAATAGTAACCAATTCTTTCAGATAGCTCACATATAGAGTTTTTTAGATAAAATACAGGCAACTAGTGAAATGTGGTAACATAAATAACTTATTTTTCAGTATATCCTAAATATTGCTGAGGATATATTTATACTAAAAATGTATTCATTGTTTATCTCACATTCAAGTTTAATAGGGATTTCTGTATTCTTGTTTGCAAAATCTGCCCAACTTATTTATATAAAGAAAACCATTTATTATTAGGATATAAGGTTTCTCAAGAAATTCAACAAGGAGATTGATAGTTTGACCTCAGAAGCAGATTAAAATAGTGCTCATGGCACTGAACGCTCTTTTCTTATCTCCCATATTCACTTCTCTTTATTTACCTGCTGAATTATTTGCTTTTGTTCCAAGAAAACCCCTTTGACTGACACACATCATGGGAAATACACATGACTAATTAATCCTTCTTTAGGTAGTGACTCAGTCTGTTTTCTGTTGTTATAATGAAATAGTATAGACGAGAAATTAATAAATAAACAAGGTTTATTTTGGCATATGGTTCTAGAAATCCAAGAGCAGGTCATTGGCCTCTGCTTGACTTCTTGTGAAAGTCATGTGCTGTTCCATGCATGACAGAAAAGCAGAAGGGGAAACAGGCATGAATGGAAGAGATGGGAGCAGAGAAACTGAATTGCTTTATAATGATGTGTTCTCATAGGAACAAATCCATTTCCCTTTAATGACCTATTCATCTCTAAAAGGCTCAACCAATTCTCAATAGTACTACATTGGAAAACCAAATTTCCAATATAAATTTGGGTGGAATAATCCACATCCAAACCATAACAGGGAGATAAGCCATGCAGTACTGGAATGGTTTAGTCTAAATTCCAGTTTTCTTGAGGAAAAATATTGATTGAATCAGCTTTTGTCATATTCCCACTTAAGGACCAGTGAAATGTGTTAGGAGATGATTGTCATATTTTACAAATAGGGCTACTCCTGTCTATTGATGATAGGGTCAGTTCTCAGAAAATCAGTGCTGGTACAAAAAAGTATTGCTTAGAAAATGCTTTGGTGTCCATTATAATTTTAAATTAGTGAATTTCAAACGTATACAATGTTAAATCTCATTTGGGATTACCACTTCCTAGAATAATTTACCTGAAATCCTTTGCAATTCTGAAATAACCCTAGTTAGACTCCATATCTGTAGACTTCTATTAAATACAGTGTTTCTATTCAATTTTTTTGATTATGCATGATATCATCACCTACTTACTATTACCTTCAAGCTATTATTTATGCTTTTTTAAAACATCTGATCCTTCACATCTGATCAGTCTTCCAACACTATTAATATTTTATCATGATAGCTCTTAAATTTATTTACACATTATCTAATTCTTTAATTCTACTTCTACCTTCACCAGTCATTTATAAATTAGGTAGCATGTGAAGTGTTATGACAAGTCTTCCTTATTCAGACTCTTTTCATTTTAGTGCATATAGTCAGTAATGATCAGACTGTGGTTAAGAGACTTTAAGTTAGTTTTACCAAGAAGATAATTGCACAAAAAATTCCCAGGTAAAAAAGATTGGTAGGAAATTTAGTTTGGAACCTTGAATTTAATTTGAATAGATATCTTTTGAAGAACACAAATTAGGTGCTAAGAACCATAAGCAATAAATTTGGGAGCATTTACGTTTGACAGCAACTCTATGAAGTAGAGGAACAAGTTCAGAAGTGTATTGTAAGTGAAATAACTAAGTCTTTATTTTTTGGTTTTTTTTTTGCATTAAAATTCTTATTACACATATATACCACAATTTTTCATATCTGTTTATATATAAAGTATGTTGATACCCAATTCGAATCTTCAAACATATACTTTGGATAATGATGTTCATCACATTCCACCTCCCTTGTTATCCCCTGCCCCCTCCCTTTCTCTCCCACCCCTCTTCCCTATCTAGAATTCATCTAATCCTCCTATGCTCCCCCTACCTACCCCACTATGAATCAGCTTCCTTATATAAGAGAAAACATTCAGCATTTTTTGGGGGGACTGGCTAACTTCACTTACCATTATCTTCTCCAACACTATCCATTTACCTGCAAATGCCATGATTTTATTCTCTTTTAATGCTCAGTAAAAATCCATTGTGTATATATGCCACATTTAAATTTTTTGTTTTTAGTATTTATTTTTTAGTTGTAGTTGAACACAATACCTTTATTTTACTTATTTATTTTTATGTGGTGCTGGGGATCGATCCCAGGGCCTTTCATGTGCCACATTTCTTTATCCATTCATCCACTGCAGGTCATCTAAGTTGGCATGAACATACTCTACATACAAAGATATGAAAAAATTTACTCTATATGTGTAATAAGAATTGTAATGCATACTGCTGTCATGTATTTAAAAAAATAAAATCAATAAAACTAAAAAAAAAAAAAAGAAATAACTAAGTCTTCAACGCAGGACTGGTTCTACTCACCATTCAGACTCTGTACTTGGTAGTGACCTAATTTCAAATTGGAAAAAATATAATATATGCACAACAACAACTAAACTGAGGGCCAGGGATATAGCACAGTGGTAGAGCACATGCCTGTTATGTGTGAAGCCCTCAGTACTGAAAAAATAAAACTAATCAATATGCAGAATACTTTGAAATGAGAAATGGAAAGTTTTTTTTTTTTTTTTTTCCTGGTACCAGGGATAGAACCCAGGGGTTCTTTTGTATTTCTTATTTTGAAACAGAGTTTTGCTAAGTTGCTTAAGGCCTTGATAAGTAACTGAGGCTGGATTTGAACTGAAAATCCTCCTGTTCAGCCTCCTGAGCCACTGGGATTATAGGAGTGTGCCACCACACCCAGCTGCAAGACTTGCGTTAAGGTTGAAATATTCTCTATGCCCTTCTTTCCTTTATTACAGTATTTCCTTTTGAAGGAGACCTACCTGAAGCTCTGAAATTATCACCAGAGCTGTTTTAATCACCCTCAATAATATCTCTTTTCTTCAAGAAGTTTTGATATCTATAGTGTTCTTTCATATTCTTGAAAAAAGCTCTTATAATTTTATATTATTAGTTACTTTTTAAGCACCTATCCTATTTTTACTAACTATATTCAAGGCTCCAACACAGAAGAGACTCTGGTTACTACATTTTTGTATGTTTAATCAATACAGCTGCCTAATTAATTAGTATAATTAGAACTTAACATTATTGATTAGATTACAAATCACAGGAAAATCGATAGTTTCCAAATTTTTCAGCATTCTCTTTCTGGAAATGATATAGAACAAAATGGAAATGTAATAGAAATTTAAAAGACATCTCATTAAGGTTATGCCATAATTCCTACTCACAAATTTATAGAATCACAAAATAGTCATCAAAATGAACACTACAGGGTTTTGAACAATCTAAGCCCAGAAATATGTCAGAATCACCTTCCAGAAATTGCACTTTTTTGATTCTTTTATTTTATTAAGATATTTGCTTGACCAAAACCAGTAATGATATGAAGGTTTTTATAAATAACAGTATGTACCTCTTGATTGTTCATTTTGACTCTGTGTATGAAAACAATTTCAATATACATTGGCCATCAGTCATGGCGAAGAGGTAAGTTTCTTTTAGAAATAATCACTTTGACTCTTACGGAAAATAATGTCATCAGGTGCCCAAAGAATTAATTAAGAAATAGAGAAAAAAATGTTTTTTTGTGTTAAAAATAATAGTCTTAACACATACCGATAATGAGAACTATTTTGCAGCAAAATTAGATCAGCTATGTGCTTATTGTCCTTGAAAAAATAGTGACTATGAAGTTCAATTGCAAAAACTCTCCGGTTCCTAGGAAGACATAGGATAAGAGGCAGTGATAGTAAAGAAAGTCATGTTGTGTCGTTAGTATTAATTAAATAAATAAAACAATGCCAACTGGCATAATAGTATAAGTGGAACCCTCTCAGTCGCTTTCACTATAAATTGGATGAGGTTAACCTGACCTCCAGAGGCCAGTCCTAGATGAACCAAGGAAGTCTGGGGGCAATCTTATCAGCGACAGTGAAGACCTATGCCAGTCAGTCCATGACATTCTTTTCTGGGTTCATGGATGGTCAATGAACATCAATAGTAGATATTTAGCCCAATGCTCAAAAATATTTTATAGTTATGGTGTTTGATCTCCTCTCCCTATTGATTTTGAAAATTATTGAGAAAGTAGATGGGTCAATTTGCTTCTGGCAACAGTTTGTGACTACAAGATACTCGATGAAGGATGAAGCTAGCTTTCAGAAGATGATAGAAGCATTTCCAGAAAAACAGAGAAATAGAGCCTACACCCTGGAAGAATTGAATTTGAACCTATAAATAATGGTACTTCCATTTTTTAAGCTAGTTAGATGTGGGATTTTTATTTCCTGCAATGACTAACATCCCAGTTAACATATTTGTTGATCACTATATCTTATAAGCAACTTTCAGAAGCTTTACTAATCTTGAACTGACATAGCAAACTGTAAGATAAATGCATAGATATTACTGTTTGTTTTACACAATTTGGAGAATTTGGAACATCAAAGGATTAAAAGATTTTGCAAAATTAACTACAGATAGTGTTTTGGAATTTTGTCACAATATCGATTAGTAGAGGCATCATAAGTGTACACAGAAAGCACCAAGCAACATTTTTTTTTCTTCTTTTCTAATTCTACAGGGCCAGTGAGTGGGTTTTGCCCTTTTGAGGAAGAGTGAGAAGTTGTAGAACTAAAACCTAAGAAAGGAAATGAAAATGATGAATGTCATCCAGCTTTCTGTGAGACTGTCAATTCTTTAGGGTAAATCCTTTATATAATTTGTCGCTAATATAAACCTTTCTTCCCTATTTCTAGTAACACATGTATTTCTTACACTTTCCCAAAATGATCAAAAGCCCTTTTAGTTAGCCTTGCACCTTTCTCTCATGAAGAAATCTTAGATTCAATTAATTAACTGTAAAGTATAAGGGGCTTAATCAAAACACAAATCCTACCCAGAATGATTTGCATTTCAGTGATTGAGAATGAAAAGGGTGATACTTACCTTAAAGGGATACATCAATACTTGTATTTTCAGCATCTGGAGGAAGATTATTTGCAGAAAAGAATATATTATCATCATCTTGTACACTTTTAAATGACTGACTTCAGAATTCATTGTACAGTCTACCACCAAAACAGGGCATCAAAGTATTACTCAGGGTTGGTGGCTATTATTTCCACAATGCATATAAATATGGTAGGAGGCCTTGAAACAGAGAGAGTTTAAACAAATCAGCCACATTCAGGATCTCAAGTTATGAGATAGTTGCAGAAAATTGAATTTAGAAGATTGGAAATGACCCAGTATTTCAATTTTGTTTTAGTAATAACTTAATAACAACTTGGTATAATTTCAATGATTACTACTGAATTTATTGAAAGTATAGCAAGGATTATAATGAAATGTTCATGTATCCGAAACTTCTATTTTCTTCCATTTTTTTCCCAAAAGAATTAGGAGATATATATATATATATATATATATATATATATATATATATATATATCTCCTAATATTTATTATTCCATTACATGGAATATTGTTATTATGTTATTATGTTATTATGAGTGCCTAGCAAAAGTTGGTGCTTAATATATATATGAATTTTCGTGGTATCATTCACTTCTCTCCCCTCCATTAGATAACAACTAGGACATTTTTAAAAATAATTTCATATAAAAATATTTATACTTTTACTAAATATTTATGAATAATTAACATATGTAGTATTATTTTTTAAGATTTTGAAACTTTCAGAAATGACATTCTACCAAACATTGTTCTCCTACTTTTTTACATTCAATATTTATTATTCCATTACATGGACATGAACAATGTACGTTTTATGCTGTTGTTGGTTTTGAATATGTGAATCATTTTCAATGTTTTATAAAAGATGCTAAATTAAATATTCTAATGCTCATCATCTTGTGCTCTTACACTGGAGTTTCCCAATATGCATAAAGAGTTGTGTCAATTATTCTCCATTTTGCAAATATCCTTACCAATATTTCCTTTACCGTATAATTGTGGAAAACAGATTTAATTTGTATTCTTTGATTACTAATGAAGTTGTATATCTCATATGTTTGTGGATATTCCAGTTTTTTCTTGGGAATAGACTGTTCATAGATTGCTTCAATTTTCCCTTGTTTGCTTTTTTTGACTTTCTACATCTATAGAGTCTCTTTACACACATTTGATTATATGAGGAAGACATATTTTCTCAAAGATCCTGGCTTGTCTTTCACTTTATTTAAAATACTTTTGTAGAACAAAATTTTAAATTTTAATGTCATCAAATTTACCAATCGTTTACTTTTTGACTCATGCTTTGTATAACTAAGAAATTCTCTCCTTCTACAAAGTCATAAATATAATCTCATACATTCAATAAATAATAGTTAATCTACTATTAAATGCCTTTCATTGATCTTGGAAATATATACAATCTATGAACTAAAAAGATAACTCTTGGCTTCCAGGAAACATACAAGATAAGAAACAATAGAGGAAGAAGGACAAGAAACAAACCATTTTATCACATAAGGTAGCAACTCAGGTTAAAGTGAAAAACAGAACAGGTTATAGATGCAGAAAGTCTTATGTTAGGAAGGGTCATTAAGTAGGGTATCTTAGAAGGTGATGATGGATCTGTCTCCAAATGTATGGAGTAAGGGCATCAACTAAGGGAATATAAAGTGTTAAAATGTCTCAACACAGAGAAGAGTAAAGGAAGGTCTAGAGTTAGGAGAGCACCTGGCATGAGTAGCACCTAACAACTTGTTCTTCTTGCTTTTATTCACATAATTCTGTGCTTGTACCCAGGTTCACAGCATGGTTATGCAGCTTAGTTTATTTATTTAACTTTAAAAAAAAATTGTCCTAGTCATGTATCATGATTTTTAAATTTCTGAATCTTTGTAAGCACGATTATTTAACGTTATTCTCTTCATCTTCATTTTCCTAAATTAAATTCATTCATTCTGTCCAAAGTTTACTATTGGCCTAGCAAATCACCAGGGAAACTAATCTTGTCAGTCTTCCAACCTGATGGTGATATTCTTTTAAGTTCTACCATGGACACTGGCAAATCTAAAATGGCACTTATATACTTTTTCCTTATCTCTTTTTCTTTTTTATCTTTCTTTTCACATTGGGAAGACAGTATGATGGGAATAGCGCTGAGTGTTACTAGTATTGTTATTATGTCTGTCTAGCAAAAGTTGGTGCTTAATATATAATTAAATTGGATTCATCACCTATGTAGTGAAAGCTGGAGTTATTACTGGGGCAAGTTTCTGATATCTATCATTCACTGGTGTTTGGAATCAAATTCAATATGCACTTGTTAGTTTTTGTGGCCCTCTAGCCGGTGTTCCCACCAGTGTTAAGCAGTCTCTCAGTGTTAATGTAAACATTGTGTTTGAGTGTGGATACAAATTTTTATCTTAGGAAATACATAGGTCTTCCCTAAATACATAGGTCTTTCCTTACTGTCCTGAGTATTTACCTAATCTATTATTGCTATTCTTGGAAGAAAGACACAAGCATTAAGATGCCAAATAATGTTACAGTTTGTCAAGCATTGAAAAATAAAATTAGAAGGCCATCCAAATGACCAGTGTATTCAGGTTAAGGGTGAGGGCTTAGTGACTGCTTAATGCTTCATTTTGTGAAATATTAATTCACCCATTTCTAAATACACCATGGGAATTGTCTTCAGGATGAAATAAGGACAAAATTAGCATAGGGATTTCAGGGAAACATGCCTGTTTTCTCTCTCTTCACATTTTCATCAGAATGCCTATTTTTGCAGTACCTATGGCTCAATTCCCCTGCTGTTTATTTAGGAATTACAATGTAACGAAAATGGTGTCTTCAGATTCTAAAAACAAGTATGGTCTTTGTCTCTGAAGGTTCCTTCACTCTAGTACCATTTAACTGAAAACTAAGTACTGTCATATATAGATTTAAGAGAAGCCAATTTGAAGCGGCCCCTTATTGCTGCCAGAATTAGGATGATACCTATATTCGAGGAAAAGTAATTAACGATTTAAAAAGGAATTGGAGAAAAACGATAAATTCTATTGACTTCTCAATCTCTTTATGGACTGACCTCATTAGGTTAAAGTATTAGCATAGATACATTGATTATTTTATGCCCAGCACCAAAAGCTTAATATACATAGTTCCTTTAATCCTTACAACTCTCTTTGAGGAAGGACATCTGTCAGAATGGCTTTCATTACTTTATAGTAATATACATATTAATTTTAGACATGTAGATGTCACTGGTACGTGGCAAATCTGAAATCCTATGCTGAGGTAGACAGATTTTCATAATCCTTACCAGGTTTGTGCAAACCAGATTCTGCTCTTAGGAAGAAAGAAGCTCCCTTGGACATTTTCCATGTAGCTTTTCACACCATCCTCTTAGGGATTGTGTCCTCTGTCATTCTCTTTGGCCAAGTCTTCACTAGGATCAGAGTCGGGCCTTCCTTGGGCAGAGCAGCTTCCTTAGTTGATTTCAGTCCTGTGAATTTTAGTAGATCTAAGGCTGTTTCCCTCTCCAAGTTTCAGCCTTTTTTAGCACAAGCTGTTGATTACTACAAAACTCTTTAAAAACTAGTCAGCTTATCTGTTTTGTTCCATTTATCATGGTGAGACAAGCCATGTTCACATTTTGTTTTACTGTCATAGTTATTTCTTTGATCCCAGTTAGACTAAACTGGATAGAAAAATCAAATCAAACATCTCTTTATAGGAATTAGGAAGGAAGCATGTTTTGGATACAGTTCTGCCAAATGGTATTTCTCTAAATTATTTTTAAAAAAAGCATGTGAATAATCCAAAGCTGAGTTTATTGCTTATCATAGAAGAGGAACATTAATTCAGCAGTCTTACTAGTCTCTCCAAAGGGGATGAACAAAGTATATTTTTAATTGGATTTTAATTTTTAAAAATATTTTGGATATTGACATATGCTTTGAGGTGGGTTTTCATATAGTCTTTGTTAGGATTGAGGAAGGATATTGATATAATAGTGTGTTGTCAATGGACAAAGAAGGTATTTGAGGCAAGGTATTCAAAAGTCATGGAGGTATAACTGTTGTTTCATGTTCTCTATTAAAAAGTTGGTGGGTCTCTCGGGAATTTCCTATAATGAACAATAAAGTTTTTGTAACTTTTCTCCTCATGGGTGTTTGTTGAAGAAGGTAAAGCTGTATTTATGCCAACAGATGGACATCAATTCTCAAGTCATGCAGTATAAAGAATATGCATCTGTTTAAATTGGGATAGAGTTGATGTTTAAATACTTTTCACTACATAAATAATGTGTGTGCATTTTAATTTAAAAATTAGTCAGCTTATCTGTTTTAATAATTAAATAAATCGCAATGGAATCAGAATCCTTTGTAATCTCACTCACTAATAACTTGGTTGTATGTAGTCTTGAAGTCTTTTTTTTTCTTCTATCCACAAAATTAAAAGTGTTGCTTAAAAGATTATATGATTTTCTCTCCATTTAATGACACTTCCCTATGTCTTAATTTCTTTAATTAAATTTGACACTATTGCTTAAAACTTATTTGCATTTGGGATAATTGATTAATCTCTATCTGTGCTTCAGTGTTTTCATGTGCAATATGGAAATAATTTTGCAAAGAGGTTCTCTTCCTGCATTAAAGAGTATCATGTCAGTAAAGTACCTGAGCGTGTCTGACACATTATATGCTTAAATAAACGTTAATATTCATCTTAGTCCTGTGTGTATTTCTAAGGAAATATACTCACACTCACATAGGGCCAGCCAAAATTTGTATAAACCTAGAGAAAGAAGAGATAAGTTAAAACTCCATGATGAATATCTGTGACTTCAGCCTCTCAATAGGTGCCATGTTCTACTCTGACCAGTATGAGATAATAGAGAATTCCTGAGGACATTAAAAGATTGAGTCACTTGATAAAGCTGGAATTAATTATACTGGACTTGTAGTCTTCTTTCCTGCTTTGTAAATGTGTCCCCATGGAATCTGGGGAGTCTTTTGCTCAGAATCACATTCTACTTGACTGAAAAACTACCATCTTGCAATTGTTTTCTGTCTTACCTAGGAGAGGATCTTGACACCTCTGACCTACATTCCCAGGCATTGCTTGGAGCACTACTCACAATAGATTCCCCAAGGAAGACTCTGTACTTCTGCCCAGTAAGACTTGAGCACTACATTTTGCTTCTATCAAGTGACCAAAACATTATTCATCATCATTAAGCTTGACAACAGTTTCAAAAATCCACATGTTCTACCCTATCTTGGAATCACTGTAGTGAATTAAAGACTATTGCTATTCTAGTCATTCAGCATGAGGGTCAGTCCCTTCTGCTCCTGGTATGTGCTACTTATGTTTTCACTGTAATATTTAAACTCTGGAATGTCTTAGAAATAAGAGCCTTGGAGCTTTGACTTGTGGTGGAATGAGTATATTGTTTCAAGGGTTCTCAGTTTGGCTGCCTTTCTTGGCTTTTCTAAGCTGTAGACTAAGAACCCTCAAAGCCTAAATTTATTATAAGTGGCCACTGATGATTTGTACATTTTCTTCATTCAAGTAAGAAGTCAGAGGAGATTTGAAATTTGCTTTGCTAAGAGCTCTCTGTTATAGTAATTTGCCTCTCCTGCTAATTTTACTGAATATCTAAAGAGTCCCTTAAATTTGAACTGGTTGAACTTTTGCAATTTCCCAAAGGGAACAGATGAACAGTGAATGTGTTGCTAAGGTGAGGAATGGTTCCTCTTTGCTGGTAAACAAGAGAAAGGAAAATATTTTCAAAGACAAAGCAGACACTGAATTGAAAGGGTGTATTACTGTAGAGTCCAAACCAGGAAATGAAATTGAATGTTAGTAAGATGCCTGTCAAAGGCAGTGGGTGAAATCCTAGTTTACATGGAAGATATAAATCATCTTTAGTCCTGGTGAAAACAGAATTATAAAAACAAAAGGTGGGGGCAAGGGCTTAAAAATTAACTGGAAATAGGTGGAAGTAAGGGTAGAGATGAGTTTGGAGATCACTATTTTGCCTGACTTGACCAATCATACTAAGGACAAACTGGATACATTTGAACAATTGTCCACAGATGAGTCAACTTTAAACTAAACAGATTTTCACCAGTGTCATGGAAAAATAACGCTCATTAGGAGCATCCTACCATCAAACTTCCTACCACCAAAACTACTTTAGGACAATAGTTATTTACTTTGCATGTTAGAATCATCTGTAAATTAAAATATATAAGTGTATATATACTGATTCTCGGGTCCCAGTCCAAGAAATTCTGATTTAATTTATCTTGTGCTGGACAGAAAATTCCTGTTTGTTAATATCTTCTTGGGTGACTCTGACTGCATCTCAATGCCATTGGCAGCTCTGGTCTAGAAAGATGGCTGACTCACTGTTTCTACATGAGAACAAACATTTGTAGAGAAGAAGAACATTCAGTCTTTGATGGACATATACATTTTAGGAATATAAATTTTATCTATTTTTTTTCACTTAACCTAAAAGCCTTCAGGCTCTCAATTAGTTTTAATCTAACAGATATATTTCAGGCAATATTAAGTAGATCAATAGTCTATCTTGATTCAACTAACTGGATAATTATTCAATTGTCCAATTCACAAGGTAGGATCTTAAACCATACAGAAGAGAGGCTATATTTTAATGGACTTGTAATGCAAAATACTGAAAAAGAAATCACTAGAGACTAGTGTTTTAATTGATTAATATGACAAAATGATGAAACCTAGGCTTTTAAAAAATATTTAAAACTTCTTCCCATATCCTGGAAATATTCTGACCTAGAAAAGTTCATGGGTTTGAATTGTTCAATAATGAAAGACAATGAAGTGAAGACAACATTGTACAGCTCATTTACTTCTTCATCGTGTCTTGGAAGACTAAAAGCATCATAAATGAAGCCTTGGCAGCCTTTCCTGGTTATGATACATGAATCTCACCTTTCTTGAGTTTCTTTTCAAAGAGTCAGTTATGGGTTTTAGGGTCTCATCACCAGATAAATGAGTCTTGTTTGAATGCATTTTCAGTTCAGTAAAAATTCATTAAATTAAGAAACAGCATGACAGAACAGGTTTAGAATTCAGAGAACTGAATTCTGGTGCCAGTTTGTGTCATTGAATTAACTTTGACTGGAGTTCTTGATCTGTTAAAGTCTAATTTCATTATTTATATAATGGTATAAATAAAATTTTGTCCTGCTTATCTATTGAGTTCATACCAACCAACCCACAGAGGTGTGGTAACTAAGGTTTTGATCTGTAGCTCAGTTGTGTTCCTTAACTCCTGATCTCCTCTGTGGTAGGCATCATACCCTTATCTATTTACTTATGGAAGAATTAAATACTATCAAAGATTTGGAAAATTTTACACTCATCATCCTCATTGAAGATGTGACATTGTCCATATTTTGCAAAAGTTTACAATCATGAGCTGCAGTCTAGAATACATCTAATCACTGTATCACCTTGTCATTGAGAGACAATTAGCAGTCTCATTTCCACCAGCAGATAAAGACTATAATTTGTCTTAATAGCCTACCTAGTGAGTCCCTATGTGTAACTCTGAAAAGAGATTATCTCAATTATACAAATCCTCATCCTCACAGCTCCTGCTTGATCTAAGGGGTCAACTATAGGTTACCTTTTGTAGCCCAAAGCCTTCTGAATATTGTCCATGGCTTTTCGTTAGAGCAGTTGGAATGTATTCATCTTAAGGACATGAACTCATGCAGTTAGTTCTTCTCTTCATGGTCTACAACTCATTCTACTGGTTCTCTACAACTCTTTTTATTGATTCTCCTGTTTTTCAGCCTCTCATACTTCAACCGAAACACCACCACCACCAGCTTTCCTGGGTCTCCATCTTATAGACGATGGATTATGGGATTTCTTATTCTCAAAAATTACATGAACTAATTCCTCATAATAAATTTACATGAATATACGAAGTAGATATGTGTATGCCACAGACATGTAAATATAGCTGTCTCCTATTGATTCTGTTTCTCTGGAGAACCCCAACCAATATACTATTTGTTGTGTTTATTCATTCTTTTCAGTTTAGTCCATTCATAAGGTGATTCTTTAATTTATTTCCAGGTGTTTCCTGAATTTTTTTAACTCATGTCTGAGTATTTCTAAGTATACCTTGTGGTGTTCTCTGATATAATTTTAAAGCTAATTTTGAAATATTGCCTCACTCTTTTAAACCTTTAGCTAAATATGTGTTTCAGGCCTGATTCTACTGTTCATAAGAATATTATATTTTTTTTTGTTCTTTTTTGTCTTCTAGACTCTTTAGAAGGAACTTGACCTCAACTTGTTTTTGTTGTATATTTATAATGAAAATTAGCTTTCTTGAAATTTTAGAATAAGGCAAGATTCAAGATTGCCTTTCAAACAAAATTGAGCCTCTTGTGTTGTACTCAGATACAATTTTTTTAGACCTTTATTTTTTTAATACGTGGTACTGAGAAACAAACACAGCTACCACTGAGCCCCAGCCCCAGCCCCAGATACTATTAAAAGTATGTTTTTGTTTGTTTGTTTGTTTGTTTGCTTTTTGAGTTTTCTTCCTGGCTCCATTCCTCAAACTAACTGGTATTTGGATATTCATTTTCCTTCCTGTCTCTTCCCCCATCCTGCTCAGTCTCTTCCCCAAGGTGATCCATGACTTGGGAGAAGCATGTGGGTGCAGACTGCAGGACCTGTCTTCACCATTATGGCCATAGGCGAACTTCCTTCCATTTTCCATTGCCGTGGCTTTCCAGTGAATATCGTGGCTACAAGGAGCAGATTGTGTTCTCATATACATTGGATGTCTTACTCCCCTCTTTTAGTTTATTCTGTTCAGTTGCTCAGAAAACGGAGACATTTTCATATTTGGTAAGTTGTTCATATTTCTTGTAATATGGGTTCGAGGGATATCCCATTACCCAATTTTGTCATAAATGTCACAAATGTCCATTTTATTTTTGGTTACTGTTTTACTAACTCATTGCTATTTTGGTTTTCATATGGGGTTTGGGAAAAAGCTGTCTGCCACTTCTTATTCTGTTTTCCTAAAACCTTTTCAATTGCAAGCACTTTTGCTCATTTATCAAATGAGTAATGGCCTGACTTGGCCATTACTAGATCACACTAAGTTATTTCTTCCAATAAAAAACGACATTTATTGAATCTCTACTACAGTAATGCATCATAATAATTTTATCATATTATTCTGCATATATTATGAAAGTAATATATATGTACATATATTTAGTCTGGACATTTGGATATTATAACCTTCTAAAGACACACTGTTCTACCACTTTTTCCAGCTAGTTTATGTAGGTAAGTTTGACTACATTTGAAACACTTAGTTGTGGGATGGTGAGCATGACATGTTGTCTACCATAGCTTCAAAACCACCCAGAGTCCCAGTGGCAGTCTGAGGATTTCAAAATTCTTTAATTCAAGGAAATCTTCAATAGGAATATGATTTATAGTAGCGGGACTTAATTTTTATAAATTTAGAATTTTGGAGCATAACATAAACCTCTTGTGAGAGGTCTTCAGGTATTTGCATTTTGGAAAATCTTTAAGCATTTTCCAACACACAAAATAGTTACATGCCATGCTTTATAAGGAAATAATTTATAATTTATCAAACAGCTAACAGTACTAAAACTTATTGATAAAAGTACTGGCAGTTGAGCTGGAAATCCAGACACATCATGAGGGTGAGGCAGGATGACTTGGGTAGAGTCAGCAGGTACTGGCAAGGTTCTGAGGGATAGTTATAGATAATTGCAGAAACCGGTATTATGGTTCTGTTTTGTATGGTTTCTCATAAAATTCAGGACAGGTATGGCATATAAGTATATGTATACATACACACACACACACACACACACACAAGCAGTGCCAAAATATCGCTCTCCAGAGTTCATGTGAGAGAAGCATAATTAGACATACATTAGAATAATTTAGCATAAAACTCTTTTTCTGTGAATTTGGATAATGCCTATAATTCTCATTTAGAGGCACTTGAATTCAATCATTACCAAAATGGTGGAATTGGCCTATCAATCAAGATGTACTTGCCATTCTTATTTTGCATCTGACCACAAAAAACGGAGGTGTGGATTAAATCTAAGAGAAGTGATAAGTGGGTAGCCACACTGGATAGCTTCAGATAAAACTAAAGGTGCTATTTTAACATTGCATATAAAGTATTGGATTGACCAAAATCTATGCATGATAATCTGTGTAGTGTGTTTCATCAAAAAAAAATAATAATAATAAGGAAATGTGCATGGTATTTTGATAGCATGAGTCACTCAAAATCAAGGGAAGTCAGCTGAGACCTTCCATGGGAAATAACCTCCTTTTTATTCAAGGTTATTAAGAGATTAATTGCAGAAGATGACTTGTTAAAAATTATCACTGTGTGAGCATGTAAGTTACTTAACTCTTAGTGGAATGAGATGGACATCATTACCCTAAGTACATGTATGAAGACACAAATGGTGTGAATATACTTTATATACAATCAGAGATATGAAAAATTGTGCTTTATATGTGTAATATGAATTGTAATGCATTCTGCTCTCATATATAACAAATTAGAATTTTTTAAAAAAAGATTGTAGTAGATCTTTGTTTTCAAACTGGGTTCAAAAAACTCCTAAAATTATCATGGGCCCTTCAGAAGAATTTCCAGCAGTTGGCCTTACAGCTACCACCACCACTATGCTCTGAAACAAACAAACAAACAAACAACAACAACAACAAAAAAAAAACCCAAACCATTCCTGTGTTTTTTTTTTTTCCCTTTTGTTGAAGGAGTTTTTTCAATAGAACTGATTCATCTCTGATTCCCATATTGTTCTTACATATTGTGCTTCATTCACTCAAATCACTCAAGTGACCAGTAAGAGGTTGGAGGGAGTTTACACAAGAAGATAAAAAGTCATCAGAGAAAGAAATAGTGATGTGTTCAGCTACATGTTCCTAGACCTATGTGTGAAGGATAAGCACAAGAACTCCCTCAAAAACTGACAAAGAATGTCCCCGGGAAGGGCACAGGCCATACTGGCCCTTTTTTCTTTAAGGTTTTCAGAAACTAAGAATAGTGCATGTTGGTCATGAAAACTGTTTATGTAAAGACATCTGTGGTTTAAAAAAACAACATATATTCAACAGAAAATAACTTAGGACCGTTTCTGGACCATGCCCTGAAAATGAGAACTATAACTAAGTTTACTTGCAAAGATCTATGGAATCTAGCAGCAGGTAATTCTCTTCCCCTAGGTAAAGCCTCAGATAACACACAAGCAATAATGAGGGAAAGGTCAGCTGGAAGATTGCAGTAAATTTCAGAAGGTATTTGATTGACATCTGTTACAACTTAGAGCAAAGGCTTCATCCATGAAAGATAAACTGATATAAGGAAACCAGGGAGGCCTTCTCTGATGTGTGAACATTTGAGAAGAGATACAGTAGGTGAGGTTGTTCATTTAGTGCATAATATTTCCTGGTTTCTGTTGTATTATCTATGATATCAATGATGACATCATCTTCCTGACTCCTGGTATCAGTAGTTTGTATTTCTCTCTCTTTTACCTCAATAGTGGAACTAGAAGTTTATCAGTTTTATTTTATCAAAGAGACAACTTTTGATTCTACTGATCCATCCTCCCTCCCTTTCTTTCTCTCTCTTTCTCTCTCTCTCTCTCTCTCTCTCTCTCTCTCTTTCTTCTTTCTTTCTTCCTTCTCTCTTTCCATTGGGTAGATTTCTGTTTCCTTAGAACAGAAGCCATGGTCACTTATTTGAGACTTTACTTGTTTTCTATTATAGATTGTTAATGCTATAAATTTCCCTCGGATTACTTCTTTAGCAACAGTCCAAAAATGTCTATAAATTTCCATGCTCTTTTCCTTTTCACTTAGTTCAAAATACATTTTTTTCTTGTTTTTTTGGCCCAAATTATTTAAAATTATGTTATTTAGTTTCTAAATATTTGGTGATATTCTAGATATTTTCCTCTTATTTATTTCAAATTACTTTCATTGTGACTGAAAATCAAATTTTCTATGATATGAAAACACAAATTTATTGAGGTTTGTTTTACAGTTCAGCATATGGTTCATCTTTGTGTGATTTTGATATGCACTTAAATGTGAGTTAGGTGGAACACTGAGGTTCTGCTATTCTGAAGCTCATAACATTTAAAACTATCTTATATTCTAGATGAATTGTCCACTTTATCATGTGTAATATTGTTCCATTTAACCCAGTAACACTTTTTGGTATGAAATCTACTTTCTTTGATATTAACATAGCCACATCAGCTTTTTTTGTGTGTGTGTGTGTGTGTGTGTGTGTGTAATGTTCAAACACTGGATATTTTATTTTTACCTACTCATATTTTTATGTTTTAAGTGCATTTTAGGTAAATAAGATTATTTTAGTAAATGAGAAACCTGCCTTTTAGGTGAGATGTTTAGAGGAATTATGTTTAATGTGAGTATTGATACAGTTAGGTTTAAATCTATCATACTGCTATTTCTGTTCTATTTGTGTCAATTCTTACTTTATTTTAATCATTTATTTTTTCAATTGATTTAAAAAATAAATGACAGTGGAATGCATTGCAATTTTTATTACACATATACAGCACAATTTTTCATATCTCGGGTTGTATATAAAGTATGTTGACACCAATTCTTGTCTTCATACATGTACTCTGGATAATGATGTGTATCACATTTTCTGCATTCTTTTGGGTTAATTCGTTACTTTAAAAAAAGTCATTTAATCTCATTTCTTGTCTTATTTGCTTATAATTCATAGTCCTATGATTTTATTGTTTATTATGAACATCCTTATATTAATATTATACTACTTTGTAGTATACAAACCTCAGAGTTTATTTCTATTTATCTCTTCTTAGATTTTGTGTACTTCCCACTGTACATTTTACTTTTGCTTAAGGCAGAGTCCTAACACTAGATGTTATTTCCTTTACTTAAATACTTAAGATTTGAGTAAACTGTAATAAAAGGTCTTATTTTTCTTGTGTGGATCTATTTCTTTTTCTGGTATCATTTTCCTGTTTTTAAGTCTACTATTGAATTTATTAAGATGTTTTATTTCTGAAAAAGTTATATTTTGCTTTTTTTTAAAAAAAATTATGTATTGTATGGTTTCAGAAATTTAGGTGGAAGCTTTCTCTTTCACTACTTCAGAGATTTTGCTCCACTTATAATCTGCATAGAATTGCTTTCTACAGAATTATCTATCAACCTTAACTTCATATTTTTGTATGCAGTTACTGTTTATCTCTAAATTTTTTTAAGATTTTCATTTTCTTCTCATCTTTTATATATAAATGTATGTATATTTGTTGTTGATAACTAAATTGTGATGTAAGTATAATTTTCTTCATGTTTCTATGCTTGAATTTCTTAGAACTGGGATTTATCTTTTTATCATGTACAATCAACATATTTAAAATATTCCTTATTCCTACTTTTCTCTCCTTCAAAAAGACCATTTACATATGTCATGCCACATGAAATTGTGCCACTGTTCAATGATGTTCTGCTCTTTTTATCATTTTTTCTGTGTTTTATGTTTAATTGTTTAATATTTCCCCATTGTATTTCTCAGTTCACTAATCTCTTCTTCAGCAACATCTAATCCCATCTAGCATGTTTTTCATCTCAGATATTGAAGTTTCCATCTCTGTTTAACTTGTTTATTAATTGTCTTACTGTCTCTAGCATTCTAATCTTTTCTTTTTATTTGGGGTGGGGGAGGGTACTGGGGATTGAATCCAGGGGTGCTTAACCACTGAGCAATGTACCCAGACCTTTTTTTATATTTTATTTAGAGACAGGTCTGAGTTGCTTAGGACCTCACTAAATTGCTGAGGCTGGCTTTGAACTTTCCATCCTCCTGCCTCAGCCTCTCCAGCTGCCAAGAGGCATGCTTAATCTTTTTCTGGTTTGTTGAACCATGAAATACAGTAAAAATACTATTTGTTTTAATATCTGTGATTTCTGGTAAGTCTTCTAAAGTCGGTTTGAGTGATATATTTTTTCCACCTCATTATGGATATTTTCTTGTTTTTACATGCCTGATAATCTTGAAATAGATATTATAAAATTCTGAATTTTACTTTGCTGAGTGCTGGCTATTTTGATTATTTGTTTGTTTTCATATTTCTCTAAATATTCTTGAATTTCCTTTTGAAATACAGTTAAATTACTTGGATGCACTTTTAATCTTTCAAGTCTTGCTCTTCACTTTGTAGTATTTAGGCAGAACTAAAGGAGCACATAGTTTAGAGTTAATTAGCCCACACTTTTGAGGCAAGACTCTTATTAACTAATTCCCTGTTAAATGTCTCCTGAATTATGAGGTGTTTTTGGATAAGTTTACTAACTTATTCCTAACTTATTTCCTAACTTATTCCTAACAAAAACTATTTCTGACTCTGTATGAGCTATTGGTACTATTTTTTCTGATACGTTTTAGTTTTCCCAGCCCCCCACCCAAGCTCAGGTAGTTTCTCACAGCCAGCATGTGCTGAAGGCTACCTGGACCATGGATGGCTTTGCTTTCTCTACATGTAGCTGTGTCCTGTTAACTCCAACTTGCTTGGTCTCCTTTAGTTCCTTCCTCAATGCAGTCTCCTTGGTTATGCCTGGATTCCCCTCCACAGGTGGAAATTCTACTAAGGCTGTAGGTTGGGGTCATCTCAGAGCTCATCTCCCTTTTTCTCATCCCTCAGGGAACATTGTCCTTCACTACCTGTGTCTAGTGACTTGAAAATGTTGACTTTGAAGGCTGTTGTTTCCATGTTTTACAAGTTTATTTATTTATTTATTTATTTATTTATTTATTTATTTATGTAATTGTCATTTAGTTGTTTTTTACAGGTGTGCATATCTGGTCCTTATTTCTTCACCTATGTAAGAAATGGAAGGCTTTATATGGTATTTTAAAGCATGAAGCTGCCTCAATTTTATGAATCTTATGTTGCAGAATATTTTATTTTTCATCAATACAGATTGTACCATGATTATAATTTTCCATATGTTCTTTCTGCATTTAATATACTTCCAAACTTGTCCTTTTTAGTTCAAGTAATTCTGATTCAAACTGTTTTTTATCATAATGTATTGGTAAACCAGGGGATCTTGAGAATATGATTATGAGGAATTGACTTGTTATATACTTTTTATCAGAAGTAAAAATTTAAAAGTTCCAAGCTCAAGAGAAGTACTTAGGGATTTTTCTTCCTGTATTTTTACTAGAAGGAAGTCCTAGTTTGCAAAAAAATAATCACTGAGAAAGAGAAACTTATCACTTTAAGTGAATAAAAGTACAAGATATAAGTTTTTCTGTATGTAGTATGGATATTTAGTTATCTTGATTAAATATCTTCAATATTCTCAAGCAAATTATTTAATACATTCTTTTCTAAAAGATTGTGAATACTGCTCAAGAGCATAATTTCTACTTTTATTTTACACATATAAAAATAATGTTCAAATATAATACAATTTATGGTTTGAATCTTGCGATTTTTTTTAACATGAGGTTAAAGCTTTAAATAAATCAAAGGGAATGAAAGCATTTTGTTGATTCACAGGCTATGAAGAAAAACTATGGCCAATATTTTCATTATATCCAATAGACAGTGAATGGTGAGCAGATCACGTGGGTTGTTGAAAGAGGTTGGCAATCAAGGACAAGATGAAAAAAGAACTTATGAGAACAATTTCTCTATAAGATCAAGAAACTTGTTTGAATGTCTGGGAAATGCTTAAGATACAGGTACTGAGTGCACAAGAAAATTAATTTTTAAGTGCTTTTAAAATTGTCAGATTAGGGCTGGCTTGTGGCTCAGTGGTAGAGCGCTGGCCTAGCAAGTGCAAGGCCCTGGGTTCTGTCCTCAGCACCACATAAAAATAAATAAATAAAATAAAGATATCATTGTGTCCAACACAACTAAGAAATAAATATTAAAAAATAAATTTTTAGACTAATTTTTGAAGTCAGAACTTCTCATTCTTCCTTGTTTAAGCTTTGTGAGAAATTTTAGTATCATGGTAAAAAGCATTGTATTATCTATTGAGATTGCTTGGATTCAAATTCTGAATCTGAAAATTACTTCTCTGTGCTTCATTCACCTCATCTATAAAATCAAGGATTATAATAATGCTTATCTTACATGGATGTTAGGAGGACTAAATGCATTACTACACATAAAGCATTCACAAGAGTGATTGGTAGATTGAGGAGTTAGATAAATGTTAGCTATTAGCCATTAGCCTCGAGTTTTCCATTAACTATCTGTCTTGATAAGTTACTTGAGAATGTTCTTTAAATTCTTCCAGTCTCTGATTTCTCATTTGTACAGTAATGTGGTTTTATGTTTGCAAGTAGATTTTATCTTAGCTGTCAACTCTGATTGATTAGCATTAGATACCTAGATCATAGTGTCATAAGAATTGTGTCTAGGCTCAGGAGGAAAAAAAAATATAGCATCAATTAACTCAGTGGAAAATGGATCAGTACAATTGTAACATACACACATGTGCATAAACACACACGTACTATTTTATTTATGTTTTATATATCTCTATATATCTATCTATATATTTATATATCTATATCTATCTATTTTTAGGTAAATAGATATAGATATCTGTTGGCATCACAGTTATCTTCAACATGATATAATTATATAATTTAGCAATTTTAAAAAAGAGGCCAAATTCTAAATAAAATTGCTGTGGCAACACCATTGGCTTCCAAATATTTAAATTTCATTCTTATATTGGGGAGATTTTTAACTTATGTGACTAAGCCTGCATCCTATGGCAGAGACTGAATATATTCTTGGTATACACTATCCCATCTTTCTTTGCAGCTAGGACATGAATATGTTACCTAAGTTCTACTAATATGATATATCCACCCAAGATAAGAATATTAAATGTCAAAACTTGGGAAATAGATTGAAAGCATTGTGGTATAAGTAGAATGGGGATGTAATTTATGTATTCAGTATCTTCTTCTTTAAATGAACTCTGTGGCATGACTTTATATGTAACAAGATAGATGCCAAGGCTAATTGTTGAGTCTCCTAAACATCCTGTGAGTTTTGCTTGACATGTGACTTGGTTTCTTCAATTTCTAAGTTAGCCTGTATTGATTTGAACTGTTTGTAAACAAGACACAAGAATGTTACCTGGGGTTGCATAGTCTCTTTCTGTGACAGTTATAATTTGACTACTATTAGGCATTGCATGACTCCTAAAGACTAAAGCTATATTAAATGCTCACACTTAAGTAACATGACCACAAATGAGACATAAAAATCTTTTAGTACAAAGAAAAATTGCATAAATAAAACAGTCTGAGTGGCAAAAGATCAGCAATAAACATTT